>NW_027040919.1:1495000-2695000 GCF_037179485.1 Ochlerotatus camptorhynchus | reverse complement strand
CCCGGAGGAGGAAATCTTCCAAACTGCAGATCTGTTCGAGCGACGTAACATCCCCCAGGTCACCCTCTGTTTGTATTCGCTTGGACGAATTGTAAGTCCAGATATATCTCTGAACAACCGTATCGATCCCATAACGATCACAATTCCTCTCCCTCTGTTTTAGACCCAAAAACACCAGGAATACACCGGACCAACCCTGGGACCGAAGATGGCGGACAAAAACGAGCGTACCTTCACCGAGGAACAGCTGCGAGCCAACGAGGGTCAGCTGAACCTGCAGATGGGCTTCAACAAGGGCGCTTCCCAGTCCGGCCACGGTGGATTCGGAAACACGCGTCACATGTAAAGCCGACTGCCTACTTCATTCACAATCACAACCACCAGCATCACTCAAGAAATGTATGTCAGAAGTGCTATCTCAATCTCTCCGAAGCAGCGTCGCATGGAGCGCAAACATCATTTCGCAAATCTTCTTAAAGATGTACTTTTAATTTGTAACTATTTTCGTTGTACGAAATCAACGCGCGCGATCCGGCGGCAACAGCAGTTGATGCGCGGGGAGGAAATTCAACGAGAGCTCTCATTTAATCGTTTCGTTCCTCTGCTTTTGCGGCTTTTGCGCGCGCTCTATACTTTTAGGATTATATTTATTTTTCCAAAAAATTAAGAAAAGCATCTCAAATTCTCAACCGAACCGAAGGTTGAAAAACACAGGCCCCAGGCGAGCAGCAGCAAATTTTGCAGTCATTGCTATTAATAGTGCGCGGTCGGAAAACGCCAGAATCTGAACGGACGGACGGACGTTGCCTTTTTGATGGACACCCACGCAGCGTTTTGTATGTACAAGCCAAGAACCAACAAAAAAAAAAACGAAGGGAAAGTAGAATACATAAATAGGTGTTTTTTTTTGGCATGTGCGTCGATGTCGATGGAAGAATTGCGGTGGATGCAACTGCTGACGTGCCCCGATGTCCGATCGTTAAAAATTTCACTCATGACGTTTGCTGTGTCAGGTCTGCTTTTACTTTCTGTCTTAACTCTTACTATTATGGTCATTATTATTATTATTATTATTATTATTTATTAGCACTCTTTCTATTTGGGAAGCAATAAATCAAGAACTGAATTGTACCGCTGCAGAGAGCTGTTGATTGAAATGGACAAAAGAAAGCTTTTAGGAAAAACAATGAAACACACTGTAGAATGTTATGACACTTCATGACGTATTTTTATGCAATACTTAAGTGAATAACTCCACAGCTTCTAAATGATCATAGTGGCTGACTCATTGTTTGCTGCACTACCTCGAGTATCAGATTCATTGTTGTTTGTTTTGTTGGCGGATTTTCTAACACTTTTTGGATGAAGGAGTTTATGTTTGCCCTCTCAATGGGGGTTGAACTATAACCACATAACACAAGGGGAATTTGAACATCAAATGTTGAAGTTTTTCTTGGACTCATACATGGAAATCGATATGTCAAAGAATGTTTAACAGTTTTAAAACAAACCAGACGAGGGAATAGTCAAAGTTTTTTGGAAATGCTCTGTATTATTAATTTTTACCACAATCTATAATTACCAAATGTATCTTTGGAACTATGATTTTACGTTCAAATAGATACCAGCTATTGATGTTTACAGTACAGAGCGAATGAACATATTGCCGATTTTTGACATAGGATTACATTTTTTGGCAACATATTGGGCGTGCAATTTAAAAAAAAAACCCAAAATCGACCGCATTACGAAAAGAGGTCAGGTTTTGACCACATATAACTCTGTCAATAGCAGATGGATTTTAATTCTAAACAAGTCAAACGATTGGAAATGTATCCAACATTCTGCTTTATTAATTTTCAATAGATCACTATTGAAAATTACACAAATGTACAACTGTTGCAATGGTAATCAAAATTATCATCGATTACTTGCAAAAAGCGATTTCCTTGACACAGATTTAAAAATCTAATTCCATGCGGTTTCACTGAACGGTGTCCGGTCGTCGGTGTCAGCAGCAGCAGTGCTTTCAACAGGTGGCGTTGAACATTGTTCTCCAGTACACAACGAAAGCCAGCCTGCAAGCAGCGAGCTGCGGAGCCCACATAAGGAGAAATAAGCCGCACCGCTATGGATCGGAATCAGTAGCTCTTCGTGAGTCCCTGCGGGTCATCTAAGCCAAGCGCGTCACCCTTGCTGCAAACAACATACAGCTCGCCAGCATCATACATGTTGAACACCCTAATAGCTCAGCATTACTCAACCATCACGACAAAACGGTCCTTTTCAGGACCACCATAAATTTGTTAAAAAGTATTTTTTGGACATTTGTCTAGGTCATGAATTAATCATTTTGTCAAGCTTCTGCATTCATGTTCCATCAGATGTCACTGCAGTTGTTTGCGGTGACATCTGTAGGAAACTACGCATAACCTGTTTTCCGTTAATTGTTCACAGAGGACAGTGCAGTGCAAAATATATCTGGTACCTCTATATGTATACACTTATTTATTTATTTATTTATGTTATGGTCAACATGTAAAATATTCACCCCAATGACAGTATACTTTTTCTAGACAAATTATCATAAAATACTCTAGAAATTGCACTTATTTCTAAAACGGGAAACATTGAAGTCAAATACATTGTAGCACTTATCAAATTAACGACACATCCTCCGCATGGGCTCATTCCATCCGTAGTTGGTTCAGGAAAGCATGCGATCGTAGATTACGGCGGCGGGTATTGATGTCGATACTACTCAGCAGTGTAGAATAATTAACGTTTCCCTGAAGAAGATCACCGACGAAGCTCGCCATTGCTACGTTACGTCTCGCATCCAAAAGTTCTAAGTTGATAAGCATACAACGACTCCCTTAGCTCAGTCGGTAAAGGCGCAGACTACAAAGCAAGACCATGCTGGAGGTGGCTGGGTTTGATTCCCGGTCCGGTCTAGGAATTTGCTCATCCAATTGATCAAGCTTAATAACTTCTGATTGACATCAGCAAATCGCTGTATGAAGGGCCAAAAACGAATGGATGGATTGATCGTCAATTCGCCTATTCATCGCCTTGGGACAGTAAATAATCTCCTTCCAACAACTTGATCAGTTAATTGGTCAGAAAACGAGTCATCCAACAGGAAAATGCCTCAATGAACGGAAAGAAGAGCCCGCCCTTTATCCACGAAATGTTAGCAACAGGGAGTTTACATTTTCACTCTCCCCATCCAAATTGCTTCAATTGGGTGCCCTGGTGGTCCCTCCCCTTCTCAGTATTTATTGGTTCATGTAGTTTTAAATTATTTTTTTTTATATGCAAATGCTATAATTTTATAATTACAGTGACTTACCTAGGATGATGCCCTAATTGATGCTTACCACCGTTGGTTACTTCTTTTGAATTCTCTTGTACTTTTTCTCTACCGCTTCGTATTTCATTCCGTGCTTCACCGGCAATTTCCTTCCGTAGATCGTCCTTGGTCGATTCTGACATGATTTGTTGTATAATGTTCATAATTATTATACAAATTATGATCATGTTCATAGTAGGTCATAAAAGTGTATCCGTGGAATTATCACCAATGGGATAGTGACATCTGCGTGAAAAATAGCCTTGACTAAATAGTTCGATGATGTCAGTTCCCATATGATTAAATCTAACATACAATTTCAAAAAACAAGTGTCGGTCGCAGCATGAAAGTAGTTTGATTTTGATCCAGAAATGATGGATTTTAATTCTTAATACGCCAATCGATAGGAATTTTGTCTATGAATCCGTTAAAATTAAGACTATCAATTAAAAAAAAATTACCGACGCCAGGGAGGCAGCTCCTACACCTGGACCCTACCTATTGAACAGGGGACTAACGGCTTTACTTCCCGTGATCAGAGATGTTATGCCTCAGAACATCCCGGCGGCGCCGACTGGGATTGAACCCAGGCCTGCTGGAGTTAGGGGTAATCACGCTTACCACTACACCACCAGCGCCGCTATCATTTTTCAAAAGGTCACTATTGAAAATTTCACGAATGTGCAACTGTTGCTATGATAAATAAAATTATCACCGATTGCCTGAGAAATGCGATTTCCCTAACACAGATTTCAAAGTTGAATTCCATCCGCTCACCAAACGGTGTTCATTCAGTCCGGTGGTGTTCTCTGGTACACAACGAAAAGATCCCCGTAAGCAGCTAGCTATCAAGGCTGCTCTGAACTGCTGATGCTTGTCGTGAGCCTCTTTGGGCTATCTATTCCAAGCGCGTATCGCCCAGGTTTGGTTTGTACTACATGGAAGCACCTCAAAAGCAGTACTTTCAAATTGCTTCCGAATTTCAACCTATCGATCTTTTTCACTGATAACGAGTTAAGAAATTAATTTAATCCTCTCAGTATCTTCTATAAAAATTGACTTTCAGTCGCTAACCTAAATCGATATTTAATATTTACTAAACATTTGTTGTGACATCAAAACTACCTTTTGTAGCCATACGTCAAATATTACGGTCGTGTCTTGGATGTGCAGGGCTGGTAGCGAGTCACTTTTTAGTGACTTGGTCACTTTTTTCAAGCCAGTCACTAAAAAGTCTCTTTTTTTAAGGTCAAATCATTAAAGTCACTTTTTCTTGTTATCAGTCACTATTTTCAACTTTTTTAGCGTGAATTTATTTCAAGATTGATCATTCTTTGCTTTGTGGCGTTTTATCGTCTTTCTTTATCTACAGGGTGTCTACCCATATTTCTAAATTAATTAATTAATTTAGCTTTATTTAGGAGGCTTTCAGCCTTATATTTCTAATTAAAATTACCTGAGTTTTCCAGGTTTTTCAACACTTTAACGGACTAAATAGGTGTCGAGCGAACTTGAGAAATATAGAAAACATGAGGGGTATTGTGCAAATTTTTAGGAAGTTCTAAGTACCTCAGAAAAGCTATATTTATAGATTTTTCGGGAATTTAAGATCTTAAGAGCAGTTTCCGTAACTTTAGTCCAGACCTTTAGAGCAGTTTGAAGATCTATAATCGGTAAATTTAGAAAAAAAAATCAGGATAGTTCCATGACACGCTGAAAAACAAAAAATCGAGAACCCTTAAGATGTTTCGAGAATTTCAGGGAAGTACAGAGCCCTTCAGAGAATTTATTAAAAAACTTCATAAATATTTCAGAAACTTCACAGAAGTCCATAGAATTTCAGGGAAATTTAAAGGTGTTTACGGGAATTCCATTTATTTCCGAGCAGCAGAACCGAGATCTTCAATAGAATTGAGAGCTTGAGGAAAGCTTCGATAACATCAAGACAGATTAGAGAATCAAAGGGCAGTTCAAATAATTTCAAGGAAATTGTAGAAATCTTAAAGAAGTTACGAGAAACTCAGGGAATTTCCGGAAAGTTCAGCAAAGCACCGAGAGAATTTCTGAAACGTGATAAAAATTATATGAACATCCGAAAAACGTGAGAGTATTTTAAGCGTGTTATATCATGGAGATTTCAAGAACTTAAAAAACGCGAAAATTTAGCTAAATTAATTAGAGAAAATTACGAATTTCCATTAACTAAAAAATGCAAGAACTTTTAGCAAGCAGTGATATCTTCAAGAAATTTCAGAGAACTTTTAATAAATTAAGATACTTTTAGATAGTTTCATGATATTCAGCGAAGTTCCGAGTACTTCGAGGACGATCAGATAGCTTCAGAATAATCCCATTAACTTAAGAAAATTTGCAGCGACTTACAAGGAGTTCCGTGGAATGATGTGGTATTCCATAAATTCTATGATTGATCCAAAACGTCAGAAGCGTCAGGAAACTATGAATAGATATCAGAAAATTTGCCGGGTTATTCAATTCAGAGAACTTTAGATAACCATATATAAGTTCCGTGAAAATTAGTGAGCGTTTATAATGGTTATAATACTTAACGGAAATTGTCGAAACTTCAATGCAGGTCATTTAATTTCAGTAAAGTAGCGGATTCTTAAAAAATACTGAAAATTCAGGACAGTCTAGAGAACTTTAAAGAAATTCAATAATCGTTTAGGCAGAAAAGTCTAGACTAAAGGGTGTCCACGATGAAATTGCCACACTATGAAATTGCTCTAACTTTTTAACCGTTGGGTAGAATTTAATGAAAATTTGGGTGGATTTAGTTCATAGTGCATTATTTACATCCTGCAAGTTTTAAAGTCCTGTGATCAAAACTCGCGGAAATGGAGTCGAAAGAACAGCTCGTGCGTGATAAAATCTTGCGCATTCATCACGAGAACAAGGATCTCTCGCATCGTTCCATCGCTAAAACGTTGGGAATCGCGAATTCCACGGTGTCGCGAGTGATTAAGCGGTTCGAGGAACGGTTGACCACCGATCGGAAGCCCAGAAGTGAAGGAAAAAGTATTCCGTACAACACCAAAAATCACAACCGCGTAGTTGGGGCCTTCAACCGAAATCCGAACGCCTCCGTTAGGGATGTGGCTAAGAAGCTGCACCTAAGCCGAAGTTTTGTCCAGAAGGCCAAAACTAAGGCTGGGCTTCGAACGTTCAAGATACAAAAGGCCCCTAATCGCGACGAGAAGCAGAACAAGTCCGCCAAAACCCGTGCCAGGAAGTTGTACCTCAACATGCTGACGAAAGTTGAATGCTGCATCATGGACGACGAAACATATGTGAAGGCCGACTTCAAACAGATCCCCGGCAACCTGTTTTTCACGGCCAAGGATAAGTTCAGCGTTCCGGAGCATGTCCGCACTCAAAAGATGTCCAAATTTGCGAAGAAATTCCTGGTTTGGCAAGCCATCTGCACGTGCGGGAAGCGGAGTGCACCTTTCGTGACCCAGGACACGATGAACGGACAGGTGTACATAAAAGAGTGCCTCCAGAAGCGGCTGCTTCCTCTCCTGAAGGCCCACAACGTCCCAACAATCTTCTGGCCGGATTTGGCCTCATGCCACTACTCCAAGGACGTGCTGAAGTGGTATGCGGACAATAAGGTCAATTTCGTGCCGAAAATGTTCAACCCTCCCAACACTCCGGAGCTCCGCCCCATCGAGAAGTACTGGGCGATTATGAAGCAGCACCTTCTTAAACGACCTAAGGTAGTGAATAAAATAAAAATGATGAGTAAAATGGTAAAATGAAGTTTAATAGTTATTTATCAATCCCTGAAAATTTGATGGCAATCGGATGAAAACTCGAATTTTGCGAATCAATTTTGTGTGTGTGGCAATTTCATCGTGGACACCCATTATTGAAGAAGTTTTAAATTAGTGTCGATAAGTTTCATGAACTTCAAAAAAATCTCGAGAACTTTAGTGAAAATCATAGAATTATATTAAATATTTCGTTCTAATTCCAAAAGTTCCAGAAATTTAGAAAAACTTCGAAAACTTCACAGAAGTTTAAGAATTTGATGAGAGGTATTGTGAACATCCGGCTAGTTTCTCAAACTACAAAAGAACTTCAAAACTTCCCTTGGAATTTACTCATATTGTTAGTCTTCTAAGAATTCATTGGCATTTCTCCTCAAAAATTCATTAAGTTTTCATTAAACATTGCTTTTAATTCAATTCAGGGTTTCTTGAAATTGTACTCAAAACTACCAGGCTTCACAAAAAATCTAAAATTCCTCAGAACTACCTTAAAAGCAGATTGCATTTGATGTTTTTCTGAAAGTTTTTTTTCCCAGAACTTCCTTGAAATGAGGTCATTAGAAATTATATAAAAATTCCACGAGCTTTTAAAACTGTACAGAGTCCAGATTCTTGGAAATTTCATGAAGTATTATAGCATTTAAGTGCAGAACTAGTTTCAATTTAAAATTTCTAAGAAATATGCATGTAAAATAAAAAATTTCCAATCTCTATTTTTAAAATTTATTTGTTGCTGAAGTTTAGTCTACTGTCGATCTATAAATTTCAAAATGTGAATGAAAATAACGAGAAAATTTAATTGCTTGTAGTTTAAAATTCATTATTTTCTTTAAAATATCCTTAGTAAGAAAATTATTAAATTCTCTGAGCCTTACAGGTAGTTTAAGGAAGAATAAAATTTCCTGAGGATTCCCGGTTTTCCAGGTTTTTGCAGTTAGTAGACACTCTGACTAATACCGTGGGTTTGGCCATAAAATTTCTTTTGAATCTTTCGCTTCAAAGATTCATATCGTACATAAGGTCCTTTCATATTAAAGAGGCTTATAGAAACATTGCTTGATTATCGTGTGTTTTTTGAATCATAACATCGTTATCAACGTCACCGTAGGGGCTGGTTTTGAATGGTTGCAATAACAACTACGATCGCGTTGTTATTATGATTGAAATACTTGTATGATGTGATATGAGGAGCTTGGTGGCCTTAGAGCGACCATTTTTGCAGACTGAGTAGAACATCATGAGTTTAATCTTAAGCCCCTCTACATTCAAGATTCGTTCATCGCTTTATTTGTTAATGCGAATACATTGGAATAACAACAAATCGATCATTGGTGTGTAGTAATAAAAGGAGCCCGTTTGCTTAGTGGTAAACGATTTTGCTTACTGAGCAGAATATCATGGGTTCGATCCCAAGCTCCTTCGCGTTATATGATCGTTAGGACATCAATTCAGCTTACCGTTTACCAAAACGAAACCTGCTGCAAACTTAACCCTCTTATCCAACATCCCAGTGATTCCTCGTGGAAGTGCAGAAGATTTCTCGGCTTCCATCAAAGCGAGTGTCACGTCAACACATTCCTACCCATTCCTTTCTTGACCTGTGTTCGATCGCGGCCGGCGCTGGTGTTGCCTAGTTTCAGATCACCAGTTTTTACACATTGAGGATGATTGCTAGTCTCAAGCATCGTCTATTGGTTCTCTGTGTAATTACAGCTGATCTGGCAGCTGTAATTACAGCTGATAACAGAGTAGCAACCGTGGGCGGTCAACCATTCTCATGCTGATGCTCTACAGAGTGGCTCCGAGAGCAACATCGAATGCTGGATCCTGATCCACCAGCGCGTACCACGACTTTTGGCTGTACCATCTGTGCGATGTCTCTCTGGAGTGCTTGACGTGAAGACGTTCTACACTTGCTTGAACCGTGATCTGAAGCTTCTATCGCCCTGCAAGCCTTTTACTAGCTGTTGCCTTGTGTCCTGTACTCAGAACTGGAACCATGCAACTGTCACAACGAGCAGCTCGAGAAAGACGTTGTGCAGCCTGTGACCAAGGTCAACCCAAAGCAATTAAATTTCGAGGTCGGAAGACGGTAGCGTTCACCCTGTGCAGTAACGATGCCACCAAGGACATGTTGAAGAGTTTGATGGAAGCAGCCGACTGTGAGAGCAAGATTTCTGAGGAAGTTCGAAAGAACAACCAGGAGAAGCTCGATCAATCTACTACAGAAGTATTTTTTTTGTAAGGCTACCGAATGCTAACAATAAAACAAATTGCTTATAGTAGAAGGAGCTAATTATTGCCTCTAAATACTGTTATAAGCCATCAGCGTTGTTTATTCAACACAGTTGGAATAAAATAAGTAAGCTGCACTAGGCATTCTTTGGCATTGTTAATCGAAACCTCTTTCGCTTACCGGGCATCCGGAATTCCTGGTGCTGTAGCGGCAGCTGGTTCTGAGGTGGCAAAATTTTCCCAACATTCCCGTGCACTTTCCACCTTGTCGTTATATTCGGCACTGGCCACTAATTCCTGCGCATGGGCAATAGGATCTGCGCTGAGAGGGAATCCATTGCGTGACTTCACGGTTGAGGTTTCTAAAAATGATGTATCAACAACAATGATTCGCAGGCGCAGAAGTGCTGCAGTATTGCCAGTAACTTTAAAGATTGCGAAAATTTCTCACCACTGCACAGTGGGCAAAAATTGACAAAACCGCGACTAAATTGAATATCTCGGTTGCCAAACGGTTTCAGTCAACATGTTATACATATTCTCAAAGTAGGAAATGCCACTATCTATCGACATAATTTTACACTTTACTTAACGTACACACTACTAAAAAGTCATGTAAATTTCGGTTCCCTGAGACCGACACATGTAAGCGGGCCTTTTGACATAAGAATCAGTTGAAAGAAACGTGAAAATCAATTCAATCAAACGTTCTCTTCGTCGACTAACTGATGTTTCGGTTTGAGAACACTTAATTTTACATGAAATGTTTGTTTACGTTCTATGATTTACGTCCAATATGGATTACGTCTCGTGTAAAAGTAGTTATTTCTAAGTATGTATATTACTGGAAATTGATAGTACTAAGTATATATGGTATAAAGACATTATTTACACCCACAGGGAAACTCTACTGGCCTAAACGAGGATCCGGAACGACCGAGAAAGTGGCCACATTATAAAAAATGTCCTAGAACAACACAATCCTTAGAAAAAATCGCAAGGTTCTAGGACAATTTTTATAATGTGGACACTTAATCGGTCAATCCAGATTATCCGAAGAAGCAGAATATGGCCACTATACCCCAAAATATAGTTTCCATATTAAATTCGCTTTGATCTCTTGATTCTGAACAAATTAGAAAATATCACAAGGTTCTAGGACATTTTTTATAATGTGGCCACTTACGTTCCGGATCCTCGTTTAGACCAGTAGAGTTTCCCTGATGGCATATATGGTGACTTTACACCATATGTACTTAGTACTATCAATTTTCAGTAATATACGTTAAGTAAAGTTTAAAATTATGTCGATAGATAGTGGCATTTCCTACTTTACCGGCAACTCGGATCGATCCCGCTACTTTATCTCGGTACGCAAAAGTCTCCGCAAGCGCTCTGATTTTCTGCGAGTGATTAGTTCTCCATTGACCCTACTCACATGCAAAAAATCAGACCGACTGGTTGAAACCCCACCAATGGGTGCAACTCAGTGGGTAACGCGTCCTTCGATGGATAGCTGTAACATGTTGACAGAAACCGTTTGGCAGCCGAGATATTCAATTTAGTTGCGGTTTTGTCAATGTTTGCCCACTGTGCATTGGTTTCAAATAGTGCAAATGAGTGTGCACAGGTGTGCCCAAGTTGCTGTGCGGAGTGACCATCCCCTTAAGAATGTTTCTTGTAATTTGAACCTTTCCTGACGCTTATTTTGACCAGAATAGGTCATGAATATTTTCTCATGCTTGATTTGACAAATTATTATATGCTTGATAAAATTAACGGAAATGCATCCAAGGTTCCGTTATGACCAAAAATCCAAATCTTAGGTTATATTTAATTTATCTTCAGTAATAGAGGATTTTCAGATCAATTGAGTAGGTCTACTCACTAGCTCAATTTTATATAAAACCAAACAGTACAATGATTTGAACCTATGAGATATGCAAAATTGGGCAAACATCGTCAAAAACCCCAACTAACACTATCCAGCACAAGATGAGACATTTTTTTTATTCGTCTACAGTATGGGTTCGATTTTGGCAACACATGCATTTTGACTTCATATCTTTCGATAGGTTTTAATTATTTGCAATCCTTAAAAGTATCAAATAGAGTTGAAGAGCACAAGCAAATTAAAGGTATTGGAAACTTGTTTGCAAAATCGGATCCTTACTGTACTGATAATATATCGTGTAAGATCGACTTATTTGGTTAAGTTTCTTCAGCGCAATCAGTAGTTAATTATTTTGCAGACAGATGCGTAGTTTTATCCCCAGCATGTTGTGCTAAGAGCAGTAAGTGATGAACCGTTTGCATCTGAAATGCATATTTTTTTTCAGAAGAACCGTATTGATTGCCCTCCAGAATGGTTGACTAAACATTAATATCAATTCTTTCTAAAATTCTTGAGTAAACTATTGTGAAAATTAGCTTTCCCTTTCCTCTTACGGTGCGCATCAGCATCAGAGAAATCTCGTTCCAGGCTTGTTTTCCAAATTGTAGTGATGCCTCGTAGCTTCGACCGGCTTGACAGTTTGGCGGAAAAAGATGGTGGAAGCAATTTGGTATATGGCGTGGTATATGGAGAAAAATTTCCTATGCTCTATATCTGTTGTGTTATCACTGAGCTCCGATTAGCGGCGCCCGAGATGTAGTGCTTGCCTCTCACTCCAAAGGGCCTGTGTTCAATCCCAGTCGGCGCCACCGGGATTTTCTGGGGCATAACATCTCTGATCACGACGTAAAGCCGTTGGTCTCCGGCTCATGAGTTGATGGGTCGTTCACATTACAGCCTATATCACGTAATATAGGCTGTCTTGCAATGAGCACTCATACATAGGATTTCTAGTGAATATTAGATGTATGAGTGCTCATTGCTCTTCCTGGTATCGGTACCCTTGGTACTTAGTATGGAAAACAAATCAAGGAAAACAAATCTAGTTCCGATGTGTTCCACTGTTGGGCTGGAACTGGAGAAGCATTTACCGACGAAGATTCTCGTCGCTCTTCCTTTCCCTCTACTATGATATTTGCTAGCTCAGACCAGCTCGATTATGTGGCAGCAGCTGATGGGGAAGTGATTTGGCACACCCATTTAGGGATGAATATTTCCGCTGCTCATTTTCTGCCTCTATTCAGGCGTTTTCACCGCACCGAGCTCTGATCGACAATCTAGCCGGAAAGCGTTGTGTGAAGCAAATTTCTTAATTCTTTATCTATTTTTTCATTATTTGTACTATACACAAAACATTGCTGGATAAATTCTCCATCGAATGACATAAAGCATGACGTATTTCCCGTAAATTGTTTCGAGAAATATGCGAATGAAAACTGACCCATTTTCGTTACATGCCTCATTTTTGATTTCGTAATGTGACCCCCAGTATATTAAAGAAAGCCGTAATCCTACGTCAGAGGTACCGTTGATTGCGGATGAAGTTTTGGCCGGTATTCCTTTTTCCAATTCCTAGCTGCCTGATCTTTGTTAATAAGAATACTGACCACAATTGGTCGGCGGTACCTCACCGTACAGTATTTCAGATGAAAAAACTACAAGGGACAGTCCTATGGGGTTGTACGTAATGGTGACGTAGGACTACGTAGTCTTATATAACAAATGTTATTTGTTGCAGGAGCTTGTGTTTTGTGTAGGAATAGAAATTTCTGTTTATACTCTATAGTATGACTATGATTGCCCTAAAAAGAACCTTTTTGTATGAATTTTAGTTGGGACATGTTTAGAAATTTAACTATTTTGGAAAATCTTAGTGGCCCTGAAAAGGGCCGATTGTAGCATAGGCTTAAAGCTTGGAAGATGATGATGATGTGAAGGCAGCTGGATCGGCAAATCGGACCGGACAATCCCATATTCTTCGGTTTAATGATTGAGCACTCGCAAGAGTCTCGGCCCGTCAGCTGCTGGACAGAGGTTGACCTGGTGTCGTCGACAGGTTGGAAGGCCGCAGCGAGGAAAATCTCAAGCATGCCACGATGAATGGGCACTCGAAAGAGTCTCGGCGCGGCTGCTGCTGGACACGGGTTGACTAGGTGGCTGCGACGGGTTGGAAGGACGCAGTGAAGGATACCTCAACGACGAATGGACACTCAGAAGAGTCTCGGACCGATTGCTTCAGGATTAGAAGCTTGGTTGCTACCGTTTTGCTTATTCCTGTTGCTGATCGTACCGATGATTCTACTTCCACACAGGGGTAGTTGCTTTGTTGGTTAGTTGCTTCGTAGAGTGCACTTGCTTCGTAGAGTAGTTGCTTCGTAGAGTGCACTTGCTTCCAAGTTTGGTTACAAGATTACAACTCTGGAGAGCATTTTGTGTGGTCGTTGAGTGCGTGTGGTTTTGAATATGACGATGAGTGTGCAAAATGTTACGGCATTGCATCCTCCCCATTCACACACGCCCGAAGATCGGAGGCGAATGCCACTTCGACTTGTTTCGTTCTCTAACGACTCTCTAGTGGACCCTACATGGTTGCTTTTATTGACAATATTTCTGTATTCACATCATCAATATCATTATTAATAATTCCCCTTCGCGTCAATATATTGATACGTGTGGGGTTCGCTTATGATGACTGTGTTGTGGAAGTAGCAATGCTACATCGACATGTTTCGTCTAGAAACGCTTCTCTGATGACTGTGTTGGGGAAGCAGCATATGCATGTACGTAATTGGTGGATTTGTTAGTTATTTTGACGTTTTTCGACAATGCTTGACATTTACCAGTTTTCAATATGTTCTTGTTAAAATCAACAGTCAAATGCGATGCGTGGAAATATTTCTGATCGGTTGGTGATAAAAGTATTGAAATTGGTCCAGGGGCAGCTGAGTTATTAACGTTCAAAATCTTTCATAATTTAGTTACATGTTCCATTTTCGGTTTTCACAAAGTGTACCTCCATATAGAAATCACATACGTAGTCTTACGTCTAAAGGTTATAACTTTCATCTTTAACATGCACCAATCTCAATCCTATGGAAACTATCTTAAACCCGATACCATCATCCTACTTTCCTCCTCTTTTGCACAAACATATTAATCTAGTTTGGGTAAACAAATCGCATTTAGTTTTCAACTGCTTGCCATTCATCTGAGCCAAAGTTTATACATTGTAAAAGAAAAAAAAACATGATCTTATAACACACCACAGAACCATTCAAGGTCATCCCTTCGCCATGACAGCAAATTTGTAAACACACTAAATACACGGCACCGTAGTCAACAGGGCTAAGAATAGCCCTTCTATTTCCCATACACTACCCAACCCAGTAATATAGATTGACCTTGGTAAATGACGATGACAGTGCTCCATCCTCCTCCGCTCCACACCATCCAGCTGCTGCGGTGTGGAAAATCCGCACGCGTCTCGAAGTCTTCCTCGTCATCATCGTTGTCGGTTGACAGTTGAAGGGAAATTCGACTAACCATACACCACTCAGTCGTAGCCGACGCAGCTTAGCTGATAATTTTCATTGCATCATCACTGCCACCAGAGACTGTCAATGGAGGTCGCCAAAGCTGTACAGTTTTCCCGGTCAATGAATACCCGTGATTGTGCAGTTTTCTTCGGCGGGTTTTCCTCCTAAAAGCGACGATGGAAAAACCCAGTACTAGTGGGTTGGGTGGGTGTCATTTGTGTTGGAGTCATTATTATCTTGTTTATGTAGACGATTGTCGAAATGTAAACATATGGGTGAAAATAATGTTTTTGCTTCCCCACCTTGAGGCGGAGTGGGCGGAAAATGGGAATTTATTGCGACCAAAAGTGCGTCAGGACGATGACGATTCTGTAACTGTTTTCAGCTTTTAGCGTGTGTTTCTGTTTGGATAATTGTGAGGTAAGTCATGTAATACGATGACTCTTTAATTTGTTTGAATTCGAACCATGCTCTGCCACTGCTAGGGAAACCCTTTCGGAAAGTTTTGTGTCTAGAAATTTCATTTACCGGGTGGAACAGGTGTTCATTTAGTCATTGTGTTTAAGTTAGACATTTAAAAAGTTAAGGAAAATGTATGGTAATAGATATTTATGAATAGCACTAACCATGCTGCCCGCTGTCATGACGCAGGTAAATCATTCATAAACCGTAAATTTTCAGCTGAACTGATTCGTCAATCTTCATGCCATGCAAACCTATCATGTAAGTGCGAATGATATGATTATGAAATATTGCCAGGGGTGGCTCGTTTGACTTTAGAATGCGACGGTTGATGAATGACGACGGTGATCATCGTAGACAGGAAGTGGCAGCTGGTAAATCTAATATTTAAGTTAAAACCGTTACGGCATTATTCCAATGGAACCTCCTAGCGTAGAAGCCAACCTTGATGACCTTTGATGGTTTTGTACTTACTTTGTCAGTTATTGAGAAATTAATGACTGACTAATTAGCGATATGAGATCCGACCCCAATGGGTTACAAATGAGCGAGTGTTGCACGTAGTTATTAGTTATAATTGTCAATACTAGTGCTTTATCAGTGATCGGTTACGTGAAGATGTTGCTACGCTAATTACAGCAGAAAATCTAGTTTATTGACAATAATAAATAACACTGGGTTGCTACGGGGTCTCATTTAAAGTCTGGTTCACTTAGAATCCTCAAGGTAGGGGAAATGGATGTAATGTCAGCCTAAATACCCCTAATTTGGGCCCATATATAAATTCAGCAATCGACTAAATTTTGAATAGCAACCAAAAATATCCATTAGTACCGTGCCAATGACGCGTTAATCTAGATAAAATTGATAAATGGCAGATTTTTAGCAATGGGCTCAATCTTAGATCCATAGGCCAACATTTGAGCCATTTTCCCTATTTGATTGAGCTTTCATAAAATTTTTTTGGAAATATTACTCCGACGGCGTTCGGATGAACTCGCAGACATTCTTTGGAATTCCCGCCATTAGCTTTTTCCAACATCGAGCAATCTGTGCAGAGTTCTGAGTCATCTTTCCAGTTTTCTTTAACTTCCGCTTGATACTTGCCCATTACTGTTCGATTGGGCGGAATTGCGGGCAGTTGGGTAGATCCACCTTATTGTCGCGGTACCACTGTAGCACCTCCCGGCTGTAGTGGCAGCTTGCCAAATCTGGCCAGAACTTCACTAGACCTTAGTAAGCCATAATGAAAGGTAGTATACATTTCTCCAAGCACTCTTGCTTATACAGCTTCGAGCCCAGCGTTTGGTGATGAAAAGCTTGGTTTTGAGTCCGCAGCTAGATCATTAGTTTCCGGGCGAATTTAGCGACAAAACAAACTTGAATTTGCTGGGGACATCACCCCGTGGGGATTTCGTGCTGGAATATCCTGTGTGGACCATATTGTCACGCTCCGCATCATCTTGGAGCAGGTCAATGAGTTCCAAGAGTCCCTGTACTTGGTATTCATTGACTACGAAAACGCTTTCGACCGACTAAACCACGAAAACTTGTGGGGTGCTCCGAGACGCAAGGGAGTCCCTGGTAAGATCGTAAACCTCATCGAAGCGCAGTACGAGGCTTTCTCATGCAGAGTGTTGCACAACGGAGCTTTGTCTGAGCCGATTTGGGTAATCGCGGGTGTGAGGCAAGGATGTATATTATCACCGCTACTGTTCCTCATCGTAATCGACGAGATCATGGTTGGAGCCGTTGACCGTGTACCGAACCGTGGGCTGCTGTGACAGCCTATTACTATGGAGCATCTCAACGACTTCGATTTGGCTGATGATGTTGCGTTTTTAGCACAACGGCGCTCTGACATGCAGAGTAAGCTCAACGAACTTGTGGAACGCTCCTCTGAAGCAGGTTTAACCATCAACGTCAACAAGACCAAATCGTTGGATGTCAACACGGAAAACCGTTCCAATTTCACGGTAGCTGGACAGGAAGTGGAGAAAGTCGAAGGCTTCCAATATCTTGGCAGCCAGATAGCGTCGGGCGGCGGCATCAAGAGCGACATAGTTGCACGGATTAAGAAGGCGAGGGCTGCTTTTGCCAGTTGGGAAATGTATGGAGAGCGAATCAGATCAGTCGACGCACTAAAATCCGAATTTTTAACTCGAACGTGAAGTCTGTGCTGTTATACGCCAGTGAAACATGGTGTGTATGAGCGGAGAACACTCAGAAGCTGCAGGTGTTTATCAACCGATGCCTGCGGTACATAATTCGTACTGGTGGCCCCACAATTGGATCTCAAATTCCGAGCTTCATAGTTTGTGCCATCAGAAGCCGGTAGAGACAGAAATTCGTGAACGGAAGTCGGCCACACACTACGACGGAGCGGAAACTAAATCTGAAAGCAAGCACTGGACTGGAATCCAGCAGGACATCGCAGCAGAGGCAGACCCAGAGGCTCTTGGCGGTGTAGCCTAAACAGTGAAATTTAGAACGTTGACCGAAATTTGACTTGGGCTCTGGTCAAGGCCAAAGCTAGTAATCGCCCAGGATGGAAATCTTTCACAAAGGCCCTTTGCACCCCTGGAGGTGCGCAGGATCGTTAAGTAAGTAAGTAAATCACCCCGTGCTGTGGTCAGATAAAACTCTTATCCGGGAGCCTGAAATCCATCTTGACATAGGTTTCGTCGTCAATGAGAAGGCTGTACTTCATCAAAACCCGGTCGTACAACTTCCGGACGGCCACTAGATTCTGCTTCTTTGTCCTGTTCGGTTGCTTGGAGGCACGGAATGAACGGTAACCTGATCGCAGACGGATCCTCCGGACGGTTCAACGGCTGGCACGGTATTTTTGGTGACATCTCGATCCGAGCGACCTGGGTTTCTCTTGATCAACCTCAAAACTTCCAGTTAAGCTGCCGATCCAAAGTTCCAGCACGACGTTTGCTTTGAACCTTCCGGGCCACACTCTTGCGATCACTTGAGAATATCTCCCACGGTAGAAACTGTAAATTCGAGCCGAAACTTTCACCACTGAAACACGTGTACTTTCAAAACAAATTGCTGTCAAAACATTTCAAATCCGATCACTCGAGGCGCTGCTATAGATTAAATAAAGTATCCGGATGTTCTCAGTGGACCAGACTTTAGCTTAGGTTGTAGTGCGGTTATAGAGCAAGGCAATGCTAAAACCGACATGATTGATTCTTGATCCGACTCAGAAATTTTAAGGGAGGAACATTTCTTGTGCTTGCCACACATTAGATAGCTGCTTTTGCTAGTCAATACAACCTTTCACTACACTTTATAGCAATAATTTCGGAAAATTGGTTCACTGAACTGTGGTAATCCGAAGATAAAATCGATCGCAGTTAAGCCCTTATAATTCTGAGCGCTACAATTAGACATAGAGATAGGGACTTTGAGCTTGAATCAATTATATAAATTTAAGGACAGGCTTGGAGCACGTAGGTCAGTTTAAAGGCAAATCGAATAAATTTCCAGTTCCTGAAATTTGCAGGTGAGTTCAGTGAATTTCAAAAGACTGGCGCATTTTTTTTTGATTCTTTATTAAGGAGTTTTTTAGCCTGCATTTCCGGAGAAAGGAGAGGCCTCAGAGTGAGTAACCTATAAATACATGGTATATTAATATTTTGTTAATAACTTTGGTTGCTGGCTCTTCAACTTATATGGAAAAATAACAATATATAAAATAGTGAAACAGAGGAACAACAGAAAACAAAATGATTTAAAACAAGCTAAAAACGAATAATCCAAACAAAACAGAGCTCAGCTGGCATGGGTTCAATAGGGGACTCCCAGCTGAGATGTCCAGATGGTCGAAAGAAATTCCTGCTATACCAAAGTGGTAGATTTTGGCTTCTTTTAAGAACGCTACTAGTGCTGCCGAGGCCGAAGTTTCATTCCAGAGCAGATCGCTGATGCTGGAAGTTAGGCAGAGTGACTCCCGAAGATTTTGGAACTCCGGGCAGTTGCACAGGATGTGTTCGACGGTGTAGGGTACCCCACAGATTATGCAGCTTCTGCGGAACGGCAGGCCACCATAGTTATAGTAGAGTTTGGTGTGCCCGGTCCGAAACCGCGAAATCACGCGTTGACCCTTTGACTTTGCGGATGAAGGCAGTTCTGTTGCGGAACCACTCGGCCTCCCATGCCGCTTGAATGGTCCGTATGATCCACCGTCTGACGTCCTGTCGGTGAGTCTGGGACCCGATGTCCTGGCTCCGCAGACTCATTACCTGGCACTCCGCAGTGTCCGGGAATACATGTGTACACGGTGTTCGGTGGGGCGTACTTGATAATCGCCTGGATCCATGGGTGTTTTGGTGCTTCTGAGGTGATCGCTTGAACGACGCTGTGTGGGACGGTTAAGATAAGTATCGGTTTGCTGGCTGGCCTCGTAGCGGCACGGAAGATCGCTGCAGCCTCGACCGAGAAAACCGAGCACTGTGGAGGAAGACTGCTGCTTTCAGCAATACCGTCTCCGAAAATCCCGATACCTACTCCGTTTATCGATCAGGAGCCATCGGTGTACCGGTGTACGTGGTCGGCATAGTTGGACCCAAGTAACTCTGCGACCGATCTGCGCAAAATCACGGATGCATCCTCTGCTTTGAAGCGGTTCTTGAGTTTAAACTTTTCTCTCCATGCCAATGGACTTTGGCCACTGGGGGGAGGTCGATGCCGGCGGCCGTGCGGAGGATTCTGTTCCCCTCGTCGAGGAGAAAGATCCTATTGTTTCCGGAGGTCTTGGCGGAAAAGGCGGTGGAAGGGAGGAGGAAGACCCGCTTCGATGCATGCGGCGTCTGCTGGAGTGGATGGCAGGAGAAAGACTGGCGCAGTAAATGGCCGAACAGGAGAAGGACGTGGGAGGGACCACAAGACGTTAATTAATTTTGATAGGGGCTTTTCATAAACTACGTAGGGGATCAATAACTACGTAGGGAAAATGTGTAATGTATGTATGGATGTAATGCCGCCCAATTTGGGCCCGCTTATAAATTCAGCAATCGACAAAATTATCAATAGCGACCAAAAACTAGCCATTAGTAGCGTCCCAATGACGCGTTAGATAAAATTGATAAATAACAGATTTTTAGCGATGGGCCCAATCTTGGGTCCATAGGCCAACATTAGAGCCATTTCCTCTATGTAATTTTTTGATATTTTCAAACTCCCGCTTCCCCCATTGCACAGTGGCAAAATCGAGCCAAAAACGAAACTTATTCCTGCCGCTGTTTGAGGTCTTTAAAAACTAGCTATTCTTATGCAAATACCCAGGTAACAATTTGATGCTTAACAACTATTGTTCAATCGATTTTAATTCAGCATTTGTTTTAATAATTGTTGTACATAGACCACGCTAACCTCTGTTCAGCTTTTAAACTTCTAAATCTGGTGATTTTAATCAGCCAAAAGCTTAACAGTTATATGAATTATAAGCTTTTTAAGGCATTAAATAACAGTCTTTTTCAACTTTTGTTCAACCTTCTAGTGTTATTATATTTTTATGGACTGCAACAAGGTGCTGACTAATTGGATTTACGTTTTATATTGTTATTATAAGTCTAAAAAATACCTTTGCATCTCGGGATTCGAACCGGCAGTCGCTGATTCACAGGCACCAACATACCTACTGGACCACTTAAGCATATGTGTTGCAAAAGGTATGATCATTAACTTGAAACACGTCAAATTTAAGTTGAATAACAGCAACCGGAAGAGTATTATACAGCAATGCTGAATTGTTAACAACAACTGGTGACAGTAAAACATTCCTCTCATTTTCAAGTGTAGTTAACACAACGTGGACATAAGTGCGTGATTTCTTTCGATCGTCATGTGGAAGCTGTTTTAGTGCCATAATTGAGTTATATTTTTGGAATTCTGTCTGAAAATGCAGTGCAATAGGGTAGAAAACTACTTCGGCCTAATCGCCCATTTTGGGCCTATCGAGCAGGAAACTTCAAATAAATCCATGATTTCAGAGTTAACAAGTCAATTATGCGTTTGGTACGATACTTTAGTTCATAAGCTACGGAACGAAGTCAATGAGAACGCGTGATATGAAGGTTTTCACCCATTATTCTCCAAAACAAAAGAAGCGCTCCGACCGAATCAATTTTTATCATCATCCGATAGGCCGAAGTGAATTCATTGGCGTTTCAATGGCGTTTCAATGCGTTAGGCCGAGTTTTGAATCCGTAGGCCGAATTTGGCGTCAAGAAGTAGTGCCCTAGCAGCACACTTGTCACTGAGCAATCGTGGTCACTTGTGTACAACTGATTCCGGTCACAATCAAGTATCAGCAACTAATTTCGATCGAAGTGTGCCGCTAGGGTGTTAGACTTTTGACAATATCTCAACGATTGGTTTCTCTTTATCAAATCTTACGGTACATACGGAAAGCTAAATAAATTTGAAAGCCGTCAGCAATAATAACATTCCGTTTTGTGCTAAACTGCGCTAGATTAAGAAATACTAAGTGCGGGTTCTGCTTAATAGGCCGGAAATGGGGTAGTTAACCCTATAGCAGTCGAAACACATAAATACAAATGTTAATGCTTCCGACGTCGTCGCAGCTCACTTCTACCTCGTGCTATTTCTTAAAAGCTCCTCTACCTAGTCTCTACTACTGCCGCTGCTTGGGATTAGAAAGGTAGGCTGTGCATTTGGAAGAACTAAATTGCCGGAAATGCAACTAGTGATACTGACTACATTTAACAAATCAGGCTATCAAAATATTTGTAGTGCATTGCTGATTTGTGGAGTAGTGATAAGCTAAAATAAGGCTTGTTCAATCTTTAGATCAGCTGAGCTTATTGAGGTTGAATTATGAGGATACAATTAGCTTCACGCACTACTAATCAACTATATATGCAGCCTGCTGTTAATCAGCTTGTACACCTTAAATCAACCAATAATCAGCTTCTGTTCTTACTGTTCAGCTCGAATTGATACTTGGGTAATCATGACAATTCCATTGGTGATGGTTTTATCGACGGTAGATGACAGGAAGTGGCCCATTTCACCCCAATTGCTCATACAGCGATGGTCCTATTTGTTAAGATAATTTAATTAAGTTTTGTAATCGTATATACCTTACTGTCAAAAATAGATAAGTTAGGCAAATACGACCGTCGCTGTTTTTCATGGAACTAATAGCACAAAAATCCACATGCACAAATTATATGTGCGCCATACATATTTAAAAAACTGTTCAGACAACATTTTTTACGAGAAATCATTGCATATAAGGTTACTTTTGACAAATGAAGAATATTGGAGGAATACTCAAATTTGAGAATATATCATACTAGTAGCTGATTGAACGATAGTCCTGAGAATATCGAATCTCTCGTTTCGTTTTTGACAACAACAAAAAGAAGTGAGAGTGTTATGCAAATTATCCAAAATTATGTAAAAAGAACTTAAATTTAGGGTATTTTTTTTCCTCTGTGTACTCTGTCAGCTTGACTTCACAATATGATGGTTCACAATTCGTGTTGGAGCGGACGAGTAAAGGACGTGCTGCAAGTTTTCACGCACAGAATGACAATTGCTTATTCATTTTTGATAAGAGTAAAAAGCAATAGAAACACCGTCAATAACAATAACAAATGAATTTAACAGCTCGCTGCTAGGATTTTACTTGCAAACTGTCTGCAAGGTTCTTGTAATTCGCGTTTCGGCAAAAAATTGCAATTAGTCAGTGCCAAAAAAACGAGAGCAGGAAAACTCGAATGAACTCCTCATGTTTAAAAAAGGAATCTTAGCGTGACCTTCTTTGATTTGAATGAAACTTGCTGTGCATCGTGTTTGAAAGCCTTCAGATTCATAACACAAATATTGGAAGTACTGCATATTTTTTAGGAAAAAATTTAAAATATTCGCTTCGAAGATTGCTGAATGCATAAACTTCCTGTCCCCAAATCAATCATAATATTTTTCACTGAATCTCACAAATGCACTCCACTCTAATCATAACTAACAGTTCAAGAAAAGGCACTGCAAAAACCATCTTTCAGTTGCATCATTAATCTAAACACCCAACTACACCACCTCACAGGTAAGAGATGGTTCATTCGACAAGTTAATATTAGCTGACCGATCGTCGCTGTTCGCCACCAACTTGCCTAGCGCTCACCACCGTAAACAGTTATTACCATCTATTAGTAGTTACTAATAGCACTCAACGCACCGTGCACGACCAGCAAACACTAATGTGTCTATTCTAACAGAGGTAAATGCATTCACACGCCTCTGCGCGAATGACCTGTTGAATGGAGCCGGGTTCATCAGAATGCAATCGTTAGGGCTGTCAACCCCTCTCGCTGGTACTGCAATATGGCAGCACAGCATCCCTAATCTAGCAACATAGTCAACAACCGGCCGGCCCATTTGGTACTGAGAGATGCATTTTTTCTCAACGCATTCGTCGTCGGATATCCGAATTCATCGCCTTCGCGTCACTTGTGCCGCATATTGCCCGGTCAGTGGTGAGAGAGGGAGCGGATTGCGCCGGTAGCTGGTGCTACCGGGTGTTTTTAGCTAGAACCTAGGCTAAGTGCCTTACTACTGCGGGGGCTTGATATTTAACAGCCAGCGGCCAGCCGAGGCTTTTCAGATAGTTGACGATCTTTGAAGTGTTCGGTTAGAACTGGAAAATCTGTTTCTTGAAAGGTGCTTTAAAAGCCGTGTGGTGAATTTAGGACTAAACCGGATTTCTGCAGTGCGTTCTAGTTACATTCAAGTTTCACGGTGAACGAAAGGAAAATGGGAATGCCAGTTAGGAAATTAGTGATACTAGTTGCTCTACAGCTGGTCCTGGTCGTACAGCTGTGTGTTTCATCAAAGTTCGATGAGAAACGTACGTTATCCAAAAATAGTGCCAGTGGAAGTGTAGATTTTAAGAGTGAAAGTGATTATCATTCGTCTATCCTTTTATTGCAGCTCAGTTCATCAAAACATGCAGATTTTCGGATGCCGATTTTGTAGCCTGCTCCACCGAGTCGGTGCAGGGGCTGTTTGATAAGCTAGTTACTGGTAAGTGTGGGATGTTGACTTTTATGTGAATTCAGCTGTCACCGAGACAAATGCTATTGCATTAATATGAGACTACGGAAGTGTGCAATGTGTTAGAAATAGACTCTTGTCCTAAAATCAAGCTTAAATGTTGGGATTAAAAAATTGTATCTATTAGTTGGACTGGAAATGCAATTCCAGAAACAAGTTTACAGGCATAGGCAGTAAGGCTCGAGAGCTATACTATACGCCCTTCGTATGAAAAATTGCCAAAAGATATGAATCCTATTTATCCTATAACTGCATAACATTAAAGTTTACTCCAAGGTGAGCCTACAGAAAATGGTTATAAATTTCAATTTTTAAGCGGCGCCGGTGGTATAGTGGTAAACGTGATTATCTCTCACCCAGCAGGCTTTCGGAAGGGAAGTAAAGCCGTTAGTCCCCGGTTCATGAGTTGATGGGTCGATAGGTAGGGTCCTGGTGTGGGAGCTGCCTCCCTGGCGTCAGTATCATTGGTGCTCAACACGGAAAACAAGTTCGACGGAAAACAAATCAAGGAAAAAATTATTTCAAATAAGGTAACTTCAGGTTTAAATTCAAGTTATAGACATTTTTATATATAGGGTTAGTGTCCCTAATGTCGGTCCCTAAAGAATAAATGTCATCAATCATTAACAAATGCAGTACTACAAATTGTTATTTACAATCAGAAAATCTCACTCATCTCAATACCGCTAACTGTATATCTAGAAAAATTTACTTCACTACTGTATATTTTCATTTTGACGTTCCCGCATTTTCTGCGAGGAAACTGGCGTTCCCCAAGGTTCAGTGATCGCTGTCACTTTTTTCCTGGTAGCCATGAACAGTGTCTTCGAGCGGTTACCAGCGAACATCTACATCTTCGTGTACGCAGACGACGTGCTAATCGTAGCCACAGGTCAAACTCCGGGACGAACGAGGATTAGAGCCCAAGCAGGGGTTTCCGCCGTAGCCAGATGGGCCGCTTCGAAATGTTTTCAGCTGTCTGCTGGAAAGAGCGCTAGGTGCCATGTTTGCCAGTACCGACATCGGGTCTGCGGATCGGTAATCAAGCTATCCCATTGAAGAAAACTGTGAAACTGGTGGGGGTTGTCATTGACCGGTCGCTGAGTTTTGACCAGCACCTTCAAGGGGTCAAGGCCAGCTGTCGCAGCAGGATCAACCTCATCCGCACAATCTCCCGTCCCCACCGGTCCAACAACAGAGAAGTACGTTTCCGTGTTGCCCGGGCCATCGTAGACAGCTGGCTGATGTATGGACTGGACCTAACCTGCATCGCTACCGACAAGGCAATACAAATACTCGCTCCGGTGTAAAATAGCTACACCAATCCTTTGGCACGGCCATTGGTTCTTGAAGCTGCCGTCAGTGATAGCGGTGGCGTTGATGTTGGAATGATTTTATGGTTCAGTCATACGTTACCATCATCATGGCTTGCGATGAGTTTCACCCATCCGATGTTTCTGGAAGCTATCGTGAACTCACTTGCATGCACTGCTTTCTTATAATTTCATAGAGCGATAGAAACGCAACTGAAAAACACCGAGAGAATAATTCAAAACACTATTTAATCACTTGATGAATTTTCATCAATACCATAACGTTACCACGGCCGTTCAAACAAACGCATAAACGGAGCTGAAACTCGTAATGTTTACATCAGCTGTCAATAACTGACGTATAATCGAACCAAAGAGCCAACAAAATCGGCTTCAAGCAAAGTGTTCTTGGATGACTTTTGTGCCACCGGAGTGAGCTATACGCGCATACCAGCTGTGTCGAAGCCGGCACTCTCCCTTTCCGGTACCGCATCTACGTAGCCATTGCCAACAAAGCCGCTGCATTTTCAGCAAATACCGCGGGAAACGACAGAGTCTGCCTCCTCAGCAAGGGGAACGGAGTTCTCCGTACAATCGGCAACGCAGAGCTCCCCCCAGTGGCCAAGATTCGCTGGTACGGAGAAAAGAGTTGGCAATCTCTCGCACCAAACATCGACAGCCGGACAATTTCGTAGCCCTTAGGAGATCGGTAGCAGAGCTGACCGGATTGTACCCAAACTACATGCATCGTTACACGGACGGGTCAAGATCGAGAGCTGGAGTCGGAATGGGAATCGCTGGTGACATTTCCCCAACGAGTAGAAGCCTGCAAAAACAATGTTTGGTGTTCTCTGCAGAACCAACGGCCATTCTTCATGCCGTCACGGTTCCTGCGGATCGCCCAATCCTGATCCTGTCGGACTCCCACAGTGTTATTCAGGCCTTTTTGTCAAGGCATCTTGAAGGTTGCGCCACTAAACACTACATACGCATGGAATCCCGGACACTGCGGGATCCCAGGGAACATCGAGGCGGACAACCTAGCCGGATCAGGCACATCGGTACTCGCACAAGGTACCTTTGCAGGACGTGAAGAGATGGATTACTTGCACAGTGCGGACAGCGTGGGCAAGAGGATTTTTTCCAGACTCCGGACAGGACACTCCCTAATCTCACGGGATTTCAGCGGATGACCCTTCAGGAAGACCTGTGAATTCTGCCATATTCCTTCGACGGTGAAGCACGTGTTATGCGTATGTCCTCAATTCGAGCACCTTCGTTGCCTCCACGGTCTGCCTGCCAGCGTACGGGACACGCTAGCAGACGTGCTCTCAACTCAAGCAGCTGTACTGCGCTTTTTAAGGCGGCGAAGCTATACTGCAGGATTTAGCACCATCGATTTTTTAAGCCGTCCGGACATCCCCACTGGACGGGGCCCCCAAGGACCTATGTTTTGTTACCTCAAACCACTTGTTACGAAGAGCTATGAGTGGGTTGGTTTATTTCCTTTAAATCCCGTTATTATTGCTTATCTTTTGACAGATACGCATATTTCGTCTACTACTTACAGACTTCATTATTGCCAAGTACTCAACACCACTTGGCACTGAAAAAGTCTGCAAGTAGTAGACGAAATACGCGTATCTGTCAAAAGATAAGCAATTATAACGGAATTTAAAGGAAATAAACCAACCCACTCATAGCTCTTCATAAAGGGATTCCGTTAAGAGGTTCGATAAATTTAAAGAATTCACTTGTTACGCCTAGCTTATGTAGGTGGATAATCTTAAAGCCATCGCTTCCAGAAAATAATCGATAATAATCCAGAAAGTACGGGTAGTTTCTGGTGTTTCCACAACTTTTTCCGCTGGTTGGTTGATCTCAGTTGAACTCATCATTACGAAGTGATTTAGAATTAAAGCCTCTTTTCCCGTAGAGTCCAACAGGAGATATGTAAGCGGTCTTGAGTTTACGACAGCTTCTGCTTCAACCACTAACATATGAAACCAATCGTCGCCAAACTTCGGATCATGAGGTACCCAAGTAACCAACAAGCCCGCTAATTCGCTTTTTTGCAATATAAGGCTAATATGTGGCTAATATCAAGCTTAGTATGTCCTATGTCAACCGTGTATCAGGCGAATTAGCGGACTTGTTGGTTACTTGGGTAGGTTGGTCATTGCGATCTGGAGGATAGTATACGCTCTCACGATCCTCCGTGTTGGTAAAGGTAGTCGTTGTTTTCTATTCGATCCGCTAGATTTGATCTCACATGATCTGTTTCGGAGAAGTTCTGTCCATTATCGGAGTACATTTCTAGTGGCGGTCCCCTTCAACATATGAAACGACGTTGAAAATTTTTGCATGGTATATTTGCAAGATAATCTTATTTTAAAAAAAAAGTAGAAGGGTCTGTGTCTAGGGACACGAACGGAAGCTTGACCTAGGACTGCTAGTGGACGGAACAAATATGTTGATCATTTAGTTCTTAACTCTGTCCGTTTTTGAATGAGTGGCCCTGAAAAGGGCCGGTTGTTTTTCAAAGTGTGGCCACACCAGTGCAAGTCAATGCCGACCGGATGACGGCGGCCTAGTCATGCTGCCTATTGCGGGAAGCCTTTCCTCCGGTCGATGTGGGTGCTTTCGTAGTCGTCTGTCTTCGTATTGGTGCGATGCGTGCTGTCCGACGCTTATCCGTCCGTTGCTCGAAAGCAAATGACGAAGAAAACTTGTAGTAAAATTTACGTTTATTTTCTGGTTTTTTACGTTTAAACATTTGGTTTAACATTTCAATTGATCAGCCTTTAGATCTTCATCTTTGTTCTAGTTAATTGGTTAATCTAATGTGATGATTGCGTTTAGCGCTAATTTACAGGATACCCTTTTAAGGGCTTGTTTCCGTTTGAATTTAAAAATTTGATAACCTACCTACTTGAGCACTGGAACCTACCTAACTACTTAAACTAAGTTGCCAAATCACGAATCACGAATTACCGGCCAGGTGGTGAATCTCAGAATTAAGAGTTCGCGGTGGACTGTTAAGGATCATTCTGAAGCTTTAGGTGGTGCCGCTTAGCACAACTCTCCCAGATTGACATACCATACTCAATAGCCGGCAGAATGATCTACTTGTTGACAGCAAGCTTGTTTTTGAGGGACAGGGTGGACTTTCTGTTTATCAGAGGGTAGAGCGACCTGATCAAGATGTTACACTTGGTGGATGTCTTGTCCACATGGGATCGGAATAGCAAGGTAGACTACTTCACTCGACCATTCAATGGGAGTGCTATCAAGATGGATCTTGACGTTAGCAGGTGGAACAAGTCTAGGTGAATACGAGTGTGGAAACAGAATGGTTTGTGTTTTAGCTGCATTGATACAAATCTTCCAGCTCTTGAAATATTCGGACCGAACATCCATGTCTGACTGTAGTTTACTCGCCAGAGCACGAATCATTCGACCCTTATAGATGATGGAGGTGTCATCTGCGAACATTGACAGGATACCACCACCCGGCATGGGAGGAACGTCTGACGTGAAATGTTGAATAGGATAGGCCCAAGCAGGCTACCCTGAGAGACCCCTGCATCTACGTTGAACGTATCAGAGGGGACATTGTTCAAGTAGACCTGGAATGACCTGCCCGACAAGTAGTTTTTGATGATCTTCACGAGGTAGATCGGAAAGTTGTATCGATGCTGCTTGTACACTAGGCCATCATGCCAGACATTGTCGAACGCCTTCTCGACGTCCAACAATGCCATGGCAGATGTATTGGAAACGGACTTATTCCGCTTGATGATGTTAGTAGCCCGTGCGAGTTGGTGGATGGTAGAGTGGCCTTTCCTAAACCCGAATTGCTCTTTGAGAAAGATGTTATTGTCATTTGAAAACACAGACAGCTGAGTATCAGTTTTTCGAATAGCTTCGAGATGGAGGACAAGAGGCTGATGGTGCGATAGCTTAAGCACACTGGTACTGGTAGGATCTTTGCCAGGCTTGAGTATTGAAATCACTTTGGCTAACTTCCAGCATGCAGGGCAGTAGCCAAGCTCCAAAAATTTGTTGAAGATAAGGGTAAGATGATTGAAGAAGTCAATACTCAAGTTTTTCAACTCAAGGTTGACCACACCATCCATTCCCGCGGCCTTCATGTTTTAAGTGCTTCTAACAGCTGCTATCACCTCATCAGCCGATATTCTACTATCATCATACACTACTACAGGGAAGTCAGCGACTCTAGACATTGCCTCCAGTACGGAAGGCTCATAGGGGCTCACCGTGGTTTGGCCAAGATTATGTGAAATCACAAAACTGTTGGCCAAGAGCATTGGCCTTTTCAACTGGGGTTGTGAGTAGGGATGGGTCCAAGTTCTGATCAACAGAGGAAAGCGGAGGAATCGGTCTCGACTTATTTTTCAAAATTCTGGTCATCTTCCAAAATGGTTTTGCACAATCTGGGAGAGAGCGAATCTTGTTGGCAAAATCGTTATTTCTGAGTTCCACCATCCTGGTCTGGATAATTTTGGTTAGCCTATTGACATTGGTCTTCAAATGGGGCAGCCCAGAACGCTGGAACTGCCTACGAATGGTGTTACGGAGCCTGATAAGATCTTTGGTTGGGCTATCGAGGTTCAGAATATGACTCACCTGTCTGGATGCTGGTACGTGTTGCTCCCTGGCACGAGATATCGCCTCTTCGATGGTTTTCCGACACTGATCGACTTCTTCGAACGACTCAGGTAGGACGTCGTAATCGATTGCTGTGTCCACACAGCGCTGATACTGCTGCCAGTTGACACGATGGTAATTTCGCCGGGAAACTTGAAACCTATTGGCCGAGAAACCTACTTCGGCCACCACCGGATAGTGGTCCGAGCTCAGTTCCTCAGTCCGGACACAGGATGTTGTAGTGGGCTTCCTGCATATCGTTGTACAAGATTGTGCCGTTCTGGTTTCACCGACTATTGCCCCAGGCTTGATGCTTGGCGTTCAGGTCGCCAGCTATGACGAAATTTTGCCGCCGTCGTGTTAGCTTGATGATGACTCCGCCTCGCAGAGATGGCCACTCCCCCTCCCCCGGAGCTGGTGCGGTCAAGCCTTACGAGCCGAAAGTCGGGAAGGAAGACGTTCATCTCGGGCTTCAAGTGAGTCTCGGTGATGACGGCTATGTCGATGTGCCGTTCGTTGAGAAAGTCAACAAACTCGATGTTTTTGCTCTTCAAGGAGCAAGCATTGCAATTTACGATCTTGATAACTTCACGTTCCATACTTAGTGACAAGGGACAGGGCAGCATGTAGCTGTTCAGATCGAGTCTGATGATGATGACCTCGGCCACGAGCGTCACAAGTTCCTCCGAGGTGAACGGAGAATCGTCGACAGGCTCATCTGAGACAGCACCAGCGTATGATAAACCAGGGGCGGTGGATGAACCTGGAATTGGTTGGGTCGCAGCAGCAGCGAGACGATGCAGAACTGTCCGACTGTTGGGAACCATTTGTATACTCGCAGGCTTGTTGTTTGTTGAGCGGAAGCAGGGCTAGGTTCGGAACATGTCGATGGGGCTGGAAAGCTGGGTACTGGACTTCCGTGAGTACAGGAGGCGAACGATGATTACGGAGGCGACCGAGCTGGTTGTTGATAGTAGCCTTCCGAGGGATATTAATGTACTCCACTCGCTCGGGACATCCGCGATTGGAGGCTTGGTGGTTTCCACCGCAGTTGACACACGTTGGCTCTATGTCATCAACTTGCTCACAGGACGCAGGTGAGTTGGAGCACGCTTGCCGCAGTTTGTCTTCATATGGCAGTTTTTGGTTTCTTGGCCATAGAAGAGGCAGTTCATACACTGCGTAACATCACGATGTTGGGGTTTGTAATGCTCCCAACTGATTATAACCTGAAACAGGTCCCGGATTTTGGATCTCAGAGCCGCAAGACTGGTTGATCCCTTCGTGAAGTGCACCAGGAACAACTGGTCACGGAAGCTGGTGTTGTGGTTGGAACGCCGGTTCATCTGGTACACGGGCTCAGGTTTGATCCCAAGCCGCTCCAGCTCGGATTTCACCGCAGCCGCCTCGAACGACGGTAATCCACGCAAAACCACCTTCAGTGGCTTGCTCGATGGCAGATTATGCGTGAAGAAGTCCACGTTGTTGTCCTTCAGGAAACATCCTATTTGTTTGTACTCCTCCAGGCTGGAGCACATGATTTTGATACCGATGCTGCAAAGCTTGAAGCGAGGCAGCAGCTTGTGGTTTGCCAGTTCGGCACCCAGCTTGACAACATCCTTCACCGGCGTGAAAAGCGGGGAAACGGCGTTACCATCGCCATTTTCTTCCGGGAGTACTGCATACTGGTTAGTTTGCAGTACCCGTTTTCCGGCGTCATCCTGCGACGCGCTGGGCTTGATTAGCACCTTCTTTGAAGGGCCCACTGCTGTCTCATTGGCACGTTTACGCACCATTTGTTTCGTGTTTGCAACTTCAAGTAAACTTGCCAGAACGCGAGAAGATGGCGACACTTCCACAGCGCAACGCGACAGCACAAAACGAAACAGAATCGAAACGAGAACTCGAGCGAAAATACGGACTGAACAGCTCAACAGTTGAGCAAAGAATGACGAAGAAAACGATTTGGCAAGCGTTTTTATTATCACTGATTTACTCCACCCTTCCTTTCATTGGTGAAATGGTGAGCGATCAACCGAGCGATGAAGAGTTATAATTTTTTTAAATATTGATTAAGATGTTTTCTAAAAACTTCTGAAACCACCAGGGATGTTAATGTGTGGTTATTTTAATTTATTAAATAGGCATATAACAATTTATTAAATAGGCTACAAAATGGTGAGTTGACAACCTGGAAGGAGCGGAATACCTAGCTCTGGTCCTCACAAGTTCCTACTTCACGCCTCCCCGAGTCATATGATAACAAAAGACTACCTGCTGAAACATGGACACAGCTGGGTGGCATAGCCAGGGCAATGTTGCCAGTCCGGCAATAGCAAGGTGAGGTGGGGCGAGGCGAACACTGGCGCGGTAGCCATAGTACGGTGATAGAAAAATGCTTCATCAAACCCGAGCGTCTGTTCACCATGGAGGTGCGGCTCAAAACGGCGTCTGTTATCCATGTTAAGAGCGGCTGATCACCGTCCTAGTACCATCGTGGGACTCTAAACAGAGCTGTGCACTATAGTCCCCTGGCAAGACAGGGTGTTGGGGCAGGTCTAACAAGCCGCTTTGGAAAAAACATAAATTTGCAAATACTGAAGAAAGAAATACGGATCGGAACAATTGGACCTACGCGACGAAATAAGGACTACGATTCGGAACATGGAACTGCAAATCGCTCGGCTTCCCGGGCTGCGGTAGGTTAATCTATGACGAACTTCAACCACTTCGAAGTCGTAGCACTGCAGGAACTTTGCTGGACGGGACCAAAGGCATGGAAAAGCGGTCATCTAGCGGCTACTTTCTACCAGAGCTGTGGCACCACCAACGAGCTAGGAATCGGCTTTGTAGTGCTGGGAAAGATACGCCAACGCGTGATTGGTTGGCAGCCGATCAAAGCGAGGATGTGCAAGTTGAGGATTAAGGGCCGTTTCTTCAACTACGGCATCATCAACGTGCACTGCCCACACGAAGGGAGAGAGACCCGACGACGAGAAAGAAGCGTTCTATGCGCAGCTGGAGCAGGTGTACGACGGCTGTTCGCAACGGGATGTCAAAATCGTCATCGGCGACATGAACGTTCAGGTAGAACGGGAGACAATGTATAGACAGGAAATCGAACCGTATCGAACGACAACGGCCAACGATGCATGAACTTTGCAGCCTCTCGGAGTATTGTAGTTCGAAGTACCTTTTTCCCCCGCAAGGATATCCCCAAAGCCACCTGGAGATCACCTGACCAACACACAGAAAACCAAATCGATCACGTTCTAATCGACGGGAAATTCTTCTACGACATTATAAACGTCCGCACGTACCGCAGTGCGAACATAGATTCGGACCACTACCTAGTTGCAATATGCATGCGTTCAAAACTCTCGACGGTGTATAACACCCGTCAAAGTCGAACACCGCGATCCAACATTGAGCAACTACGGGACTCCGGAGTTGCCCAGGACTACGCGCAGCAGCTGGAAGTTGCACTACCCACGGAAGAGCAGCTTGGCGCAGTTACTCTTGAAGATGGCTGGAGGGACATCCGTTCCGCCATAGGTAGTACTCCTGTAGCGCCACTAGGTACTGCGATCCCGGACCTAACAAATGACTGGTTTGACGGCGAATGCAAACTGTTAGTAGACGAGAAGAATGTAGCACGAGCGAGAATGCTGCAACACCGAACGAGATTGAATGTGTAGCGATACAGACAAGCGCGGAACAGACAAATCTCGGTTTTCCGAAGGAAGAAGCGTTAGCAGGAAGACCGAGATCGCGAGGCGATGGAAAATCTGTACCCCGTAAACGACACACGGAAGTTCTACGAGACGCTAAATAGTTCGCGCAAAAGATACTCACGAATGAGTGTGAGGTGATTGAGAGGTGGAAGCAGTACTATGACGAGCACCTCAACGGCGATGCAGTAGAAAACGAAGGTGGCACGACAACAGACCTTGGAGCACGCGCAGAAGACGACAGGCTACCGGCCCCTGATCTTCAAGAAGTGGAGGTGGAGATCGATCGGCTGAAGAACAACAAAGCAACTTGTGTAGATCAACTACCAAGTGAGGTATTGAAATACGGGGGCTGCACTGGGTAATTGCCAAGATTTGGGAGGAGGAGATATTACCCGCGGAGTGGATGGAAGGTGTCGTATGCCCAATCTACAAAAAGGGCGATAAGTTGGATTGGTGCAACTACCGCGCGATCACACTGCTGAGCGCCGCCTACAAGGTACTCTCCCAAATTCTATGCCGCCGCCTGTCACCATTTGCAACAGAGCTGGTGGAGCAATACCAGGCGGGATTCACGGACCAAATTTCGATTCGGCAGGTTCTGCAGAAATGCCGCGAATACAACGTGCCCACACATCATTTGTTCATCGATTTCAAATCCGCATACGACACAATCGATCGAGATCAGCTATGGCAGATTATTTACGAGTACGGATTTCCGGGTACACTGACGCGATTGATCAAGGTGACGATAGATCGAGTGATGTGCGTTGTTCGAGTATCAGGAACACTCTCGAGTCCCTTTGAATCTCGAAGGGGATTACGGCAAGGTGATGGACTTTCGTGTCTGCTATTCAACATCGCGTTAGAAGGTGTGATCAGAGGAGCTGGGATAGACACGAGTGGCACGATCTTCAGGAAGCCCATCCAGCCTTGGCTTCGGCGATGACATCGACATCATGGCACGGAACTTTGAGACGATGGCGGAAACGTACATCAGACTGAAGGCTGAAGCTAGGCGGATTGGACTTGCCATCAACGCATCAAAGACAAAATGCATGAAAGATAGAGGTTCTAGGGAAGATAATGTTAGCCTCCCACCCCGAGTTCAGATTGATGGAGACGAAATCGAGGTGGTCGATGAGTTAATGTATTTGGGCTCACTGGTGACCGCCGAAAATGATATCAGCAGAGAAATTCAAAGACGCATTATGGCAGGGAATCGTGCCTACCTTGGACTCCGGAGGACGCTCCGGTCGAATAAAATTCGCCGCCGCACGAAGTTGACTGTCTACAAGACAAAGATTAGACCGGTGGTCCTCTACGGCCACGAGACCTGGACTATGCTCGTGGAGGACCAACGCGCCCTTGGTGTTTTCGAACGGAAGGTGTTACGTACCATTTACGGTGGAGTGCAAATGGATGACGGAACGTGGAGGAGGCGAATGAACCACGAATTACACCAGCTGCTGGGAGAACCATCTATCGTCCACATTCACTGGGCATGTCGGAAGCGGTCAAGGTGGATCGACTAAGTAGAAGGCGACCTGCGGACCCTTCGCAGACTACAAGGCTGGCGAAGTGTGGCCATGGATCGAGTAGAGTGGAGACGACTTCTTCGGACAGCAGAGGACAACAATGCCTTAGCCTGATTGGTAAGGTAAGTAAGCATTAGACTGATGCAAAATTTGACATTTTTGCTCCACAGTGCTTAAATGGTTTCAAATCGGGTCCTGATTAGCCTACCAAAGTTACAACTCATTTGGTTAGAAACAGACTTCGCACAAGCCATTTGAAGTTTACATGTAAATTACTATGGGAAATCTCAACTTTTTCTTCATTGCCTTTAAGACTTTTTCCATATTGAGCTGCGAAACAGTTCGATAGCTATTCTTATAGAAAATTTTCTCAGCTACAACTTTTCTGAAGATCGTTTCTATGTAAAACGAAACAGGAAAAAGTTATTAATTATTTAAGAGATTGGTAAACTTATGACATGATGAAGCAGCTGCTCTGTACGCAGCACTGTATTTTGCAGTGTGACATAGGTAGTAGATTTTTGTGTCCTATTCAACGCCCCTATTCAACGGTGTTTCTACCAATGTTGCCTGCTGAGCAGTTGATTGAGCATAATCATAAGACATCAGCGCATTAAACCATTGATAACTTTCGATCCTTGATCCTTGAAGTTGTAGCTGAGAAAATTTCCTACAAGTACAGTGGAAAGCTTTTGAAGCAGACCGATATGGTGAATTATTAGATAGAAATGAACAAAAATCTTGGTTTTACCATAGTAATTCCCATACAAACTTCAAATGGTTTGTGCCATCTCAGTCTCTCACCAAAGGGGTTCAAATTTTGAGAGGTTAGTCAGGATCCGATTTGGAATCGTTTAAGTATTGTGGAGCGAAAATTTCAAATTTTGCATCACTCTAGTAAGCATATAACAACACCAAAACGTTTTTTTAGTATGACATAATTACAGCTGATTAAACCAATTTTTTCAAAATGTTTCCGATACAGTGCAGTGAAAGAATGTATTGGCTCTCAAAATCAACAGGAAACACCGAGAAATTTTAATCCAGTTGAGTTGTTAGCAATAGAGAAAATCCATGAAAATAATCGTTGGTTCCTCATGATCCTGGACGCTTAATATAAATATCGTTTGGATTCAAAAATTTGTAATATGAATTTAAACTTCGATTTTTTTTTTTTTTTTGATATCATATACAAGATTTCAATATTTTGAAATTCTTAATGAATTGAGCAACAACGACAATCTTTAGGTCCTACGTAAGAGTAGTTGGGCCTTTGCAACACTCGAGGGCACAGGATACTGAGTGAGAGATACGACTGTTTTACCTGACTAATTACCGAATATACGTTGTATCCGCTGGAACATAAACTCACCTAATGCTACGCTAATTATGCTGCATTGTAACTGCAAGAATTAACCACTTTGTAATTAATGAAAATTACCGCCATCCACCTAGGAAAGTATTACAGGTCGCACTTTTTCCCATTCAATTTTCTCATATTTCGTAACACCAATTTCCGCATCGATTGAGCACCCGCCATTAGTGCTAGCCAATGACATTTCAAATTCAAGATCTTGTCAGCACCAACAGCAGAATAGACCCACTATTTAAGCAGCAAATTAATTGCCTATTATTTAACGCAGCGACTTGCACAAAAAGAAAACTGCTTACTCGTCACTGCCACCGCTTTGCCATACACTTGAATGCATGCGGTTAACATTGATCGTGAAAAACTCACCTACCCTAAACCAGCCATCGTATGCCTACATAAGTACGTGAGTCTGTACGCATATCGGCACCCGCGTCCCCAGAGTAGCTTAGATTTAGAATTGTGAAACTTCCACTAGAACCGGCTCGGCTTGGGTGCAGTTTGGTTCAGTCACCACCGACGACGACCTGTCCTCAATACCGATAATTTATATTTGATCATCACGCTACAGGTTCTAAGCCAACTCACACGCGTCAAGCCATTATATGGCATAATGTCGAAGTTGTTGGTATTGCGGTAGGAACTAGCATAATCTCCTCGACTCAACCGACAGTTGCATAATGCATGTGCATCTTGGATTACCCATCACTTTAACTTGCCAAGACCGTCCGGAACAAAGTGGTCGTCATAGCATCGGGGTTGCCCAATAACTCATAGAGTACCGACAATTTCAACCTGCAAATTCTTCTCAGCATCAACGTTCCGATCCGAGTCGGATTTCCGCAAAATCTTCACCCACTGCTGTTGAAGTCTATTTGCCTTACCAACAGTTTGTTTGGTTTGCTAGCAAATGACAACAACAACATAACCTCAATAAACCTAGTCGGATCAAGTTGGCCGTTGGGCTGTAATTGGAGAGAACATGCGATCGGTTCTCACCTATACCTAAGCCTAGAAGAACAGAACCAGTTCCACGTGCTGGGGTGCTGCTGTGAAAAACATACCACCGACCGGTGACACTGACACTCGCAAACCATGTGTGAAACATTGCAAGCCAAAATTGTGGGACACAGATGATCGTAAATTAAGTTAGTAAATAGTTTCGGTGGCTGCTGGTAGTAGCAGCCTTCTATATGGTTGGTTGACTGGTTTCAGGAATGTGACACTAATCTAGTGGCTCTAGTGGCTGGTTGCAATGGTTCACCTACCAACTAGAATGTTCGCAATTGCGACAAAAATGCTGAATCTAATAAGGATTGTTTCTATCCATCTATTGCAGGAATCGAAGGCCTCGAGCACGTCGGTACGATCGACCCGATGAAGATCAACAAGATCCGCATCCTGCAGGGCGACGGGCCCGTGAGCGTCAACGCGTCCCTCTCCAAGGTGGTGGTGACCGGTTTCGCCAATACGAAAGTAGTTCGCAATGTGTACGTTTCGCTTCAGGACGGGTGATTGGTTTTCATGGGGCAAAGTGATTTCTATCCTCAGATTTCCATCCATAGAGTCAGCAGCCGGGACTTCAGCTGGGAGACGCACATCAAGCTGCCGAAGATGCGCATCGAAGGGAGCTACCACATGCAGGGCCGGATTCTGGTGATCCCACTCAACGGCCACGGCAAGTGCTGGTTCGAACCGAGTGAGTAGGAATTTTTCATTTTCGTTGTCATACTGAAGTAGTTACACTTACTTTCTTTGAGAATCGGTTATGCTGGGAAATAATTTTGGGTTGTACTTCATTGGTATTTCACAAGCAAAAGACTTACAAATCTATCGTGTGTCATGGGATCTTAAGCTTTGAATATATTTGGATGTGTTTATGTATTTCTGTTATCCTCAGCGCTAGCTGGCGTTGCTGGATCGTACTAAAACTACTAAAATGTTTGTTTATTTACATATTGTCTTGTGGTTTACAATTATTGTACAGTTCAATTGATTTAGCCCGAAAGCTGTTCATTATTCTGTGATTATATCTATAACAAGTTACTGTGCTGTAATGATTTTAGTTTTACATTATAATAGTTTACATTTTGCTTTTAGGGAAAGCATATTTGATATTCTACCTTCTTAACCTAGTTGCCTATCCTAACTTGCCAGAACCTTAATGATCTGTTGATCGGATCGCATGCAGCAATCTCTGAAACTTTTGATGGTAGCAGTTCTCCGTAGCGCCAAGGTCTGAAGACCAGCCAGGCGGTGGACCTCAGAATTTCTAGTACGCGGTGGACTGTTGAGGATCATCCTCCGGATCTTGTTCTGTATCCTTTGTAGTTTGAGGTGATGAGAATGTGCGCAACTCTCCCAGATTGGCAACCCGTACTCTATGACGGGAAGGATTATACGGAGAGGAACGACCTTATCAAGATGTTGCATTTTGTTTTTGTTTTGTCAACATGCTCCCTGAAAATCAGCTTGCTGTCGAGTGTTAGTCCGAAGTAGACTACCTCTTTGGATCACTCCACCATTGTGACGTTTAGGCAGATTTTGTTATTCTCAGACGGAACAGGTCTGGGAGATTTTGAGTGTGGAAAAATTAAGACCTGGGTCTTCGCCAGGTTGATACGGATCTTCCAGCTGTTGAAATACTCAGACAGGACATCCAAGCCTCTCTGGAGTTTGGTAGTCAGAGCTCCGATGACCCTACCCTTGTAGACGATGGATGTGTCGTCTGCGAACAGAGACAACGATCCACCATCAGGGAGAGTCGGAATATCTGAGGTGAATAGATTGATCAGGATGGGCCCAAGGATACTTCCTTGAGGCACACCTGCACCGATGCTAAAGGCATCCGATGTGATGCCATTCAGAGAGATCTGGAACGTCCTGTCCGATAGATAATTTTGTATGATCTTCATGAGGAAGATTGGAAGACCGTAGTGCTGCAATTTGAACACCAGGCCAGACATTGTCGAACGCTTTTTCAACGTCCAACAACGCCATGGCCTATGTTTTCGAAACAGACTTGTTCCGTCTGAGAATGTTTGTTACTCGAGTCAGCTGGTGGACGGTTGATCGACCTTTTCGAAAACCAAACTGCTCCTCGAGTAAGATGTTGTTTTCTTCGGCAGATGTTAGAAGCCGGCTGTAAACTGCCCTTTCAAACAACTTGACAACAACCCTGAGAGAAGGCTGATGGGTCGGTAACTTGAAGGAGAGCAAGGATCCTTCTCAGGTTTCCGAATGGGGATGACTTTAGCTAACTTCCAGCACGAGGAGAAGTAGCCAAGTCGGAGGCACTGATTGAAAATCAGTGCAAGATGGTGCTTGAGCTCCAGATTCAGGATGTTATCGAAACCTGGGGCCTTCATGTTTTTGGAAGTTTTGATATAAGCCAACAGTTCGTCAGCAGTGATCTCGGATTCCTCGGGAAAGATGTTAGGAGCCTGGTGGAGATTGGTTACATTTTCAGCGACCTCAGCTTCGTGAGGGCTGGTGATGTTTTGTCCGAGATTGTGGGAGCTGACGAAATGTTGACCTATCGCGGCAGGTGTTATCAGGTGAACCACTGAACTGTCGGGACAATAGGCCTCGATTTAGTTTTGAGGACTTTTTGGCACAATCTGGGAGGGGGAACGGATGTTATTGGCAAATTTCTCATTTCTGAGTTCCACCATTTTGGCTTTGATAAGTTTGGTTGGAATGGGTCTTCAAGGTAGGCAGCCCAGTTCTCTGATACTGCCTACGCATGGCGTTACGTCTGATTAGGCTTTTAGTATTCTGATCAAGGGTCAGACAATTACTCACCCGTCTGGAAGCTGGCACGTGTTGTTCACGGGCTCGGGATACCGCCTCCTCGACGGCGCACAGAGATCTATCGATGTCATCAGTCGTCCCCAGTAAGGCGCCGAATACGATGGCTTCGTCGACGACTTGTTGGAACCGATCCCAGCTTACCCGATGGTAATTCCGACGGGAAGCATGGAATGATTAACGGAGGAGCCCACCTCGGCCACCACCCGGAAAGTGGTCCGAGCTTAACCCTTGGTGGGCTACCGTCCATGTTGCTGACGAACGTTGCTTGATCGCTGCGCATCTTTCTAGTTATGCGGCAGTACAAATATAATTTCCGTAACTACCCTGCTGACGGCATTCTAGGTTCCTCTCGACACATTTAATTGACGAAATTAGCCGCGTTAAGGGCTTCGCACTGCTTCGAATCTAGTACAGTCGAAGATCAAACGCTCCGGTGTTTCCACCACATTTTCACATTCTGGACAGAGGGGTGCTTTCTTTTTACCCATGTCGAGAGAATTGGGATAAGCCTGTGGGTTCACGTACAATTCTCTGCCGTGTCCCATTCCTGCTGTCACTTGACCGTCGACCCCGTTCTTACCATTTTCTGTACATCAGGTTTGTTTTCGCTTGTAGCTCTCAATTTAATCCGCCATGCCGATAGGGGCTCATGCATTAATTATCGTCACTTTTTTCCTATACCTAATGCATTGCTTGTCACAAAATCTCAGACACCCCCCCCCCCCCCCCCCAGAGCGTGACATAATATATGCATCAACCCTAGGGGTCATTCTAGCGATGACGCATAACGAGATAGTTCTGTGTGAGCTTACGAAAACCTGAACGTACTGCTCAATTTCGCTTGCTTTCCAGCGCTGCAACCCAGGCTGGACCTCCGTACCTAAAGCTGGGCTTAGACAGGGCAAGTCAATTGATCAAGTCAGTTGATTTCAATTGACTTGAACGCGAATTGAACGTGTAAACCATACAACTGAATTGATCAACTCACTTGAATTGAAAAAAGTTGAACCAGGCTCAAATTTTCTAGCCAATTGAATTAAACTGAGTTGATCATTTGACTTGCCTAGTCTAAACCCAGCTTAAGAATCGGCGAAAATACATTAGCTAGAAGACGCCTCTTGCTACTGCTTGATCCAGAGTTGTTCGGCATGGTTCTAAAAAAATGAAACAAACTCTTTAGCTTATTACAGCGCTCCTAGTGGACGTATTCGGAAGCTTTTGACGTCTATGTGTTGAAAACAACAATAACACTAACAGTGCATTTTTTAAGTTCATAAAACGCTCTTGTTTTGGAGACAGTCACCATGCAAGAGGAGCAGAAACACGCTATGGGGCGTGCTCATAACGTACAGGGAAACCTTGACGACGAATCGGAATCCTCAAAGTAAACGCCAGAGTGGAACTGCCAACCGTCAGCTCCATGGAAAGGTCGTGAGGTCCATCAGAGGCAACCCAGGTACGTCCGATCGCGATTTGAGTAAAAAGTATGATGCTGCCCGTAGCACAGTGCAGCGATTTTGCTACCGTAAAGGCTTACAGGCATACCGCACCAAAAGTCAATCAAATCGATCACTCAAGCAGAATACCGTAGTTAGAACCCGTGCTCGAAAGCTGTATGACAACCTGCTGACCAAGTCCGTACAAGTACGAGGATCTCTTTGGACAGGATGGCAGAAATCTGGACGATCCGGGGAAGTGTGGCTGTTGCTACGCTGCCTCAGCGTTTCAGTTTACGAGAAATTGTTCAATTATCTCTTACCAGGCCGCCGTGATTTCCAAATCGACCAAGTTTTGGACAAGTTAAAGTCAATTTTTGTGAAGTCGACGACTCCGTAACGTACGCCGGAGTCGTCAACCGGCAGTGCGAAGATTTCGAGCTGCATAAACTCTCCGTTAACCAGTTCAAAAGCCTGGTGTTCATCTGCGGTCTAAATTCAGGGAAGGATGCCGATATCACGACCCGACGTCTGCCGAAGCTCTGGGATACGTTTTTAAAATCGAGTACGTTTCAACGCAACATTTAGGCTACGGAGAAGCCAGAAGAGGAAGCAGTAATAGCAACGGTTCGCATCGAAGCTGATTTCAGTTCCTTTTTGCAAGAAACACTACAAGATGGTGCGAGCTGCTACAGCAAAGGACAGTACTACAGAAGGTGATATCCAACATCCAGAAGGGCTGGCCCGAGCGCAACGAGGCTATTCCCGAGATCGAGGTAAGACCGTTATTCAGTCGTCGAGAGTCCTATTCATTGGTTGGTGGGTGCGTGGTGATGATGGATCGAATCGTAGTTCTTCAGTGTTCCCAAAAACGTATTCCGAAGCAGATGGTCATGGTCATCACGGAATCGAGCGAGCGAAAGCGATTGCTCGATGCATCGTTTTCTGGCCACGAATCGACAACGACATTGCTGACTACGGCCGTCGATGTTCAAGCTGTGCCAGCGCTGCAAATTCTCCACCACAAGTCAACCGACAACCCTGGCCGAGTGCTGATGGTCCGTGGCAACGCCTTCATTTGGATTTTGCTGGACCATTGGAAAGATTCTATATCTGGTCGTTGTAGACATTTTGCAGAAACGATCTCTACAACGGCATTCCTCCGTGAATGTTTCATCCGCTTCGCTATACGAATGGTTTTTGTGACAGCCAATGGAGGCCAGTTCCTAAGTGCCGAGGAGTTAGGAGTCATAAATTTCCGCAATATAATTGCCAAGTGGAACGATTTGTGGACACACTCAAGCATTCACTTAAGAAAATAAATGGGGGAGGAGAGACATCAACCGCATCAGCACTTCAAACATTCCTGCACACCTACACAGATCAACACCGTCTGCTGTTCTAGGTGGAATGCCACCCGACCAGAATATGCTCGGACGTTTCATGAGGAATATGATGGATATTCTACGTCCCGCGTACCAGCCTGTCAGTAGTCAGCAACTGAATTCTCAGTTTACGACAAGGGGCAGCAACAAAGTCTGGAAGTGGATGCCGGGTGTAGTCATCGAAAGAATCGGCAACATCAACTACAAATCCACATCGGAAGGCACCTATAATCGAGGATAGACCAGTTGAAATTCAGGAGGAATATTCCATAGAGAGATCTGCACAAGGAGTATTCAAACTCTGCACACCGTAATCTGTGCCGCGAAATTTAAGTGTGCCGAAAGCTGTGGCAAGCGCTGTGTCGAACTTGCCGTAGTAGGCCAAAGCGTACTAATCAAAGTGTAAATTACGCATGAGCTTGGCAATCCAAAAATTATAATGACTTTTGTGATTGTGTTTACATTTTCAATTTCTTTGATGGCAAACGTTAAGCTTCATTCTCATTTGATCGTGAGCGGAGTGGGCAGTGAAAGAAGAGCTGGAATCCATCCAAATTCGACCAGTCCAAAATAAACGTGTGCAGAAATCAGGTGTAGCCTGATTGATGGTGGACGAAATTTCCGAACGGGCGAAAGACCCTAAAAACAAGTACGTGACCTCGAAGACACCACCCAAGCCTATCGTGTCGCTGTTAATGGTGTCTCCTTCCACCACATTCTATTGCACACGTTCAAGCTTACCAAGTTCACGATCTTATGTAGTTGTGCTACCTTATGCAATGGCCAACGTACCACCGATGAAAACTAGAGAGGGTCTAGTATAAGAGAGGAGTGGATTCAAAACAAACTGCCTTGGCAACCTAAATATGCCAAGGTGATTTCTAGCAACACTGCCAGTGCAATCAAGATAGGCGCTGCTCGATTGGCTCTGGTTTTGATAGTTCGTTTGGCTCAAAAGCAGCCAGTCCGCTCCTCTCTTATACTAGATAGACCCTCTCTTATACTAGGTAGACCCTCTCTAATTTAATATCCTTCCACTTGTGATCCAGATAATCTTCGCATCTGCTGTTCTACGGCAGGCAGGACCCGTGGTCGTTGTTGCTCATCTGCACGCCTTTGGGCTCTTGGCAAACTTCACGTCGCTTAAAGTCGTCTTGCGGGAACTGTTGACCCCACCAGATTGAGCAAGGCCTTACTGGCCTTACAAGAAGTGATCTGTAGACCACCCATCGAATCGGGGCCTTTTGAGACAAACTAGTTCAACAGAAGGATGATGACAGAGATGCATCTGCAAAATTGTCCGATCGTTGATGATGGGTACGTGCTTGTTGTCGGACTCACGGAATGAAATGTATAATTGCACTGATCTGTTCCTATTAATCCTAAACTATTGCACTAAGGCAACCGTACATAGGTCCAGATCTGATGGAACATTTTAGGTTAATACGTATCGACATTCCCTAGGAGTACAGGCACTTCTATGCACATCCCTATAAAGTCCTGTGGATTTCCCATCGAACTACATACCCAATTGAAGCCAATGACTGGCAAGAATATCTGAGGAAAAAACAAGGGAAAACGAGAAATATTCCATCCCGGAAGACCCTTGGAAATACTGGGATTTGAACCTGGAATCGGATAAGATTTGTTGATTTTGGCAAGATTCATGGTGCAGAAAATTCTTACAGATTTTTCCTTGGAATTTTTCGAGCCAATTGTGAAACCCAATGGAGTAATGAAAGTAGTCAACCTTAACAGTGGCAAAACGTCAACACGCGACAGTGATGCCGTTTTATATTATATTGTTTGTGTTCTGCTTGTCAACGTGTGCCCTAGCGTGTGCTGTGTTTCCGCACAGTGTGCAGAGTTGATTACCCCTTGGATCTGCAAGGAATAGGATTTGTAATCTTTGAAGTTTATAAAAATGTTGAAGTCGCTAATGTCGTTTTTGTTTTTGCGGTGTAGCACCGGTGTAGTGTAAGCAGGAATTCGTCGATGTACACTGCGTAAATATTTACATTTATTGACATTACACTCTGCCATTACATGGCAGATTCCGACACAGTATGTCTTTTTTTTCATTCGTGTTGTTTTCAAAGATCGAAATGATTACATGAGATTTGTCAATTATGTAAATATTTACAAGTCGTGCATTGGATATGCGCTACTCATCGACAGCTCAATATAATTTGTTTGTAAACAAAGGTGCATCCGATATCTATACCTTAAAGGTGTACGGCAGTGTAGCAGCCACACCGCAAAAACGAAAACGACATAAGGCCCACGCGCACGTCTTCTAATCTATTGGATTGATTCCAACAATATCATTGACAACAGTAACTCCCTGTCTGCGTTTGGATACCACAATCTAGATATTCCTCTTGACACGGAGCTGGCTGATCATTATTATCTATTACATTCACCACAGCAGAAAGAAGCAAGGCATTTGGATTCAGGAAACAGACAGATAACACATTTGATTTTGATTTGTTCTGCTATCAACTGTCATTTAAGTAGAAAATTTTGTACAACCTCTGTTTGCTATGATAAGCGTCTAATGTAAAAAAGTGGCGATCCAAATGTTATGGCACACCAGCGTAAAAATCTGGCAATGACACTTGGCTCTCCGGGCCTCTTTTCCAAGCAATATGTATACCCTTCGTTGCAAGAAACGTAAAACATGAATTCCAAAGATAATTCTAAAGGTTCACAAGCAATAAGAATATTAAAAACAAATACCCACGGCAAATTAAATTATGCTGAACCGCACATGCACTTCGCCGACAGTGAAATCAACATCGAAATTCTATATTCAATGTTTACCGACAGCGAAACGACCGAACGACGTTGCGCTTCAAGATTGCCTGAGTGTTCCCGGCGGCTAACGACGACGACGACGACGACGATACAAATAAGACGCACACGTCCGCAAATCAAGGGGAACTACAAAAAGTTCAATAGATTGCGCCGAGTACGTTTGTGTACCAGGAGCGCATCCGTCGAGCAGGTCATCAGCGTTTCTGCTTTGCGTTCCGTCCGTTCCGATGGGCGCGAAATTTTCTATCTTGCAGGCGGAGGACAGTGTTTTTGCTGCGGTTCGGTTCGTCGTATTTATGATGCGGCTATAGTATTTGTAGCTTGCAGCAACAGCAGCAGAAACGGTGCCGAACGGTATTTGAAACGGTTAGGATAGTATAACTGCGGGGGTAAATTTTGTTTTCTTGCGAGCTGTTTCATTGTATCATTGACAAATTTGGTTGGTAAGATTAATTTTAACTATATGGAAATATACTAGCTCGTTCTTACAATTACAACAATTTTATGATGTTAGCAATTGAATGTTGACCATTTAATTCCAGTGGTATCAATAACAAATAAATTATTAAACTTCAAATGAGTTTATTTATGGAACACAACACACAAAGATAGGATTTGATAATTGCTTTGTTGGGAAAAAAATGAAATTGTGACAATCATTATCTGAGAACCCAACTTCGTTTGATCTTATAGTTAGCACAAATTACGAAATGAATATTCTCACAGATAAATTCCATCAGTTCACGGATGAAATCGCTTTTAATGCCGCCAAAGGTCATCCAGAAAAACTTCATCATTCGCAGCCGAAGTCGAAAATCCTTCATTTTTGTTGATCATTTCGCCGTGAATTAGGTGCGGACATCATTTTCACCGTGAATGCCGTGATTGTAATGAAACTCTTTCAGGGCGGTTAGGCGCAACACGACGCCGAGTTGCCCCCAAACTGAGTATATTTTATACATTCGTAAAGTGATGCTACCGGGAGCGCAGGATCGTGAACAGCTAGCAATACACCCTCGAGAAAGGCGCGTAGCAAATGCAGCGGCCAGTATCGTCTTATTTCGTTACTCATTCCTCCGGCAAAGTCACGCCAGAGTTTGAACCAGTACCGTAAACTGCTGTTCGGTTCATTTCGAAAGTGTAGGTTTAGCTTACGTCTTCGAATGATGGTGTGCTGGCGGCGTTCACAAATGATTTCGATCTTTGTGCGATGCGAGGTAATAATGACTTTAGGGAAATGACACGTAGTTTATTTTTCGCTGATATTTTCTGGCTGGATGACCGAGATGATGGCAGATGGCTTCATGAAATCATGAACGAACTTTTCTGCAGTCGGCGGGTGTTCAATTTGGATTTGGAGGGTTTATTATTTACCGCAGTTTGAGCACTGAAAACATGGTCTCTTGGGTGATGTTTCGGTATTCCGTGCAGTTCATTGTAGTGTGGCCGATGAAAAGGCACAATGAAAGAAGAGTGGTGCGAAATTATTACTATGCACATTGTGTCAGGCTTGGTCAAAGTTTACACGAGCTACTGATCCTCATAGTATAGGAATTAACATAAACAGTTGGTTATGCAAAGTTTATCATTTCCTTGTAGTTCATGTTGTGTAGTTACGTAATATACAAAAAAAAAAATGTTCAGATGTGGGCATAGGTAACTGAAAACTTAGCTTCGATAACAGATAATCCGTTAATTGAAAGCTCAAATTTAATTTTGCTGCTAATTGATATGATGGTGAAAATTTTCTGGAAGGTGATTCTTTGATGAGTCCACAATATGTCCTATCACTTCAAGTTTTCTAGAGCACAAATCTCGGCACTGTTGCAATATAGCTCAGGAAATTGCAGAGCAGCAAATGTGAAGTTCTACTTTCGTTATTGTGTGGGAACTGATATTTGTGCCCTTGAAATTTCGAAGTGATAGAAAGATCAATCAGAAATAAGGTTTCCATAGCTATTCACCTTCATTGGCGTAGCTACTGGGGGTGCCAAGGGGACCAGGCCCCCTCCAGAATTATCTAGCCCTCCCCCAGAACTTTTGGTGTTTTTTTTATTCAGCGGTATTTTGTAAAGCTTGTCAAGCTCGATGTTACTAATCTTTTCTAAAGTCCATTATGTTCTGGACTAGAAGAAGCTATTTTGATAAATTATATCATATCGATATTTAATCCATGGCATAATAAGACGTCTACAAGCTCTGCAAATTGTTAATGAGCCCAGAGATTTTTCTTTAACTTCTAGGAACTTCATGGACTTCTAAGAAGTTCAGGGAACATCGTAGAAATTGAGGAAACTTATTATAAATTTTGGGAACTTTATAAATCTACAGAAAAATTCGTAGAAACAAGGAACTTGGAAAAGTTCTGAAAACTGCGTAGAAATGAAAAATTTATTTTAGTTTAAGAAGCTTCTTAAAAGTTTGAAGAAGTTTGGCGAATTTCGTAGCGTAAAACTTCTTATAAGTGTAAGGAATTTTGAAGAAGTTCAGGGAATTTTCTTCTAGGAACTTCAGGGATCCTCGCTTCAGTATAGGGTACTTCGTTGCAGTTTGTCAGAGATCTTAAATCGAAAAAGCTCCATGAACTTCTTGGGGGTTTTGAGAGCTTCGTTAAATTTCAAGGAACTTTCCAGATGTTTAAGAATATTTGTAGATGATAGGTGTCTTTTCAGAAGTGCAAAGATGTTTAGAGATCTTCGTAGAACTAAGAAATATTGACAAAATATGGAAATTTTGGAAAACTTAAGGGAGTTTTGTAGATGTAACGTTAAGTTACAGGATATTTTTTCAGCCATCCTTCCTAGACAGCAGAACATGTTCAAAAGATCTCCATAAATACAAAGATATTAGTAAAGTTCTCTTCCAAGACTTCAGGTTGATCAAGTTCTGAGGATCTCCAACTGTTTGAAAATTCAATGTTCTTTCAAGACTGTAGGTTGTTCAGGAAGTACTTTATTCCGGGGTGATCATAATGCGTTGCACTTTTGATTGTCACGTATAACATGATTGATGTGGCGTCGGTGGTGTAGTTATAAGCGTGATTTCCTCTCACCCCAGCAGGTCTGGGTTCAATCCCAGTCGGCACCGCCGGGATGTTCTGAGGCATAACATTTCTGATCACGCCTTCCTTCGGAAGGGAAGTAAAGTCGTTGGTCTCCGGTTCATGAGTTGATAGGTCTATCCAGCTTTCCATGCTTGATAATGGCGGCCTGTTTGTATGAATATATGTATCCTATACTGTACTTTTTGACACTAACTGGAGGGCGTATGTTGTTCCATTTTCTTCTGTTCCTGGGAGAGAGAAAGGGAGGGATCAAAATCCGAACCTCCAGATAGTACAGTGAAGGATACATTTTTTCATACAAACAGGCCGCCATTACCGAGCATGGAAAGCTGGATAGGAAGGGTCCAAGTGTGGGAGATGCCTCCCTGGCGTCGGTAACATTGGTGCTCAGCACGGAGAACAAAATCGACGGAAAACAAATCAAGGAAAAAAAAAGCATGGTTGGTGATAGATATAAAAAAATCTTAAAAGTATACCATCATGAGACTCCAATGATTGCCTTGATGTGTTTTTCCTAACAAAAAAATATTGCATAAATGTCAATTTTATAGAGCAGACGTTAAGTAGCAACAATATCAACATCCAAACAAACGATCTTAGGACTGCAACGATTGATGCCATTACCATTCAAGAATCATGTTTTACTAAACTAAGTGTCAATGAATTCGAATTACCTAATAAATTGCGGTAAAATGTTTCAAATATCAAGAAATCCAGGTTTTTTGGCAAAATTATTTGTTATTTTGAATTACATTGCCCACATTTAGGCGCAACTGTGCGTTTAAGCGAAGACAATGACGCGATTGTACCTGTCTCATAGCGTATGTATGAGAAAATGGAAGAGTTGCCAGTCTTCATGATTTGTTGTCTTCGGTTTAAGGCATCTTTTTATGGCGTTTTTGCTGAAAACATTTTTCACACAAGGGTTTTAGCATATGAATCGGATTTAGGGAACCCACATTTTATAAGAACAATTACTAGAAATGCACTGGGAAGTCATTTGAGAGGTTGATCAATTTCACCCCATATATTTCAATTAAAGATTTCAAAAATTTCCTGATTTCCAAAAAACAACACATCCAATATTGTAATAAATAATGCAGGGCGAAGGAGCCATCATAGCTACTGATTCAAATACCATTAGTTTTTCAATAATTTATTTATTTTCGTTAAAAGTGATCAATTTCTCCCATGATTACGGTATTCAAAATTTTTAAAGCTTATTGTATCATATGGAATCTTGAATAATGGATCTAGATTTTATGGACATGCTTTTGTAAAACTGAATTCAATTATTGTCTAGTTACAAACAGCGACACAATCATTCAAGTTTGGAGTTCATTTCTTTCGATTAGAATTAAAGTTCGATTAACTCCGAATGATTGTTAGTCCGATGCATCGAATAAAAAAATGTTCTGAATAAATGCTTTATTACTGTCTTTTCTCTTCAAATATCAGAATCACGACAAATAATAACCAGACTTTTCAATATTGTTACGAAATTTTTAAATCTTAATCTTGAGCATGTTTAAGTCCTAAATGTATGAAATTTATTCTGGGTGCATTTTACCATGTTTCAAATTCAAACTCCTAGAATTTAATTTTGGATCCATTTGAGATTTAACTGATGATGAATTACCTAAGTCTGAGCATTTTCTTAAGTTTGTTGCTACTTAATTTGACAGGCAGTTGCTACTTAATTTGATGGCAAAAAAAAATGATGCCTTACGTTAAACTTTAAACGTACTACATGAAGTAAAAAAAAATGGAGAAAATCATTTTAAATTGTTGAGATTGAAAAACAATTTTGTCACAAAACCACGCAAAAGTAGCAATTTCCTGAAACAGTAGGTGTCTCTGAACATAGCCAAAATTAATGTTCTACAAAAGGTAAATTATTTGTTTCCTCATCTTTTTGAAATATTCTTCGATCATCATTTTCTAAATGTCACCTCGCTAAAACTGTCCATATTTCATAACTATCAACTGGGATGGTGAGGAAAGTTGAACCATCTCTTTTGTTCCTTCATTTCAATACAACAGCAAATGTGACGTCACACTACCTAGTGCATAAGGATGTTGTAGACAAAACATTAACATTTTCAGACCACGCTGTCAGAAATTTTGTTCACACCCCTGATGGTGGTAAGCTCCTACCGGTATTATCTTCTTATTAAATCTTGATTACGAATGTCAGGCTGTTATGGTGTCGATTGATGCAAGCTGTTAGATAAATCCTTCACCTTTTGGCTCAATAGATCGAATGGCATGTTTGTTCGAAAAATAGTAGTTATTTTTACCGTGTCAATGTGTTACCCCAATTGACCACTTTGTCAAGCAGTTTTGGCGTGACTTTCTACCAGCGATTCCACAAAACTGTATCGACTAATTTCTATTTTTTTATGAAACGCACAAATGATGGCTACTTTTCTCGTGGTTCTAGAAGAAAAAATCTCAACATAATGTTTTATTTCAATGTTCGAGTGGTCTTCTTTCCTTTATTTAACGTCGGTCTCTGTTCCGCAATCTAGTGCCAATCACCGACGGACATCGATTGCCATCCATTGACGACAATCGAATGTGCAGGAAGGCAGCTTCCACACCTGCGTAAGATATCGCACCCATTCATCAACACACATGGGCCGGGACCAACGGCTTTACTTCCCTTCCGAAGGAAGACGTGACCAGAGATTTTTATGCCTCAGAAAAATCCCACCGACCTCGGCTGGGATTGAACCCAGACCCATTGGGGTGAGAAAGCAGTCACGCTTACCACTACACCACCGGCGCCGGCTGTGTTCGAGTTGTAGTAAACGTCATTTTAACTGCTTGAATGATGTGGTTGATTGGGGAATAATACGCCCTGCAAATTATAGTGTAGAAAGCATAACATTCAGGCGTGAATTCAATAGAGAAAGAACAGAGATAAAGCTCAAATGTACGCTTTGTTGACATGAAATCAGTATGCGCATTTACTCCTCAGTGTTCTGATAACATGTTTTCGTAGGGCTTTTCAATTGTACCAATTTATAAATTTTCCATAAGCATATCAATTGTAATATCAAGTAAACAGCCTAATAGATGGTATTGTGCTTAAACATCGATTCAGTTTGTGGATTAAACGGAGATCTTCCTTACCATGGGCATTTAACCCCCATCTCCACTACGATGTGAATGAAACCAACAATCTGTTTAATGAACGTCAATTGAAGTTTAAAATATTGATAAAACAATTTTGGCAGAAATTCACACAAGAAAAGTTAATCCATGAAATAGAGGAAACGGCTCTAATGTTGGCCTATGGACCTAAGATTGGGCCCATCGCTAAAAATCTGCTATTTATCAATTTTATCAAGATGAACGCGTCATTGGGACGGAACTAATGGGTATTTTTGGTCGCTATTGAAAATTTAGTCCATTGCTGAATTTATGCATGGGCCCAAATTAGGGGCATTTAGGCCTACATTATATCCGTTTCCCCTAGCTGGTATCTCTGAATACTATCAAAATTAACTATTTGATTGATGCAAGCTGTTAGGAATATCCTTCATCTTTTGGTTCGCTAGCTCAACTCATATGTTTAATAGAAACAAAGCACTTATTTTCACTGATATTTGTTCCTCTATGTGGGGAACAATGCGCCCCTCGAATTGTAGTGTTGATAGCATAACCATCAGGCGTAAACCATTGGAATTCAATGGACGAAGATAAAGCCTAAATGTATGTTCCCTTGACATGTATTCGGTAGGAGCATTTTGCCCCACAGCACAGTGGTTGAAAAGTCCATTTTGACGCTCTTAATTAATAGCACCATGGAGAGTGGATTTAGAGTAATGACGTCTTAAGCAAAGTTGATGAGTATGACATACTACATCTTTTGAAGGCATGGGTTTTGTGATTAATCCCCCTAAAAGTGAAATGGAAAATTTATGTTTTCACAATGTCGAGATAAATGGTTGATGTCTTCAGCAAAGTTGTAGAAAAAATGGTTACAAACAACTTTGCTGAAGACTTAAATGTCGTAAATTCCACTCAAATCGAGATAGAGAGCGTTGTTTGAGGACGGACCCCCAAAAACACGTTTTTCATAAAAACATATATTTTCTTTAATTTTAGGTCTACACTATGTTCAACAAAGTTGATTGGTATACTAAAATAAACATCTTTTTAGAACATACTATACCTGCATCATTTTAATAGGATGAGTTAAAATGATGAATTAAATTAAAGTGATAAATTTTCTTCTATTTTTCACATATTTTGGACTTGCGTATCTTTCTTAGGTGCAAGAAGGTGCAGATGAAATTAAATGCATCTAAAACTACATTAAAAGAGCTTTCAAATGGTGGTAAGCTTGTCCGTCCACGACCGTCTGCTGGAGAGTTGTGATCAAAACAAACACCCGTTGATAGGCTTTATAGAAGTCATGTAAATAACAAGGGGATACTTGTTTTATACCGCGTAATAAATTCCTTTCCATAGTAACCGGCTCCATAAACAAACTTCCCACTTTTCAGAGCTTATTAAATTCAAGAACTACACATCTTCTTTTCAAACGGTTCTCAGAAGGTAAAACTGAAGCATCAAGAACGAAAAATCTGTCAAATTCAGTTAAACTTGTGAGTCTATAAGTGTTTTTCCATAGTGCTCATCACTGTTTTTCCTCAAGCGTGAAGCGATTGTGAAAGTATATGAAATAATGTAAGATAAAAGAACTGCGGAAACCAAGCGAAGGAGAGAGAGACTAATTCTGCCAAAGAAACCGGACAGCAGAGGAAGCTACGAGAGCAAGACTTTGAAGTAAAATGGCATTATCTGGTAGGGCTTAATTTATTTGAAATTTTTAAATTTTTCCATTCATCGTTAGATCACAACAAGTGCTAATGATCTTTTTTTTCTTGATTCAATTTAAGTTGAAATTGATAAGCGTGATCTCTTGTCACTATGATCAAAAACGAGTGGAGGCCGATCATCAAAATTCAACTGCGTTTATGAGAAGGTACTCCAGTGTTATGCCATATATGTAAATATTATGCCGGATGTGGCTGCACATGTCGGAAAACCCATGAAAACGATGTGCGACTTTTTTCAAAAGCTCTGGACCAAACATGCTAGCTCTGGCTAACTGGCTCCTAGTATCATCAGTGCATTGATTACTAACATTCGTGGATAGCTTAAAAAGCACGAGAAGCCATTGTCGAGTGATGCTAAACAGCTGCTAGCAGAAGAAGCTAAAGGAAACGATAATGATTATATTGATGCTTATGATTATGATAATAATGATGATAATTGAATACAATACAAAATATTGACAACAAAAATGCAAAACCAATCAAACAAAAAGTTTTTAATTGGGAAAAATATGTGGATATATTGAGGTTGATTATCTTTTTTATACTGGTTATATCATAAAACAGAGTAAAGATATGGATACTTGTTTTGATCACAACTCTCCAGCAGACGGTCGTGGACGGACAAGCTTACCACCATTTGAAAGCTCTTTTAATGTAATTTTAGATGCATTTAATTTCATCTGCACCTTCTTGCACCTAAGAAAGATACGCAAGTCCAAAATATGTGAAAAATAGAAGAAAATTTATCACTTTAATTTAATTCATCATTTTAACTCATCCTATTAAAATGATGCAGGTATAGTATGTTCTAGAAAGATGTTTATTTTAGTATATCAATTAACTTTGTTGAACATAGTGAAGACCTAAAATTAAAAAAAAATATATGTTTTTATGAAAAACGTGTTTTTGGGGGTCCGTCCTCAAACAACGCTCTCTATCTCGATTTGAGTGGAATTTACGACATTTAAGTCTTCAGCAAAGTTGTTTGTAACCATTTTTTCTACAACTTTGCTGAAGACATCAATCATTTATCTCGATATTGTGAAAAAATAAATTTTCCATTTCACTTTTAGGGGGATTAATCACAAAACCCATGCCTTCAAAAGATGTAGCATATTATACTCATCAACTTTGCTTAAGACATAAATACTCTAAACCCACTCTCCATGGTGCTATTAATTAAGAGCGTCAAAATGGACTTTTCAACCACTGTGCACAGTCAGTGTTGCCACATTTTGTTTTTCCAATTTCAATTTGTATTTTCATGGCAAAAAATCTTTTTAATCTGTATCTGGCTGACAAAAATCTGCATAACTTCTTTATTATTGTCATAGTGTGGATCTATCGAAACTATCGATTTTAAATTGGCTTACTACTTGACTACCCGAGTAGCACACTTTCATCACAATTAGTTATAGCAACTTGTTTATGACTAAAATAAGTCGTATATAAGTTTCTACAATTGATTTGTGACAAGCGTGCTACTAGGGTAGCCTATTGGCCCCAAGCAAATCGATTAACGTACTCTATTCTAGTCGAAATTCTAGTACTACACAATGTTTGTGTTGATTCGCTATGAAAGTTGACAGATAAAATAAGGGGTTCGTGGATTTTCCTATGTTTCGAGGGGTGCATCGATTAGCTTGGGACCGAAGATAGTACCAGAGCTGAGCCGAAAAGTTGAGCACGTTTCTTCGGGACCTTCTAGTCTTAGAGTTACCTCTATGATAATACTGCTGTAAGATGTAAACAACACGTTAGTACGCCATTTATCCATTGCAGGGCTGGTAGCGAGTCACTTTTTAGTGACTTGGTCACTTTTTTCAGGCCAGTCTCCTTTTTTAAGGCCGAGTCACTAAAGTCACTTTTTCTTGCAATCAGTCACTATTTTCAACTTTCTTTTTAGCGTGAATTTATTTCAATATTGATCATTCTTTGCTTTGTGACGTTTAATCGTCTTTCTCTATCTACAGGGTGTCTACTCATTTTTCTAAATAAAATTAGCTGAGTTTTCCTAGTAAGTCAATCTAAAATCTAAAAATATGCAATGGTTTGAAGTTTCGTATTCCATGATCCATGATTCAAGATATTGAAAATTTTCATAATGCCAGTATAAAGAAAAAAATAAATGATTTATTTCAAGTTCGTTTTTAACTTTATGAAAGATCTTCATTGCAGTCCCATTAACTTCACAACAATTGTATTAACTTTGGAGAAGTTCTGAGGAATGAAAGGAAATGCTGAGAATTTCAGTGAAGCTCCATAAACAAACTGCAGGAACATAAGGGAAGTTAACACGCAGAAATAATGGGGAACTTACTGGAAGCTGTAAGAACCTCAAAGCGGTTCTTTTAACATACGAGATTTTTCAGGAACTTTTATGAAGTTCCTAGAATTTCAGAGAACTTCACAGGTGTCAAGCGAACTTGAGACATATATAAAACTTGAGGGGTATTGTGCAAATTTTTAAGAAGTTCTAAGCACCTCAGAAAATAGAGATCTTTGGGGAATTTCAGATCGTAAGAGCAGTTCCCGTAAGTTTAGTCTAGACTTTTGGAACAGTTTAAAGATCTATAATCGTAAATTTAGATATTATAGATAATTCAGGATAGTTCCATGATGTACTGAAAAACAAATCGAGAACCCTTAAGATGTTCCACGAATTTCAGGGAAGTACGGAGACCTTCAGTGAATTTATTAAAAGTTTAGAAGTTCACAGAAGTCCAGAGACATTTAAAGGTGTGTACGGTGTTTATTTCCGAGCAGAACCGAGATCTTCAATAGAGCTAAGAGCTTTAGGGAAGCTTCTAGAACATCAAGACAGGTCAGAGAATCAAAGGGCAGTTGAAATAATTTCAAGGAAATATTAAAAACCTTAAAGATGTTTCGAGAAACTCAATGAATTTCCGGAGACTTTAGAGAATTTCTGGAACGTGATACAAATTGTATGAACATCCGGTAAACGTGAGAGTATTTTAAGAGTGTTATATCATGGGGATTTCAAGAACTTAAAATAATGCACAAATTTCGCTATGTTTATTAGAGAACATCAACGAAGTTGCATTAATAAAAAATGCGAGAGCTTATAACAAGCAGCGATATCTTTAAGAAATTCCAGAGAACTCTTGAAGAATAATTTTAGATATTTTTAGATGATTTCATGATATTCAGCAAAGTTCCGAATACTTCGAGGACGGTCAGATACCATCTCATTAACTTAAGCAAATTTGCAGCGACTTACAAGGAGTTCCATGGAATTATGTGATATTCCAAAAATTCTATGATTGATCCGAAAACGTGAGAAGCGTCAAGGAATTATGAATGTATATCAGAAAATTTGCTGGATTACTAAACAAATTTAGAAGACTTCAGGTAAGCATAGATAAGTTTATGGAAAATTAGTGAGTGTTTATAATGATTATAATACTTAAGGGAAATTGTCCAAACTTCAAGGAAAATTAATTAATTTCAGTAAAGTTGCGGGTTCTTAAAACATACTGATAAATTCAGGGCAGTCTAGAGAACTGTAGAACAAATTCAGTAATCGTTTAGGCAGTTTTAGTAACACCAGGAAGGTCTAGACTATTGAAGATGTTTTAAATTAGTGTCGATAATTTAATGAAAGTTTCATGACTTCAGAAAAATCTTGATAAATTCAGTGAAAATCATAGAACTTTATAAATTATTTCGTTCTAATTCCATGAAAATTGCGAGAGCATAAAAGTTACAGAAATTCAGAAAAAACTTCGGAAACTTCACTGAAGGACAGTAGTCTTCAGAAACATTACTTCATAGAAATCTATTGGAGCTTAAGATGAGATCCGTGAACTTTAGGAAATTTTATGAACGTTAGCAAAATGTGGGAGCTCAGAAAATAGGAGGAATTTTAGTTAGAGTTTTTAGTTTCCGAAAATTAGTGGGAAATTTCAAGCAGTTCCCAGATTTTCAGATAACTTCAGAGACGTTAAAAAGTTATTTGAGGTTTCGCATAAGTTCAGAAGTTCACTGAAGCTTAAACATTTTTGAGACGATTCAATTAAATTCAGCGCAGTACAACAACTGCAAAACTTTAGAGAAGTTTTGAGGATTACCTCAAAGCAGTTCCGTTAACATTAGAGAAAGCACAAAAATTTGAAAGAAGTTTAGAGAACTTCAGTGAATTGTTAAACCTTAAAAGGAAATCCATGATCGTTAGAAAAATAGAGGAAACTTTGGAAAGCCCTAAAAAGTTCAGAATTTGTTGAGAAGTATTGTGAGCATCAGGCTAGTTTCTCAAACTACAGAAGAACTTCAAGGCAGTTTCGTTAATTTCAGGAAAAATTTGAGAACTTTCAAGTGGTTCTGAAGACCTCAAAGTAGTCTATTCCATATTCAATGGAGATTTCCATTGAAATATTCCTCAAAATGTCTATGAAGCTATCCTCAGAATTCAATTTTCTTTTAGCTTTCCTTGGCATTACCTTAAAATTCTCCACAACTAGAAATGCTTTGAAAAGATTCTCCGAGTACTCATTGAATTCATTTCAGATTTCCTTTTGAATCTCACTCCTTCCTTGGAATTATACTCACATTGAAAATTTCCTAACAATTCATTGGCATTTCTCCTCACAAACTCCTTAGATTTATTCTCATAATTTGCTTGGCAAACTCTCCTGAATGTATTTCCTGAATTCCTTTGAAGATGTCCTGGAGTTATTTATACATTTAATTGTAATCCTCTTTTTAGTATTTTCAAAAAATTCCAAGGACTTGTGCTCCGGATTCGTTTTTTTTCCACAAACTTTACCACCCATATTATCCTCAGAATGCCCTTGGAATTTTCCGGTGAAGTTCACAAGAGTGTTCCTTCAAATTAAAAATTCCTCAGAACTAACTTGAAAGCAGATTGCATTTGATATTCTTTCCTTTATTTAACGTCGGTCTCTGTTCCGCAATTGACGCAATTGTCGGTCTCTGTTCCGCATTGACGGCAATCGAATGTGCAGGAAGGCAGCTTCCACACCTGCGTAGGATATCGCACCCATTCAACATGGGCCGGGACCAACGGCTTTACTTCCCTTCCGAAGGAAGTCGTGAGCAGTTGTTATGCCTCAGAAAAAGATTGCATTTGATGTTTTTCGGAATGATTTTTTTTTCCAGAGGTCCCTTGGAATGAGGTCCTTCGAAATTATAAAAAAACTTCCTCGAGTCTTTGAATCTGTGCATGGAATTTGACTCCAGATTCTTGAAAATTTCTTAAAGTATCATAGCTTTTAAGTTCAGAAAAAAAAAAAAAACATTTCAAGCCTCTGTATATTTAAAATTTCTTACTGAAGATTAATCCACTGTGAATCTATAAAGTTCAAAATGTGAATGAAAATAAGTAGACAAATGAAATGCTTGTATTTTAAAATTAATTGTTTTCTTTAAAATATAAATTAAATATCCTTAACCCGTAAAAAGCCCGGGACAAACTTTTTATTTTCAAAAATTTGTATCTCAGAGATGCCATGGCCGATTAAAATGACTTTTTTTTTAACATCATTCCGGTGATTGGTTCTTACATTTGTTGGGTGGTACTCCCCCCCATGACCCTCCCTCTTTTATATATATTCAAGAATGTGTTGGCACGGGGGTATTTTTTCAATCTTTATCATATATCTTACATATCATTGCGACAACATATTGATTTTTTTCGTGAAACTCCTGGAAATGATAGAGAACATTCATAAGACCACATGGCTACCATGGAACCGGTTCCGGATGTTCCGGATTATGGTTCCAAATGGTCAAATTTATTGTCTGTCATAGAAATATCAAGCAACATATTAAATCACATCTACTCGACGAAATATGACCAATGGCACTCAAAACGACGTCCACAGAGCCATATGACCACCGTAAAATCGGTTCAGGATATTCCGGATTATGGTTCTGTATGGTCAAATTTGATATCGCTCATAACCATATCAAGCGACATATCAAATCACATCTACTCGATGAAATATTATTTACGTCACTCCCAAAAATTTGACCGTAGACGAACGACTGTGCCTTTTCAGAGGTGAGTAAGGATTTAAATTAAAATATTGCTTAAGAGTATGAAAGAAAATGTAGTTTGTATTTAATTCTTTTACACAAGTGTTTATAAGCAACGTTTGGCGGATTGTATAAGCAATAGGGTAAGTGTGCCAATTATGGCACAAGTTCTTCAGTTTTTTGCCCTAGCGCCTAACTTAAATTTAAAATAAATTGTCTTGGCTTTTTTTGCATAGATTTACGACAAAATCTATATTCTAATCGTGCATCTAAATAAATTTGGTAAAGAATGAATAAAAAAAAAATAAAGGTAGGGCCAATTAGAGGATCACTAGGACCAAAAACTAGCTCACTTACCCCAGTTCTCATGGCCAGATCTGCTTTCCTTGATATATGTATAAAACGAGTTCACGATTTGATAAAAACGGCTTTAAATTTCTTCGTATCCACAGGACACTGCCCATTCCGCGTTTATATAAAATCGAAACCCGGCAAATATGGGATCAAAATATAGGTTCGTTCTTCAATTCAAGGATATATAATAGACTTGCAAGTATATACGGGCAAGGTGAATAATATGCCTGAAAAAAATCAAGCTATGCGGGTGGTCACTGATCTCGTCTCTTCATATTTGAATGAATGGAGGGAGGTAAAAGCAGATAATTTATTCTCATCCATAGACCTCGTCAACTACCTGTGGTATAATAGCACTTACTATACAGGAACAGTCAGATCAAACAAACCCTTCATTCCACCAGAATTTCTAATTCAAAAGGACGAGAGTCTAATTCAATCATTCAAGGATTCAGCACATTTATGACAAGAGAAAGAACCCATCGTCTTGATTACTTCAAAAAGCATCCAAGAAACAGATCCTCGAATTGAATAACCGGATGTTGTGAAATATTACAATCATGCCAAGGGTGGTGTCGATGCAGGAGATCAAGGAACGAGAAATACAACCGATGCAAGCAGAACTCCGGTGTGGAGCAAAAGAAATTTCTATGAAATTATTGACATTGGATGCCTGAATGCATACATAATTTCCATAGAGCTGTACCCAAATTGGGAAAATTCAAATCCCAGCCGACATTCCGATTTTTTGCGAATTCTTTCAGAAGAACTGTCGATAGAACAAATGGAGAACCGATTGGAAGCTGGTCACCTTCCACAAGACGTAAGTGATGGAATTCGGCATCAATTGAAACGGTTTTGAGTATCTTAGGCAGTTTATATAATTGCATCGTCTTTCTTATGTCTCTTTATAAATTTTAAACCAAATATTTTAAATATTAGAAACAAAAATTGATAGACAACGGATTTTCCTGCATCCGCTTTGGATAAACTCAAAAACTCAAATCTCAAGCATAAGTTAATTCACCTATGAGTTTTGACTTGCAATCACCAATGAGGTACAAAAATTAATTGCTTTATATTTTGGAGTTACTCATAGTTAGTACTGTTATCTTTTTTTACATTTCATACAATTGGTAATTTGTATCTACAGTACCAGATGATCGTCCTCGTGCCACCGTGAGTCTCTAAACAGTGCTGTTATTCTCTCTGGGAGGCCACTTAATGAATGATATATGAGGATGATTTTCTAAACACTGACCATAATGTTGAACATATAGTTTTTGTTATTGTTGTGTTAGTGCCATTGGTCATATTTCGTCGAGTAGATGTGATTTTATATGTCGCTTGATATGGTTGTGTGAGATATAAAATTCGATCATACGGAACCATAATTCGGAATGTCTGGAACCGGTTCCACGGTGGCCCTATGGCTCTATAGTTGTTGTTTTGAGTGCCATTGGTCATATTTCGTCGAGTAGATGTGATTTGATATGTCGCTTGGTATGGTTATGAGCGATATCAAATTTGACCATACAGAACCATAATCCGGAATATCCGTAACCGATTTTACGGTGGTCATATGGCTCTGTGGGGCCTCATAGCCTAGTCAGTAAAGGCACGGTATTACCAAGCCGGAGGCGGCGGGTTCGATTCCCAGTCCGGTCGAGGGAATCTTTCGGGTTGGAAATTTTCTCGACTTCCCTGGGAGAGTATCATTGTGCTTGCCACACAATATACAAATTCATGCATTGGTATTGGCATCGAAAGCTCTCAATTAATAACTGTGGAAGTGCATTTAGAACTTCTTGGGTATCTTGCTGGCCAAGCTGGAGATACTTGGCATCTCGTCAACTGCTGTGGATTGGTTCAGATCTTACTTGGTGAATCGCTATGTACATGTCAAGATTGGCGCGTCGGAATCGGATGTTTTCTCAAACAACTCGGGAGTCCCGCAAGGCAGTAACCTAGGACCGCTACTATTTTCGATCTTTTTAAACGATGTCGCCTTGCTGATACCATCAGGATGCCGCGTTTTCTATGCAGACGATACGAAAATCTACAAAATTATTAAAAGCCTCTCGGACTGCTGGGATCTCCAGAATATGTTAGGTATTTTTGCTGACTGGTGCTCAAGAAATTTGATGAGTCTAAGCAAAGAAAAATGTAACATTATTTCCTATCACCGAAAAATCGAACCAATCATGTTTGACTATGTTCTCTACGGACACTGTCTTGCTCGTGTAGAGCACATAAAGGATCTCGGCGTTACCTTGGACTGCAGACTCACTTTCAGAATCCACTACAATGACATCATCTCCAGAGCTAATCGACAATTGGGCTTTATTTTCAAAATTGCCGACGAGTTTCGTGACCCGCTATGTCTCAGGTCACTTTACTGCTCGCTTGTGCGATCCTTATTGGAGTCAAGTTCAGTTGTTTGGTGCCCTTTCCATGCTAGCTGGATCACTCGAATTGAATCCGTTCAACGCAAGTTTGTGAGATATGCTCTTCGTTTCCTCAACTGGCGTGACCCAACGAACTTGCCACCGTACGAGGATCGTTGCCGTCTCCTGGGAATCGAGCCATTAGAGGTGAGACGGACGGTCGCTCAAGCTATGTTCGCTGGAAAGCTGCTTACAGGTGACATTGACTGCCCAACACTGCTGTCACAGCTAAATATGTATGCCCCTGAGAGGTCTCTTCGTCAACGCAACTTTCTGTTTTTGGAACCACGGAGCCGGAATTATACACAACACGAGCCAATTCGAGCAATCAACTGGCAAGCTGGCAATTCAACAACTTTTTTTATATGTTCGACTTCAATGTATCAGCTGACGTGTTTCGTCATCTGCTACTTGGCCTTTTCCGTACCGTTGACCGTAACTATTTAGTTTAAGTTTTATTCATTTAGACAGTAATTGTCAGTTGAATATTTCAATAAACAATAAACAATAAACAATAAACTAAGTTGAGAGCACGCAATAAGTTATTATGCGCTAAGCAATAAGCTTGAAATGCGAACAAGAAGAAGAAGAATATGGCTCTGTGGACGTCGTTTTGAGTGCCATTGGTCATATTTCGTCGAGTAGATGTGATTTAATATGTTGCTTGATATTGTTATGACAGACAATAAATTTGACCATTTGGAACCATAATCCGGAACATCCGGAACCGGTTCCATGGTAGCCATGTGGTCTTATGAATGTTCTCTATCATTGCCAGGAGTTTCACGAAAAAAATCAATATGTTGTCGCAATGGTATGTAAGATATATGATAAAGATTGAAAAAAATACCCCCGTGCCAACACATTCTTGAATATATATAAAAGAGGGAGGGTCATGGGGGGGCAGTACCACCCAACAAATGTAAGAACCACTCACCGGAATGATGTTAAAAAAAAGTCATTTTAATCGGCCATGGCATCTCTGAGATACAAATTTTTGAAAATAAAAAGTTTGTCCCGGGCTTTTACGGGTTAATAAGAAAATTATGAAATTCTTTGAGACTTCCAGGTATTTTATGGAAACAAAAAATTTCCTGAGGATTCCTGGTTTTCCAGATTTTCGAAGTTTGTAGAGACCCTAACTAATACCGTGGGTTTGGCCATAAACTTTCGCTTTAAAGGTTCATATCGTACATAAGTGTTTATGAGACCTACTAATTGAATAAGTCTAAATCATCAAACATTTATTGGGTGTGCCATCATAATGACTACTTTTCTTCTCTTAGGTTACTTTTTAGTCACTATTTGGTCACTTATTTATTCAACATGGTCACTATTTCTGACAGCAGTGATCGCTACCAGCCCTGCCATTGGTTTCACTAATTTTTTTGAATAATTGACGAAATTAGAATAGATAAACATGATCATGATGACAGTTGGACCTATGTGTTTCCTAAGACGGCCACTAGGTGCGCTTCGGTTTGTTTACATCCTTCATGCGCAGCTGATTTGAAATTCGATTTCGCGTTGGCCGAGGGTTCAGTTTCCTCGATTGAAAAAAATGGCTAAAGAAAAGAGTTATACGGCCGAAAATCTTCAAGAGACTGTTCTTTTAGTGAGAAATAAATCACTTAGCGCATACCAGACACTTAAAAGGTACAATATTCCGAAAACGACCGCAAAAGGGAAGCCACGGCAAGAAATATGGAAGTGAAATAGTGTTGAGTGTTGATTTGGAGAACCAGCTAGGTTTGTATGTGCACTGTTTCTGTGCTGGCAGTCCTAAAACAACCAAAGAAATCTTGGAAGCTGCTAAGTACCTTGCGTCACTAGTTAGGCGTAAGGTACTTAGCAGAAAGGATTCCATCGTCAGGTTGGCTGAAAGGGTAACCAGCGATTTCCGAACCACCACGAAAGCGCTGAAAGAATCAGTTAATATGAATTTACATTAAGCCTTTCTCATACACTTTCTGTGTGTGTATTAACTTGAAATAAAATGTTTACAAACTAAAAATTGCTAACTGAAACTTATTTCCGAAAAAAAAAACTCCTTGGAAAAAATGCTATGAAATCGGAATTAATTCACTTGTGGTGTGGTTTTCATATTTCTGTAAGTTCTGATATTCTGTCATTTAGAGCCCCTAAAATGCCAGGAAGTGGTCAATGTGGTCCAAGGCCCTCAATATTGCTATTGGTCTTGTTATCGAATTTGGAAGTAATGTGAAGTGTCGCATGATAGGTTTTATTCCTTCCATGTCAAATTTCGGTCAATGGTCCATATACCCTGGAACTTGTTCCGGCCATATCTTCGAAACCAGGTGACCGATTCCAAAAATATTCGATAGCTTTCAATTGGAGCACAACACCTATAGTTTGACGTTAAAATTGTTCCAAATAGGTTCAGTGATTTCCGGGAAAATGAGCCATAATGAATAGCTAATGCGTGGAAAGTGACCTTTTTTTAAAACGCAATGAATCTCAAATTTGTTGATTTTTTTTTAAATAACAAATTCATAAAAAAAACTGTATAAAAATGGTTTATTTATGATACCAATAAGCTATAAACAAAGTTTTTGAACAAATGTAGGCTAAACTAGCATTTGCAAAAATAGGTCCAAACATCATAATTTTTTAGGTCCAACCAAGATCATAATTCTTTGCTGAATAAAAACATTTTATAAAATAATTTGTTCGTAATATTTAACTTTCTATATTATTATTAAAAACAAGAAAGGTAGATATTTCCCCTAAGCACACAATTAAATGTTGAATTCATAAAAAAAATACGAAATGCATTTTGACGTCGTATGAAACCGGCCTAAATATTTAGGTCCAAGCATCATCAGTTACCCTACTTGCAATCGTCGCCTAAAACTTCCTCTTGTAGTTTGAGCTGAATTTGGATTGGATTGACTGAAAAAAAAAACGAGACCAGGGACAGACAAATAATAGGCGATTCTTGTTCCACTGCTTAGTTCAATAATAAAAAATATCATCTTCCAAAAAATTCAAAAATCATGCAACAAATTCTCATTATCCAATATTATAAGATACTGTAAAGACTCGAAATCCAGTCACTAAGTCCATAAATCTGGACACTTTTAAAAGTTGATTATCACTGCCTAATATGCTCAAAATAGAACGTAAATTTGCTCATGGTCTTTGAGTATCGTTTTGAATCACCACACATATTTATTGTGTTTGTTACACAGTAGACGTAATATTTAATAATAAATTAAGTCTAAAGATACCGTAGATTAGGTAGTTTAAATTCTTTTAGTGAATGTGAATACGTTGATAAAATTATCAAAGCACCTGCATAAATCGTTTTCAAAGGGAATAACGACCCCTATCAATACTGAGATAAGGAACATAAACAAACCTAAAACCTGACTTTGACTATGATTATGATTATGATGGCAACGACGTAAACTCTGCAATACATAATCCGAATGAAATGTAATCACAAATCTTCCCTTTCAAATCAGGTGACATGGACATCATCATGAAGACAACCACAACCCTGTACGAACGGGACAATCACGTGTTCTACAACGTCACCGGGAGCAAAGTGGACTTTACCATTTCCGGCCTGAAGCTGAACATGGGAAACCTGTTCGAGGGGGTGAAAGTCCTCGAAGACAGCACCAATCAGTACCTAAACGACAACTGGCGACCGGTGTCGGAAGCTCTGAAACCCATCATTGCCAAAACCATCGAGGACATCCTGCTGGCAATCATGCAGAACATCTTCCACCAAATTCCGGCGGAGTACTTTGTGGCTGATTTACCAAGATCGGGTTAGCAGCGGATGCCCGCCGTATAAGAAACCGGTAAGATCCTCATTTTGTATTGCATCTTTTCCTAGCTAATAGTTGTAAATAAATTCCACCTGCTAGATTTGATTTTCCGTTTTTGTTTTTTGCAACTGAACGCAATGAAGTTATTCATCCGAAAGCCATGAATTTTGTCATCAAATGCAATGAATTTTCCTACGTGAATCCATAGCTAATCGTACCGAACCGAGCAAGCTTCGCGCGTGGACCGGGCCGTTCCTCATCGAGTCTATAGCTAGCGGAGGGTAGGTACACACATGGAGGTGTACGTTCATCATCGTTTCACCCGTTTCAGTCTCAAGTAGTCGTTGTTGTTGGTGTTGTTCTGTGCAGTGGCGAACGTGAAATCGTAGGGGTATTACCTGCTCGCCCAGATGACCGCCTGTTAATTTCAGATGATTTCGATTTCACTTTTGCGTTCAGCGAAGAACGCTGTGGAGGCCATTTTCATGGCCATTTCGCCCTAACTTTTGCGACTGAGAGTGAGATGTCGATTGGATATGATCGTGGTGGGGTGACGCATAGGACCGTGTCTGAGCACTGTTGAGGTTTTTTTTTTCGATGATAAGCTTATCTGGCTGTTACGTAAAATGGTATCTACTTACAATGTGATTCAGCAATTATCGTTATTTTTAGACAACAGTATCAAACGACATACCTGCAATGAAAGGAGGAAAGGTGATTTAAAGATTGCTTCGCAGATGTAAATATTATAGATACGAAATAAATCAGACACGTTTTTCAGAAGGGAATACAACACGAAAATAAAGTCTTTAATTAATTTATTCAGGAAAACTGTTTCGATCCTAAAATATTGTGGATAGCGTTTGATGGACCATGACTAACGTTCACAATCGAAACAATTCGCACTCAATCCGTTTTAAGCATATGTATGAGCAACAACCCCTTAGCAGGAGCAATCAAAATTTATCGCCACTTATTCGAACGGATGGCAATAAACCTTTGCGTATCAAAGCGTTGTGAAGAAAAGCCATATTTCATTAATTTTCCCTTTCATTGATTTTCATAGCACCCGCCCGGTCCGCAAAATCCGTTTTCGCTTTCCTTTGAATCGGATCGGAAAAATGCCTTCTGAACACCGACATTTTTTTGGTTTCCAAGTTCCAAGACTGTTGCACTTTTTTTTTGATCATTGGTTCGAGGTGTGATTAGAGCACGCGGTTCGGTGCATCTTCGTTTGTTGTGTGTTTTGTTTTATGGTCTGGTTTTCAGCACCATACTTACTTTGCCTCAGAGCTGATTGTACCCCCCAGTAGTTGGTCGGTCGATCAGTCAGTGGTGGTGCAATTGCACAATTGCATATTGTATTAGTGCACTGGTAGGCGGTTGGATTTCGGTACTTACTAGCCGAGAGCATAACCATAAATGTGCGTTATATTGCGTGGTGGTGAGGCTTTTGCTCCCCGGTAACAATTATGTTTATGATTGTAGAGTAATGGGTGCATCAATTTATCGGTTGGTTTGGCCAGAAGAGGAGGCTTTCTAATTAAGTTATTTCCAGTTTCGATTGCTACGATATTAGCAATTTCTGGCATTGAGATGAACGCTGATTTATTCGATACTTGGATCGATTAAATGGAAATTAGTTACTCTTCATCTATGTGATTCCTAATCTTCTATTCGTTGTTCTCTAGTTTGAAGTGGTTAATACTAGGATTGTGATGCATGGTTATTATCGGTGTCATTGCTTTTTTTTTCCTCTGTTCGGGACCTAAAATCACTGCGACCAGTAATTTAATCTATTGTAGTATATGCCGTGTCCTTAGTTTAGTGCATGTCGTATTTCTCCATCAATATTGAGAAATGATAATGTATTCGATTTCTTTTACAGTTGTCATTCTTGCATTTATCGCAAGGATCCGACTGTAATTGAAAGGCCCCGCTATTTATTCCCTTCGAAGTGTTGAAACACCCTCTACAGGCGCGCCCCTTTGCCAGTCAAAAGTGGATTCCTTAGCAACAAAATTAAGGAATGACACCGATAATGACCATGCATCAGAACCCCAGTCTTAACCACTTTAAACTAGAGAACAACTAATAGAAGATTAGAAATCTCATAGATGAAGACTAACTACCTCAGTTTTTCCTTGATTCAAGATCATCCTCGGTAGACAAAGCCGAGTCTTGTCACTATCAACAAGGCATAAAAAGTAACAAGGACTAAGATGTGTTCCTTGGATTACTGAAAAATCCTGTTCCCCTAGTTTGAAGTAGTCAGGACTAGCAATCGGTGGTAGATCTTACATCCCGTAACGTACCACGAAAAGGTGATCTACCCACGTTACGGGGCAATTGCTTAATTTTGTTGCTAAGGAATCCAATTTTAACTGTCAAAGGGGCGCGCCTTTAGAGGGTGTCTCAACACTCCGAAGGGTATAAATAGTGGGACCTTTCGATTAGAGTCGGATCCTTGCGATTAAAGCAAAAATGACAACTACACACTTAGAAAAATTCATGTAAATTTAGGTGCTCTGAGAGTGACATATACGAGCGTCAACTTTGACATAAATTTGAGTCATAACAGACGCAAAATATAGCTCAACCAAACGTACTTTTCAGTCTCGGAGCACTTAATATTACATGACATGATTGTTTACGTCTTATCTTTTATGTCAAAGATGGATTTCGTCACGTGTAAAATTAGTTATTTCTAAGTGTGTATATCAAAACCGAATACCTCATAATTTCTCAATAGTGATGGAGTAAAACGACATGCATTATATTAAGGATACGGGGCATACCACAATAGATCAAATAACTGGTCGCAGTGAATGTATGTCCCAAACAGAGGGAAAAATAGACGAAGGTTCTACATTTCCGAAGCTTTAAAATGAACTCATGTTTTGTTTCTTTCACACAACGCATTTATCGCATCATTTATATAACGCCTAGATAGTCTTTTAGCCTGAAACGAAAATGAAAAAAAAGCACGCTTAGAACGAAAGGCTGGCTGTGGATTTTTTCGGTTTAAATCCGCGGAATCCGGTACGAATTATGACTGCCCTAACGGATTTACTAAAGGAGGCCCTATAAAACATGGTACAAAGGTTCTAGGGGGTGTTCCTAATCTCCTATCCTGGCTAGTGACACTTGGACTAGGTGTCGATCTATTTCGATCGTTATCGAGAAAGTTTCGGTTAGATGTATTTTGATCAACATGGGAACCACTATCTGAAGCCGTTGGAGGGTTTGTACTCACGGCTACGCCTTCCTGGGTTGGCCCTCGGGAGCTCCTAAGTTGTTCCGCTGAAGCGCACAGGGGCGATACTAGGATGTTTGTTCACAATCAACGGGGTTGGAAGTCGGGCGTTCACCGAAGTCTGAGCCTGTACTTCGTCCAGAAAGCGAACATACGGCTGGATGTTAACTAACGGTAGAAGAGGGACATTCGCTTCACTATCGGCACGCCGTTGTTGCTGTCCGAATGGTTCCTTCGCGAAATCGCCTTCGATCCCCGGACTGTACCCAATGGAAATACTCTCCGTGGTGCGAGGGATCGATTCCGTAATTCCAGCTGGGACCCACTGGTTACTACGTTCAGGAAATTCGTTGATTTCCATGGGCGTTGACGATCCGACAGGCCCACTACTATGGTCTGATGGAATCTGTCGTTGTTCTTGTGGTGTTGATCGGGTAGAGTGTGAGTCGATAGCGGGGTCACCGTGGGTGGATATTTGTTGTTCGCTTCCACCTTCTGTCGGCTGCTTGTCTGGCTCCGACTGCTTCGTCCACTTCGCACGCTTGCCAAATCATCGTCGTGTTGGCGAAGCAGCTCGTGCTTCCGTACCAAATATTCTTTTTCTCGTTGCAGCTTCTCGTTCATCGTCCTCTCGATCAGCAGTTTTTCCTTTTGCAGCAGCTCTTCTTCCAGCTGTTCCCGTAAACGCATTTCGTTCTCCAACTTCTTCAGTTCCCATGCCATCTGGGTACGCCGAGAACTTGAAGTGTTAGACCGGCTAGTTCTCGAGCTAGCGGGGGGTGGAGGGACACACTTCACACAGATGAAATCACTGGATCGTACTGTAGCAATATCCACCTTTCCGCACGAGAAATGATCACCAGTGCTTGCATTTCCCGCACTGTACCGTGTATAACTCGGCATTGTTGGGCCGCTTACATTCCACACAATCGTATTCCTCACCGTGTTCTACGTCAATCACCGAAGGTTGGAATTCCCCGGTAGATACGTCATCGCGAGACCGTGTCCGTGCACCGTCACTAAAAGGAGGTTGAGAACCCCTGGTAGCTGCATCTTGGGTTGCTCGAGTCTTCGACCGAGTTTGGCGAACAAACGATCCTTGCTGCATATTGATGCCAATGGCCTCAAATCTTTGAGAATGTTGCGGTCGGGGTAACCTTTCGGAAATCTCTGTAGAAAATTCACCCTTTTGCCGGTAAGAATTAGCTCAAAGCTGCAAATTTATTGGTAAGAAAAGTTGCATGGTAGAATAACAAAGTTTACTTACATTTGGTCTCGTAATTGGTTATTGAATTTCAAATTTAGGTTTATACTTATGTAATTTAGAATTTAAGCTGTAATTAGTAGATTAATTAGTATTTATAATGGCCAAACAAACAAATTTTAATTTACTTCAATTTTCTTCAATTCACGTTGCTTTCAAAACAATAACATTCGTATCAATGCTTGTCACCGACTTTGACAATTCGTATTCGCATGTATACGTCCTACTCACACTATCGTGTCCAAACGGTTGAAGCTTTCGGGGGGCGCGTCGATAGACGCATTCGTCGCAACACTAATCGTCAGCTTGGATTCATGTTCAAGATATCTAAGGAATTTCATGATCCTCTGTGTTTTAAAGCCCTTTACTGTTCATTGGTACGCTCACTACTGAAATTCGCGTGTGTTGTCTGGAATCCCTACCAAGCAGATACGCTTGCTAAGCGACGAAAATATCGCAGGTCGTCTTCGTTGCTAAAGTTTTGCAAGCAGAATATGATGTTCCTGAGTTACTGCCCAAAATTAATCTGTTTGCTCCTGCCCGAACACTCCGTCCGAGAACCTTGCTACATGAAGTAGTACATGCAACCAACTATGCTGCAAACAGTTTTTTGTCGCCACGATTCATCAATTCACCGAAGCCTCTGACCTATTTGACTTTGACATCAATGCCTCCAGGTTTCGTCATCGTTTTCAATTGGCCAATTTTTAATTTTTAATGAGTGACTACATTTAGATTTAAATGTTTCATTGAGACTATCAAGTCAGATGGACTATAATAATAATAATAATAATAATAATAATAATAATAATAATAATAATACCACTCATCATATTTTGGACACTCTGTTGGCTAACCTGAGCGGTCGTTTGGTTCCACTATCTCTTCATCTCTGTCGCATCCCGGGTCACGTTTCCACTCTTCTTCAATTTCTGTTTGACAATTGCCCAAATTTCTCAATTGAGCGGAATTGAGGGCAGATTGATGTAATTTTAGAAGAAATCCATCCCGTTGTCTCAATACCACTGTAGAACTTCTCCGCTGTAGTAGCAGCTTGCCAAATCAGGCCAACACTGTACGGGTCCATTCTGTGCCTTAATGTACGGAAGAATGCGTTTTTTCAGGCACTCCTTCCAGGCGTGTTCATTTTGGAATCCATGGTCTTGTTTGTCACGAAAACCTGTTTTTTTTTTGTCCGCAGCTGCAAATATCTTGCCATATCATAAGCTTTCTTGAAAATTTATCTGCTAAAACCGATTTGAACTTGCTTGGGACATCACCTCGACCAGTGGCTTTATAGAACTGTTTGTCTGGGAAGCTGCCCATAATCCATCTTCACGTACGTTTCGTCGTCCATGAGGATGCATCCTTCGTACTTTGTAAGAACCTCATTGTAAACTTTCCGGCACGTCTTTTGTCCAGTAGATTCCGCTTCAGTGTCCTGTTTGGTTGCTTACTGGCCCGAAAAGATCGAAATCCTTCTCGTAGACGAATCCTTCTGACGGTGCTTTGGCTGACATTGAATTTCTTGGCGATATCATAATCTGACAGCGCTGGGTTTTCCCTAACCGTTGTCAACACCTTCAAATGCAGTTTCCGATCCTTAGTTCCACTACGACGCTTGCTATGATCCTGCTGATCGATAGTATGCCGCTCGAGGGGGAAGACAGTAAGAAATTAAGAGCAATTCAGAGTAACTCTGGGGAACTCGAGGAGGAATCTGATGAACGATTTTATTATCTCGATTGCTTTTACAGCGCAGCCCAAGCAATCAATGTTTTCGGTGTAAAGGAACGTTAGTTTTTTCAGCCGGTGATCTATGCCGTAAAATACACTCAATTCATCGGAGAACCTGCTAGCAAAACAAACATCACGCTAGGGGGGCGTCTGTGGGGGTTTGGTGGAATAGTTTGTACGTTTGAATTTTCCTGTTCTAGCAACCGAGGCCCTCACAGGATTCATCCTCAAGTACATGTCCCCACTGGAGCTGCTAGCCGGAAGGGAATATCCATTCGCCTGCTCTAAGCATCTGGATGCCCAGTACTACGGTAGCAAGATCCTGGTCTATTTCATTACCATTGCAAAGAGAAAAGTGCCCTGCAGAAAGCCATCATCAGAGCGATTTGAGAAAATAGCCAAAACTTCAATGAACTGGTAGAAAACGAGATTGTTTCCTTATTTAAATATTGCATCCATTTATTTTCTTCATTCATTGTTTCCGTTTCGTTATCGAACTGACATTTGCATGGTAAAATTCTAAAACTATATACCCTACTAATTCTGTTTCGACACAAATTAGATCAGATCCCAGAGCAAACCAGAGTAGCTCTGAGCAACTCTGCGTAAAAGAGGTACTCAAATGAAAGCCGTCTTCCCCATCCGCTCTTGGAAACGTTTGAGAACACTTCACACGGTCGATGAAGCTAATTTCAACGACTTCGCGATTTTTTAACCTGACCACGGCGGATTTTCCAAGTGGGAGGATGATGATATGATGATAGTGGTTTACCACCCATTGTAGCACGGAAACTAAGTTCGACAGCAGTGGGCTCTCTTCTCTGTTGGTCTTGATGAAGCTCAATAACCTCTGATTGTCCTCAACATGTCGCTGTATGAAGGGCCAAAAACGGATTGGGTAAATTGATAGGCAAAGTCGCCTATACGCATCTACGGAACAATAAAGAATCTCCTTCCAGCAACTTGATCAGCCAATTGATCAAAAAGTTAAGCCACCAAACAGGAAGATGCAGGACAGGAATGAGTGGTGAGAAGAGCCTACCCTTTATCCACGAAATGTTATCAACAGTGAGTTGGCATTCCCACTCTCCCCGTCAAAATTGCCTCAATCGGATGCCCTGTTGGACCGTCCCTTCCCTTTTATATCTGTATTTCAATGTAGAAACGAGTTGATTGTTATGATTATTGTAAATAATACTGACATTTCGATGAAGATCGTGCTACTTATTTGACCTTTTTTGTGATACTCATCATCTAGTAAAAACAGTATAAATTATCTATTTTAATGGGATGTATCTGATTTATTATAAGTATCACTGAAGAATCAAAACAGAGTGACGTTATTGATCTACCATATGTGCATTGTCTCTTCTAGGTCGTTCTTAAAGCGCCCTCGTGGCAATCACCAAAATTTTCGACAGATGACCTCTTCCTATCCTTTGCCCACTTGTACACCTTTTTTGTCTGCGTTACATGACGTTTCAGCGTAGCTCCTTCTTCGTCCACTAGCAACAAGCTAGCGTTACCTTCCTCGAGCACCGTGTATCGTTCTTGAACGAATCTCGGATCACCCTTCGCCAGCATGTGGAGTTCATCGACTACCATGTCGCCGGGTTTGACCTTTTCAAATTTACCTCGAAGTTTAGCCTCACGATCTCGCTCGTTTAGCAGATTTTCGTCATGCTGGGCTTTGACTCAGTGTAGGAGTGGAAGACCCCTTTTAATTTTTCTCCCGAGCATCACCTCTTCTGGTGGTACTTTTGTTACAGCGTGTGTTGCCGCATTATGAGTCCTCACTGCTGCCTGCAACTCTTCAATTATAGTTGTTTTCAGAATTCGCGGCGGCTGCCGATTTACAATTTTCAATTTTCATGTAGATTTCAGCTAAACCGTTGCAGTATGACCTATATTCCTCCCCGTTGAAAGGCGGTCTATTATCGCTCTTTATAGTTTGTGGGAATCCCTCTCTGTCGAACACCTACTCTAAAACCGCCTTTGTGTGTTCGAAACTGGTTGACTTGACTGGTCGAGCAATAACGTACCTTGATCTATAATCAACGAGTAAGAAGATGTTGATACCTCCAAATTTGGAGTATGGACCATTGAAGTCTACCGCAATCGTCTCCCACACCGTGCCAGGGGCAGGTTCGTAGCATAGGCTCTGGTTTCCCATTAGTTGCGCAGATACGGCAAGCTTTGACCCAGTTTTCAGCATCTCCAGGCATACCAAGCCACCACACACACTCTCAGGGAATGCTTTTGAATTTGGCGGAAAGAGAATGGCCATTGTGGGCTACTTCCAGCGTCTTTTCTCGCAGGGCGCTTGGGATGACGATACATCCGTTTTTCACTACCAAACCAGTCGAGATATAGAGGTCTGATGCCACCTGCTGATATCTCCTCAATTGCTTTGGCCATTCACCTGAAGTTAAGGCCGATTCTACGTTGGAGAGTGTCTCATCGCAAGCCGTTGCCTCTAGGATTTCTTTCTCCAGCAGGAACTCTGCTACGTTGATTTCTAGCCTAGCTATTTCCCACGGACTGGAGTCATCGTCCAATGGCTCATCAATCCCGGTGTAAAGGCGAGACGGAGGATCAGCGATATTATCGCGGCCCTTAACGTGCTCAACCACGTAACTATAAGGGCTGAGTCGTAATGCCCATCCATCCCCCTCTTCGAATTTTCACGTGAACGATTAAGGATAAACATTGTATCTTTGAAGTCAACTCGCAATGTGAAGTGTCTTCCCAATAGAAAATATGCGAAGTGTTCAACAGCCCATACGGCGCCCAATGCTTGCCGTTGAGTCTGAGCGTATCGCTTCTCGGTCTCTCCATTAGTCATTTGCTTGGAAATTAACTTTTCCAACAGCGAACATTGCTAGGGCGCTGCCCTTCCATCAAACAGCACACTGCAAGCTCTCGATTTGACATTTGCGTAGCAAAACAACAAATAGAGCCTAGCTGTTTTTTTTTGTTTTTTTGCAGAGTTCATTGTCAGTGCCATACCCTTTCGGAAAACATGCTGCAGGCCTTCGATTCGACATTTGCTTGGCAAAACAACAGAATCGATTGAAACATTAGCTTTTCCGCCAGCGGACATAGCTAGGGCTCTGCCCTTCCAGCAAACAACACACTGCAAGTTCTCGATTAGAATTTTTTGTTGCGAACGGCAAGCGAATTTTAGCAGCCGACATTGTCAGAGAAATGCTCTTCCGACACACCGCCATAGCAATTTTCTCTATTTCAGGTTGCTTTGATCCAACTTTCACTACTGAACTTAATAGGCAGCGAACATTTTCAGGACTACGCCCTTTTGGCAAACAACAGGCCGCCATTGCACTTTTTTGGTATCGGGGTTTCCACTAGTTTTCTTTAAATATGCGGCGGGGTTTGGATTTCTTCCGAAAAAAAAATCACCCCTAGAAACCGTGATACACACAACTAACCCAGGCCAATGTTCGATCGAAAATGAGGTAGCATGGCCGCAGCTTGGTGGCGTGAGCCTGTGCTCTCGTTTCGCCCAGGGATGCCAACATTGATGATGTTCCTTTTACAACACATTCCTATTGCTCATCGCAGTGCCATTTATACCTCACAGTGTTCAACACGGATGAGGCTGGCGAGTTGTATGTTGTTTGGAACGAGGATGCCACGCTTGGCATAGATGGCCTACAGCGACTCACGAAGAGCTACTGAATCCGATCAGTAGCGGTGCGGCTTCTTCCTTCTTCGGTGAATGGACGCTCATGTGGGCTGCAGCTCGCTTCTTGCGGGCAGCCGTATGTTGTTTATAATACTTCGTTGTGTACTGGAGAGCAATGTTCAACGCCACGCGCCGCTGCTGCTGCCGCTGATGACAACCGACCGGACACCACCACACACGGTGATTGAATAAGCACCATTCGGCGAGACCGGATGTAATTCGATTTTGAAATCTGTGTTAGGGAAAGCGCTTTTTGCAGGCAATCGGTGATAATTTTGATCACCATTGCAACAGTTGGACATGTGTGTAATTTTCAATAGTGACCTATTGGAAATCAGTGCTGATAAAAATCATTTCTTCTACACTCAAATAAGCTGAAAATGAAGGCAACATTGAAAGGTAAACCAACTACCTGCATGAAATTGAATTTTGACATGATAACATGCTCTTGACCAAGGCATCCGCTGAGTTTCAAAGTTAACATTTCTTTTTTATCATTCAAAGATGCGTATTCAATATCGCTTGTTCTGTTGTTATTCGCAACGCGGTCGATTTTTGAAATTGAAAGAAGTAATCCTACTTTAAAATAATTGTAGATCCCACTTCTGTGGGGATTATTCATTGATCTGTCAATGTCAAAAGAAGGGGCTTGTCATATCCAGAAATATTCCCGAAGACACTACTAGTTCTCGACCACAGTGAGTAGGGAATCCTTATTCCCGGATGGTTTTTTGCCCGTATTCCTTCATCCGGATTCCTAGATGCTCAAAGTTTGGCAGTAAAATTACTGACCGGATATGCTATCCCAATCGGCGTCCAAGTATCCGGAAAAAATAATGCGGATTAAAATCCCATCTGAGAATTAGGATTCCTTAGGGTGTACCCCAATAGACATAAAAACGTTTGGCCTATGGAAGTTAGGGATATATAAAATTTATTGTTTGAGTCAAATTCAAATACCTCTCAAATACATCTCAATACATCTCTGAGATATTTTGGGGATTTAAAGTGAATTTGATGTATATTTGGAATAATTGAAGACATTTTGCGTTCACTTGCGCATTTTTTAGAAAGTTCATTTAGAACATCATGTTTTTTTTTATTTCATATAATATATATTTTCAGTACTCTAACAATAATAGCATTGATCTGGAAAAGATAAGATTGATCAGTACCGAGGTAGGTTATGAAAAGGATCCTAAATTTCCAGAAGACACGCAACTCATAAACATATTCAACATGTCGGTCTCCCCAATTTTACTATCACTTTTTTCAAAGCTTCTGAGACTTCGAGAGTTTTAAGAATTCTGTTACTATGGATGTTTCTCAAGATCGTTAATTAACGCTCCGAATACGGTGGTAAAAGTGGTCAATCCATGAACCTGATCCTAGAGCTCTGCGTTTTTTTTTTTTTGAAAACATTAGGAACTGTGATAAAAAATAATATTTGGGATCGTGACATAAACATGTACCTGGATGGCCATGGGACCATTCTCCGGAAGATCCGGAACATCCTTAAAAGTGGACAATGCATGAAACTGATCCTAGAGCTCCGCGTTCATTCTATCATCTCAGTTCTTAGTGTTTTTCAAAACTGCGGAGCTCTAGGATCAGTTTCATGGATTGACCACTTTTACGGATGTTCCGGATCTTCCGGAGGACGGTCCCATAGGCATCCAGGTTCATGTTTATGTCACAGCCCCAAATTGCTGCTATCATCACAGTTCCTAATGTTAAAAAAATGCAAAGCTCTAGGATCAGGATCGTGGATTTACTACTTTTACGGATGTTCCGGATCTTCCGCTGGACGGTCCGATGGCCAGCTGGGTCCATGTCCCAAATTCATTCTTATATCACAGATCCTAATGTTAAAAAAACGCGGAACTCTAGAATCAGTTTCATGGATTGTCCACTTTTACGGATGTTCCGGATCTTCCGGAGGACGGTCTCATGGCCATCCATGTACATGTTTATGTCACGACCCCAAATATATTTTTCTATATCACAGTTCCTAATGTTTTCAAAAAAAAACCGCAGAGCTCTAGGATCAAGTTCATGGATTGACCACTTTTACGGATATTCCGGATTTTTTGAGGACCGTTCCGTTGTCTCCAGGATCATGAACCATGACTGTTTTCTGGCTAATTGTCAACATTTGTGCCCATTAATCTAAATTACAGATCTTTCGCCACTTGCAAAACCCTACAAACCCACTTTTCTCAAAAACGTGTAACAACTCTTTTCACTTTTTAAAAAAGTAGACAACTCTATTTTCAATTTTGCAATCAAAATCATCTACAAACCCTAGGAATTCTAAAGGTACCACCATTTTTGAAATTCATTAAGAAATGGCTAAGTTATGTCATTGCAAACTTGCCGTTACACGTTTTTCGGAGGCATCGTATTCGGAGTGTTAAAAAAGTACAAATACATTTCTAGACCTGATCATATTTTTTTATGATTATGGTGGAAATATTTAAAGATTATTGGTGTCGTGGATTAATGATTTATAATGCAATTCGGCTTAATGACTCAAGTCTCAACACAAGAACAAGACTACGCAGTTTAGTTTAAAGAAGAAGGAAAAAGAAGAAGACGAAGATTATTCTTAAAGAACAGCTCATACGAAAAAGAGTGGCCAAATGAACTTTCCTAGAAAATCCTATATTAGAACCCAGCTAAGCCTTTGGCTCTAAAAATAACGAATGTAACAAAAAGATTAAGTTTGTTCGCAAAAAACAGCTCATGAAAAGAATATTGGAACATTTTGGAATTCGGTCAAATGACCCATACAAAAAAAAACTGCCCACATCAAAACTCAGCTATCCTTTGGCACACATCGGAAAATAAAAGATATTATGAATGTACAAAGAAGATTTAGCTCATGAGAGAATTAATGGAACATTTTGTGATTTTACATTTAAATTTGAATGATGCCTATCGTACATTATGCCAATTATCCATTATGCCTATCGTATTTATGTCTAACATATGTATGTATGCCTAACTTTGTACACCCGATTCCTGCATTCAGCAACTTTAATGCTATATAAAAAACTCAATAAGTCCTATCTGCATTGATGGATTCTCTTCATTGAGTTGGATAACCATGGCCTATCCGGATCATCAATGTAAATTCATTAAACATAGACAATACTAGATAGTTCACTTAGTTGATGGAAATCTAGTCTACCTACATCTCTTTTCATATACTAAATTCTGAAAGTTTCATCCGTAACTCGATATCCTTCAAATATTAGCGATCAAAAGATAAACAACGTTGGCAAGTGTGGAAATGGGAATTCTATCAACTCGTTATTCCACTCCCCATCGCAATTGACACCGTTTTAAACTAGCTCGTAAATTTCGGACAGAATCCAGCTTCCCGCAAATTCCTTTTCCATCATCAATTTCTAGCTCAGCAATTGCTCATTATTCTAAAATTATCCATCCGAAAATCCATCCATCTCCATTGCGATATAGAGGAAAAAATGTGGAAGTCGCGGTCAGTCGTGCTTTCATGGAGCCGCCTGGCCATCATATATAAGAGGACGGACGGCCTGCTGAACACGTGAAACACAGACGATGAAAATCTAAATCTCAAAAAATCAACCGGCAGCCGAGAGAAAAGAACGGACTACGACGGTGTGTGACGGTCATCAGCTAAATTTAGAACTGCTACCCATACGTTTGTGTGTTTGTAATAACTTTTCCACGCCACCATCACCGCGGTGGATAATTCAAAGGAAGCATTCTAATCTTAAACTGATTCATGTTTGTTTACATCGTCGTCAGGCCATCTGAAATTTGAACAGACTGCGTGAGATGTATCAATCCATCCGGTTCCCATGGCGACCTTCACCTTGTTGACGGTGGCGGTCGAAATTTTCGAGGTTAAACCAGCTGTGAAAGCGTATGCGCTCAATTGGATTGCGTGTTTCACATTTTTTTATTTTCTTATAAAATTTAATCGAAATTGCACCAGATTGATAGCAGATTGCAACGCTAATTAACGGTGCACAAAATCCTTCGCATACCAAGCTGACCAATAAATTGTGGTAATTTCCATCATTACTCGAATCGGACAACAAGAGAAGGCACACATACACGCCCACACTGCGATCCATTGGTTCGCTCATCCATCCATCTGTTCGTCAGGTACCGATAATGATAATGAAGGGTTTTTAATTAATCGCTCTGCATGTGCAAAAACCTATAATCAATTGTGCTCCATCAGCACTAACAGGCATGATCGCCTACGCGCAACAATTCAGAGGCTTTCTTTCTGTGCACTGCATACAAACGGAGTCGCTCGAAATTTATGCTCGATGCATATGCATGCACTTCGGTAGCATTAAATCGAGAGAGTGAGCGGTTCGTGGCTTATTTGCTGGTTGGCGATAATAGGTGATAATCGTAGGAAAATTGAAAACTCGCCTAAATTTTGGCAGAACTGTCAAAAAGAGAAATAACTGTGGAACCATCCCATACACGCAAAACAAATTTCTCTGCAGTTCACGAGGTGAGTTTCTAGACGCAATGACACTTTGTTTGAAAAATAGGCTGACATAAAAATTACAAGACTATTTTAAAAACCTTAGGGCGACCACATTACATAATCTGTCCATGCCGCGAAACATTGCAAATTCTGCATTCTTTTCATAAAAATCTGTAATAGAATCTTACATTTCCCGAATGGGTGTAGCAAAAGAAATAGAGATGCATAATAAACTCAATTGATTTAATTGAGCCCCCATCAGTGTGTGCACCAGTCGTGGATATGATTTTCATTTAATACATGGATACCTTTCGGCAATGTTCCATTCCACCCTGAAACCAGCAGCAGCAAAGCAATGATAATGATAATGCTCTGCAAACTGCAACATAAAACAAAAAAAAAGCACAAACACCAAACACAGTCCCCTACCCTTGCGCTCTACACTGGCAGGTAATGTATTCTTTCCGATTCCGTCATGCATAACCAACAAAATACCAAGCCAACCAACCACCCACTCGCTTACCGGCCCTATTATATCTCCATTACGCTGTTACCAACTGCACAAGTGCACTGATTCAATCGTGGAAAAGTGTTAAAAAAGACATCACTTTTATTGCCATGATGGGTCCGGATAATTTTCCGTTTTCCCGATATGACAGGTGAAAATGAAGATGTTGTGCAGATGTTAACTATATGAGCCATGACGAATTGTTTTGACAGGAGGGCCCTAAAGCGATGTGCGATTGGTGGTTGGAAAGGAAGAAAGGAAATTCGCCGGGGATGGGTTTTTGTTTTGCATCGTGATGATTTGTATGACAGTAACTGTTATGGTGAAGTTGTAATGGCAGATGGATCTAAAGTGAATCGCTGTGGGAACCTAACTTCTGATTGATCGCATCATCATTGAAATTGCAACAGTCAAAATGTGGATGTGGATGTGTCATCTGCAAACAAAGACAACGTACCACAATCTGGGAGAGCCGGAATGTCGGAGGTGAACAAGTTGAAGACGATGGGCCCTTCTATACTTCCTTGTAGAACGCCCGCTCCAATGTTGATCGCATCAGACGTTATGCCATCAAGAGAGACTTTGTATGTTCTGACTCAGAGATAATTTTGGATGATCTTCACGAGGAAGATTGGAAGACTAATCGTTGTAATTTGTACACGAGGCCATTGTGCCTAATTTCTGAATACTTTTCCAACGTCTAACAATGCCATGACAGATGTCTTAAGTGGGCCCTACACGATTGCTTTTATTGACAATAATCGTATTGCCGTCAACGACGAAGGGGAAGCTTACCGGCCCGAAAATAAAAAAATATTTTCGGTACATTTTTATTTCTTTAAAAATATTGGGAAAAAATATCAAAAATCAAAGCAAATCAGTTTGTTCCTTAGATTTTTGTCAAAAATTACATGTAAAATTTTTTTTCTATCTCATCATGAAAAAAAAATGGACTCTCAGCAAAACCGAAAAGTCGATGTTTTGTGGTTTTTTGAGTCCAACTTTATGCCATAATGACTTATAAAAAATGTTTTTGCACGTGAATTTTCTTTGAAAAATTAAAAAATATTTGATTTTCTTAGCATTTTGATATCTTTTTCCAATATTTTTAGAAAAATCAAAACGTACTTATTTTTTTCGGAGCGGTGAGCTTCCCCTACTATTTATACCTACTAGCTGTGTCAAAATTGCCGAACCAATGATATTCCGTTTACATACGGTCTATCACCATAGAGGTAACGTACTCACCTTCTTGGCTCAGCTCTGGTACTATCTTCGGTCCCAAGCTAATCGATTCATCCCTCGAAACATATGAAAATCCGAGGGGGGCGACACATCTAAATCTCAAGTTTAGATGGTCAACAAATCTCACACTAGCGAATCAATCTTCGAACAATCTTCTTTCACTTGTCGCATCTACTTGCATCGCTCATCAATTTTTTGCAGGAAATCTTCAGAATCGTCATCAATCTTCTTTCTATCTACTCAGCGTGCGCGCAGCTAGCCACAGCAAAACACAATCTTTTTTGCATCGTAGATAGAGTCGTCCCCCTCGTGAAAATCCACTAGCCCCTCATTTTATCTGTCAAACTTTCATAGCGAATCAAACCAAACATTGTGTAGTTCTATAATTTTGACTAGAATGGGGTACGTTAATCGTTTGGGACCAATAGGCTAGTCAAGTAGTGAGCCAATTTAAAATCGTTAGTTTCGTATTGATTGTTGGTACAACTTCTGCGTGAAGTCAACGATTAACATAGTTGAAGATCATAATTTCAAATAACAGACTAAAGTGGTAATTTTTATACGATAGATGAGGAGGAGATGAAAGTATAGAATTGATAGTTCCGTTTAGAGTACGGCAGTGTGAAAATTGCATATAAAGAGTAGACAGCGGGCTAGGACAACTTTAGGAAGGTACAAATCGGTTTTATCATCTCTCTTTACCAAACTCTCTCTATGAAGAGGGATGGTGGCGGGTGTGCCCCCCCCCCCCGCCACAACTGGATAGCATCTTCAACTAAGTCTATTTAGGTTTTTTGTGGCTTTTCCGGGGTTGAGATTAGAACTCGTGATCTTTAGTGTGAGAGACATGAATAAATATTATATATTAACAATATGATCCACCCTTCTATTATTCCCAGACACGATTTTCCCCAACACTAGCGCCACTAGTGTAACAAAAGGTGACTAGAACACTTTAAATTGGACGCTTAGCAGATGACAGCTCAATAAGCACAAGGCTATCGTAAACAACTGACAGTTGAGTAAAAATTTTCTCCGAATAGTGAAAAATAACCTGTTTTAAATTATATTACAATTTTATTCAAACTGGAGCAGATGACAGCTCAATAAGCACAAGGCTATCGTAAACAACTGACAGTTGAGTAAAAATTTTCTCCGAATAGTGAAAAATAACCTGTTTTAAATTATATTACAATTTTATTCAAACTGGAGGCTATGGCAAAACAGAAAACAAAACAACATTAGTCTTAAACGAATGATTTTTAATCTTAGTTGTTTGTTTTGAGTTGAGAGCCGGCAGATGCTCACTAAAGAAGCGTTAAAAGCCTAGAAAAGGTGAATCCCACTCAATATAGAGTTGTTTGCATGGACCGTGTACCGCCAACATCCGTCAATATATCTGTCAATTTATGTGTCAACTTATCATCTCAACTATCTGGATCGTTTTTTTTAACGCAATGGGTCGATCATTTTGCGCAGCTTCTGGATGTTCCAGCTCAAAAAAGGCCCTTCCAGTATTTATTTCTTGCGGATTAACAGATTTCCAAATATTGTAAATTTCAGCTAAGCCATGTTTCAGTTTATTATATTTTAGGGAGGTGGATGCCTGCACAAAATTCTGTCGCAACCCGTCACTCAGCCACAGAAGTCTCATTTGTAGAGTCGGTGTATAATAATTCACGACACGAGAGTAGCCAAGTCTACCTATCGAACAGACAAACTGGCTACATATCGTGGAATGTAAACAAACATGGTATGAAAGCCCCACGAAAGGTATTGCAATAATATATAAAATATAATCGAAGAAAGGATCATAAACACGCAGTGTTGTTTTAGATAATTCGACAATATCACTGATATAATGATCTACTAGAGCCACTACTTTGTTTTCTCGCTAGAAGCCATTTGAAGTTGATGCAGAAGTCCTCTGTTGCCAAGTGAAGGAAATCTTTCAAAAATCCACTGTTTTTCTCTTATACATTTCTTCTTTGCACTCAACTTTATCTTTTTTGTTTTTCCATACAATACAAGCTAGTAACTAGAGCACCATGTGAAAAAGACCTATGTGCCAAATGGAAACAATGGCTTTAAAAGCCGATTTCTCGTGAATATAGACTCGCTATGGTAAATCAACACCAGAGAAAGTTTGCTCTATAAAATGATATCCGGAGAACTTTGAGATTAGGGCGTAATTGCTTTTGTAAACAAACACGACAATCGCCGATTTCTCGAAAATTAAAGCTCAATATAAAAACTTAACGGCATAAATAGGTAAAGAAATTATTCCTCTATCATTTGGTATGGTTTGTTCGCGAGATTGAGTTTCAATTTACGTGAAATCGGCGATAGACGTGTTTGTTTACAAATGATCTCCGGATAAATTCGGAGTGATTTGAGATTTGGGCGTAATTGCTTTTGTAAACAAACGCTTCACTTGACGATTTTTCTCGAATAAAAGCTCAGACTAGAAAATCAACAACACAAACAGGTAAAGGAATGCTTCACCTAGCATGTGGTATAATTTGATCCCGATATTGGGCTTTTATTCGCGAGAAATCGGCGATTGACGTGTTTGTTTACAAAAGCAATTACGCCCAAATCTCGGAGTTCCCTGGATATTTAGTTTGTGTATTTTGTTTGCGTCTTGTAATTCCCCGTTAAAAAAGAACCATGGAGGCTCAATGAAATGTATTGTAACCATATAATAGAATTTATTGTATTTGCAATAAATCACTTTGTTCACAGCGATAAAATAACCTTAGACTTGAATGTTTCCACAATATTTGTATTGTTGTTCTATTGTTGAAAATTCTTACTATTGTACATATTGTATTGTACGTTTATTAAAGTCTGGAACGCACAAAAATTGGTCAACTTCAAATTGGTGTATTTCTGTTCAAAATGCATAAAAAACCTGAAATGCTGCATTTGGAAGTTGAGTGTATATACAGTGGTTGCTATGATGCATTTTCACCGTTTGCTCTCCAGTTTTCAACATAAAGTCCAAGCAAGAGGAGCAGCGTGTCAAAATTTCATTATTAATTACTACGGGAACCATCAATCAAGAGATCTACGTCCAGAAGTGCCTGGAAAAGCGGCTGCTACCATTCCTAAGCAACATAATAGACCTGTGCTGTTCTTGCCGGACTTGGTGAGCTACCACTATGGTAAAAAGGCAATCGAGTGGTACGATGCGAACAACGTGGTTGTGGTACCCAAAAACCACAACCCTCCCAACAACCCAGAACTCCGCCCTATCGAACGGTATTGGGCCTTGGTCAAACGGAATCTAAAAAAAACTAATAAATCCATGGAAAACGAGCAGCAGTTTAAATTTAACTGGCGTTCGGCAGCGAATAAGGTCGATGAGACCACTGTGCAAAATTTAATGGAAGGGGTTAAGCGGAAGGCACGGCAGTTCGGATTTGGCAAACCAAAAGAATAAACGAACATTTTTTCTTTTAAATATATGAATTGAACTATCAAAAGAAAAATAAGAAGATTTTTGTGATATGAATTTTGACTGAAAGAAACGATTTTTTTTTTCAACCAATTTTCGCGCGTTCCAGTCTTTACATTGAATGTGAGTTCCATTCCTTATCATCCTTCGCAGCGAATACCGTAGCGAATGAAAGAAGGTGACCTTGCAGACGTTGTACTGATTTTTTATCTTTTTATTTCGTGTTATGTCTACGCTTTCGACTATACAAGCAAGTATTTTATGTATAGCACTGTAGAAGGACGCATACACACCACGATTCTCCCCAATTACCGTTCAGCAGAAAAGCATATGAAATCGAGTATGAGAGGAAATTAGCACTTCTTACTCGCTTTTAGCCTATCGATATTCCGAAGCATGAAGTTTGCAATCGTTGATTCATTTCACTCACATATAGGGTAGAACGCTACTTCATCGTAATCGCCCATTTCCGTTCTATCGAGCAGAAAACATCAATAATAGGTTTGTTCCTATGCGTTAGTTCATTAGCTACAACATAAATCCTATTAGAGCGCATTGTATGAATATTTACGCTCAATGTTCTCAAAACAAAAGAAGCGCTCCTAGCGAATCTCCTTTTTCTACGTTTACCCGTATGGACGAAGAAAATCTAATGGCGTTTTAATGCGTTTGGACGGAATTGAAACTCGTAGGACGAATTTAGAATCGAGCAGCAGTATTAGATTTTAAACAATATCTCAACAATTTGTGCCTCTTTATCAAATCTAACTGTACGTATGGAAATGTGAATAAATTTAGAAGTCATCTTTGACAGAAATATTCAATTTTTTGTTCAAACCCGTGCAGAAAACAGAGGTAAAGTGCGGGTTGTGCTTAGTGCGACGGAAATCAGATCAAAAACCCCAATACGTTTTTTTCTATGCGTTAGCTCATGAGTTACAAAACTAAGCCAATACGAGCGCGTTGTCTGCATATTTACACTTATTGTTCTCAAAACAAAAGAAGCGCTCCAATCAAATTATTTTTTTATGCCTTCTTTCGTACACACTTAGATTTTTTGCCGAGATGGGCACCACCGAGCAGCTCGGTATTTTATTTTGCTGGATCTCAGTGGAAAACTTGCCGAGATCTCTGCTAACAAACAAAAATTTTGCTGATTTCTCAGTAAAAATAAATGCCGAGCTGCTCGGTGGTGCCAATATCGGCAAAAATATCTAAGTGTGTAGGACGAAGAAAAACCTAGAAATATCAATGGCGTTAGGACGGAATTGAAACACGTAGAACGAATTTGGAATTAAGAATCCATGTTAGATTTTTAACAATATCTCAATAATGTGTAACTCTTTATCAAATTCAACGGTACGTATAGAATGGTAAATAAATTAGGAAGTCTTTATGGTATAATCACTCTTTTTGGGTTCATATTCGACCAAAAAAGAGAGGTTAAGTGCGGGTTGAGCTAAGTAGGACGCAAATGAGATTAAAAACCCCACGCTCCACATTTTCGTTTCTTCATTTTCTTGAATTGAACCGCAGTTCGATAAATCTCATCCTTCGTACATGTGGTCTCCACTAACATCCTGAATCCCGCATTATTGAAAGCAAATCTTACATTGGGTTGGGTGTACGTAATTAAAAACCCAAGATTCAAGTGAAGAAGGAGTGCAAGTGCGAGGCTCTACTCAAAATTAAGCAAAAAGAAGTCAAATTTTAGGTAATATTTTTTCTCCGTGTAGGCTTATCGATTCTGATTTAGGCGTTGGTCGCGAGTTGATTCTGCCCGTGAGGGGCTGATGGTGCGTCTTCCAAACTGTGTACTGGTGAACGGAATCCGTTGTGCCGTGATGAATTTGGAAGGGAAAATGGTCACAGTCCTTTTTTCTGCTGAGCTCCCGCTAGTCGGAGCAGCTAGTGTTTGTTTAGTGGTTGTTAGGGAGTTTCCGCTGCTGTGTGACGAAGGAACGCCGAGTGAGCTGTTTTTAACACCGGTTAAAGAACTAGCGGCATCATAGGGGAAATGGCTCTAATGTTGGCTTATGGATCTAACATTGGACCCATCGCTAAAAATCTGCTATTTATCAATTGTATGTATCGCGTTCATCATTGAGACGGTACTAATGGATATTTTTGGTCGATATTTAAAATTTTGACGATTGCTTAATTTATGTATGGGCCCAAATTAGGGACATTTAGGCCGACATTACATACATTTCCCCTATCTATGGGAGCTCTTCGAAATCATTGTGATGTCATGGATTGCTTTGCAACATTCCGGGTGAGATCTTTCCTTTATTTTTCTCTTAACTTTCATTCCACTATTATATGAAACATTAAATGCTGGGTACGGGCGGGTCCACCAGGCAACTCGATTGAAGCGAAATCGATGGGGAGAGTGGAAATGGCAACTCCCTGTTTTTATAAAATTTCGAAGAAGACGGGCTCATTTCCCCACTCTTTGGGACATCCTTCTGTTGGATGGCCTGTTTTTTTTATCGTTTATATTATCCTGTTGATGGAAGGAGATTCTAATTTATCCCGTGGCTGAACGTGGGCGATGTTGCCCACGGATTCACCCAAACTGTTTTTGGACCATCATCATCATAAATACAGCTGTGAGTAAATGCTCAAACGCAATAAGGGCGGAACCGGAACGGAAACGGAAGTTTGACAGTTGTCACTAATGACATCAAGATGCCTAACCGAAGCCGATATGGTTCTAACTAGTTTTAAATACGACAAGTAGGCTTACACAGATCGGGCTTTTCCGCTGTCGCTGCCGTTTCGCTTCCGCTGTCATTGCGATTGAGCCTTAAATCCACTTTTTACGAAAGCGAGTAAAACATTTAAACGAAAAATAGATGTTCAGTCACTTTGACTCAATCTGTGAGTTACGTTGATAGTCCGTGTAACTTTGAAAATAGTGAAAACAAAAAAAATTGCCACGGCGCGAGAAGACGTCCCTGGCGAGTTTGAATTTGTATTAGCCGACAAATTTGCGCCAGATTTCCGCCACAAATATGACGAATGACTCCAAGGTGTACAATTCAAGAAAAACGCTGTGTACCATTTAACAAGATACGCAAAGGACCTGCGAAGTTTATAAACAATTTTTTAGTAGTTTGAGTTATTTCCTTTTAATCCCATTATAATTGTTTATCTTTAAGCAGATACGCGTATTTCATCCACTACTTGTAGACTTCCTCAGTGTCATGTACTCAACCACCACTGAAGAAGGCATCGCATCTTATCAATTTAATTACTAATATCTAGGTACTATTTTTACAAAATTTAGCAGTTTCGGAACTGCCATACCAACTCACCATTTTTTCATGACATTTTTTTTAAATCTCGGAAATCACGATTTTAGGGGCATAATGTTATTAAATCATCAAAAGTGAGTATCAAAATAAGACCTATTGAATATTTTCATTCAAATCTTTATATTTTAGCGATGCCATACAATACCTCTATTTTTTTTGCTTATAGTAGGGATCGTAATAAATTTGTTAAACAATTAGGAGTTTTCAAACCCCCTCCCCTCATTGTGAGACTGAGTTGAATTTATCCTACAACCCCTTTCCCCTCCCTTTGTAAGATCGTCTGTCTGTATATGACTTGTCCTTCGCATTCCAAAAAGGCCAATAATCATGAAAATTAGGCACCAAATGTGGTGTGATGTGATGTGAATGAAACCCACCATCAGTGCAAGGATTACCAATGTCTGCAGATACTTTACCGGTTGTAAAGTTCTGCCTGATGGTTTGTTGCAGCAGGGTGAATCAGCTGCATTGAAGACCTTTGGAAGATAAAACGACCAGATGGCCATCTGTAATCACGTGACAAAGGACTGTCAAATCCACGAACCCTCGTCCAGTCAACAAATCCTTTGATTCCCTCAGGCTGCCCCTCCCAACCCAGTACATAATATAATGTTTTGACCAGGCTTGCAATTGCTCATTACAGCTAAAATGCTAGTTTTTCTAATTATGAAACTATGGGATACTATAATGATAATTGTCGGTAGCACAAAGACGAGCAGCAGATGATTCACCAGTTCACGAGCGCAGGTAGGTAGGGTTTCCCTTTTTCCTTTTCTTTTCAGGTTCCAGATGCAGGTGCAAATCGCTTACACTTCTTCTTCTTTTAAATTAATCACTATTTTATTATCTTTAACTTAGTTAAACATGCAATTCACTTTTTATTCTCTTCAAAATCTCTACCACTTCAATAAAATTCTTCACTGTTTATTATTTACTTTTTTCACCGATGACGTTCAGGAAGCAAGAGACCACACCAACGACGAATTGAGCTTTTTATATCCGAGGGGTGATCGGAAGTTATTTTTCCACCATGTTGCCATTTCCGAAGGGCCGTTAACGTCATCCTTCAATGGTTGTCGGAGTCGGTCGACCTATCAATGTTCGAGGGGATCGGCGGTGTCCACGTTGCAGGTTGACATGTAGGTGGTTCTGCGATGATCTTTCGTGATGAATAATGATGATGCACGAACAATAATTTTTATGTGTAAGAAGCCAGAAGAGGTGATAAAGTTTGGGTATGACGTATAAAATTTGTCGATGTTGCTTTCAGAAGGTCACAATTAGCTATTTTAGGATCGCCGATTGCTCGCTCATCGCATTGTTCATCGTTACAGCTAATCGCTATTGTGACCCTTTTAACATATTCGATTTGCAGTAATGTTCCACCACATGCTCAAAAATGTGCAGACAATCCATTTGGCGTTCAATGGTGATTTCAAAGACACAAAAATGGAGAATTTAATGGAGAAAACTTCATTAAGAATTTGTCAAATTTAAGAAAATCATTTAAATTTAGTTTAAATAGATAAAATCAGATACGATCTCACCAAGCTAGTCCAAATGAATCCACAAGAAGCATCCGTGCTATTGTTGCATTTTAGTTCCAATCAAAAACGGTTCGCTTGATGGGGATCAACATAAACTAGTCCGGTCCTATGTAGAACCAGTTTGATGTGTCCAAATGTAGTGATCCTCCGGATTGGGATAAAAGATAGAAGCATCCGTGCTATTGTTGCATTTTAGTTCCAATCAAAAACGCTGGACCGAGTGAAGGTAGCCAAGTATCAGGACTAGCAACTTGTAATTTGTTGACGCGAATACGACGAACAATGGAATATCTTGGTTCCTCTTCGTTTTTGAAAACGAATGTCAGCGGCAAATCACAGTCAGTACAGCAGCATGACGTACAGCCAGTATCCCTTGGGGATGGGATGCAGTTCTCGCAAGGCTTCTTCTACATAGATGGTTTGATTCCTTTTGAAACGGATAATCGCGTTCTTGGACACCTTCGAAAATGTTAACCGAATTAATAACCAAATAGACATAAACAACTCCGAGAAAAAAAAAACGAATGTCATATTCTTTCCACGCGCAGCCTACTCTGATGAAAATTAGGCGCCAAAATTATCATAAACATCGCTTAAACAGCTTTTACAGTTGTGTTCGATAAAATAGCAGCGCATGCCGATTCCCATACAAAATGGTCAACTTTGATAACTTTGTAAACTTCGATGCTTTCAAAAATTTAATATTTTGTAATCGTAAAATTGAACATATTTGTAATTCTTTGGCGAACATTTCAGCTCAATTGATTATAAGTTAACAATGTTACATCATGTCAAAGTTGACCATTTTGTATGAAAATCGGCATTCGCTGCTATTTTATCGAACACAGCTGTATATACGCTATGATAGCCCTGGCAACGTCAAATACGAGTCCAAAAGCAACGCGAATGACATTGAAATAGTTTAATGGTATTGAAACGCTCATAAGGCTATATAAGGCTTTGGAAATTAGAAAGAAATCACTCAGCCTAGATTTTCCAAAAGGATTACGTTAAGAGATTTGATTTATTAATATATGTATTAGACCCTCCCTTTTAAATATGCTCGTTTCAAAATATTTGATAGTGGAATACGCGTTACTGTCAAGATTTTTGGATTGCTCCAAACAAGAGAACTTTGGGGCCGTCCACGAAAAACCGACCTATTTCGCTGTTTCGGGTTGATGATCCTTTATCGCATGCGTCATATTACATGTTAATAGATGTGATTTTGCAGCCTCACTGGATTGCGTTTCACATAAAAGCTCGTTTCCGTAGCTGCAGTAAAATGCATATACTTTAACTTTCCATAGGGAAAGTCACCGAATGGTGCGGCAATAAACCTACTACATATGAGTGGTCAGTTGTAATAAGCAAATTAGAGTAAAATGAACCTTTTTCAGTGTCAAAGAGACCTGCCACAGTCAGATTCCGGACTTCAGGCACCAACATTTACACTTTTTACGAAGATTAGTTTCATAAAGTATCGTAATTTTCGATATTATTGGGAAGTTCCAGTGAACGAATTTATTAAAATAAAAGAAAATGCTTTAGTAGGGCAATATTTATGGATTGTATTATGTTTTCATTAGCTTATTTTTTCTACATTGAAAGAATTAATGCTGGATTGCATGTTAGAGCACACATTCAAACTGAGTCGATAGCAAATAAAGTTTGAAACCCGCTCCACTAGGTATACTTTCAACGTGCAAGCTGTGTTATGTTTAAAACGAGTTCAGTGACCCAGATTAATCACTTTAAACAAATAAAATTTTCCTAAACAGTTGAAAAATGAACATCGGCTCTCCCGTTGCTGTAAACCATATGCTTCATAATTCACACATTAACACGAAATTGAATAACTGCGGCGTATAATTGTCCGTGTAACCCATTAGCATCCAAAACACATACACAAAGCTCTCAATAAGAAACACTCTTCATTTCATTCGGCTTCGTTAGCCAAAAATAAACAAACCATTCGGGAAGTGGCGGGGGCGCCAAACGCCAGAAACGCTCTAATTCAAACCACATGATTCACGCACGGATTGCGCCAATAATTCGTCCAAACATTTCCCACACATCATACCGACACCACTTCCAAGCTGGAATAATAAACAGCACGTGTAACTCGGCTCGTAATAGTGTTCTAAAAAGATATGAACGGAATGCACCCTAGGTAGCAACTTCATTTTCACACGATCGGATCAAGTTTCAATCACTTCCTATCGGTTTGCTGGCCAGAAAGCTCCATAAATGGTCAACCGGAGGCCGGAGCAGGTCTCTAGCTACGAACTGGCAATCAAATCTGTCATTACACTAACCTGCCACAATGGACGTCCGTGCATTCTGTTGCTGCTGTTGTTGTAATTGACGAGGAAAATGTTGAGGCCGTTAACGGTGACGGGCTGTGACAAGGAAAACGACTACTCGTTTTCCCTCAAAAGCGGTATATAGAGCACTGATATTAGAATAGACACTGAACTGAAATTATCCTCCAGGGGATAAGCACTGGCTTGTTAGGATTGATCACTCAATTAGGGGAACACTTCCGGACACTATGCTAGATCACTTGTTTCGTTGCTGATGTTTTTCTTCGGTTGCCTCTGGGATCAACCGGATACACACTGGATAACTTCGTTTCTTGGATGTCACAAATGACGAACAAACACGAGAGCCGGGAGGTTTGTTACGGTTTGCTGCACGATCGAACGGGTACGGAATTGTGATGCAGTTGTAAGTTTTGAACGATAACACGGTTAATTATACTGTAAACGCAAAAACGCAACTACCGATCTGTCGAGGACGAAGGATGAGAACGAAATACCTGTACTCATGGAGGGTTGTCTATGTTATATATATAGAAAAAGCTGCTTCATGAATGAGTTTTTCACGCCTCCCGCGTCGCGCCGATGATTGCCGAGATGCTCCACGATCACCGATGGATGGCGGGTGCGGACAGAGCAAGGGAGAGAAATGCGCGCGATCGCACTATTTTGCCTCTTTTTTGTGTTTATATGGTCATCGTTGCGAGCGTGGATGCAACGATCGATGAATTTTTCTCTTAGTGATAGTCTTTTGTTTTCCACTTTTTATCGGACTTTTTTGCCCGTAGGTAGGGGTGCTTCATACTAATCTATTTTCGTAATTATCATCATTCTGATAAATTGATATATTGAAGAAAATAAAAAGATATCCAATTGCATATACTAATCCACGTGAGTTTTGAACATCCCTACACCTTATCACTTAATGAGTTAAACAGCAGCGTAGGGATTTGAACTAAAAAAAAACCTGCTGAGAGGGCGTTAAGAGCACTTGTTCGGAAAAACTGACGAAGTTTCGCCGATAGCGATGATAATAGCAAGGCCATTCGTCTATCTTCGACTTGTGGAAAAAAGCCGACAAACGATTGCTCGAGTGATTGTAATCAACAGAAAAAAAAATGCCACCTCATAAAGTGTGTAGGTGTGAATAACAACCGTTTGGAAAAGCTTTTCTACAACCGTTGAATTATTATGATTAATGCATTTCAGTGTAGTCATCTGTCTGTGACTGTATAAAAATACTTTAGTTTTAATGACTTATTCATTGCTCGTGTAGAATCAAGCTATAAACACATCTATGGCAAATGAAGTTTATTGTAATTGTTGGCAGTTGAAAAAGTCGTTTAATTCATTGTGGCGACGCATATTCACCATTCAGCACTGGGCGATGGTAGAAAGACAGCGCTTAGTAACATATGTGATTCATTTTTCGAGTGAGAAATGATCTGCCTTGAGAAGGTGATGATCTGTCGTGCAGTATTTATTTCATTGACATGACAATGGGGGGATGGAAATAGAATGTAGCTATTTTTGGTTTATTAGGAAAACATAGTTTACGTCGTAAATAAACAGGATCAGGAATGTGAATCAATTCGATTTTTTGTATTTGAATATTGCGGGGTTGTCAACAAACTACGTAGCATTACGTGAGATTGTTGAGGGAAAACGTCCTCTTTTAGTTTTATTATCTTAAACTCACATCGAAGCTTTTGATCAGTATAGTATTCCTGGATATGTTGTTGCTGCTTGTTTATCAAATTCTAGACACACTGGCGGTGTTGCCATTTCTGTCAAAGATTCAGTTCAATTCAACCTTCGTACCAACGAAGTTATTGATGGCAACTGGTTCTTGGGCATTACAGTTGTACGTGTCATGAAGCTGTTTAATTATGGTGTTTTGTATCATTTTCCCAGTTCTAGTGACCAGCGTTTTGTTGAAATTTTAGAGAACTGGCTCAAGACATTCCTTGATTCTAGTCTGGTCCCAGGAGTGGGCTATCCGTAGGGAACTCTTCATTCGGAAGGTAAAGGGGGAAACTAGCAAATGGATGGACACAACCAACTGGCGAGACCAACGGATCCTCTCCCGACTCCGATCCGGCCACACCCTCGCCACCCACAACATGGGGGGTAGAGGCCCCTTTAGGAAAAGGTGCGATCACTGCAACACCACCAACAGCGTCGAACACCTCTTAATGAACTGCCCACTCCTCCAAGGCCCTAGAGAGGCATACGGGATACAGGGTAGCATCCGGAACGCCCTCTCAAACGACCCGTCGGCAGAAGCGGCCCTGATCTGCATCGTCAGAGACGCGGGTCTATATACAAATATCTAACCCTCCACACAACCACCGTCGTTAAACCATACCACTGACCATTGCCACGACTCAGGAACACCATCAGGAAACCCCTCATACCACACCCAGGGAAATAAAACCCACACAAACCCCCCGACAACCGCCACGAACCCTGACACTCCACAACCAAGTACAGAACAAAAGACCGACCAACGAAACCTTCACGACCGACCACCGCTAAGAACTCAATGAAAGCCATCAAGAAACGATATTACCCATCAACCAGACCGAAGAACCCATCCCAACAACCGCCATGACCCAGGACTCTCTCCAGGAAGCCGTATAACAACAAACTGCAACAGACGGAAGCTTCTGCCCGAAACGAGAACCCCCTCTGGGTCTCTCTCCGGGAAAAACCTTTCACAAAACTCTGTAATACAAAAACTCTGTAATCTGGGAAGCTCCCATCTGGGACCTCCGGAGGTGAACCAGCCCAAGGCCTCCTTAATAAAGAAAACCTAACCTAACCTAACCTTGATTCTAGTAAATTAAATATATTGGCTGGTGATTTTAATATTAATTGGCGTGATAACCATAATTCGAATCATTTAAAGCGTTTAGCTGAGTTTTTTTTTTTAATTTAAAGCAAACGGTAAATGAATGTACGCGTATGTCCTGGCACAGTAGAACTTTAATTGACCACGTTTATTCCCATTTTGATTCCATTTGTTCAGTTACGGATACTGATTTGAAAATAACCGATCATGAGACCTTAGTGATTAATGTCTTGGACCATGTTAACGATAACGATAATTTTGTAAAATTGAAGTGCTGGAGGAAATATTCGAAGCAAGCTGTTTTCCATTCGCGGCCGGTAACTTAGATGAATCTACAGCTGTTCTTAATAACGCTTTGAAAACGTGTAACAATCAACTAGTTGAGAAGAAGTTTGTTTCTTCGAAAAACTCGAACAGCTGGGTACAATTTGAATCTTTTGCGTCTTAAACAGAAAAGGGACAAATGGTACAAAAAGGTTTGTAGGTAAAATAATGACAATCATAATAGTAATAAGTATTCATAATCGAAAAAGAAAACTCGTTGTGAATATGTTCAAAGAAAGATTGATCAGCATCAAAACAACAACAAAGAGTTATGGAAAATTTTGAAATCTTTATAAAAACCTAGTAATTGCAAACCGCAGTCCATAACCTTTAATGGCACATTAGAACAGTCAAAGCAAGTAATTGCATCTAAGGTTAATGATTATTTTGTCGAAAGTGTTTCATTGATTAATCAATCCATTGAATTGGTCGATGATTTTATTTGCTTTTCATAAGGAAAATCGGCTGGAAGAGATAATGTTAATGCTAGAGTTATTCAAGATTGCTTTCATGTCATTGGCCACATCTTGCTGCACCTTTTTAATGAATCATTGCAAACTGGATTTGTGCCATCAACATGTTGCACACATTAGAGAAAATTTTAGAAATTATTGTTAAAGGCCAGCTGTTGAAGTATTTAAATTTGTGAAACCGCGTTTAATTTGGTATTATCGAAGTGGAAAAAATGGCTTGGAGTGTAAAGATACGATTGTTGCTGTTTTTTTTTTGGTCTTAAACGCGCTTGCGAAATAATTTCTAGGCTCTTATTGTTAAGATCAATCAAGCGCTTTGGAATACCGAGTACTGCATATAAATGGTTTGAAAGCTATTTGTCTGACAGAACTTAACGGACTGTTTTTAATGATTATGTTTCCAGTGCCGTGGGAAATAACCTTGGAGTGCCCCAGGGAAGTGTATTAGGGCCCCTGTTATTTATTATGTATATATTAATGACTTGCGACGTGTTTTACGATTTTGCGACATTATTCTTTTTGCAGAAGATACTGTGTTATTCATTGCAGCTAAGGATTTAGATGAAGCCGTTTTACACTTGAATGAAGATTTGCGTTCTCTAAGTAGATGGTTGAAGTATAAGCAGTTGAAATTGAATACAAGTAAAAATAAATTTATGGTAATTTCGCGGAATCGATTATGAATGTCATCAAGAAAATTGCCAAGAAGTATGGAATTCTATGTCGACTGAAAAACGATTTAACTATTTCCAGTAAAATATAGCTATACAAATCAATCATCTAGATTTTTGCCCTTCCATTTTATTTCTGGCCAATGCAACACAAATATCGAGATTACAGCGCTTGCAGTATAAAATAATGCGTTTGATTTTGAGATGTAATCGATTCACTTCTTCAACTTTGATGCTAAACGCCTTACAATGGTTGTCGGTGAAGCAAAGAATTGTATATTTGACTATGGTGTTCATTTTTAAAGTAATTAACGGTTTGCTCGATATTTGTGTGATCGAATTGAAAGAGGAAGTGACTTTCATAGATATAATACTAGGAACGCGGTTGAAATAATAACACCACATTTCTTGACTTGTGCTTCACAAAATTCATTATAGTATAAAGGAATAAATGTTTTCAATTCGATGCCTAGGCATATCAAACGTTCAGCAACACTTACAGAATTTAAAATACACTGCATTTCACACGTTAAACCTGTCTTTTGAACAGTTGTCCACTGATTATGAATTGACAAATTATGTATCTTGACGGAGTTATCTCTAACGGGTTATTTTATATGGATAGCTGTCATAACGACTTTTTAATAATTATTGTAGAACTGCAAAAAACTTTTTCTGTTCGACACGATGGTGATGATGGATTTTTAATATTTGATTTAATAGAAGTAGATTAAAAAAGTAGTCTACAAAGGTTTGAGCCTCGCGCGCGCATTACGGATATAGAGGACTGAATTTAACATTTGATAAAAAAAAATGCAATTTTGAAGCTTATTTGGAAGATACCTTGAGTTAGTAGTAAGTTTTCTGGCAAATGTTGGGGGTTCGTGAGCATTCCTGACATTGCTGAAAATTATGATAGCATCAGATTGCGGGGTTGCTAGTGTAATAGGATGCTTTGTTGATTGTTCATTTACTCTTGATTGCTTGTAATACTTGTGAATATTTTAGGCGGACAAAAAGACGAACTAAGAGGTGGACGCCTGAGCTTTTCCACATTTATATCGCTGTGAAGCAACTGTAAACTCTAGAGGGAATTTATATCTGTAACTATAACCAGTTTGATTTTGTTCGCTAACCTAGATAAAATGTCATATTTAATTATTTTAAAGATAAATCGTCCAGCCAAACCATCATTATCAGAATTCTCTAGCAAAATGCGAATAGGGCCTATGTGCCAAATGGAAACAATAACTTTAAACGTCTATTGCTCACGAATGCCAATACGCTCACGCAATTTTCATATACCAGATGCAGTTATTGGTTTGCCTGTTTGGCATTGTTTACATTTGGCACATAGGCCTTTTTCACAAGTTGCTCTAGAGTTATGATGAAGCTACTACAAACATGTGGATGCGCTTATGTGCTTGTTTGCAGATATCTTTTCAGAAAAACGAGGCTACTCGCCCTCTTCAACGATCTATGGCTCACTGACTCGTAACCGGACCTCAGGAAACAAAGCTTGGTTGTGCTCATTCTGAAGAACAACACGACGAGTGAAGAAGCTTCCTTCTTCAGGCAAAAGTGATGGAGAGAATGGTAAATCGTCGTCTTAGGCAGTTCCTGGAGTAAAACGGCCTCCTTGACGAACGGCAGCATGCGTTCCGGCAAGGACACGGCTCCTCCACTTACTTTGCAGCCCTCGGGGAAGTACTTAAGGAAGCGCGTCCTACGGTTACCATGCGGAGTTAGTCTCCCTTGATATTTCAAAGGCGTTCAACAGAACATGGACACCTGGTGTCATCAGGCAGCTCATTGACTGGTGCCTGGAAGGTCACATCACACATTTTGTAAGGAATTTCCTCCTTGATCGTACCTTTCAGGTGACTGTCGGGAACACTCGCTTGGATCCGTTCCCCGAGGAAACTGGAGTGCCCCAGGGATCCGTCATAGCGGTAACGTTATTCCTGGTGGCAATGAACGGGGTATTCAGCCGTCAGCAGGTGGGCGCTTTCGGTTGGTTTCCAACTGTCCGCGCCGAAGAGTGTACGGTGCCATATCTGTCACTTGGGCCATGTGATTCGAGGACCACTGATCACCATCCAAGATCATCCGATTCCGCTCAAGAAACCGGTGCATGTTCTGGGGGTAGTACTGGATCGCACCCTAAGCTTCAACCAGCACTTCAGGATGGTGAAAGAAAACTATCATAGCCACATCAACATAGTCAGGACAATCTCCCACTGGCAAGAGTTGGCGATCAAACGTCGTCAAAATAGATAAGCGGATTAAGAGTGGATTCCAAGCCGGAGATAACCTCGGTAGCTTTGGGACGTTCTGTTGCAGAGCTTCTCGGGTCGGTGCCCAGGAGTTCATCGCTTTACGGACGGATCGTGGTCCCGGGCTGGAGTTGGACTCGATGTGGCAGGACCGAACACTGCAGCGAGTCAAAGTCTACCGGAGGAGTGTTCCGTCCTTTCCGCTGAAGCCGCAGCTATTCCGGACGCAGCAATACCTCCGGCAGATCAACCGATCCTCGTGTTAACTGACTCCCACAACGTTATCCAAGCGCTGGAAGCCGAAGCCCCGAGCCACCCCTGGATACAAGCCATTACACGGTACGCCCCCCCCCCTCCCTTCAACCGTCTTTACGTGGCTCCCCGGACACTGCGGTGTTCCCGGAACCACACCAGGAACGGGCATGAAGTAGTTCGCCTCCTCGTGGTGTGCCCTGGAAACGTTAATTATCGAACCCAAGGGAGATATATTGCGGCTAAACGAACTACAGCAGAGTAAGGATGCTGGAGCCCCATCCAGCTCGTCCCAGGAGGTCGATAAGCCCTGCACACAGCCTTGTTATGCAAAGGCAGGAGTGACACCGGGTTCTTAGAGTGTAGACGACTCTGACCAAGTCGTAGCACACGCAGCTGGTACGCAGTCACATCTGTCCTGTCCCGCCATGGACAGTCTGCTCTAGAACTCAGGCGAACAATTAACAGCGAACGATAAGAGGAAGGCCCTGCACAGCTGCTCACTGTGCAGTAGCGAATGTCACTTCTGTGACACACCACTAGTGTGATGTGCCATAGCGCAACCGGCCTCCTCCCATGATGTAATGCTTTCGGGCGGTTCCGGGGAGGGCAAGGGCCAAGAGCACAGGGTAAGGTTTAGTGGGTCTGGAGCGCTACTTCTCCCATCCCCACACCCTGAGTTATCTTCTCAGGTGTCTGGAAGCAGATTCCCCCTGTATAAAAAAAAAACAAAAAAAAAAACACCAGGAACGTACCCCTCCTAGACGTCAGGCGTTGGATTGTGAATACTATTATGGAAGCCTGGCAGCAGTAATGGTTCCAGCCGCGGACTACTTTCCTGAGGGAAACTGTACGCTCCTGGCTGGTAGAATCTCATCGGACACCTGAAAGCAGTGAACCAGCAGGCACATTTGATGAACCCCTCGTTGTTGAGTGAGCTAGTAGACAAATTGCCTGCCAATATTCGTTTGGATTGGGCGCTGTACAAGAAACGCATCGGATTCGTCGATTTGGGTACCTTCAGCGAATATATGACCACCATAGCTTCTACAGCCAGCGACGTTACTCACTTCAGTGAGCATGGCGGTCAACGATCGAGCCGGCCTGAGAAACAAAAATCGAACGACAGGGAGTATATGAATACGCATTATTCGCTAGACTATCGTAAGCAAGAAAATCCCGTAGGTAAGAGGGTAGATAGTCAAGCTAGACCATGTTACTTTTGTAAACGTAACAAGCATAGAATCAGGGACTGTGTTGAATTTAAGTCATTTACGCTTGGGAACCGTTGGAAAGCAGTCCAAACACACCAACTCTGCGGACGATGCTTGGTAACACACGGTAGGTGGCCATGCAAGTCAAAACGGGTTTGTGACGTAGGGGGTTGTTGTAAGGGCCATAATACAATGTTACACCCGGGTCTCCCGGAATCCCATGAGTCCTCGCGTTCGGGGGCCAGATCTCCGGCAGTTGTTTCTGTTCATCGTCAAGTAAAATTCTCCACACTATTTCGTATCATCCCTGTAGCGTTGTATGGGGTGGGGACACAGATCGAAACCTTTGCTTTCCTTGATGAAGGTTTATCGTTGACGCTGATGGATGCAGAAATCGCTGATCAATTGAACATTGACGGAGAAGTTCAACCTTTATGTTTAACCTGGACAGCAAATGTCACGCGGCGTTTTTTTCTAGCTACGCTATGGCGGAAAGGAGGTTAGCATGTCTTCAGCGAAGTTTGAAATCGAACCCTGGGCTGCAAGCAAATTCGGACGGGCAAATCGAAGATTACCAGAAGAAAGGCTACGCTCACAAGGCGTCGCAGAAAGAGATCCAAGACGCTGACCCTACGCGAATGGTGGTAGTCAATCCTCGAAAACCTGGGAAAATTCGAATAATTTGGGATGCAGCTGCAAAGGTAAACGGTGTATCCTTCAACGGAATGCTATTGAAGGGTCCGGATCTGCTAACTCCACTTCCGAAAGTGCTGTCTCGATGTCGACAACGGGACGTGCGGGAGATGTATCACCAATTTTTCATTCGGGTGAACCGCATGGCTCAGTGCTTTCTATGGAAGCTCCGGAAATCTTCATTATGAATGCGGCTACCTTTGGGTCCACGTATTCACCTTGTCAAGCGCAATACATTGAGAACCTAAATGAGAAAGTAGAAAACCATTATGTGGATGACTACTTCGGCTATTCCACCGAAGAGGAAATGACGAAGCTGGCTGTAGAGGGTCGTACCGTTCACGCCAAAGCCAGATTCGAAATCAGAAATTGGCTGTCGAACTCATCGAAGGTGCTGCAAGGTATCGGAGAGCAGAACGTTGTTCATAGCAAAGAATTCGGCAACGATAAGGTTAATCAGGTTGAACGAGTTCTGGGAATGGCATGGCTACCAAATGAGGACGAATTCTTCTTCAGCTTGTCGTTACCGGAGGATCTACAGCGTCTCGTGTCGGGAAATTCACCGCCAACGAAGAGGAAGATTCTGCGATTCATTATGAGCTTTTACGATCCCCTCGGTCTAATATCTAACATTCTCATCCATGGGAAAATATTGATCCGAAATCTTTGGAGATGTGGAGTCGGATGGGACGAAGTGATTCCGGAGAGTGTTGAAGAAAGCTGGATCAGTTTTGCAAACAGTTTCAGCATCCTGGACCAGGTACGAGTACCTCGTTGCTATTTTCTTGGGTATGTAACGCAGTGTTACCAAACATTGGAGCTCCATATATTTGTGGACGCAAGTCTATCCGCTTTGGCTTGGGTAGCTTACTTCCGCGTAATCGATCGTGGACAACCACGATGTGCGCTGGTTGCGTGAAAGACGAAGGTAGCACCTCTGAAACCATTATCGGTTCCGCGTTTAGAACTGAAAGCAGCATTCCTGGGTAGTCGATTGAAGAAGTCAATTGTCGAGAATCATTCGATAAAAATCCAGAAAAGGTACATCTGGACTGATTCTGATACAGTACTGTCGTGGATAAGATCGGACGTTAGAAGGTATCGCCAATATGTCGCAGTGAGAGTCGGAGAAATCTAAATTTTATCGAAGTTGCTGAAGAACTGCGGGCAGTTCACGTCCATAGGGAAATCGTTGGCACAAGCTTCATCGATTGCAGTCGATTCTCGAAATGGGAACGTCTAATACCGTACTACGGCGCACCTCTACCGTTTTTTGGGAAAATTTCGTGGATTCGAAGGTAAAGTGGGAGTAGCAGACCAAGCGTTATGGCGAATGGCGCAAGCGGAATCATACGCAGATTAGATGACTACTTTGAGGAGAAATCCGGCAGGAGTAGTGATACTTGGGCAAGCGTTGAGAAAACTAGTCCGATAAGAAAACTTTCTCCGTTTATCGACGATTGTTGTATACTCCGGATGGGTGGTCGTATAGGTGCCTCACCATATGCTACCTTCAACGTGTAGTATCCAGTGATCTTGCCAAAGAATCATCCAATCACCGAGCTACTGATCGATTGGTACCACAGGATGTATGGTCATCGAAACGGAGAGACCGTGGTCAATGAGATCAGGCAGAAGTATCAAGTCTCGAACCTGCGCACAGAAGTTAGGAAAGCTGCAAGGCGATGTCAATGGTGCCGCGTATACAAGGCTCAACCAGAGGTTCCTCGCATGGCTTCACTCCCGGAGGAACGTGTGACTCCATTTGTCCGCCCGTTTACCATGGTCGGCGTAGATTATTTCGGACCTTATCTGATCAAGATTGGTCGAAGTCTGGTATAGCGATGGGCCGTGCTCTACACATGCCTAACCATTAGAGCTGTACATCTGGAGGTCGCAGCATCTCTCTCGTCGGAATCGTGCAAGTTAGCATTAAGGCGCTTCATCGCTCGTCGTGGAGCTCCAGTTCAAATATTCACCGATAATGGTACAAATTTCGTTGGAGTAGAGCGAGAGCTAGCGAAACAGATCCAGGAAATAAATCAGGAGTTGTCGGAAAGCTTTACAAAAGGTAACACCAGGTGGAACTTCATCCCGCCTGCCTCCCCGCACATGGGCGGTGCGTGGGAGAGGATGGTTAGGGCGGTGAAAACGGCTATGAACTCCATCAATCATCCACGAACACCATCAGAGGAAGTATTCCAAAGCGTGTTGTGTGAAGCAGAGTCCATGGTCAACTCGAGACCATTAACGTATATGCCGCTAGAGACGTCAGACCAGGAAGCGCTTACGCCGAACCATTTCATTTTGCTTATATAGTTCGGATGGAGTAAGCAAACAGAGAAAGCTCCTACGGATGAAGGGGAAACACTTCGCAGCGGATGGAAGCTATGCCAATACATGCTCGATCAGTTTTGGCGCAGATGGATTCGAGAGTATCTACCGACGATTACCCGAAGAACAAAATGGTTCGAAGACACGAAACCCATTGAAGTTGGTTGATGAAGGTGCTAGAAATCGGTGGATACGAGGAAGAGTGATTGCAGTGATCCCGGGAAAGGATGGTCGGATAAGACAAGCGAAGGTCAAGACGGCTTCGGGAATCCTTCGCAGACCTGTTGCAAAGCTAGCAGTGATGGACATTTTTGGTAAGAGTAAAGCTGAAGAATTGGAGCAGCTTTATGGGCCGGGGAATGTTGAGCGAAGCGTAACGATCGTCACTACGCACGCCTCAAGATCGCACAGGGACATAGAGTCACCCCGTACCGACTAGGATTACATGTCAGAAGTCCGTCCACACAGATGACGAAGAGAGATTAGTTGTCAAATTGAAATGAAAAATAAAAAAAAAACAAAGCGGACGATGAATGCTATACATGCGCGGTATTAAACCAACCGATTTACACTAATTAGTCGTATTATTGAGTAATATATAATTAGCTAGTATACAAATAAACAAATTAATAGTAGTGATGATGCAGTTGGAGTAAGTTGCCTTATTGCTTAATCTATTATGAATTCCTATGCTAAAATTTATGAACTATTATGAAACTTACAGTATGCAAAAAAAGTTTATCCACCCCCCTACCAATTAACATTTCTTTTTGTTTTTCTGGTGAAAATCAGTTTAATTTTTTGAGTGTTCCTCCATGATTTATCAATTTATGTTTATTTATCACATTGCCATTGAAAATACGGCGTTTATATCTTTTCTTGAGATGTCATGTAATAAATTATGAAAAATGGTAAAAATTGAGCAAAAAAAGTTTATCCACCCCCAAACGGATACTATGATTTAAGTGTGTTTTACAGAGTTTAGTGTGTATTCCGCAACTTTATCGAATGTAAATATTGTGTCTATCTGTCATTTAGTGCTCTTTAAGTGTTCGTGCTCAAAATTTCAGTTTTGTGTTCAAAATTGGAAGTTATTTGTTTCAAAATGCCTAAAAAAGATCAAATTTCGATCAGAATTCGAAATTTGATTATTGAACATCACAAAACTCGCAAAAGCTACCGTGATATTGCCGATATTGTCCAGCTTCACAAAGATACGGTCGCTAGAATTGTGCAGATGTACAAAAAGCGTGTTTCTATCTCACCAGCTAAGCGATCGGGGCGTCCTTCAAAGACAACTGGCCGAATTGACAGAGCTATCGTGAAGAAGGCGGAGCTGGACCGGGGACTATGAGCTCCGAAAATTGCGAAACAGATTGAAAGCGAGTTTTCCATTTAGCTGACATCACAATCCGTACGAAATCGTCTTCATAAGAAAAGTTTTAAGGGCAGAGTAGCTCTTAAAAAGCCATGGTTTTCCGCAAAAAAATTTAAAAAAAGATTGAAGTGGGCCCAGGACCACATTTCATGGACTAGTGATGACTGGAATAAGGTGATCTGGTCAGACGAGACGAAAGTAATGCTATTTGGGTCACCATTGATACCATCAGACCCAAATAGCATTACTTTTGTCTCGTCATGGTCCATGAAATGTGATCCTGGGCCCACTTCAATCTTTTCTTAAAATTTTATGCGGACAACCATGGCTTCTTAAGAGCTACTCTGCCCTTAAGACTTTTCTCATGAAGACGATTTCGTACGGATTGTGATGTCAGCTAAATGGAAAACTCGCTTTTAATCTGTTTCGCAATTGTTGGAGCTCATAATCCCCGGTCCAGCTCCGCCTTCTTCACGATAGCTCTGTCAATTCGGCCAGTTGTCTTTGAAGGACGCCCCGATCGCTTAGCTGGTGAGATAGAACCACGCTTTTTGTACATCTGCACAATTCTAGCGACCGTATCTTTGTGAATCTAGACAATCACCCCTATTCTGTATTTCGTTTCGAACGAAATTCTCATACAAAAAAAATATTTTTTGTATGAGAATTTCGTTCGAAACGAAATACAGAATAGGGGTGAATATCGGCAATATCACGGTAGCTTTTGCCAGTTTTGTAATGTTCAATAATCAAATTTCGGATACTGCTCGAAATTTGGTCTTTTTTGGGCATTTTGAAACAAATAACTTCCAATTTTGAACACAAAACTGAAATTTTGAGCACGAAAACTTTCAGAGCACTAAATGACAGATAGACACAATATTTACATTCGATAAAGTTGCGGAATACACACTAAACTCTGTAAAACACACTTAAATCATAGTATCCGTTTGGGGGTGGATAAACTTTTTTTGCGTAATTTTTACCATTTTTCATAATTTATTACATGACATCTCAAGAAAAGATATAAACGCCGTATTTTCAATGGCAATGTGATAAATAAACATAAATTGATAAATCATGGAGGAACACTCAAAAAATTAAACTGATTTTCACCAGAAAAACAAAAAGAAATGTTAATTGGTAGGGGGGTGGATAAACTTTTTTTGCATACTGTATAGGTTATGATCAACTACACATATTATATCTACTGTATTTGCTGAATCATACTAGCTTAAACTAGCTAAAATAGTAAGTAAACTTATTCTAAATAAATTATAAAATATCGCAATCCTAATGCGATGTCATCCATCAAAGCTATACCAAGTGAATCGAACGTATTCGACTAGAAGTAGAGTTGAGTTAGAAAGGTCACCGGAATTGTAAGGAAATTATATCTCTCTACAATATCTTTGTTAACGATTATTGTTTTTCTAGTTTTAAAGAATTGTTCAATAAAAGACCACGAACTGCTAAAAGAACCGTGAGTCATTGTACCTACTTCGACGTTGGAACAACGCTGATAAGACCGGCGGTCCTCTACGGCCACGGGACCTGGACTATGCTCGTGGAGGACCAATGAACCAAGTTTTTGCTGGAATTCGGTCACTTTGACCCACGCCTAATTTTTCCAAATGACGTTTTCGATATTCTTCAATAAATCATAGCACGAAAACGGCTCATCTTATCAAAAATACTTCTAAGACAAAGTTGTAGAAAACTGAATTGCTTTATCAGAAAAATAATACACATTGAAAAAAAAAAATGGCAAATTATCGTCAAACAGTGAAAAAATCTGTTAAAATCTTCAACAACTACAACAAATTATAATATTTTTATATTTATCTTATAAAAAATGACAACTTTTATGAAATGGACACAATAAATATAATAAACTCGCTTTAGTTCTTATAGGAAAACTCTTTTTTTTGTATTTGTAGTAGCTGTTGTTCAAGCGGCAATTTTAATTAGGTTAGTTTTAAGAGCAATAGTTGTTGTTCAAATCCACTTACATTTTAGTCTCCGCTTAATGTGAAGCGAACACATATTGTGTTTAGAAGTTGGCTTAGGTATAAATACTGCAATTCAAATAATAAAGTTAATTTGAAGCAAAATATAAATAGAGAAAAACCCGCGGAAAAACCTTACAAAGAACTAATCGTGAAATATCATTCACTCTTAATGAAATGTAAACTTCTATTAACTTATCACCTAATCAGGCTGTCATCGCTACGTCTTCATGACATGACATGGCCGTCATCTATACGTCACCGCGGTCAACTGCGAGACGTTGGTCATCGTAGTGACTCACTTGCATACGAGGAGCTTGCGCGTAACATCCATAATCATAAAACATAAACTTTTAGCAAAATGTTTGAATTTTTTTCACGTAATGTTTATGTGATTTGTGCATTGGAAAAGATTCGCTGGACTAAAAAATATGTTTTCTGCAAAAACACCATTAAAACTATTGGTCACGATGTTGGTCAGTTTTGAAGTGTGCATTGTTTCTATTTCAGAAAGTTAGTTGTTTCACATGTACGATCGTTTTTGCACTCATTCATTTGCGCGCCTAAAATTCTGCACTAATACTTGGGCGTTCAAAGATGTCTATGGTGATCTCAATTTCCAGAAGCCAAGCGGCAAGACTAGGTAAAGAATAATATGTATAGATATAATAATAATAAACTGGAGATAAACTGCCACTAACCGAGACTACAAGACATAACTTTGTGGAACTTAGGATCGGCCAAAAATGCCAATTAAGTAACTTTGATAAAACTTTCACGTAAAACACTATCTGGACAAGAAATACTATCAAATGATGTGATACGTCAAGATTTACAACCCACCCGATGAAATTCTTCTAAATCATTATGCTCATCGAAGAATTCAATCCCAGGCAATTCAAATTTCCCAAACGTTCGATCATCATCATTTCAACCGCATCGAGTCGATGATCGCTGCATACGCGCTGCCTATCACACATCAACTCACCTGCCTGCAGGTACGCGCCATCCGAGTCAATCTGCATAAATGATAAATATATTTTCCACCCGAACGCCCACCTGCTTCAGTGAACCATCACAACTGCACGTGCGCTTCGTCCATAGCCGGCCAACGAAACGCCGCAAGGCTGGCAGAAGAGCTCTATAGGTAGCTACATTTGCTCACGCATATCGCACCCAGCCAAAGCCGTTGTTGATCGAGTAAGTACGTTCTCCGTTCGGCTCCTATCGACTCTCGTTCATTTTTTTTTCCTTCTGTCTTATCCCTTGCAAACTGTTTTGATACGCTTTCTCACATTTAAAATACGTTCCTTCACATTTAAATGAAATGTGCATCAGTTTAATGCATCCACTCTGACTGCTTTAACTGCCGCTGGTTGGCGTCAAATTGATGAGGTAGAAAAAATCTAGACTTCTGTTTGGATCTGGAAAACCCACAAACGAATTGGAAATGAAGGGAAATTTAACGAAAAAAAACAGCGATTAACAGTAATCTAAACGAAGGATATTTACATTGCAAATTTGCATCTGATCCTGCATGGGAAAGCGAAAGTTTAGACACTTCAGACCGGTTTAACGATGTGCTGAAAATGACGCAAATACGATCCAAAAATGTTCGACCTTGCATTCCTGATCCAGTTTTAGCCTAGAGAGGGGATTGTAGAAACAATCTAGGTTCGCGCTCTTGGTCAAAGAGGGGACGCATCAATTTTGAACTCCAATGTAGTTCAATGTCACGTATTCTCAAACTCGCAGCAAGGAGTAAGAAGCAAGTCATGGACTCCCAGAAATAGAATTTATCATCTTCTTGGTTGCGTCCGCCGTAAGGTTGTTGTGCATTCCAAATAGGCCTCGAGCGATACGTTTTTTTAAATATTCAAATAAATGAATGCCAAGGGAAAATGCAACTATTCTCTGAAAAGCAACAGTGTTGCCAGATGAATACTAACTGTTCTAAAAGATGTCACCATTAAAACCTAATTCATCGATTGGAAAACCTAAACAGACATATGGCAGTGTGATACGATCAACTTGTTAAGGGGTGCAATTAAGGGCGACTATTTTGGATCAGCAAGCACCGCCCAATCGAACCGCAACGACAACGGTGTGAACGCGAGTTTGATTCCCCCAATATAGCTACACTTGCTAAGCGCGTGCTCAACTATTTTTAAATTCCAATATGAGGCCATAAATTTTCCAATCTGCAAGCCGTTAATCATGTGTCACGAAGTTGGATTCGAAGAAACTGGCTGGCGTGTGGGGCTGGGTGTGGAAGGAAGTGAGTGTAAGTTTTTAGTTGGGTGTCTTTTTTTCTATTACTTTTAGGAGATCCGGGCATTTCAGGTGAAGGAAATCCTCCTTTTTGATGTTGCTATTTTAGCACTTTTCTGTGTTTATGCCTAGTAGCTCGATGATGGGCAGGTAATCGATCACGATCAATCGTGTGGGGAATTAATTTTCAATTAAAATTGGTATCGTGTTGGGGATGGTTAGGAAAGTGTTGATGCAGATTTCGGATAACGTCAATAAATTTACGAATGCATATAACAACATAATTTCATGTTTGCATCGGAGTAGTTTATAGATTTGAGTGGGAAGTCATTTCAAAGCTGTGGTAGAAGGTAAATCAAGTGTCACCTTTCAAATCGACGTACCGTAATCCGGGGCTGGAATTGAGCTCCGCGTTGATTTTAATCATTATGGGATGCGTTTTCAGTTGTTCTGTTGAAATTTTGTGGTGATAGATATCAAGAGAAATCTTGATGGAATTTCATCTTTAGCGTCCAATGCTATCTTTGACAAGTTTCTCATAAGAAAAAAGTAGATTTAACTGCACAAATTACAATTTTTATTTAACTTCAGAATTCAAACAAATCGTCATAGGGTTGTAACGATTGTTGTCATTAATTTGAAAGCGATATTTTACGTGCCAATGATTCTGATTTATTTAATAAATTACAGTAAAATGTTTCCAATCTTGAGAAATCAATGATTCTCTGTGAAATTTACAGTGATTTTTAAAGAAATTGCCTACATTTAGGTGTAACTGTGCGTTTTAAGAAATCTTTTTCGAAATTTCTGTTAAAAATACTCTTTCGATCAAGGATTGTAGCATCTGATTTGGATTCAGGGAACTCGAATGTCCTTTATAGGGTTGACAAATTTAACCCCATATCGGTATATTTAAAATTGAGATTTCAAAAGTATCCTTAAAACCAACCAAACACTCAATACCCTCCCCTTGGCTAGTTTGTGACCTGGACGTTGGAATCTTATCCTGTGGCAGAATACGTCATAGGCATGCGATGAGGATTACTGAGCTTCCTTTCTCTGATGAACCATTGTATGAGAGAACCAAAGTTCTAGCCTGAAGTGATAGTATCACACCTGTTACTCCTTTGTTTAAAAGCCACGTCGTAGTACGCTTATGTATAGGCACTAACGTTGGGTGTGATACTGGCGGGTTTTGCCGCAATTCACTCTGAAACGGACAAAGCTAGGAACAATCTAAATAATTCAAATAATTTAGGGAAACTACTAAAAAAGGTGCACTTTTCAATTGCGTGACAACTAACATTGCTATTAATATTTCATTATTATCAAAATAAATTACAAAAAAAACTACAAGGGACAGCCCAATGGGGCATATTTTCTCGCTTCCTATTGGCTATACACAGTAACCAATGAGAAGTGAGAAAATATGGTACCGGCAGAGCTGATTGTCTATATAACAGGTAGCTAACTGCGCGTTCGTGTGGTTCTGAATATGGCGATGAGTGTGCAAAATATTACGCAATTCCATCCTCCCTATTCGCACGCGCTCGAGGATCGGAGGCGAAGCCACTTCCACTTGTTTCGTCTACTTACTAGTCTCTGACGACTGTGCTGGGGAAGCAGCATATGCATGTAGGTAATTGGTGGATTTGTTAGTTAGTTCGACGCTTTTGGACACTGCTGGACATTTACCAGTTTTTCAATAGTTTCTTGTTGAAAATCAACATTCGAAAGCATTGTTATCGATGCGTAGCCATATTTCTGATCGATTGGTGATAAAATTATTGAAATTATACCAGGGGCAGCTGAGTTATTAACGTTCAAAATCTTTCTTAATTTGTTACATGTTCCATTTTCGGTTTTCACAAAGTGTACCCCCATATAGAAATCAAAGACGTAGTCCTACGTCAAAATACCTTTACTGTCGTTGGTATCATACTTAACTATTCAGCTTTATTTTCGAACTAGAGATGGTATTTTGGATGTGGTTGTGGCCCCTGTTGTGGCGTGTTGGTGTGCCATGAGACATGATTGGGGTGCGTTATGGTAAGGGGCGGTGCCGTAGTTGGAAAACTTGTCCTAAACAAATACATTTTAGCTAGGGAACTGGCCTCGGAGTGAAGCATTCAATTAGTCACAGAAAAGTGTTACTCAAGACGGACGAAGACAAGATTCCGCTGGACAGGGGTTTTGACTGAAGTGCAGAATTAATTAATTCTAAATATCGCTGTACTTTGGCTCGCCTTTCTGTCCAATAAATGATTTTTTTTTCTCAATGAAAGATATCTGTCAGCACTTCAGTAGGGCAAGGACTAGCTGCGCTGATACATGCGGTGGCACCCTATTGTAGTGCTGACATTGCGGTGGGATTAGATGTGTTTTGGTAGTAGTACACGCAAAACTAAAATTCATTACAATGAATGCAAGATCAATCTTCTCACATTCTCTGTATATGAACTACACTGTGAAGGTTAGAAACTGAGCTTGCAGACGATTTAATGATTTTTAATCTTTTTTTATTTCACGATCTGTTTTGCTTTCACCTATACATGAAGCATTTGCCTTGATTTTTATTCTTGAGATTAATGTGTACATCGTTTTCAAAATACACGGCAAGATAGAGCTGGAATTAGGGCGTAACAGCTTTTGTAAACAATTAATTCTCTCGATGATTTCTAGGAATTCAAGGTACGCCCACGCAAACCAACATTACCGTTGAGTAGGGGAAGTCTTAGTCTACCTAATGGTGATGTTGATTTGCGTGGGTGAGCCTTGAATTTCAAGACATCATCGAAAGAAGTCATTGTTTACAAAAGCTGTTACGCCCTAATTCCAGCTCTATCTTGCCGTGTAGTTGAAAACGATGTACACATTAATCTCAATTCTCTCCAACCACATTTATGCACGAATACATATGTTCAAGTTATAGAAATGCATATGTTGGTATGTGTGATAACCGTACGCCAACTCCACGTATTAGTTGGTCGCTGGCGATGCATGTGGCCAACATCCAGTGTCTAGGTGGTTGCTGGTAGGTAATATCGCTCTTCAACCGAGAGTTACTTTGCTTGGAAAATTGCCGTGAACAGTGAATGAGGAAGAGAGCACAAGACAAAAAAAAATCGGTAATTTGCTGATGTTCGATTGCTGGATTAGTGAAGCTTCCGAAGATTGTGTAAAAAGACTGTGAAGATCTAGAGAAGTGAGATCGTAAGATTGCTTTGGTGGTCAACTGCTCAACAGCATTAGTGAAGATTCTCAGTTACTAGCCTAATGGGCATTAAAAAGAATTAGTGGATTACCAGGAATTGAGGTTGGTGGATAAGCGTGAAAAAGATGCGACCAACAATTGAAATGGCCTTAGCTCCATTTTGTAAACAAACCTTGTAAGGCCATTTTCTCGGGAACCGAAGTCCGCAAAGGCAAACTAAATAAACAGACAGGTAGGGGAAATTCTCCTCTACCAGATTGTGGTTTAGGTTTTGCGAATGAAGGTTTCGGTTCTCGAGAAAATGGCCTTACAAAATGGAGTTAAGGCCATTTCAATTGTTGGTCTTGAAGTGTCGCGTTGTACAGTGCGTGAGTGTGACAATTTTTTACGGATTTATCGTGGGAAGCCAAATTTTTTTTTTTTTCTTTGGATTTGTCTTTACGACAGGCTAAGACCATAGGTTGGTCCATCTCGCCACAATCTTCTTCGCTTGTTCGTTGGTGTCGTATTTTCGTGTTTCTGGTTCATGGTTTTAGCTGATGGTGTTGTCCTGATTTAAATTTGGCTTTTGGTATCCTTGATGAATCTTGTGATCTGTTTGAGTTCTTCTTCACAAAGCTCGATTAGAACTTGTTCGATTGGCTTCATGTATTCTAGTATCGGGTACTTGTTTCGTTCAATATTGAACTTTGGGCAGTCATATAGGATGTGTTTGATGTCTTCTTTTACTTCGCACCAATCACACTGGTCGTCTATCTCCCATCCCCACGTGGCTCTTTTGGATTTGGTGAGTGCATGACCACTTCTTATTCTGTTCAAGGTTTTTACTTCGTCCGGATTCAGTTGCAGCTCGTGTGACCAGATTTTCCTACCTGGTGTTTCCATTAGGTTGAAGTGCCAACATCCTTTGGTTTTTGATTGTTCCTTGTAACGTCTGCTCCAGTCTGCCCAAATATCCAGGTTGCTGAGTCTCAGCGCATCTGCCATGGTGAGTCCGTTGAAGAATGTCTGTTTCTCCCTGCTTTTTTGCTTCGCTGCTTGATCTGCTACTTCGTTTCCTCTAATCCCAACGTGGCTTGGAATCCATTGGATTTTGATGGTGTTTTCTCTCGTATCTTGTAGCTCCTTGTAGATTTCCCAAGCGATATAGTTGTTTGCGATGATGTCCTCGTTTAGGAGCATCTCGCACGCGCTCCTCGAGTCCGTGAAAATCACCGCTTTTTTGTAGTTTTCCTTCTTTGCTGTTTCCACCGCCTGGAGAATCGCTAGAAGTTCCGCGTTGGTGATGGTAAAGTTGCTGTTAATGCTTTCGGCTGCTTTACGTTTCCTGTTGTCGTCATATACCGCGAATGCTACTCCAGCTTCCGATTTTGATCCGTCCGTGAAAATCCTCTCATAATTTTTGTACGTTGTGTTTTCTTCTTCCCTGTATATTCTTCTCCATGATTCCTCGCTGACGTTGTCCTTCTTGACGTTCTTTCCTCCTAGGTTAAGGCGTACAGTCATGAAAAGGTCTGAACTTCTGAAGTACCGCATTCTCTTCTTCCTTGGGAGTTCCTTATCTGAGGGGTGTACTTGATACAGCAAGTCCACGTGCTTGTCCGCCGTTTCCGTTAGGTACGAACCGTTGCCCATTTCTTTGCACAGCGCGTCGCTGACAAACTTCATGATAGGGGTTCTGAAGTATGTCGTTCTTACTAGTTCCCTCTTCGTTAGCGCTTCTATTCTCAACATCATCGGTAATTGTCCTGACTCCGCTAGCATGACGTGCACCGGAGTGCTCGGTAGGTACCGCATCGCTTGCCTTATGTACGCGTTCTGAACGACTTGCAGCTTGTCCAAATTGGTTTTTGCAGCGTTGCCAAACACCGCTGCTCCGTACTCCATGCGGCTTCTTATTATGGCGTTCCCAATTTTTATCAACGTCTCCGGGTTTGCACCACTTGTTTTCTTGGAGAGTATCTTCATCAATCCTAGTTTCTTGCCTGCTTTGTCTCTGATGTTTTCGATGTGCTTCCTGTGCCGGAGTTCTCTGTCCAGGGTGTATCCAAGGTATTGGTGCGTGTTGACTAACTCGATTTGCTCACCTTTGACCGATATCCTGAGCTTGTCCGTGTTCTTCCTTGTGAACGGGATCGCTGCTGACTTCTGGGTGCAAACCTTCAGGTTTAATTGGTCGAGCCTTGTGTACATCTGCTGTACGAGACCGGAGGTGATCTCAACTGCCTCCTCAAGCGTGTCGGCTGTCACGACCAGGGCAAAGTCGTCAGCGAACTGAACTAGTTCTCCTTTCTCCGTCGACAGTTCGTGCAGTTCTGCCGTGTACAGATTGAAAAGTATCGGGGAGAGGGGGCACCCTTGTGGTAGTCCCTCTGACACCTCTACTTCTACTTGCTGTTCGTCGGTCTTCAGGATCATGATCCGGCTTCGTAGGTACTCGTGCAGCCACGAGACGATCTTGCTAGGGATTCCCAATTTCCCCAACGTGTTAAGCAGCGTTTTGGAAACCACTGTGTCATACGCCTTGCTCACGTCCAGGAAGGTGACTAACACTTCCTTTTTCTGCTCCTTTGCTTCATAGATCCTGTTGACTACGTACGCTACGCAGGTGGATGCTGACACATGTTTCCGGAAACCGAAAGATAGGGGTGGAATAAGGTTTTTAATTTCTACTATTTCCGCCAGGCGATTTTTGACCGCTGCGTTGATCAGCTTGAGTTCCACGTTGATGAGTGCAATTGGTCGCATGCAGTTGGGTTGGTTGGTGTTTCCCGTTTTCTTAGGGATCGGGCGAATTTCCGTCAGTCTCCATTTTTCTGGAATTTTCTCCGACACGAAAACTTTGCTTAACATCTCGCATATTTTTTCCTGCATATCTGGGTTTAGCTGCTTTAGTACTGCATACGATATACCATTCAAGCCTGGGGCTGAATGGTTCTTTTTCCCTTTCAGGACCTGTAAGATCTCGCTGTCCTGGAGTGCCCTCTCGTATCCTTCGAGTATGCCTTCCGTCCTTGTTTCAGGCATCAGCAGTGTGTGGAATTTCCCATCGAAATAGAACTCCATAAACTTCGTTCCGTCCTCCTTGGATAGCTCCGTTTTTTTCCTGTGCTTCCCTGTCAGTGAAGTGTCGATGCCCTTTATCATGTTCCAGAGCTGTCGAGAAGGCGTCGATTCGTCAATTTTTTCCATAAGCTCTCTCACATGTTGTCGCTTGGCCCTCCTGACATGCCTCTTGAATAGGGCTCTCTCCTTTTGAAGGGCAATGTAGTTGGACCTTGTTTTCGACACGTTGTATCTCCGCAGCGCATCTCGTTTGCTCTCGTACAAGCTCGCGATTTCGTCCGACCACCACGGTTTCAGATAGTTGCCCTTTTTGTTTTTGACGCAAAAGGACGATTTTTCTACTGCCTCCTCGAAGATTTCCACCATTTCCTCGGGCGAATACAGGAATTGTGGACGGATGCTGTTGAGGGATTCTACCAGTTGCTCCTTGTTGACCCTCCGAATCGTGCCGTTTACGATTGGAATTTCGCTGGTAATTCCTACTCTGATGGTCATGTGGACGCTCCCAAATTCTTCCTCCATTACCTCCCACGTCGATTTTCTTGCTACTCCCGGAGATGCCAAGGTGATGTCAATCGCCGATTGTCTGCCTCCAACTCCGGTTATGACCGTTGGTGTACCGTCGTTGAGGAGAATAAGGTTAGACTCTTCGATTTTTCCGTTTATGAGTCTTCCTCTGCTGCACATCGGAAAATCTGGGCTCCACGCTGGGTGATGTGCGTTTACGTCCGCTCCAACTATCGTTTCTCCCTCCAGTTCTTTTAGAAACTCAAACAGTGCTGCTATGTCTTCAGTAGTTTCAATGCTGCTTCCGCTTGCGGGTGGGATGTACACCGAAAACACATTTATCGGGTCGAATCCTCGATTGATTTTGACTCCTACAGCTTCCACCTTCCTGAATTCCGGCAATTCCAGTTCCTGGACGTCCAAGTCGTTATGTATTAGTACGCCTACTCCTCCGTAGCCTTCTTTCCTCCGTTTAGATACCAGTTGATGATTCTTGAAAGTGAACGTTTCCTCCTCTTTGAGCCAAATTTCTTGTAGTATGGCAATCCTTATGTTGTTCGAGGTCAAGCATGTGAACAACTCTTCGCGCTTTTCGGTCGGCCTGATGCTTTGTATGTTGTGTTGCAATAGAGTTAAGGTTTTATATTCCATGATTACCGGTTGTTGTTCGTCTGTTTTGCTGTGTTTCTTTGTTCATCTCTGTGTTCAGTATCGCTTCTATGTCCATGCTGACCTCGATTAGGATTTGATCTGTTTCCACCTCTGTTCGTTCTTTTTGTAGTTTGTTCCTTAGTTTGTCACGCAGCTCGCGCAGGGGCTTGATCCATTCTCTGGCACTGCAGAAGCGGATGAACTCCTGTCTCATCTCCGAAATAAAAGCTTCAAAATCCGTTGCTTTGTGGGTCTGCTGCCGCTCCTTTCTACCTTCGGATGACTTCGTACGGCCACTGTGCTGCCCTCCTACGTTGGCCCTGCGCTCGTTGCCTTGATCCTGTCTCCATCCTCTGTTTCCGGCACCGGAATGATTTCCAGTGTTTTCGCGTTCGTTGTTATTGGAATTGTGGGCTTCTATTTCCGGGAAATCATTATCGTCCTCCAGCAACTCAAACCGGTTTTGGGTCTTGGGATAAGCGTTTTCCGCCTCCGCGTATGGTACTCGGTCGATCCGCATTTTGTCGATGATTTTGGTCCTTCTGGTTCTTTCCGCACAAATTTTGCTTTTCGCTTCGTGTCTCTCCCCACAATTCACGCAGCATGGGTCCCGCCCGCACTCTTCGTCCGATGAACCGTGTTCTTGGCCGCATCTTTGGCATTTGGTTTGATTCCGACATTTGGCCTTTACATGCCCAAACCACCAGCAGTTCCAGCACTGTTTCACTGGGAACTTGAATGGTTCTGCTCTGAAGCTAACCCCGTAGATTTTGATCGGACTCGGCACCTGCGTTCCTTCTACTGTCACCTTCAGGTTTTCCGTCTCGTACAGTTGTCTGTTTCGACCCATCCGCCGGATTCTTTCCACCTTGATGATTGGTACTGCTGCCTCCGTCTGCTTCAGGTCGTCGGCATCAAAGCTCAGAGGCACTCCCGGTACAAAACATATCGTCTGTGTTTGCGCCTTGGGCGTGAATACTCTCAGATTAGCTCTAGCAAAATCCTCTTTTGCCAAATCCGCCGAGCCTTGTGCAGCGGTTAGGTTTAGCTTGTAACGGAAGTTGCCGATCTTTGTTATTTCCTTCCATCCTTGAAAGCCTGCCTCGTGCAGAATTTTCCCTAGCTCGGCTGGATGTTTTGGTATTGGCTTTTCGTATTCGATTGGTTCCAAGTACACCGTTTCTGAACGTGCTGCTCCTGATGCTGTTTCCTCAGCAGAGCTGCTGTCATGGACCTGATTAACGTTTGTTCCGTTGTTACTTGAGTTCGATCCTTGTGTTTTCTTCGTATGCTGAGCAACACCAGAGGTTCCTGCTCCCTTGCTGCGTACATTTGTCTCAGCTGGTTTTTTCGTTGGTACAAATCTGGAGGTTCCTGGTGGTACTGTTGTGCCTATGCCAGTCCTCATGGACTGTGATCTCGTTAGCATGACGTTGCTGGTAGTTGCATTCACTTTGGGGTTCATTCTGCCCCTATGTGCGTATGCCCACTCGCTTGTTCAACACCTAATTTTTCTTCTTCAACGTGTATTCTTCACTTCCTTCCCGCGAGCGGCGTGGCGGGTCCGACGAATAGACCGATCCGTATTCTAATTCCCGGCGACGAAAAACGCACTATTTGCCTCCACACGCTTTACGACAAGCGGATAAACCCGATTCAACGCCGTCGTTTTTCTTCGAATCAGTTCTTTTTCTGTTCTTGCTATTTTTAGGTTATGCACAACTTTTGGAGCTCGAATAAATTCCTTTTTTTCGTTCTAATCAACACCGGTCTGCATTAATCTCCTAGCTCAAACGCACTCCCGCCGCGTAATCTTTCGAATCTCAGTCCTTTCACCGTGAAAATTGACCGATTTTACGGATATTTCACACACGAAAACTCGAAACACTCGCGACTTTGTTCACTCGACGCCATCTCCGATTGGAAGGGCAATCAATGATGAATAACACAATATTGTATAATAAATTTGAAGAATTATTTTACATGTAATCACAAGATAAGCGAAGGAAACTATGGAATATTATTTAAAAAGAAATACGGCACGAACATTAGGATTTTTTGGATTCTGGCTGGCGGCTGTCACCGACGAGAGGGGAAGCCAAATTTGAATGTCAGGAGGATTTACTTGCGCTGCTGTCTTGCTGCGTTGTCATCCGACCGGTCAACGACGCCAGATAGGTTTTGAGCTAAGAGAAGAGGGGGCGAAAATGAACCACTTTTCTGTCAAACGTAAACCAGCTCCTGTTTGACCGATTTCATGTGCGTAAGATAGAGATAGATAGAGATAGAAATAAAAGAGGAAGAAGCCAATTGTCACCTCTTCCTCTTAGGTTTTGAGCTGGTGTGAAGAAATCTGATTAATTACTATGCTTGCTGCCGCCGTATGTCAGGTGTGGAGTTCTGTCGCGTTTGAATACGAGACCAGAGTGCTGGTTGACGTGGCCTGCAGAACATATTGAAAGCGTGTTAGCGCCGAGAAGACGTTGGAATTGTGTCACGTATTGCCGTACTGCTCTGACCCAGGTATTGTTTTGCGATAAGAATATGTAACAGTTTATATTTCTACTCAAGTGCTCTAACGGCACTGGCTAATAAAGTAAGTGAAGCACGTTTTGCGATCGGAGAAGAAGATTTCTTCTTTTTTCTTTTTTTTTATTATAGTCACTTTAACACTCTTGGGTCATTCGTGACTTGTCCGGGGGTGAGATTTCAACTCGCGACTTTGGCGTGAGAGGTATGGATGTTAACCACTACGCCGGGGTCGCCCCCTGGGAGAAGAAGATTTAGAGTTGAAAAAGTTTGTTAACAATGCATTATATTAAGACCAACAATTGAAATTGCATTAACTCCATTTTGTAAACAAACCTTGTAAGCCCATTTTCTCGCGAAACGAAGTCTGCAAAGGTAGACCAACATAATTAACAGGCAGGGAAAATTCTCCTCTACCCGATTGTGGTTAAGGTTTGCGAATGAAGGTTCGCGAGAAAAGGGTCTTACAAGGTTTGTTTACAAAATTGAGTTAAGACCATTTCAATTGTTGGTCTTGATATGTAATATTTACGATCTTATTGATGCTACCACAAACAAAAGAACGTTAAATTATGAAATGCGGCGTCTGAATGACTCCGTGACTTATTTCGTATTTATATTTTTAAGTAGAACGTGCCTTTTACAGTTAGTTTTGGACATTTTGTGTCATGGAATAATAATGATAGCACTACTTCATTCTTTTTTAACGAATTCAATGCTTTTGTCAAAGCGGCTGATTCTGAATAACAACTACGACATGTTGCCAAACAATTCTGAACATGAATACCGACTATTACCGAAGGCAAAGAAACAATATGCACAACTAATCCCAAATAAGCATGAGGACAACGACATCATCGATCGAGCCGCAACAAACACAATTAGCTTTTACGGAGTGAACAGAATTGAAGATATCAAGCTGGAATGTAAGAGGCTGTTCCGATAGGGAGAAGCAAGAAGCGCTGGATTTATGCTTCTTTCAAAAATGATGTGCGATAATTGCCCTACAAGAAACAATGATGACAGCATGCACAATCGATACACAATATTATCATTGGTTCAATGTAAACAACCAATCCGTATTAAGAGGCCGCGTAGGAGGAGAAACAGCAGTTCTTATTAATAAGAACTTGTAGGAACAGCTTTGCTTCAGAAAAATAAGCAACAATTCGTGCTCATTTCTATGCAAAGTGTTCAAAGAACTCATCATCTTCAGTTCCACATACATAAGAGGCGTGGAAGTTACGGAGAACAACGAATTTGAAATTCTTACAAATTACGTATCTGGGCTTTCTGAAAGTCTAAGAAGCCGTATTATAATAGCAGCTGACATCCTCTGGGGAAAAATGATTTGACAGAGGATGACCGTTAGTATATGGGACGAAACTTGTTTCGCAATGATTGCAATGCAAATGGGATAGAGCTTAAAACAATGCTGCATTATCTCAAATTAAGAAACTACGTATCGTTGAGCAAATCAGAATCGGTCAGTTACATATGGGCCAATCGTAGAACAAGCACTCAAATAGACCACATTCTGACCAGACGTCAAAGCATTTTCCACCCACATTAAATAGTGACCACAAACTGTTGGAATGCGTGCTTAAAATGAAGAGTCAGAGGAGAGTAATAGCGAGAAGCAACTGAGGAGTGCCCCTCATTCTACTAAAAAATTGAACCTTGACTTTTGTCTTAAGTCTGATGAGGATTGCCATAGATTCCAAATCGTACTGGATCAGCGGTTAAGAGCAATCAATGAAAACGAGAATGACACAATAGATTTAAGATGGGAAAAATGTCAAAAGCGCTGAATACAGCAGCCTCGACAACAACAAGACCGAAAACATCCCCCCAAACGCCGAGAAGAGTGGCTGGCTCAAAAAGATATTTCTTGGCTAGACAAAAACTTCTGGAGGACCGTAACACTGGACATCTCAAAAGAGAAAGAGCTAATGCGAGAAAGCTCAAAGATGATGCAGAAGCAGAGCATTTCGAAGCAAAGGTTAAATCCTATCTAGAAGACATCCAAGATACTATACCTCTTCAACAAATGACCCGCACGTTTAGGTTCATAAAGGCACAGAAAAGAGGTGTTAAGTCAAAGAAAAGGAGATATATAAACATCCAAAAATGGGAAGAGAAGGTGAGAAACGCTGAACGCGGAAACAAAGAATTCACGCGTCTTAATGAGGAAGGAAGCAATGCTGGCCCGGTACCAACGCGATTGGAGATTGATAATATTCTTAAACGTATGAAAAACAATGTGACTCCTGGAACGGATGGACTACCTGCAGAACTCTTCAAATACGGCACCGAAAATTTAAGTAAATCACCACTGATAATAATTAAAAAGGCATTGGAAGAAAATATTGTCCCGAAGACATCTACTCTACAAGCTCTCATTCCCAAAGTCGACAACCCGCAAAAAGTAGACGACTACAGGTGTATAACGCTATGCAACGTAGCATACAAAATATATGCCTGTATACTACTCAACCGTTTGAGAGATCAACTACCAACAATTCTATCGTATCAGATGGCATTTCAGGAATCCCGAAGTGCTTCAGATCAAATCTTCGTATTGAGGAGGATTCTAGACGAAAGATGGAGAAAAGGTTGTACCACTATTTTGATGTCAATTGACTTGAAGCAAGCATTCGACACAATTGAGATTTCAAAACTGGTGCCAATTTTACAACAAATGGGAGTGTCCGCCGCATTGATCAATAGAATCGAAGAAGCGTGTTTGGTAGAATTGACATCGCTGCAGTGGTATGGACAACGGACCCCAACTATCCGTCGATCTTGTTTTCCGTGCTGAGCACCAATGCTACCGACGCCAGGAAGGCAGCTCCCACACCTGGATCCTACCTATCGACTCATCAACTCATGAACCGGGGACCAACGGCTTTATTTCCCTTCCGAAGGAAGGCGTGATCAGAGATGTTATGCCTCAGAACATCCCGGCGGCGCCGACTGGAATTGAACCCAGTCCTGCTGGGGTGAGAGGTAATCACGCTTACCACTACACCACCGGCACCACTAAAGGAAAGGGAATCAAACAAGGATGCCCCAGAGATGAATTTTGAACACATTGGGCACATGATGCTACGGATGACATTTTGGTTCTCTGCGAGAATGAGGCGGATGTTGAAAAACTAATAGAATTAATGGAGCCACTGCTGGCATCTGTGGGCCTTCAAATCAACACAACCAAAACCAAGGTATTGTTCAGAAACCCATACGATATTAAAAATACGGATCCTGACTACACTAGACAGTTTTAAAAAAGTAGTAGTGACAATGCTCCGATATCTTGGGGCATTTATAACCACACACTTAGAAAAATTAATGTAAATTTAGGTGCTCTGAGACTGACATATATGACGTCAATTTTGACATAAAATGGAGTCATATTAAATGCGAAATTCAGCTCAATCAAACGTACTTTCGACCTTTTCAGTCTCGGAGCACTTAATTTTACATGAAATATTTGTTTACGTCTCATCTTTAATGTCAAAGATGGATTCCGTCACGTGTAAGATAAGGTATTTCTAAGTGTGCAGTAGTCTGCTTTCCATGCGCTGTGTTCAAGCTTCTAATTTGTAGAGCCCTGGCTTGGACATCAACTTGGAAAATTATTCTTGGTTTCTTCGGATTCTTATGGTAATCTGCATGAAAATACTTGTGTGGACCCTACCGTGGTAATCTTGCTTGGCTATCGATTTTGAAAATTCCTTTTCGATCATTTGCATTATTATAGTGTTCTGCTTGGAAGTCGATCCGGAGAAACTTTCTTCTGCCGCCATCTCACCTAAACGAAGATGAAACGGGCAATCATCCCCTGTCTGATGACATTTATTTGAGCAATCAATTTGATATACTCACGGATGATGAGAATGATCCATCATCAAGAAAAAAAAACTCAATGAAACATTCCAAACTCAATGCCAAGATGGAAAAGGTCCCCCTATTGTGATAATAAATTCCAATTTCCATGCTCTTCGCAAGGAACTTTTGAACTTCGAATTGGCCGTCAGGGTGAATGCCGTGTATTAGCTGAAGCCTTGCATGGATCCAAACGTCTTCTCAAGTATCTTATTGAGAAGCATCACAAATGTTTCATATGCGGCACCAAAACTGAACGTCTATTCAAGGTTGTCTTGAAAGGTCTGCCGAGTAGTGAATCCCTGGATGAGATCAAAGATTAATTAACAAAATTACTTGGAGTTCAGCCAGTCCAAGTAATCAAAATGAAAATGAAATCCCGTCCTGGCGATTTGCGCAACGGGATTTCTAATGATTGTTATGGGGTCACGGAACAAAAAATTGCTACATGCCTGCTCTCACACAAAAGAAGATCCTAAGAAATTTAAATGTTCAAATTGTGGTCACTCAGCGCATAAGTAACCTACGCTTTTAGAAATTTCTCCACACGAATGAATAAAAGTGACTCACTCTCGGAGTATTATTACTCTCGGATATTATAAAAGACGTTAATCGCCTATACACGGTGTTTCGCGAAAACCCATTAATGGGTAAAAAATATCCATTTTCGCTAAAAGTGGGAGGTCTGTCAATAAATGGGTGTATTATTACCCATTTTCTTAAATCGTGTTTACCGTAAAAAGGATGACAAAATACCCAGTTTTTCAAATGGAGAATGGAGGTGCCTGGTTATTTTTCCTCGTTGATATAACAATCTTTCTAGTTATATAATAGTTATAATTAAAAATTAATGTAGGTGTTCCGATCAAATTTTATTACACGAAGCAAAAAAAAAACAATAAATCAAACAAAATGTTCTCAATTGCTCGCTTAATTGTAACATTCTTCAACACTTATTTCGACAGTAGGTGATTCTAAGATGGAAGAAATCAGACGACTGATCTTAAATTTAAATGAAATTATTTTAAAAAAATTCAATAAACTTCCGCAAAGTGACAGGAACTGGTATTCCAAAAACACAGAAGATTTTTAATAAGGTATCCAGCGCTTGAAGTGACGATCTGTCACAGGTCACGTGATGATGTGTGGATCAATAGGCCGTTGAGAACAACATATCTCGTGAGCTGCTCGGTCAGAGGCGTATCATTTTTTGTTTGTAAATGTTAAGATGCAAGAACGAATTTTAAAAAATTTCCGTAGTTATAATATCATAAGCTCAAAACCTACCACAATCCATCGCACCAAAAGGGCTGCTATCTGCTCATCCACTGGCAGAGATTCGATACCACTGGGTCTTTGCGTTCCTCTATTACCCTAAGTCGAAAGAATCCGCAAACAGCCTCGAAGAATATCTATAATTGTTATCTTTTGTTATCTATTGTTGGTAAAAATAGTGTTAGTTATACATAAACGATCAATAAATTTTATAGAAACTATCATCGTGAACTCCAATGAAACATTCATTCTCCTACATAAGTCCCCTCGTGATAACATGTTTTTGAGTTTTTTTTTCTTCTTGATTTTCTATCTAATGGAGATGTTAATTTAATGCAAACAATACGTAGCCAAATTGTGCCGCTCAACTGAACTGTCTTCCATTTAATAGGCCTTGTCCATCTGAACATCTTTGCTGGTATCCTTCCATTTGGAAGGGATTTTGATCCAAAGTGTTTTTTTAATGTTACTTCATACGCGAAGTTAACGATTTTCAGAGTTGGTTGGAAATGCTAACATGAAGCTTTAGTGTGATGATTTATTAGCTAGAGAATGATCTTTAGAAGAGGGTAGGTGGATAGTTCCGTTAGAGTACGGCAGTATGAAAATTGAATAGAAGTTGAAAATGAGCGAAGGGCCATTAAAGCGACAGTTTTCAAGATAGACGCACATTTTTGCCTAGCCCGTACGATGTACGCGGGGACTTGAAGTATGTCTCCAAGTCCACAGGCAAAAATGTGCGTCCCTCTTGTTGCTCATAAACTGACTGCGGCTGTGGAATAGTTCTAGGGATTTTGATATTGTAACGAGTTATTTAAGTCGACCTTCAATAGTGTCTAACAGTGTGTCGAGCTTCCTTCGTCACATCTGTTGTCGGACTGACTCAAAACATACTAAAGATTGTACTCGAAAAAATGCAACACTTTCTTTTGTATATTACTATATGGGTAAAAAATTATGAAATTTTGAGTAAAACTAGTTTAGAGTGTTACCATCCTAAATGGTAACATTTTGTTTTTTATTTTGTGTGGGAACGTAGGACACCATTTGTTCAGCAAACTTCCAATTTGAATTGCGAATGGTAGCACCGATAACGGTTGTGGGTGATGAGTGAAGTCGACTGCAGTAATTGGAACGGAAATGTGGTAGTGAACGAGAGAGCTGAGTGGTATATTGGTTCGCATAACAAATAAATGTAAGATAAATTCTACTTTTATAGTTGGATAGGACTTCCCCACAATCCGAAAGCTTCCCCACGCAAAAACGCCCTGGGACCGGAACTTAAAGAGGCATTGAGCGCCCACCCCAGGAGCTGCCGTTGGCTTCAGAGCATCAGCTCGGGGCTTAGGCTGGTTCCCTTCTGGGACTAAGCGGTTCCGGGACCATAAGTTGTTTCAAGAGTGTAATGTTTAAATGTGCAAAATCTCGTCACAATCTGACAAGTGGTTATCGAGCTGGCTTCCAAGCAAGAAGTGCGTCGACAAAAAATTGTGGGAGCGGTCGTGGAAAATCCACGCCAGTCCCACAAGTGGATCGCGAAACAGCTTGGAATCGGCAATTCGACCGTGTCCCGTGTGGTAAAATCATTCAAGGAGACCTAGACGACCCAGTCGACCCAGCGGCAAGCTGGCAGCGGAAGAAAAGCGAAGACGACCGACCCCGTGAACGCAAGGAATGTGAGCGATTTAGCAAGTGCCATCCAAACCTTTCGATTCGGAACGTGGCCAAGAAGGTCAATTTTTCCGTCTGGTTTGTCCAGCAGACAATGAAGCGGGCCGGACTTCATGTCTTCAAGGTAAGGAAGGCACCTAACCGAACCGATAAACAGAAACTGTACCGCGAGTGGTTGGTGCAGCCGAAATGCATCGCAATGGACGACGAGACTTACATTAAAGCGGACGCCAAGCAGATCTCCAGCTTGGATTTTTGCGTCAGCAAGTCCCGCCTGGATGTTCCGGAAGAAGAAGGTCGACAAATTTGGTCAGAAGTACTTAGTGTGGCAGGCGATCTGTGGGTGCGGCAAATTCAGCAAGCCGCACATAACGACTGGCACCATCATCGGCCAAATATATGAATAAAAGCGCCTGCTGTCCTTCCTCCGGTCCCACGAAGGTGACACTCTGTTTTGGCCGTATTGGTCTTGTATTGTGCCAATACGCGAAACCAGTGGTGGAGTGGTACGAAGCCACACAAACACGTTGTTGTTTTTGTGCCAAAGGAGACAAATCCGCCAAACTCGCCAGAACTTCGCCCAATAAAAAAAATTGTGGGAGATTATAAACGGCAAGCTCCGCAAAGCAGGGAAGGTCTTCAAAAACGACAAGGATTTGAAGAAAGAGTCGATGAAAGTGTGTAAGAAAGATGGCGCGAGTGTTGCACAGGATTTGATGGGTAGCGTTTAATCCAAGGTGCAGGCATTTAGCCTGGGAGAGGAGGTTGAATAAACCAATTTTGCAAAAACATAGCTGATATGTGTTTATTTATTCCTTGAGAGTTTCAAAAATATCCGAGTAAAATGAATTTCTGGTGATCATTTTTGTCTGTTGCATTTTTTTTTCGTGGTTAGTCTTTAGTACGCTCTTTTATAACCTCACGCGATCGACTCGTCTCTTTGTTTTTTCGATAGTCATAGCGAGTGAGCACGTGATTGTTTGATTACGGCTAATAAGGTTGATCAATTTTCTATTGTCAACCATTGATACACACTACGAAAAAGGCATGTAAATTTCAGTTCCCTGAGACCGACGCATGTAAGCGGCCCTTTTGACATAAGAATCAGTTGAAAGAAACGAGAAAATCAATTCAATCAACCGTTCTCTTCGTCGTGTTGCTTATGTTTCGGAAAGAGAACACTTAATTTTACATGAAATGTTTGTTTACGTTCCATGATTTACATCCAATATGGATTACGTATAATGTAAAATTAATTATTTCTAAGTGTGTAGACAATAGACTGACTCACAAAAATAAAAGTTCTAATTTTCCACGGGCCAACCCCTAGTTTGTGCGTTTAGGGAGAAAACCATTATCGGAAAGTTTCAGCTCATTTGGGTTCAAGATGAGCTGGTTACAGTCTATCAATCATAATAAAGTTTCCTTATTCTCGATTCGATTCAGATTTTCAAAACTTGTAGTTCAATGAATGAGTAACAACTTTGCTGAAGATTGCATCATGAATCCAGTTAGTTTTATTGAGAGATTCGCTTTTGAATTTATATGAGCATTTTGTATATGAAAATTTCAACCAAATCTCCAAATGAACATTAAACCAAAAGCACCAACCCGGTTATCACACCAAAAGACACGCGCCTGGATGTTGGCCTGTTGAAAATATGATCTTTTATTTTTTATAAGTTGTCTGTATTTTGTTGCAATATACGAGCAGAATGCACATAATTAATTAATATCTCCATAATGCTAACTTGAATCGTTATGCTGTCTTCAGTAAAGTTGTTTCTTATAGTTTAAGCTACGTGTGCTGAAATCTGAGCTTAATCGAGTTTGCTGAACCCATCATATTAAGGAGTTTTATAGTCAGATTGCTTGATAATGGTGTGATTTGTGAAACTTGTCGTCGTCGTCTTCGTCGTCGTCTTCGTCGTCGTCTTCGTCGTCGTCTTCGTCGTCGTCTTCGTCGTCGTCTTCGTCGTCGTCTTCGTCGTCGTCTTCGTCGTCGTCTTCGTCGTCGTCTTCGTCGTCGTCTTCGTCGTCGTCTTCGTCCTCGTCTTCGTCGTCGTCTTCGTCGTCGTCTTCGTTGTCTTCGTCGTCGTCGTCTTCGTCGTTGTCGTCGTTGGTACTGGATTTGAATGGTTACAACTAGAGTCGGTGTATAATGAGTCACGCCAAGAGTGAAGCCAAGTCTACCTATTGAACTGTCAAACCGGCTACCTATCGCGCAAAGTACACAAACATTACGATGCTATGAAAGATCCACGAAAGGTATTGCAATAAAATATAAAATATAATCGAAGAAATGATCATAAACACGCAGTGAGCAATAAATTGTCATGGGATACGTTTGGTAATGATCACTTATGAGAATTTCTACTATTTTTGGTTAAGATAATTTGACTAAATCACTGATATAATGATTTACTAAAGCCGCTATATTTTTTTCTCGCTGGAAGTCATTTGAAGTTGATGTAGAAGTCCTCTGTTGCAAAGTGAAAAGAAAGGGAATCTTTCGAAAACCGTGATGCGAGTTCAACTGTTTTTCTCTTGGCGTGACTCATTATACACCGACTCTAGTCACGCCAAGAGTGAAGCCAAGTCTACCTATAGTCCATTTTATGAAATGACAGGAGCTGGTTTGCCTGACAGAATTTGATGATATTGATATTGCTTCTCACAGCCGTTAGGTAACCGCCTCCTGTCAAAGTTCATTCATGAGTTGAACCAGAAACGTCTCATAAAATCAGTGCCAACATTTCAAAGGGGCGTAATTGCATTTGTAAACAATGGCTTTAGCCGTCGATTTCTCGCGAATAAAAGCTCACGAATGAAAAATAATAACACCAGCAGGTAGAGAAATGTCTCCTCTACCAGCTAGCATTGCTATTTTGGATAGGTAAGATTTCATTCACGAGAAATTGACGGCTAAAGTCATTGTTTACAAAAGCAATTACGCCCCTTTGAAATGTTGGCACTGAAATGCTCTATTGAGCTGTCAAACCGGCTACATATCGTGCAAAGTAAACAAGCATTACGATGCTATGCAAGGTCCACGAAAGGTATTGCAAATCAATATAAAATATAATCGAAGAAATGGTCATATACACGCAGTGAGCATTACATTTGTCATGCGATACGTTTTGTAATGATCAGTAATGACAATTTCTACTTTTTTTTATTTAAGATAATTCGACAAAATCATTGATATAATGATTTACTACAGCCGTTAATTTTTTTCCTCGCTAAAAGTCATTTGAAGTTGATGCAGTAGTCCTCTGTTGCCAAGTTAAAAGAAAGAGAATCTTTCGAAAACCGTGATGCGAGTTCAACTATTTTTCTCTTGGCGTGACTCATTATACACCGACTCTAGTTACAACAACAACTCGATCATAAGTGGTGTGATGAGATATGAGGGGCTCGGTGGCCTCAGAGCAACCGTTTTTGCTTACTGAGCAGAACATCATGACTTCAATCTCAGACCCTTTCACATTCAAGATTTGTAAGTCGCTTACTTTCTTATCATGAACCCATCACCTTAATTAAGCGTACCGTTTGCCGAAACGAACCCTGCTGCAAACTCAACCCTTGTGACCAGAATGCAGCAGATTTATTGGCTTCCAACAATGCGAGTAGCACGTCAACACATTCCTACTCATTCCCTAATTGACCTGCATGCGGACGTTGCCGGCGCTGGTATTGCCTATTATAAAGGCAAAACATATCATTAGTTTGCGCGTTTGATTAATACTGTCGCATTAATGACCTTCTTTTGTCAATTTCAAGTTCTGTTCAATTTTCTACACCACCGTACTCGAGTGGAACTATCAATCTATCTTCTTCAGAACTTTATCTTACTAATTAATTATCACACTTAAGCTTTTTTTCATTTATTTATTGAGGAGTTATTCAGCCCTGGGCTAATTCGTCTCCGTAGCACTAAAGCTTCATGTTGATATTAATATAGCATTTCCACGTACAACACACTTTGATTGAATATAAGTACCAACTGATAGAAAATCATTTATCTACCTGATAGTGCTGTTAGTGTGCTAGAATTTATTTTTTTTCAGCGAGAAATCCCCGATTGAAGTAATTATTTACAAAAGTATATGCGTCCTATTCTCGAATCAGGAAGTTGAGACTAGATAAGACTCAGCCTAGTGGCTCAACCAAGACTCCCGGGTAACTAGGTCAGTAGAATGAGACCCCTGAATTGTGTCACAAGGCCGGCATGCTACTGGGTATTTCGGAGGGGCTACGCGGAGCAAAGTGTGCAGAAACTGTGGGATTGCTGTAGCGATGGTGAAATGAATTGAAAGCTAAAATGTGGGTGGAAAAAGTTTAGTAATTTATTTAACTGAAATTATGGTGCGGATTTTGTGGATTTATTTGGCTATTGTGGAGTGTGTTCTATGGTGTTTGCTGGACGATGGCGAGCACTCGCGGATGTTGCTTGTGTTAAGGCCACGATGGTGGTCCGTGGCTTGATCAGTCCGTTGACAATGGTGGATTTGTGGTTTCGACTGGTCTGGAATATGGCGCCTGGTCATGACAATGGCGAATTGGAGGCTTGGATCTGCGCGAGAGAATGTAGCAATCTCTGTGCAGCTACCGAAGTAGCCTTTTCTGGGTCAACGGCGTCTCCCTTCGTTGGCAAATATAGGCTGACCGTGACTAGGCCACCTTGGTCGAGCCGAGAAGGATCTTCGTCCTTATTTAATAGTACTTCCGCGTCCGAGGAAGCTCTTCTTTCTGGCGATTATCAAGCCGGAGAATGGAAGGTCATTAACTTTTAGACCAAAACAGTCGAGACTGACTTGGTCGAAACGTGCTGATCGTGAGGATCTATACGTGGAACAAAAAAGGTCCTGAAGGACAAATGGTTGTAACGGTAAATGTGTTCCGTTTCATATTTAATTGGCTTTAAAACTTTTGATTTTATTTTATGTACAATAAAAATATTTAGAGTATACGAATATTGTTTCGAGCGGTTGTATTCACATATTTGGTAACCATATTGTGTGTATGGATAATTTAGCCACCTGAAACTGTGTAAAAGCTCCGGCATACGATTGCTTCGAATAGCTTGGCATGCTTGTAGGTATAACGTAAGACGAATGATCAAACTCGAATAGGGGAAAAGTTGGCTTCGGCAATACCTTAACCTATTATCGTCAGGGGGGTAAACAACGTCATTGAGTGCTCAATTTTGGCATGTGGATACATTGTGTTTCAGAGCAACTATTGGCCAAATTTGAGTGCTCTAGGACTTTGCTTACCCCCCTGACGATAATAGGTTAAGGTATTGCCGAAGCCAACTTTTCCCCTATATAATGCGCAATTTAATTTGAGAAAATGAGATTAGACCAAACGAGCTATTAGACTCTAGAAAAACTCTCTGGCCTTGAATTTTCCAATTGCAGAAAGTTTTATATTCAGCTCGCACAGGACGCCGATTTAATTGCGTACGTTTTGACCCAATTTGATACGGGATCGATTGCTCATTAGTGGTGGAGAGCTCGAAGTGAGTAGATCAAATTTCGAAGTGATTTAATTTTGAAATTAAGGCAGTTTAAATTTCCTCAAAGTTATCAAGTTGAAAAAGTGAATAAGTAAAACTGAATTCGAAGTAATTCCGCGAGTGAAATTTGAATAATTACAAAAAGTTGATTTCTAGTTTATTTCTTTTAGAATTCTTTTTGTGAGTTGGCTTTTGAGAACAATTGAATCCGTGTGCAAAAGTTTATAGCCGAATTCAGATAAGAAAAGTGCTTAAGATTCTGACCGAACAGAAACTTAAATACCACGATGTTCAGGTCCAGCCTACCAACGTGTAGTCGGTGATAGCCGGCTAGGACGTCGAGAAGCGTCAAGCGCTAGCGGTCGTGGCGTTCTTTTGAGTTGTCCCTCGCGCACACATCAAAATATCGAGCAGCTGTACGTTTTCCACAGCTCGAGTTCTTCAGCCTGTACACGAACCCGAAATCCAACCCGTCGAGTCAAGCAGTGCGACGTCGAGCAGTCATAATCGAGCTTGGCACTCCACCCGTTCCGGGGACGCATTTACCCCGAAGTTGGTCGCCAAGGCACGGTGGATGTTCGTCGATTCATGGGCTTGTTCGTCGATGCTACTTCTCCGTCCGTACAACTGCAGAGGAAATCAACACTGAGCAACAGCTACAGCTTCACTGGACGCCGTGGGATGCGCCGTTGATAAAGGTGTTACGTTTTATTTGATGCAAGCTTTTTGAGCAGAATCAGAGTAGTTTCGCTTGATCGTGCACATTAAAATTATGCTTCATGGGCAAACGTCACCAGTCAAATTGACGGATATCGCCGCACGGGCGAATGGAATAATAGCACTTCCGACAACAACACACGAACACAACTGCAGATGACGTCGCAACGAAGCCCGTCGCTCAAGCAGCAGCAAAGCAGCAGAAAGTGCAAAAGCGTGGTCTGATTCGGGCGGCCATCGCCGACGCGGTAGTGAAAATCGCGAAAACTTTCGCGATTCGATCGCAATAGCTCCAAAAGCAACTGCGGCATTTCGAAGAGGCCATCGAGACAGTTTGTGGAGACTGTGAGCGCCGAGTACGGCACGAAAAGTCATTTGCAGTCACTGCCCATATTTGCCGTCGTCGCGAGTGGATTCTTTTGACGGGTGCGCGCAGTATCAGCGACAGTCCATTGTCGGCAGGTTGAAGCGACGTTCGATTCCGACACGATTGCCTTGGGGAAGTAGGCAGCTGGTGGCAACAACATCGGCATCGACCAGAACCGCCGAGAAACGACGAGCGCTCACGCTGTGACCTCGGACGCCATCTTGTACATCAGTCTGCGGGATTCATCGTGCACATCAGACACGTGAGGCAACCTGGGACACGTGAACCACTGCTGGATTCGGGACTCGATATTCACTGCGGCCACAAGTCGGACGGAGAAGAAAAGTCGTGATTCGATACTAAAAGCGGTAAGCCACTTCCATGTTCATGACTGTTATGGCATTGCTGACACGTTTTCCTTCCTCCAGCATCTGCTCCTACATACAGTCGATCGAGTGGGCCACGGCGGCTGGATACGGCCAGCCTCGGAAGACAAAAGATAAAAGCCTTCAATGCGAAGTAAGTTGCCCACTGCGTACACTGCCGACAGATGGAGGCTAACGAGTTGTTGCCTCAGGGCTTTTTGTTTTCCAGCTCGAATCGACGAAAGAATCAGCGACATAATAGTTTGACCAGCTCAGGGTACAGCGGCAACGCTGAGTGAACTCGGTCCGAAATTGAGTCGCCCCCTGGTCGGCGCTGCACCGTCAAAGGAACTCGGCTTGGACCGTACGGGCGAAACGTTGTCGTGCAAGGTGTGCGAACTGAAAGCGGACCTACATCACCAGTAAGCGGGTGACGATCTGAACCCGATCGCTTTGAGGTGGACGCCAACCGTCATCAGGCCCTCGAAGCCGGTCGCGGTGGAGCATGCACGATGCCTCCACGTCGGCACAGTCCGAAGATCGACGGTGATGAGCTGTGAACGAGAGGATGTGCGGATGTTCCGGTAGCAGTGAGTACACCAGTGAAGAGATGAAGCATTGAAGAAGAAGAAAAAAGAACTAGCTAGGCGATTCTGAAGAACAGGAGCTCAGGAGTTAGGTGTAACATGGGAGGGAAATAAAGCTTGCACTATGTTATCGTATGTTTTGTTGTGGTAGTCATTCAAGCTCTAGCCGGTACGACCAATGCTTTTGTCCCTGCAGAGGTCGTTTTGCAACAAAGGTTAGATCCATTTTTTGCTGTTGAAATTGAACTCTATTGTTCGAAGAAAGAAAAACGAAGATTTCGAAGATTATAAGTTAGTCGTGAAGTCACAATTGAGTAAGGTTTGTTCTCAATCGAAAACTTGAATAAATTGGTTTTCGTTCAGTCACTCCACACTCCAAATAGACTGTTGTTAAACTAACGAAAAGTATTCCGTTTTTGCGTAATTATTTCTCGATTGATTCGAATCATTTTGTGTGACAAACGAATTAACCACTTTATTCGAGCACTTAAAATGATGTTTACTACCACTCGAGCTTTGAAATAAAACATTATTTTGAGATTTTTTCTTCTAGAACCTCGAGAAAAGTAGTCAACATTTGTGCGTTTCATAAAAAAATATAATTTATTTGGTCCAGTTTTGAGAAATCGCTGGTAGAAAGTCACGCCAAAACTGCTTGACAAAGTGGGTGGCATTTAGCCGAGACACTTTTATTGGCGGCTTGAAAGTGTGTAGATGAATTTGAGGTTGTCGGTGATTGAATTATCATCGGGGATTAGTGAGTTTTGAGAGTCACTTGTTGGTCGATTCAAATTATTAGCATTTTTTGTTCTGGAAATATAGAAAACTTGCCCTGAGTGAAAGAAATCTCATACCGGGATTAAATCACAGCTGACGGTCCTTCTGAGTGAAGGACTGATCGGTCTTCTATTCTGTTTTCCTACCACAGTTCATCACAACACCCTTTCAGCGAGACAGGACCCAATGGATCAATGAAAATGCTGAGGTTTTGACAGAACTATGCTGTGGCTACCACAGTATTTTATATATGATCGTCCATTTACAGTAGCGCCAAAAGAATGCTGTGGTGGGTTCAAAACTTGATCATTTAAAATGATCAATTATGTTTATAAAAATATCGATTTCAAACTAATCCTACTAACACAAATTTATACATTTTTCAGTTACACGAAGTTGACGTTTTCGTGCTCCAACTTATTGAAGAATTACAAAGATGCAATTTTGAAAAAAAATTACATCATTAGAAATGGCCGAATTTTTACAAAAAAAAATTATGATTACCCATAACATACAATTATGTAAAGTTTTATGCAAATCGAAGAAGGTCGAGTTTTTCCTATTCGTCATTTGGCGTGGAACTGCTCAGTCTTGAAGATTCTTCAATCAATCAAATCTCAAAAATTGGTTGCGAATCTCAATTAATTCAAGTTAAAAATGTCAAAAACAATTTCAAACTCCATTCCTTGCGTTTGCATTTTTTTTGTGCATTGCATGTGTAAATCCAAGTAGTGTTCACAGACTTCGAAAAATTTCTATGATCGCGTACATAAAATAAATCAAGCTGAACATTGCATTAGGTCCTAAGTAACATTGATCGATTCTCTTCGTCGACTTTCTCTTTCGTTAATAACTTGAGCACATAAACGTTTCTTGTTGTGTTTGTCGTATTAGATGCTAGATAAAAGTTTCTTTTATCGATCTGTGTGCTGAAAATATCTGGGATTGTATTTATATTGCCGTGGGGATACAAAGACAAAGTCGACGAAGAGAATCTGTCAATGTTACTTAGGACATAATGCAAAGTTCAGCTTGAAATGTTTATTCTAGTAGGTACCAATAAATTAACGCATGATTTAGAAATAAAATAATGTTGCAAGATTTATGAACATCCGAAATTAAAAATTTCCGAAATTTTTTTAAGGTACTATATTAGGGCTAGCGTTCTCCCTGTATCCCTCTTTGATGATTTTATGATTATCAATAATGACATCAATTAAAAAAGTGAAAGCCATGTACCAACCACCCCGCATCGCGATCTTGAAAAAAACAGCGGTGAAGACATGTGAAGACATTTATTCGATCTCGTTCAATCAAAATGTTCAAAACACCTCACCCCTGCCCCTTCACTAAGTTGGGCTAAAATGGGACGAAAAATTTAAATTCGCAGCGCACACGCTATTTTCTAGGTGATGACCTGATATGGAGCATGTGGAGTAGGGATCATGATAGAAGATATTGAGCTACCTTCCTACTTTCTTCGGTCGAAGACTTCAGCTCGCTAGAGCCCAAAATCTCTCATCTTGAATTTAGTTGTGAACTTTCTGGAAATTTCGAACACGTTTGTACAACGAGTAATAAATGAAAAATGTTTATCAAATCTAATTAATGCGATGCGAACTGCCTTTCAATTACACTTACCTTCACCAAGATAATACAAAGACACCACCGAGTAAAAGCCATTCCCAATGAAAGGATCGATCGAAAGTGGCTCGAACAAACAAGACAATTCAATTTATTAATCCAAATCGCATACTCCAAGCTTGCGCGTACATCCACAGTTGAATGGTTTCTTGAGGCTGGAAGCAAATCGCCCCTGCTTTTCGGACTCGGAGGCCTATGTTTATAAGAGCGAAGCGCCCATTAATCAACCACTGGTGCGATTAGTCAATAGTGAAGGTGCCAATTAATTACACACCATTCACACCAGAAGAAGTTTACGCTCGTCTTCACTTCCATCCTAAGGATTGTTGTTAAAATTTCACAACGATTGAGTTCAAGATTGAAAGTACATTTCCCCTTCTTATAATGAGTCGTGCGTCAACCGAAACGCACGTATCCACTGCTACTTAGTTGCCATAATATTATGATGGAAGCAGCCGATATCAGGCGTTAAATCAGCAACTACGCCTACTTATCAAGATACGTCCCCGTACAACAAAATGTGAACAGAGACGGAATGCTAATCCATTTCGAGGGACTTGACTGGAAGTTTTAAAGAAAACAAAGTAATTTTTCACGCCAATGCAGTCGTGCCTAATTTAGTCGCTGCTGACGCGAGACAATTTAATCACGCAATGCAATCACAATTCGATTATATGGTAGAGAAATGTTCATTTCCAGTCCCTTACGCTCATCGCTCATTGTAATAATGGAATACATTTGTTTTATTGCGTTTGAATTTCAATTTTTAATAAGTTTTCAAACCGAGACTAGCAATTTGCAGAGCGGTTTGTTTACCAACTTTGTAGCGTTCCACCAGGGGACTATTCTAACACACATACATCGCTAGCGATTCACGTTCCCCCGCAGTGACGTTCTGGTTCATGCGCAGTTGCCAATTCGTGCCTTAAACTAATGAGTAAGGAAAATTACGAGCCCTGCTAACGCTCGGCTCAGCTTCCTCTCTGCAGTTGTCATCAACTGCGTAAGCGTTAATTTTTCCTAGAGGCACAGGTCGTCCCCTCGCAGCTGTTCTGCCTACTTTTGCAGAATACTCGGGCGTGTTGCGATCTGCCTCTCCTGTTCTTGAGGAGTGTTGGGGAAATGTGAGAAGGTTTCTTTCGGTTTTGATATGAGAATCAGCTAGCACCGGTGCACAATAAACAAGGAATATATTCTCGGATGTAAACATCAAGTTCGAATGTCGGCTTATGTACAGTGGGTGAATACGTTGCAGACGCATACAATCACTTCATTTTGTTCAGTAACAGACTCTCATTCTTAAAAAAAAAGATGAAAGATTAAATTCAAATCATCCCGAATAAAAATTCACATTAGCCCAACGGTTGATTTTGATGTCTACATCAGCATCAGTATTTAAGCAAGGTAACATGGTGTATACATCAGAAATTTTGGAACAAAATGTTGCTATTCTAATGTCGTTCTGACGTCAAGAATTTCAATCTTTCGACAGAACCAAACGTTTTATGGATGTTTTCGGAATCAAACGTTGTTCGTATGTTTTTATATGTTTATGTATTCTGATGTTTTCTAATGTAGATGATTCCCGATACTAGAACCAAACGTTTTTCGGGTGTACAAAACGTTACAACTAAATGTTGTTGGGGTGTTTTCAATTGTACCTCGTGTTTGTTGTTTTCTGATGTTTTAAGATGTACAAAACGTTTAAAGTAAACCTTGTTCTAACGTTTTCAAATGTAGATGTTTTCTAATGTTTTTCTCTCGTTTTGTACGTTAAACATAATGTCGGACAAAATGCGCTGTATAGCACATCATAGTGCGTATTTGTACAGCGCATTATGTCCGACGTTATGAAAGTAAAATCGATTGTCACGTGTGGAGTTTTACGATTTTCAACTGGAACGATAATACAAAACATTATAATTAGAAACATGATCGTGTAAACACTACACACCATTGTTGTTAGATAACATCATAAAATGCGTACATAATAGTCATTGCTTAAGCTCCCGTTTCCCACCAGTCAGTTAACTAACCTTAGCTAACCTAATATCATTGCGGCAGGGGAACTATGCCATTAGCGCGCTAAGAGTTATTAAACCACTGACATAGGCGCCGATTTGTTACATTACAGCTAGCTTGGCGATTGTTGCAGCATTTTTGAGCAATCTACCAGACAATTGTGTAAAGTGTTTACAAGGCCAAGTTTTCAAATCTAATGCTTTTTCAAATTAACAGCATAAACAAGACGTTTTTTTATAATCTATTTTTATTGATTATCTGACAGCCAGGCGAGTTTATTTGTTTACCGTCTTGCAGCGTGCATTTGCCACTTTTTCGTTTAGTTTATTTGACACCCGGGACGGGATCTTCCGTTTTGCCCCCAGATCTCCCTCTAGATTGACCCGCTGTGATAATTTTTCTATGATAAAGGAAACGTTTGACGGGGTTGCTTGCTTCTTTGTTCCACTGTTTGGATACAGGTTACAGGTCTTCCTTTTCACTGATCGCTCCTGAAGTTCCTGCCTGTTCCACAGGTGATCTGCTAATGCCGAAATGAACCGCCCGTCCCCTTCCGATCCTGCGGCGCTTTCTACATGTGTTCTTAATACAAGGTCTGGGGTTAACTAATCTTCTACCTTATTGATGAACTGCAAATATATAATAAACAACATTACCAATAAGTTGTGCATAAAAAATGAAGCAAATGAAATAAATTTAAATAAATTTGGTTGAGAAAGGCATTTCCCATCCTGTAATACTGAACAATATTTTGAGTATAGGGTTTAGACCCACACTGCACCATAATAAGTGAAAATTATTATAAACCTTTTCATCTTATACGTTTGTAAGCTTGGATAAAGTTTTTTACAACTATTCGTTTATTTGTTAGGCTCAAATGTCGTTAAACTTTACGGAGCCGAGGTCTATCAAAATACAATAAATCATAGTTAAAGTACATTATTTTTGTTTTTCTTATTTTCAATTTGCTCTAAATAGATGGCATCAATCCTCTTCTTGCTTTCCTCGATCAATGCACACCGTTCTTCAGGATCGTCAATATGCGAAAGAACTGGGCGCTGCGTATATGGACAAATATCACTACTCACAGAAATCAGGCTGCTATCACTTTCGCTTGAGTCTCCTTTGGTTTGTTTTTTCCATCGATCTTGTTTTCCGTGCTGAGCACCAATGCTACCGACGTGCCAGGAAGGCAGCTCCCACACCTGGACCCTACCTATCGACCCATCAACTCATGAACCGGGGACCAACGGCTTTACTTCCCATCCGAAGGAAGGCGTGATCAGAGATGTTATGCCTCAGAACATCCCGGCGGCGCCGACTGGGATTGAACCCAGGCCTGCTGGGGTGAGAGGTAATCACGCTTACCACTACACCACCGGCGCCGTTACTTTCGCTTGAGTCATTCGTGTTCAATTTTTTTTTGTTTCATTGTTTGTGGTGTCCTAGTCGACTGCTGGCTGGCGTTTCATTTCAGTTTTGTTGTTTTGCTGTTGGTCTGCATTTGGTATCGATTTCGGGAGGGAGGACCACTGCTTACTGTTGGCTGCGTTTGATGGGAGTTTGTGTGCGTTGTTGTTGTTCTTGTTCTTGCTGTTAACGTAGTTGTTGTTGGTGCTACTACTGAGAGTATTGTCTTTGTTTGCCGCTGCTGTTGCTGCTTTTGCTGCTGCTGCTGCTGCAGATACGTCGGAGCAGCGTTCCTTTGGGTGAGATTTGCGCTCACAATTGCGACATGTTTTCACTTGGTTTGGGTATGATAACAGTGTAATTTCGCCATCTACGGTAATAAATGAAGGGATGGGAAGAATAAGTCTCATTTTTAAAACACGCACTCCATTGCTGAAGCCTGAAAAATAACTCTTCCAAACCTTACTGCGAATTGCTATCACCTCTCCACACTGGCGCATATGGTCGATGATAGCCACATTCTCCATGTCATCTGGGAGATCATGCAAACGTACGTCTTCAGCGCTGCTTTCGACATAAATTGGAATAGCGATCTTTTTTCCCTCATACTCCATGAAATGCTTCAGTTGATGAGCTGAAGCGATTCTTCTTGCTACTTCGTGACTTTGCATACCCAGGTATACAACGTTTTTCACATTGTGTGGCTGGATGCATTTCACTTGAGACATCAAAATTCAGTTCACTTTCTAGAAATCGTTTAATTTCCGAAATATACGGACGGTTAGGCAGAATGGATGTATCCAAAACGACAAAGTTTTCTTGCAAAACCCGCATGGCTATGGGTAACAAAACTCACGCGCGTCACACAAAAGAAATCCGAGAATGTTATAATATGTCTGATCGGTTAAGGAGATGGATAGCAACTGACCCTTGGATAAAGTTATAAGGTTGGATTAAAGGTGAATATGTCGGAGATAAAGTATTTGTTAGCTTTAGATTTTATGTTAATTTGTGACCCATCCTGTGTCTCCTCAGGCTTAATGAAACTCATTCTGCCCGAAAACATATTTTCTGGAATTATGAATTTATTAGACGTTATGACAATATTTTGTATTTGAAAGTTACAAGACGACGTTGCAAAGGGTGAGTTTGACGTATAAAACCTGATTTTAAAACCTACTTTTATTGATCTGTGTGCTGAAAATACCTGGGAACGTCTTTACGTGGCCATGGGGATACAAAGAGAAACTCAACGAAGGCTTGCAGAATCATAGCTGTAAAGTCTTCACTTACCGTATGCGTGATAATGTTTGCACCATCCTACAAATAAGGTCCCGGTTTCACCTGTGCATACAATGCCTTGGTTTTCTTTGCATGCACGTAACCTATAGCTCATACCATAGTAGGCTGTGTATAAAAGAAAATGATTTACTTAGTTTGGCAGTTGCACCATGACGAAGTGGCAGCGACTTCGTGATTTGTCCCACGCGCAAATGCCACAAAAAGACATTTCAATCGCCGTGGGAGTGTCCCGGTGGACCGTCAAAAGTGTTTTAGACCGAGGAAAGAAAGGACAACTATCAGCGAAGGTGGCCACAGGTCGTCCGAGGTCAGTTCGGGTTCCGAGGGTTATCGCTGCTATCAAAAGGAAGATTCGGGTGAATCCAGTGCGTTCAATAAGGAAAATGGCAAAGGAACACGGGATCAGTGACTTTACGGCACGGAAGATCGTAAAGGAAGATTACGGGGCGAAGTCGAGGGCACGGAAAAAACCTCACATGATCACCAACCTACGAGTCGAACGATGCAAGAAAATCTTGAGCTTCCTTAAGCGTAAAAATCCGATAATCCTGTTCACCGACGAGAGCATGTTTACCGTCGATCCCGTATCAAATTCCAGAACCGACCGGTATATTATTTCTCTTCCGATAAAAGACGTGGCCGACGAGCACAAAAACGTGTATCTGACCAAGCATCCTGCTAGCGTTATGGTGTTTGGATTGGTGGCTTCCAACGGCAAAAAAATGGACCCGGTGTGCATTCCAGAAGGCGACAAGGTCAACACGGAGGTCTACATCGGGATTTTAAGTAAATATGTTCTTCCGTGGATCAAAGAACAGTACGGTCCGAAGCCAAGTATTGTATTTCAACAAGATGGGGCTCCGTGCCACACCTTCGAACCGCACTCAGAAGTGGTTGCAGGAACATCTTCCGTTCTGGGCGGAGAATATGTGGCTGCCATCCAGCCCCGATTTTAATCCCCTGGATTACTCAATATGGCGCGTCATGAAGGCCAAGACCTGTTCTAAACGCCACCCGAGTACAGCAAGCCTCAGACAAACATTGACCCGTACCTGGATCCAGACTACATTTTTAGAACCTGCCGTGCATTCCGGAAGCGTGTGGAAGCCGTAATTGCAGCAAGTGGAAACTCGATCGACGATTAACATAGTTCCTGAAACATCCCCCTTTTGAATAAATAAAAAAAAACTCGAGAACGAAATTTTTGAGAATTTTTTAAATTTTGAATTGCTCAATGGTGCAAACATTATCACGCGTACGGTAAATCTCCTTTAAACAGGTTTAGTTGAGCAGCATTGCCAATAGGTAGCTAGCCACACGAAAGGCAGTTACACAAACGTTCGGAATTACTAACAAAAGGATTCTCCTCTTTTTCATTTACGATCACCTTGATGTAGATATCTGCCATCTGGGTCAGAAGTTGCCAAAGCGGAGGCAGAATTGTAGCCAGATACTGATTGACAAACTTGGGCATGTCCGAAATTATGTACTTCAGAACTAAAATTTAACTTTAACTGTAAACGTAACTTTAACTTTAACTTTAACACATAACATTACTTTAACTTTAACTGTAACATAACTTTAACTTAACTTGAACTTAACATTAATAAAACATTAACTTAACTTTAACTGAACTTTACCTTAACTTCAACTTTTACATAACTTAACATTAACTTTAACATAACTTTTACTTACTTTTAACTTAACTTTATCTTAAACTTTACTTCAACATAACTTTACTTTTACTTTAACATAACTTAAACTTAACTTTGACTTTAACATAACTTTAACTTAATTTTAACATAACTTTAACTTAATTTTAACACAAATTTAACTTAATTTTAACATAACTTTACATTTAATTAATTTTAACTTAACTTTAACATAACTTTAACAATATTTTAAGTTAACTTTAACTTTAACATAACTTTAACTTTAACGTAACTTTAACTTAATTTTAACCCAAATTCCACAAAAAGTTTGAATAATACTCAGAATACGTCGTTAAGCTCTTTCTTATGGGTGTATGTGTCCTGATGTCAAATTTTACATCGCCAAGACGTTTGATTCTAATGTAACGTTTGAGCAAATATATCATATTAACAATATGATCCATTCATGCCTTTTCCAAATATTGCAATGGCGACCCGCAAAATATCGCTTCACGCACCATCTAGCGTTGAAAAAGGTCAGCAACAATCATTCAATTTCAGTCGAGGGGTTCGTTTATAGCACTTATTACAAAAGTAAGAGTCACAGTATTTTCATTAATTACATTGTGTATATAACTTTAACATTTGTCTGACATGTCACTGTTGTCATCAAATAAAATAATATGTTGAAATACATTCATTTGAAATATAAAAAAAAAAAATCATTTGGTTTACCCCTCGTGACGATAAACAACTACATTGGTAGCCTTTTCGGCCACAGAGGTGCTTTCATCGCTAAAAATTTGGTTCGCCAGCTAAGCGAAAGAGTGGATCATATTGTTAATGTAATATATTTGGTTTGAGGCTAATGTATGTTTATGTACCTGGACGTCACATTGAAGTCTGAATACATTAAGTGTACGGCAATACACATTAAAATTTAATGTTTTGAAGATGTCTGCTGATGTTTCCTACATTACAATTTCTATTCGGGATCGAAGTTGTTCATATTAACGTTTGCTTACGAAAAAGATAGGAATGCCGTCACCATACAAATGTCATTTACCGGAATATGTATCTCTATGAGCACATCGTGATCTGCTAGGTACTTTTCCTTCAGTTGTTCATCAATGATCACAAAGGAAATGTTTCTTCAAAGCTTGGACATTTTGGTTAGATTGAGAAGTCTATTTATAACAGGGTGCTGTGGTTTCTTTGTACATATATAATAGTAGATACCAACGATACCAATGAAGAGTAAATCACATGGCATATGCTACTAAATCAATTTCAAATAATGTTCAACATGATTGTTCGGGTAGTTTTCCTGGCAGTAACGACACCTCTTATTAGTAAGTTTAACAGCAGCTTCAAGCTAAAATTTATTGAAAACTGTTATAAGAGATCGAAATCATTTAAAGTGATCTTTCTTACATTTCAGTGCGATGCCTTGTTTACATTTCCCGAAACAATCACATACGTTGTACTATTTGTAGTGGGTCTGAAATATAAATTAACGAATAATGTTATAATCACTTTGAAATCAAATCCAACATTCAACCAATTTCGAATACAATGTAACTTACAGGTTCCTTAACGGTATCTCGAAAACTCGGACTGACTACGTTTAAATCCTGTAATAAATGGTTTTAGCTTTTGAAAAATAAAGGAAACCTGTCGCACTCGATGTACATTTCAATAATTAATATTGTTACATTGACCTACAAATCACTTTAGCTAAACTACAGCAAACTATTTAGAAACTCGAAAAACTCGATCTACTGAGCATAAACAGGTTCATTTCAATTATGCTCCATATGACGTTTCTTCACACATCGTTCCAGTTCCGTTTTTCGCTAGATGTCAGACTGACGGTTCCATGAGCGTACTGAACTCACGTTCTCGATGACTGACGAATGTTTTCGTAACATTCCCCCTCCCGTGTAGTTCCGGAGCTCCTTGATTTACACCGGAAGTACCTTCAATAGCTATGTCCAGAGGGGCTAGCTTCACTGCATGGCGCTTGATAATCCCATGCATAGTACGAACTGTAGCACTACGAACTTGACCATCCTTTGCCACCGATACTTCGACGACTCTGCCTTTGACCCATCCGTTCCGCTTAGTCTCATCAACCACTAAGACGACATCTCCTGGTTGCAAAGGCTTGACTGGTTGATGCCACTTCGTTCATCTAGTCAAATCTAGTAGGTATTCCCGTACCCATCGCTGCCAGAAGCTATCTGCCAGGTGTTGTGCCAGCTTCCAACTATCTCTTAGAGCTCCAACTCTATCCGATAGTGGTCAAGGTGACTGCTGTACACGTTTCGTGCCATATAAGAGGAAGTGGTTGGGTGTAAGTGCTTCCCCTTCTGCTGAATCCAGTGGAACGTTTGTGAGAATGCCTCGTCGCTGGGGTGATGAGGGTGATCCGAAATCACTGCCATGGCTAAAGGGTGATACGGTCAAAATTTGGTCAATATCAACTTGACGTATTTCTTTCAATTTTGCATTTAAAAAACCTGAACACCTCTCATTTTGAAGGTGTGTGTGTGTAGAATGTTGCTCCTAAGTTGATTTTGGAATTCACTCTTCAGTTGTCAAAATGCCGTCCAAGCAAGAAGAGCAGCGTATCAAAATTTTGCTCGCGCATCGCGAAAATCCGAGCTACTCGCACGCAAAGTTGGCAAAATCGCTAAAAGTTGCCAAATCAACCGTTACAAATGTAATTAAAGTGTTTGGGGAACGTTTGTCGACAGCCAGGAAGTCTGGATCGGGGGGAAATCGAAAACCGGAAGCCGCTGAGACGACAAAGAGAGTTGCCGATAGTTTCAAGCGAAACCCTAACCTCTCTCTCCAAGATGCCGCAAATAAGCTGGGTGTATCGTCTACAACCGTGCATCGAGCCAAAAAACGAGCCGGACTATCGACTTACAAGAAGGTAGTGACTCCAAATCGCGATGATAAACAAAATACGACGGCCAAAGCGCGATCCCGGAGGCTGTACACGACGATGCTGACGAAGTTTGACTGCGTGGTAATGGACGACGAAACCTACGTCAAAGCCGACTACAAGCAGCTTCCGGGACAGGAGTTTTATACGGCAAAAGGAAGGGGAAAGGTAGCAGATGTTTTCAAGCACATGAAACTGTCAAAGTTCGCAAAGAAATATCTGGTTTGGCAAGCCATCTGTACCTGTGGCTTGAAAAGCAGCATTTTCATAGCTTCCGGGACTGTCAACCAAGAAATTTACGTGAAAGAGTGTTTGAATAAACGTCTGCTGCCTTTCCTGAAGAAACACGGTTGTTCCGTACTGTTTTGGCCGGATTTGGCATCTTGCCATTACGGTAAAAAGGCCATGGAGTGGTACGCCGCCAACAACGTGCAGGTGGTTCCCAAGGACAAGAACCCTCCCAACACGCCAGAGCTCCGCCCAATTGAGAAATACTGGGCTATTGTCAAGCGGAACCTAAAGAAGACCAAAAAAACTGCTAAGGGCGAGCAGCAGTTCAAGGCAAACTGGCTTTATGCGGCGAAGAAGGTGGACAAGGTGGCTGTACAAAATCTGATGGCAGGGGTCAAGCGTAAGGCCCGGCAATTCGGATTTGGAAAAGCGGAAGCCTAACTGAATATTTTTCCTGAATTTTATACTAATTGAACTTGAAAAAGAAATTTAATTTGATTTTTTAAATAAACGATTTCACCGATTTACACGCGTTTTCCCTTGACCAAATTTTGACCGTATCACCCTTTACCTTGACAGACCTCACCATTCGTTCCCATGGACCACCCATGTGCGGTGCCAAAGAAGGATTGAATCACCAGCTCGTCCTTGCCTTCGTGAATGTCACCGCACAGTCCTCGTTGATGCTTCTGATCTGATCTACTAGCAGGCGGCTGGCCCCGACAAAGTTAGTCCCATTGTCAGAATAGAACGTCTCAGGAGACCCACGACGGGTGATAAATCGGCGAATGGCCATCACGCAGGACTGCTTCGTAAGACTGTAGGAAACTTCCAGATGTACTGCTCTGACCGTGAGACCGGTGAATAGCACAATCCAGCGTTTCACCAGATTTCGTCCTTGTTTCACTAACACAGGTCCAAAGTAGTCGATACCCGTGTGAGTAAATGGTCGGATGAACGGAGTGAGACGCTCTTGCGGGAGCGATGCCATCATTGGTGGACGTGGAACAGCTTTTGTAATACAGCATCGTTGACACTCCTTGGCGACAAACCGGATCATAGACCTCAGATGTGGAATCCTAAACTGCTGGCGCATCTCGTTGAATACGGTCTCGTTGTTGCCGTGCAGGAACTGTCGGTGATAACTGTCGACGAGGAGGAACGTTAGACACTGACCTTTTGGTAAAAGAATGGGATGCTTAGCTTTGGTGGGGGCGGTAGGTGCAGCCCCTATCCTACTGCTCATCCGAATCACACCGTTGTTATCGAGGAACGGCGACTGCTTGTAGAGAGGACTTGCTTTGCTCAGGATCATTGGTTCTTTGTCTGGATAGGTTTTGTTGTAATGCAGCGCAGCGTACTCGTCTGGATAACACTGCATTTGCACTTGTCGCCAAATAAGATTTTCTGCTCCTGACCATTCCTCACTAGTAAGTATGCCAATGAGTTTTTGGTGATGGAAACAGCTAACCGCTCTGCGTATGTATGCTGCCGTCCATAGTAAATTTTCCCACTTCGAAAATCTGTTGACATCAATCAAAGGTTCCACTACCGCATGATGATGGACGAAGGAAGCGCGTAACTCCTCCGTTGTTGTCGATATGTTCCCTTCTGCCAGCCAGGCTTCTTCGGGTTTCCACAGAAATGAAGGTCCTCTATACCATCGACTGTCTTTATTGAACTCGGGACCAGTGCCCCACTTGGTCGCCACGTCAGCAACATTTTGGCTCGATCGAACTTTACGCCACTCGTCGACGTTTGTCAAGCTGAGAATCTCTCCTATTCTGAATGCAACGAAGGGATGGTAGCGACGACCATCGGACTTCAACCAAACTAAAACCAAAGATGAATGCTAAGATGAAACAGTCGGAAGAAAAACTTTCTATTTTAGAGTCCTCTTTCACGGTCCCTTTCATCCAATGAATATCCCCCGTATGCAAGGTAATTTTGTGGTTTTGCTTCCCCCTCGGTAGAGATGAAATTTTGCGCTCTTTTTTTATCAAAACAATCACACCAAAATCAGAGATGTCTCAATTTTTAAATTATTCGATTAACATCTAATCGATTATTTTTTGTTCGCTGTGCTGTCATTTTTCCACAAATGAGAGTGCAGTATATGTTTGAAACGATGGGTGATGATCCTCTGGTGAGGTTAATGCTTATATCAGCATGATATAACCGATTACAAATATCTTAATTTTCGGTTCGTTAATCGATTAATCGATTATTCGAATAAAAATCGGCCATCACTAGATGAATGTGAAACGTCATTTCAAATTTAAGGTCGTACATAAATAATGATACAATTTGAAAGGGACCGGGACTAATCACAAATTACGTTCCCATGGTAACTGAAATAAACACGAGTGCGGACCGGTTGCTAAAACTGTTGCAGAATCCTCCCACAGGAAACGCTGTTTGATAGGAAGGCTTAAAGATGTACAAATGTTGTGGACCAACCGGCTGCCTATCATCGCTGCTTGCAGCTCTAATCGGGGTATCGAAAGTGGTTTCAATGGTGCAACCAAAGATGAATACTAAGATGAAACTGTCGGAAGAAAAACTTTCTATTTTAGTGTCCTCTTTCACGGTCCCTTTCATCCAATGAATACCCCCCGTATTCAAGGTAATTTTGTGGTTTTTCTGCCCCCTCGGTAGAGATGAAATTTTTCGCTCTTGTTTATCAAAACAAACACACCAAAATCAGAGATGTCCCATTTTTTAATTACTCGATTAACAACAAATCGATTTTTTTTTGTTCACTGTGCTGCCATTTTTTCCACCAATGAGAGTGCAGCACATGTTTGAAACGATGAGTGATGATCCTCTGGAGAAGTTAATGCTTATATCGGCATGATATAACCGATTACAAATATTTTATTTTTCGGTTCGTTAATCGATTAATCAATTATTCGAATGAAAATCGGCCATCACTAGATGAATGTGAAACGTCAAATTTAAGGATCGTACATAAATAATGATACAACTTGAAAGGGACCGGGACTAATCACAAATTACGTCCCCACGGTAACTGAAATAAACACGAGTGTTCACCGGTTGGTGCAACTTTCGTTTTTGCAGCAACCAATGCACACCGCGGAGTACCTAAATCTTATATGCGAAGATAGGCGACCCATGAATATGCTGTATCACTGGCGTCCACAAATACATAGATCTGCATGTCATCCAGCGACTCACTGCTAGCTCCACTGAAAAAAACATCTTGAAACTTCTACCGCTCCCAACTGGCGCAACAACTGACTCCATCTATACCATTGTTCTCGAAGTACTTCTCCGATAGGCTCGTCCCAATCAGTTCCGAACCTCCAAATGTCCTGCATGAGGATCTTCCCTTGGACTATGTAGTGTGCCAATAGTCCCAAAGGGTCAAAGAGCGACATCACTGTTCTCAATACCTCTCGCTTGGTCGGTACGATCGAATTTTGCAGTAGTTTAGTGATGTCTGGTTTCAGTGAAATATCGAACGAAAATATGTCTGATACCGGTTTCCACACCATCCCAAGGATTCGTTCAACATCGTCCGTTTGATCTAGATTCATCGACTTATATGCTGGATTGTCGGTTTCTCCCATCGGTCGCAACAGCTCCGGTGAGTTCGATGAGAAATTGCGATTTCAAATCCTCCTTGCAAGTGTACATACTTGACGTCACTTAACAACTGTACTGCTTCATCTACCGTGTCTGTGCTGTCCAGATAGTCGCCTCCGCTGCTCTATAGGAAAACGATTTGCGCATTCCGGTTTTTGACGTATTGTGATTGACATGGTGAACACGTAGTTCCAAACGTCGCCACATCCATGACGTAGATTTGCGGCTGTAGGTCTGATCGACGTACCTCTTGTGTAGTGCTCAAATGCAGGATGTTGATAACATGGAAACGCATTTGAACGGCATGCAGGAACTGATTGATAAGCTCTGTGCTGCTGGTCAAAATTTTGAAGAATCACTGCAAATCGCTATGATTTTCCGGAGTGTGCCAACTTCGTACCGCAGCTTGGTGCAGAGCCTCCAGAGCCGGGTGGTTTCGGACTTTACTGTGACATTGGTGAAGACACGGCTGCTCGATAAGTATCACCAGCGGCGAGAACGGGACAAATTCGTGTCTCCCGATGAAACTGAACGCCAGTAAAAGTGAGGGTGAAAGCGAAGAGCCAGTGTGTTATTTTTGTCACAAACCGGGACACTTTGAAAGGAAGTGCAAGAAGTGGTTGTCGCTAAAGAGCGGAAGTGGATCTGGAAAGAAACAGAAGAAGCCACGAGATGATAACGCCAAGGCGAAGCAGGCTAAAAGTGACAACAGTGAGGTGTGTTTTGTAGCCGGAGAAAAGCTGGCGAATAGCAGGGTGATCGGTAGTGGAGCGACACGTCACATGACGTGGTGCTAAATCCGAGTGAAGATTCAAAGTCACGCTGGCTGACGGAAACAACACAAGAGTGTGTGGTACTGGCGAAGGTATGATTTTCGGAGAAGACGGACGTGGTAAACGCGTTGAAATTACGCTGAAAGATGTACTTTTTGTGCCAGAGCTCGATGGTGCCCAAGTAACCAAAAGTTCTGATAAAAGGCTATTTATGGCTTTAAGCACCCTGGTTGAAGGTGGTCTATAGAATTCTAAGCAGCCTCATTTTAAAGTCGTTTTAAGAACTTGAAAGTTCCGGTACCATTCTAAGCAGCCTCTGGCGGAACTTGAACGGAACTTTTAGAAAATAAATTAAAAAAGGTTTTTGTCCTCTATCGGTCCTATATTTATATAGTTCGCACTTTTATGAAAGTTATTTTCTAAAGGCAGGTATTAATGTGTATTGATTTATCAGCATTAGTAGTAGTAATGGAGCTGGTTTGAAGAATTAAACCCAGCCCTTCTGCGTGAGAGTCTCAGCACGAGCCGCTACGTCATCTGAAATATATTAAAGTGAGCTGTTGTCCCGCCTATTGTTGGAGTTTTCTGAGCCAGCTGACTGACTTGAATACGAAACACAACACCTTGATGAAATTTAAATTGGTGTTTGCCCGCATGGTATTCCATCACACTTGTGGCGCAGTGATTAGCAATCGTATATCACATGCCGAATACACGGGTTCGTATCCAGGAAATTACTTTTTATTTATTTTTTTTGATAGAATGTTGCATAAAAATAAGAATTATGATTTATTCGGGCCACTGATTATTTTATAATTACGTACATTAAATTTTGTTACCAATAAAGACTTGTGCGTATTGCTTCACGTGGCTTGAAAGTTTTATCGGAACTTTATTTGAACTTTATGGAACTTGAAAGTTCTGTCGGAACTTTATTTGAACTTTATGTAACTTGAAAGTTCTGAAGGAACTTTATTTGAACTTTATGGAACTTGAAAGGTCTGTCGGAACTTTATTTGAACTTTATGGAACTTGAAAGTTCTGTCGGAACTTTATTTGAACTTTATGGAAATTGAAAGTTCTGTCGGAACTTTATTTGAACTTTATGGAACTTGGAACTGTTGAATGCGGAACTTTTGGTTACTTGGGTGGTTTGGTTTCCGTAAGCCAGCTGACTGCAAAAGGATTTGTGGTAGTGTTTGGTGCCTATAAATGTGACATTAAGAATGCAGCGGGTGTTACAGTCGTTGTTGGCGACAAGGTCGGCGGCCTTTACCGGCTGCGGCTGCAGGAGCAGTCGCTGCGTGCAAGCTGCGAGCATCATGAACGGTGCTAGCATACTTGGCATCGGCGCATGGGGCACCGAGATCCAGAGGTAATCCGGCGACTTGAGACTGAAGATCTGGTAAGTGGATTTAATCTAAATGATTGTGAAACACGTATTACCTCTGCGAGTGCTGCTTAAAAGGGAAGCTGGCCCGAAAGCCTTTCTCCCGGGTGAAAATTAATCAATTGACTACTTTGTCAAGCAGTTTTGGTGTGACTTTCTACCAGCGATTTCACAAAACTGGACCAACTAATTTCTATTTTTTTATTAAACGTACAAATGATGGCTACTTTTCTCGTGGTTCTACGGTGTTACCTGATTTATAACGAATATACGTTGTATACGAGTACCCCGAATACAACATATAGTTCGTCTAATTTTACATTGCAAATGCTATGCAAAGTGTTCGGGGTACTCGTATATAACGTATATTCATTATAAGTCAGGTAACACAGTAGAAGAAAAAATCTCAAAATAATGTTTTATTTCAAAGTTCGAGTGGTAGTAAATGTCATTTTAACTGCTCGAATGAAGTGGTTCATTCTGGCACCACTTTCAAGAATGTTTATATAATTTGTTGTTTATAATAGACCAATCCATGATCTGATTTTATCATTCATATTTGACAGTACACAGAAAAAAAAGTTGTTGAATATTACATCCAAACTGCTGCAACCAGGTCAATCCATCGGTTGTGTAATATAACGTTGTACGATGTACATCGATTTTGCGAACAAAATTACATCCATTAATGTAATATTGTATCTGCTTTTTGCTATTACATCTTTATTTCATACATCAGCTTGAATTACGTTGATCGATATTACATTTTTTTGCTGTGTATGATATCAGGCATAACATTTGATAACGGCACAAAAGCATTTGTAAACAAACTTTCTAAGGCCCTTTACACGCGAACCAAAGTACGCCCACGCAAACCAACAACATCATCGGACAGGAGCAACTATCTGCTTTGCGAAAGTGGTATTGGTTTGCGTGAGCGTACGTTAGGTCGCGTGTAAAGGACCTTAGAATGTTTGTTTACAAATGCTTTTGTGCCGTTATCAAATGTTATGCCTGATGCCCTGATATGTTTTTTCATTGTTTTGTACATCTCATTATTAAAGAGCCTGCATTTATATAAAGAGACGACATGTCAAAATTGGAATAATGGATTATCTGTCAAAGACATACACGGTAAGAAAAAAGTACCCAAAAGTAAATTCTTTTCACTCATTTCGGCACTATAGTGCAGGAACCCAAAAGTAGGTAAAGCGGGCCAAAGTAGTTTTAATTTACTTGTGTGCAATTCGAATGGAATTTTCCACTAGCTTTCTATCCAAAAGTAAGTTAGTTGTACCCAAAAGTAGGTAAATATGATTATACTCAACGTTGAGTTCCCACACTTAACTACCCCTATTGGGTGGTTTTGCTCCTCCGTTATTGACAACATTAGAAGGAGAAAAGGAGACAAACTAGTCAAAAGTAGGTAAAAGTGAACCGTTGGGTATTTTTTTCTTACCGTGCAGGAAAAATTATTCCAATCGAGCAGAAGACCTGTCAAATGCATAAGATGTCGCCTCTTTACACAATTGGGTTCTTTAAGGGTATTGAGGTAAATGCGTATTCGTAATCTGCATTAAAAATTTCATCAATGTTGATACACTGGAACTATTTTAAATAAGAACGATTACATTTGCAAAAATCTCCTTATTAGCGCCCCTCGGTGTCACTTTGTATGGGAGTGAGCTGTCAGTTTGTTAGTTTAGTTTCAAACAGTGAAGTTATTATTTTGCTTTAAATCTTGATTTAAAAATCGAGATGAAAGTATGTAGGTTCGAAAAAAATATCGTTGGGCTCAAAAAACGAAGCCGAAAAACCAATATATTTTTCAAAATTAAAGAACCCAATTCAGTCTCTTTACTCATTATGTAAACAAACCAATTTAACCGTTCAAATTTCAAAAGATTAAGAACGCAGTGCCAACATTTCAAATGGGCGTAATTGCTTTTGTAAACAATGGCTTTAGCCGTCGATTTCTCGCAACTAAAAGTTTACCCCTCCAAAATAACAATGCTAACTGGTAGAGGAAACATTCCTCTACCTGTTGGTGTCATTATGTTTCATGAGTAAGCTTTTATTCACGAGAAATTGATGGCTAAAGCCATTGTTTACAAATACAATTACGCCCCTTTGAAATGTTGGCACTGAACGATTGATTTTTTTTTTATTATTGTCTCTCAAATTCGGTTTAAATAGTCAAAGATACATTTGAAGGATAAATACTAGGATAAATACGTAGTTGCATTGAATGGCTCCAAGAAATTTGGTCAAGCCGACATTGTATTTGTCTGATTTGATCAAAACGTTAATTTTCTCCTTGGTTTTCTCCGATTTGAACGCTCTGATGTACTTCGTTCCGGTGTCTTCGATCACTTGTTAGATCTGATACCGATTCTGCGTGAAAAACTCCATTCAAGTAATCTTCAGCGAGTCGAACAACGGAAGTGTATGCTTCCCGAAAACTGTATCCGTTGTGCTAACCATCTTTTACTGGCATTGCTCCCATACGCCCTTCACCCAATTCGCGTGCATAATTTTGAGCTCCTTGAGCTGGATGTCAGCTAGCGGTTGCCTAAACGCTGAAGGCATAAACATAAATATCTTGCATTTTAAATCTCGATTATTGACGTCTGCACGACATTTACCATTAAACCCGGACTGGATGGTGATGATGTCGCGGACCAAAAAAAAATGCTTAATAAAAATCCTGCCAGTAGTTGTGATTGTTGTTTACTTTTAGCGTTGTGGACGTTATGGTTGCCAGCTAGCATAATGTTTCGTTTGCCGTTTTGACAGCCAGTTCGACACGTAAAAACACCCAGAAACACCCTCCGAAACCCCAAAACACCAAAGAAACATAATCAGCACAGGCATAAAGGGCAGAGTGAATTACCCCCTGACAAAATATCATTATAACGTCCAATGATCTCAAAATTCAGAAAATCATGTTTTTATAACAAGTGTGTGGAAGCAAGCCAAATTGCGATCGATCTGTTTACAATCTTCAAACGTCAAAGATCAAAGGAAGCTATTCCAATGAGATATAAATGTTTTCCTATATATAGTGCAAACTTAAATGACTGTCCAATAGTTTCAATATATGATTTTCTTGTAAGATATATCTATTAGTGAGAAATATTCATCACGAAAACAAGTATATTTTACTGGATATTCTTATAGTGCAAACTTATATTAATTTCCATTAGTTTCTAGATGTCTGTTCCCACGTATCAACACTTTCTCACCATACAATATATCAGACAATATTCATATACATCTTACCCATCGCTAACCACGTTCGAAGTAGAGAAATATCATGTACTAAGTATGTAAAATTACGATAGAAATCATTCCTTATCGCAGTCATAGTATTCAAGTGATAATCCAATGCAATCTATCAATCATCACATATAATGAATAAATTTTCTAATATTGCTATGTTATAAGATGGATCCAATAAACCTTACATGTCGATTTGTTCCAGTGTACATACGCAATTCAGCCATAACATTTGAAAACGGCCCACAAGCTTATAAAGCCCTTTCTACGCCCTAATAAAATTTGTATGGTTATTTTGCTTAACGATGTGTTCAGGATATCATCCAAACCGTTTGTGGAATAGTTCTACCATTCGGGTTATCGTTTATTTATGGTATTTGTTTATTAGAGCGTGAACCGAAGAATGCTCACACACACCAATATCACTTGCGAGGGCATACTTCTGATCGTGATGGATATTTTATCGTTGTGGACAGTACGATTTATTGTTTATACAATAATTCTTTTGCATGGTTACAATACATTTCATGGTCCATCTAATTTTTTTTTTAAACGGTATGTCTTCATAATGCTTGTGGGATAAAATGTTTAATATATATTGCTTTTCTCCCACAGTGCGCATCGATAAAGCAGTTGTGTAAATATTACATGGGGATTGTTTCTGAAGGGCGACAAAACGCACACGCGATGAAACGTCAAAACCGGAGAAAAAGATTTTAGTCGATTTTTCTTCTCGGCCGCCCATAAACAAACCGAATGTGATCGCGTGCGTTTGCAGTTTTCGAAAGTTTTTTTTCCACTCGTACAAGGTAATTACAGGCTTCTTCCACCACTTCCAATAATCCGGACTGAAACTCCCATTTATTTCCTCCAGTTTACGATTCTTTGTGCCAACTGTGCATAATCTGGTCATGGCCTCAGGAGCTGCTGCCGCATCGCGTTCGCTGAAAATCTTCGTCGGAAACATCCCCTGGACGGTAGGCCACCGGGAGTTGCGTAATTACTTTGCTCAGTTTGGTAAAGTTTCCTGGGCCCAGGTTATCTTCGACCGTCGGACCGGCGTCTCCAAGGGGTTCGGTTTCGTAGCGTTCCAGAAGCGAACGGCGCTGGAGAATTTGGAGAAGAAACAGAAGCATGTGCTAGAGCAGTCACCCATCTTCTACCAGCAGTCGGATTAATGTGTCGTGCGGATGTAAGAAGTTTAGATTTAAAAGTTGTAGTTTGTTAGTTTTGTGAGACGAAGGGAGAAATCTAGGGTTTTAAGATGTCCGATTTCGAGGACGAAGTGGACCTGTTGGAGGAGGAATTTACGAGGGCAACTAAAGTCATCGAGTTGTGTCACGATCAGTTTGAGCAGAAGGAATTGCTGAAGTTCTATGGGTTTTTCAAGCAAGCGACCAGTGGGAAGTGTAATGTACCAAAACCGGGAATCTTCAATATATCAGGCCGAGCGAAATGGTCCGCATGGAATGACCTGCTTGAGATGACCAAAGAATCAGCAATGAAGGGGTACATTCAGCATTTGACTGGGTTGAAACCGGAATGGGATCAGAATGTGGAAGGAGAAGAATTTAAACCGCAGCAAGCTTCCTGGATTTCGGTTTCAACATTTGCTAAAGAAGAGCCCGTTCTTGGAACGGAGGAGCAGACAGTTGTTGATTTTATCAAAGAAGGCAACATGGAAAAAGTGCAGAAAGTTTTCAATAGCGAAGACATCGGTACAGTCATCAACGAACTGGACGACGAAGGTCTCGGTTTGATCCATTGGGCTGCCGACCGGGGTAATGTGGAAATCCTGCGGCTGGTCATTCAAGTGCCTACGGTGAACATTGATCTGAAGGATTCCGGAGGGCAAACAGCTCTGCACTATGCTTCGAGCTGTGGAAATCGAGATTGCGTGAAATTACTGGTGGACTACGGAGCAGACCGGACCATTCCGGACGAGGAAGGCGAAACTTGTGTGGATGTCGCTTTCGATTCCGATATTAAAGCAATTCTGACGTGAGTACTTCCTTTTTTTATTTCAACCCTTGTGTTTGTGTCACGGATGACAGCCTTGCCGTTTAACGCATATTTTTGATGCGTTTTTTTTCAAATAGATCAATAGAATCTAGGTTCATTCAAACATTTAAAAATGACATCATTTTTTTCATTATGATCTCTCCTAGCAATTCTGACCTTTTGAGTGTGAACTCAGGTTTACTATCCATGTGAACACTACAAATGTTTTCATAATAGAAAAAATCGTTGATTAGACGCCTGTACCAATGTAAACATGTTGGCGGCTGAATAAAACGATTTGCCGCCCGCAGTATGGAACCTTTCACAGCTCAGCCGTTGAAATTGACTCATTTTTTGAGCTCTGTTCACTCAAATTCCCAAACATGCATACGGCCAATCGGACCCATATTTGAGTTTCGTTAATTCAAATTCTCCAAAACATACACACTTAGTTTTTTTGCCGAGATTGGCACCACCGAGCAGCTCGGCATTTATTTTTACTGAGATTTTAGCAAAATTTCAGTTTGTTAATTTGTTAGATCCCGGCAAAATTGCCGTTTGTTAGCTAAATCTCGGCAAGTTTTTCACTGAGGTCCAGCAAACTAAAATGCCGAGTAGTGGTATCAATCTCTGAAAAAAAAAAATCTAAGTGTGTTCAGGGAGAAAAAATACTACCGAAAATTTGAGTTCTTTTTACTTTTTTTTTTTTCTTTATTTAAGAGATTTTCAGTCTTGGGCTGGTTCGTCTCTGGTTCTTTTTACTTAATAGTGAGTTCACCCTCTCACTTGCACTATTTATTGTTGTCAAAAAAGGAACGAATTTATAAAGAGACGACATGTCAAAATTGGAACAATCGATTATCTGTCAAAGTCATAGGAAAACTTATTCCAATCGAACAGAAGACCTGTCAAATGGATGGAATGGTCGCCTCTTTACCCAATTCAGTCTCTTTAGTGCAATGAGTCGCAGTTGCAATATGCTAAACAAGACGTAAAGGCCGCTTTACTAAACTTAATAATTTGATTCAAATAAATAAATAATATGCAAAACTATTGCCTCCATCGGCGGCAGAAAAAAAAACTGTTCAGCAATGATTAGCGGTGCAGAAGTCTAGCCGCCAACCGTGTGTTCACCTCTAAAATCTCCGCGCGAGAAAATCGGCCGCCCTCTTTCAGCTTTTGACAGCTGATCACAGAGAGGGGAACAAAATCCAAATTCGATGCAAAGATCGTTACATTTTACTGCATTCAGTGAACACATTTTACTCGAATTTAACATTGTTTTACGAATAATAACGTTTGAATTGCAAAAAAGTGCATCTAGTTCCTAAAGAACACACAGAAGAATCTGCCTCAAAATGGCTACGAGTACTCAGAACGCCATAACCCTTAAGGGATCGGCTGCAATCCTAACGGAGTACCTGAGTAAGTTGTTTTTAAATTTTTGGATCTTAGTAATTTTTCTAAAGTTTCATCCTTGATCTGATACACAGTTTATAACAATAGACTATCGTAACCAATAAAACAAATTTCAAATTTTCCGTTGTGTCCCTACGAAATTCCTCTACCATTCCACAGACTACGGCATCAACGCGATCCTGTTCCAACGGGGAATCTACCCCCCGGAACAGTTCACCAGCGTGCAGCAGTACGGCATCACGGTCCTAATGTCCAAAGAGGAGAAGATCATTACCTTCCTTCAGCACGTCCTCTGCCAGGTACAGGAGTGGCTCACCCACAACGAAGTGGAGAAGATCACCATGATCATCACCAACGTGCACACCAAAGAGGTCCTGGAGAGTTGGGATTTCAAGGTCCAGAACGAACCCGGCGATGGCTCGAAGATCGATCCGAACAATCCCACATCGTCGAAGGAACTGAAAAAGATCCAGGCGGAAATCAGGGACGTGATGAGGCAGCTGGCGGCGTCGGTCAGCTACCTACCACTGATTGAATGCATCTGTACGTTCGATGTGCTGATTCATACGCTGAAGAAGACCGACATTCCGGAAAAGTGGAACGAAACCGGCGAGGTGCAGATCCAGAATGCGCAAACCGTACAGTTCAAGTCGTTTTCGACGGGGCTGCACAAGATGGATACGATCGTTAACTATAAGATGACTGATTAGAGGTAGCAGAAGTTGGGAGCTGTTGCGAGGAACGTGTCATTCAAACTAGCTTTGTAATATTGAATGAAATTGGTAGCTTAAGATGATTTAGGGACGGAGTTCAACCAAATAAAGTTATTTCTTAATCGTAATTCAGCATTATTTAGAAAGATTTCCTGTCGAAGACTGATTCCCCGAACAAAGCCGGTTAACAAATTTAGATGAACATTTCAAAAGGTCCTATCTACATTGATCGATTCTCTTCCTCGACTTTCTATTTTTATAACCACGGCTATGCAAAGAAATTTCGCACTATTTACGACACATTTGATAAAGGATGTTCATATCTAGCGTCCAAAATATCAAACAAGACAAAGAATGCTTTTGCAGCTGAGCTATTAACGACAGAGGAAGTCGATGAATACATATAACCTCCGAGCACACCTATTTAATCAATTATTGTCCCATTAAAATGAAAAGTTTTTAAGTTAAGCTCAGCGACAGTGACACACGGTGTTTCGTGAAAACCCAAAGCACTAATGTCAGCTTCTTAAAAACATACAAATTTGAAATTGGTACTCGATTTTTGTTGAAGCGCAGCAAACAAAATGTAGCAATTTCAAATTTGTATGATTTGTGGGAGCTGACATTAGTGCTTTTGCAGTTTCGCGCTAATGCTTCCATAGAGTATCAACTTAAGCTCAGTGACAGTAGAGAGATTCAATGGAATTAATCCATTAATGTCCTCTTTTTTTCTGTTCGGTACCTAACACTACTGCGACCAGTAAATTGATCTATTATAGTATATCCCGTGTCCTTAGTTTAGTGCATGTCGTACTACTCCATCACTATTGAGAAATGATGAAGTATTCGATATTTTTTAAAGTTGCCACTCTTGCCTTTATCGCAAGGATCCGACTCTAATTGAAAGGTCCCGCTATTTATACCCTTCGGAGTGTTGAAACACCCTCCAAAGGCGCGCCCCTTTGTCAGTCAAAATTGGATTCCTTAGCAACAAAATTAAGGTATGACCAGCGTTGCCAGGTCATTTTCAGAAAAATCTGGACCAGCTAAAATATAAAATCTGGAATGCTCCAAAATATCCTGTTTTTAACATAATGCTTTTGTAATCAAAGTGATGTGCCAATCTTCCGTAAAAATTGGTCAGTATGATCATCTGGAATTTATTTGAAGTACTAGAATCGTTATGAATTACTAGTTTAAATAAATTATATAAAGCAAATAACTTGTTAGCATTGCTAAATCATCCAAAAGTTGAAAATTATTGACGATTGTGGCCAAAAGTTTAAATATCAATTACGCAGCAGTTCAAAAATTGAATTAAATGTGGGTAAAATACTGCAGAAAACATATTTAGAATTGTTTTTTTTTTTTTTAAATATAACTTTTTTAAAAAAGAATGAGAAGCAAAGAATTAAGTAAATTTGATGGGATGTTTTTTTAAAGTCGATGTAGTCCTTACGATTTGATGCAGTACCATATAATATAAAGATTTTATTAATTCTAAATAATTCTAATATTACCCTGAGGTTGATCTGATTTACAATTTAATTCAATACAACACACAACAGCCAATAGGCATTTTTTTTTAAACCTAAATTCATCTGGCTGAAGTGGGAATCAAAGCCCAACATCGTGGTACTCACACAAAGTTTACCTAAACTACAGGTAACTGTACTATTTGCGCCTAACCATTACGAATAATGTTATGCCAAAGAATAATTTTATTATATTACTAAAATGAAAGTTTGATAGTGTCATTTTTGAAGTCTCAGGATCTTTAAATGATTATAAATTCCGGAATTTCTATTTTTCCTGGGTCCCAGATCATGAAAATTTTTGTTAGTCTGAATTTATTTGGAACTCTTCACAGGATATCTTTGCCCTTTTGTTTGAATTCCATTTGAATGATCCTAAAATTTCATCATACTTATTTTCTGGATTCCCCTAAAATAATCTTTTCCAGTAACATTCATAGCAGAATGCATAGCATTACCTTTTTTAATATCTTACACATTACTCTACAATTCCACAATTCCCTGGATTCCCTGTGTCCAGTTTTCCTTATGAAATTCTTAAAATATTCTTAATAATTTCCTTTGGTAAGGTTAAAATTATTTTTAAATCCTCTTCAGTATTTCCTAAGTACTCAAGTACTTTGCCAAAATGGCCTTGAAATTCTCCCAGAAATTGCGCATAATTCCGTTAAAATGTCTTAAAATTTTATTAAAATGAATCTCCATAGAAACATTGGACAGCAAATCCATTGAAATTTTTCCTACCATTCGTATCAGCATACTCATTAAGTTTCATCATAAGAATTTTCTATAATTTCTTTTCCGGATTGTATTTCCTATATTCACAAAATCTCCATGCAATTGTCAACAGAGTTGATAAGACATTTGAAACCGCCTTCAACCAGAGGTTGTACAGACTGAGTATTTAACACTAAACAACGGACAACACGCCACACCCAGTAGATCAGTGGGGAAATTTTCAGGTTGTCAAATTTTGCACCGGCTGGAGCGGGAATCGAACCCTTACTTCGTGGCACACACAATACGCCTGAACAACGGGTGACGCCGCACGACTACGAAGGCCAAAAAGATGGATGGAACTCTACTCAGAATTAGCTTGAAGTTCTCCTTTGATTACACAAGGAATTCGCCTCACATTTCACTGTGAACTATTTTCAGAATTACCTTAAAATTCCAATAAAGTCCAACGCTGATAATAAATGTTAATAATTAAAGTAGCAAGTTTGGATTTTTTTTATTAGAGGGTAAATCAATTGCACTGATATTTTTAAAGCAACATGTTCAAAAAGTCTGGGAAAATCTGGAACATATATAAAAAATCTGGAAACATACGTGGTCTGTCTGTGTATCTGGCAAGATGACTAAAAATCTGGAAAATCCAGATAAATCTGGAATACTGGCAACGCTGGGTATGACACCGATAATGACCGTGCATCAGAACCCTAGTCTTAACCACTTCAAACTAGGGAACAACGAGTAGAAGATTAGGAATCACATAGATGAAGAGAACTAATTCATTTTTTTCCTTGTTTCAAGATCATCCTCGGTAGACAAAGCCGAGTCTTGTCACTATCAACAAGGCATAAAAAGTAACAAGGACTAAGATGTGTTCCTTGGATTACTGAAAAATCCTGTTCCCCTAGTTTGAAGTAGTCAGGACTAGGAATCGGTGGTAGATCTTACATCCCGTTATGTACCACGAAAAGGTGATCTACCCACGTTACGGGACATCATCGGGTCCTCGTCAAGATGCCATAGCAAATTAGGAAGGTTGAAATCGCCAACCGACAAGATTATGTCAGACGATCTGCACTTGTAAGAGCAGTCTTTATTGGGGCCTCCCTTAGCTAAGTCGGTAAAGGCGGAGCTGGGCTGGGTTCGATTCCCGGGCCGGTCTAGGAAAACTTCTCGACTCCCCTGGGCATAGAGTATGATTGTACTTAGAAATACTCAGAGGGAGAGATGGGCGGAGAGAATGTTTTGAGCCAAATGAACAGTCAAAATCTGAGCCAAACGAACATTTCCAAATGGTTTAAAGGGTGTCCACGATGAAATTGCCACACACAAAATTGATTCGCAAAATTCGAGTTTTCATCCGATTGCCATCAAATTTTCAGGGATTGAGAAATAACTATTAAACTTCATTTTACCATTTTACTCATATTTTATTTACAGTCCATACGCAAATGCCCGCACCTTGGCCTTAACCCCGGCCATAAGATTCTGCACAACCTGTGAATCAACCGTTTTTTGCATGTAAACCCATACTTTCTTCAGTTCCTCGACTGTCTTCACTACCTTAGGTCGTTTAAGAAGGTGCTGCTTCATAATCGCCCAGTACTTCTCGATGGGGCGGAGCTCCGGAGTGTTGGGAGCACAAACGAAGTGACAGACGGAGCAGCTCGAAAACTTTGGTGACTAACCTGCTATTGCAATTTTTCAGTGTACCACATGGCAACACCACTACTACTGGATTGTAACACATGGCAACACTACTACTGTTGCTACTACTAGATTGAACTAGCATTTTCACCAAATGTACTAGAATGTTTTGGTTCTATCTCTTTCAGTCTACTCAAAACTGAGATGCATAAAAAAATTACAAAATGATACGCACTCTTTGCACACTGTCAAAGAATCATTGTACACAAAATCAACTTTGTTCAAATCAAAACAAAAAAAACTAACCCATCTGGTGGATGATGGCACAAGCTTCCAAGAAAATTCTATTACAGTGAACCACATTATTTGAATGGATTCCTTCGCCAGTTAGTCGTCTGTCACTTCGGCACGTTAGTCGTCACGAACATTTTCGGCACGAAATTGACCTTGGAGTAGTGGCATGAGGCCAAATCCGGCCAGAAGATTGTTGGGACGTTGTGGGCCTTCAGGAGAGGAAGCAGCCGCTTCTGGAGGCACTCTTTTATGTACACCTGTCCGTTCATCGTGTCCTGGGTCACGAAAGGTGCACTCCGCTTCCCGCACGTGCAGATGGCTTGCCAAACCAGGAATTTCTTCGCAAATTTGGACATCTTCTGAGTGCGGACATGCTTATCATTCTTACTAGATTAAATGTGAGGCTATTGCAATTAGAAATACTCAGAGGGAGAGATGGGCGGAGAAAACAAAATACAATTCGGCAGCAGGGATTTGTTCCTAAATTATCTTGCAACCCTTGCTAGAAGCTAGCATTTCAAATGACTTGTATATTTGATTCGATTTACGTGCAAAATAATAATTGATTGCATCGCAATATTTTGCACATTTCTTGGTGCTATTATTCAACCAACAAAGATCAATTAATTAATAGAATTAGAATATTGCTTCTGATTCCAAAAACTACTTGAATTTGAGAAGCACACGAAACATAAAGGTGATTGAATTTCTGTTCGATTGCAATTGGCAAATCAAAGTTGGCACTCGTGGAGAATAGACGAACTATGAAAGTGATGATGGTTTTAAAAAATTTCCACGGAGAGCTATAAGAGTCCAATCTTAAAATGCTTTTATTTTGAAAATGGAGCATTGTATTTAATTCTGGTTGTTGCTACTGTTGTAGAAAAGCTAAAATCTATGCATACACCTAAACATCAGTAAAATTTTTTTTTTTTCTATATTATATATCTATTGAGTAGTCCTTAAGTTTTCTACTAACGTAGCATTAACCAGATTTAAATAAAATGCTCCATTTGCAAAATAAAGGCTTTTTAAGAAAACTCGTATACCTCACCGTGTAAAATGTTGAAACCATCATCACTTTCATAGTTCATCTATTCTCCACGAGTGCCAACTTTGATTTGCCAATAGCCTCACAATTAATCTAGTAAGAATTATAAAACATTTAGAAAATTCCAATTGGAATGTACGCTTGGCTCAGATTTTGACAGTTCATTTGGCTCAAAACATTCTCTCCGCCCACCTCTTCCTCTGAGTATTTTTAACTGCAATCGAACAGAAATTCAATCACCTTCAAGCTGGGTTTAGACAGGGCAAGTCAATTGATCAAGTCAGTTGAATTCAACTGACTTGAGCGCGAATTGAACGTGTAAACAATGCCATTCAACTGACTTGATCAACTCACTTGAATTGAAAAAAGTTGAACCAGGCTCAATTTTTCAAGCCAATTGAATTCAACTGAGTTGATCATTTGACTTGCCTAGTCTAAACCCAGTATTATGTTTCGTGTGCTTCTCAAATTCAAATAGTTTTTGGAATCAGAAGCAATACTCTAATTCTATTAATTAATTGATCTTTGTTGGTTGATTAATAGCACCAAGAAATGTGCAAAATATTGCGATGCAATCAATTATTATTTTGCACGTAAATCGAATCAAAAATACAAGTCATTTGAAATGCTAGCTTCTAGCAAGGGTTGCAAGATAATTTAGGAACAAATCCCTGCTGCCGAATTGTATTTTGTTTTCTCCGCCTATCTCTCCCTCTGAGTATTTCTAATTGTACTTGCCACACAAACCAGCACTATCATCGGATAGGGGAAAGTATCCCCTACCCGATGATGGTGTTGGTTTGCGTGGGCGGCTTTCGTTTTGTGAGGAAAGGGCTTTAGAACGGTTTGTTTACAAATGCTGATGGGCCCTTTTCTAATGTTGATCCAGAATTATACTAATGCAAAAATGGTACAGGGATCGAAAGCTCTCAATTAATAACTACTGTGGAAGTGCATCTAGAATAGAAATACTCAGAGGGAGAGATGGGCGGAGAGAATGTTTTGAGCCAAATGAACTGTCAAAATCTGAGCCAATCGAACATTCCAATCAGTGCTAACATTTGAAAACGGCGCAAAAGCCATTTGTAAACAAATGGTTTGTGGGCCCTTTACTCGCTACCCGAAGAACGCCCACGCAAACCAACAGCATCGTCAGGAAGGGGAAAATTTCCCCTACCCGATGTTGCTGTTGTGTCGCGTGGGTGTACTTCAAGTAGTGAGTAAAGGGCCCACAAACCATTTGTTTACAAATGGCTTTTGTGCCGTTTTCAAATGTTAGCACTGCAATGATTTCTCTTCCGGATTGTATTTCTTTTATTGACAAAAACTCCATGCAATTGTCATCAGAGTTGACAAGACAATTGACACCGTCTTCAACCAGAGGTTGCACAGGCAGAATATTTAACAATATACAACGGACAACACACCACACCCATTAGACCAGTAGGAAAATTTTCAGGTTGTCAAAATTTGCACCGGCTGGTGCGGGAATCGAACCCTCACTTCGTGGCACTCACAATACGCATAAATGATGGGTGACTCATCCTTTTGCCCTGCAGCCATATTCGATGTGCCTGTATGTGATGTTGTTTTCATCCACGTTAAGAAGTCGATATCGTCTTGAAGAAATTCGCATTTCATTAGATTATCTTCTGGTAAAATCTTGCTCTCATCTCGAACAGCATATAAACAAAAATAAATACTAAGATGAAACCAAAGATGAATACTAAGATGAAACTGTCGGAAGAAAAACTTTCTATTTTAGTGTCCTCTTTCACGGTCCCTTTCATCCAATGAATACCCCCCATATTCAAGGTAATTTTGTGGTTTTGCTGCCCCTTTGGTAGAGATGAAATTTTGCGCTCATTTTTATCAAAACAATCACACCAAAATCAGAGATGTCCCATCTTTTAATTACTCGATTAACAACGATTTTTTTTTGTGCGCAGTGCTGCCATTTTTCTACCAATGAGAGTGCAGCACATGTTTGAAACGATCGGTCATGATCCTCTGGAGATGTTAATGCTTGTATCGGCATTATATAACCGATTACAAATGTTTTACTTTTCGGTTCGTTTATCGATTAATCGATTATTCGAATGAACATCGGCCATCACTAGATGAATGTGAAACGTCATTTCAAATTTAAGGCCGTACATAAATAATGATACAATTTGAAAGGGACCGGGGCTAATCACAAATTACGTCCTCACGGTAACTGAAATAAACAATGGGGGTCAACGAGTGGTGCAGCATTTGGTAGCAACCATGGCATGGCAAGCATTTTTTTATCGTACCCGCGCTCTTTTCTGTGATGGTCTCGATAAGATTCTAGCGCAAAGTGGTCGGAACATAGCTTTTTTCATTCGAAGGGTTTTGCACCACACCGGTTAAATATTTCTGTTACCTCCGTAGAGTTGCAAGATGTGACCCACAAACCGCATCTAAATTTTCGAAAGACATTTTCTGAAATATATGCCTGAATGTACTTACAAAGCATCATTTTTGGGAAAACTATGGAATGTTATAGAATTTCCTTGTTAATGCCTGTACCAATAGTACTCGCACTTACGACCCATTTTTTTAAACTATCGTTTTGTTTACATATATTGACGGCAGCTCGGATGGCAAAACAGAACATCTGTCAATATCATCAGTGTCAAAGTCGAAACACTAGCGCCTATACCTACATTCAACATTCCATACCAATTTCAATCGACAGTTTCAAAACTTTACACAAGTTTTCATGTTAGCTTGGACGTCTGTTCTCTGTGCTAGGGGATTAGGCCCTAGATAAGCCAACTTAGCGGTTGACACAGCCTGAACAATTACAATTTCAATTATAATGCTATAGAACCGATTGAGCTTTTACTCGCAAGAAATTAGTGATTACACCCAAATCTCGAATCAGTTCGGAAATATTACAATAAAGGGGGAGGGGGTGATTCCGTAATTATTGCATGACCCTCTTTCCGAGAAGGTGTAACGGTTCTTCCTTAATCACCTGCTCACGATCAATGAATATCTTATTGCTGACACACAGCTAATATCCGGTATCCAGGACCCTCGCTGACAAGTAATCCAATAGAAGATCCATTGAATGTTGAAGTTTATCACTTACTTAATTTCTCACTTAATAAAGTTATAAAAAACTTACCTAATTTAAGTAATTCCAAGATCTAAAATTATTCAATATCTTGAAGTTTCGTATTCCATGTACAAGTTCAGCTATTGAAAATTTTCAAAGTGCCAGAAACAAGGAAAAAAATAAAGGATTTATTTCAAGTTCGTAGGAACTTTGGCGAAGTAATGAGTAATGAAAAGAAATGATGAGAATTTCAGTGAAGCTCCATAAACAAACTGCGGGATCATAAGGGAAGTTAATACGCTGAAAATATGGGGAACTTACTGGAAACTTTTAAGAAATTTTTTAATGCTAAAAGAACCGCTTTGATTCTTTTAGCATCCGAACATTTTCGGGAACTTTTATGAAGTTCCTAGAATTTCAGAGAACTTCACAGGTGTCAAGGGAACTTGAGAAGTATAGAAAACATGAGGGGTATTGTGCAATTTTTTAAGAAGTTCTAAGTACCTCAGAAAAGCTAGATCTAGAGATTTTTTGGGGAATTTCAGACCTTAACAGCAGTTTCCAAAGCTTTAGTCCAGACTTTTGGAGCAGTTTGAATACCTATAATCGTAAATTTAGAAAAATTCAGGACAGTTTTATGATGTACTGAAAAAAAAATCGAGAACCCTTAAGATGTTCCGAGAATTTCAGGGAAGTACAGAGTCCTTGAGAGAATTTATGAAAACTTCAGAAATATTTCAGAAACTTCACAGAAGTCCAGAAAATTTCAGGGAAATTTAAAGGTTTTTACGGGAACTCCATTTATTTCCGAGCAGCAGAACCGAGATCTTCAATAGAATTGAAAGTTTTAGGGAAGCTTCGAGAACATCAAGACAGATTATAGAATCAAAGGGCAGTTCAAACAATTTCAAGGAAATTGTAGAAACCTTAAAGAAATTGCGAGAAACTCAGGGAATTCAGAAGCGTCAGGGAATTATGAATATATATCAAACAAATTGCCGGATTATTAAACAAATTAAGAGAACTTCAAGTAACCACTGATAAGTTCAGGGAAAATTAGGGACCGTTTATAATGGTTATAATGCTTAAGGGAAATTGTCGAAACTTCAAAGCAAATAATTGAATTTCAGTAAAATTGCGGGTCCTTCAAAAAATTCTGAAAATTCAGGGCAGCCTAGAGAACTTTAAAGAAATTCAATAATCGTTTAGGCAGTTTAAATACCACCAGGAAAGTCTAGACTATTGAAGAAGTTTTAAATAAGTGTCGATAATTTAAGGGAAGTGAACTTCAAAAAAATCTTGAGAACTTCAATGAAAATCATCGTTCTAATTCCATGAAAATTGTGGCAGCACAAAAGCTCCAGAAATTTAGAAAAACTTCAAAAACTTCACAGAAAGACTGTGGTCTTCCCAAACATTTCGAGAACTTTATAGAAATCTATAGAGATTAAGGAGAGATCCGCGAACTTCAAGATTTTTTATGAACATTGGGGAGGCCAGTTCCTTTAGTTTCAGAAAATTAGTGGGAAGTTTAAAGCAGTTCCCAGATTTTCAGATAACTTCAGAGACGTTAAAAAGTTAATTGAGGTCTTCGCATACGTTCAGAAGCTCACTGAAGCTTAAACATTTTTAGGGCGGTTCAATTAAATTCAGCGCAATCCAACAAGATTCATGAGACTGCTAAAACCTTAGAGAAGTTTTGAGAATTTCAGAAAAGAACAAAGAACCTCAGAGCAGTTCCGTTAACATTAGAGAAGTCACATAAATTTTAAAGAAATTTTGAGAACTTCAGCGAATTGTTAAACGTTTAGAGGAGATCCATGATCATTGAAAAAATTTAGAAAACTTTAGGAAGTCCTAAAAAGTTCAGGGAAGTTTGAGAATTTGATGAGAAGTATTGTGAGTCTCAGGCTAGTTTCTCAAACTACAAAAGAACTTCGAGGTAGTTTCATTAACTTCAGGAAAAAATTGGGAACTTTCAAGTAGTTCTGAAAACCTCGCCATATTCTACGGAGATTTTCATTGAAATATTCCTCAAAATTTTGGTTAAGCTATGCTCCGAATTCAATTTTCTTTTAGTTTTCCTTGGAATTCTCCACAATAAGAAAGCCTTTCGAAAGATTCTCCGAATATTCATTGAATTCATTTCAGATTTCCTTTTCAATCTCACTCCTTCCCTTGGAATTCTTCTCTCGTTGAAAGTCTCCTAAGAATTCATTGGCATTTCTCCTCACAAATTACTTAGATTTCTTCTCATAATTTGTTTGGCAAACTCTCCTGAATTAATTTTCCGAATTCCTTTGAAGATGTCCTGGAGTTATTCTCAGATTTAATTGTAATCCTCCTTTAGTATTTTCAAAAAAAATCCAAGGACTTATGCTCCGGAGTCGTTTTCTCCCATAAACTTTATGAAATTATGCCCTTGGAATTTTTCTCTGAAGCTCCTCAGAAATTCCTAAGAGTTTTCATTAAAATTTACTTTTAGGTAACTTGTTAGTCACTATTTTTATAACAATAAGTCACTATTTGGTCACTTATTTCATCAAAATGGTCACTAAAATCACTATTTTTAACAGCAGTGATTGCTACCAGCCCTGTTATTATTATATTTAAATTATTTGAATTCTATAATCGACGGTTTATAGATAAAACTTAAGGTTACTGGTCTTGCTTATTATTTCCATTTGACAATAACATAATTTCCTTGTCATACCGAAGCCATAAAAAACCGAGTTGATGTAGAATCACCAATATTTGTCATTTGCATTTGTTCACTTCTTCATTCGCCGAATCAAATATCATCTCGATGTATTTTTCCAATAGCCAGATTCCTTCGGAACAGGATTCGAAAATTATCAGGAGCTATTAAAAACTCTTCGAAATGCAGAAAACACTCCTCATAGTTTCACCTCAGCTATCATCGCACCCTCAAATTGTATGAATAGAAATCAATGTAAACCGACGAGAAATAAACCCACCCCATATCGATGCATCTTGTCGCGTTTTTTGTTTTGAATCATGCCTCATCGCGCACCCCCATGTGATTTGGAAATTGATAACGAAATCTCGTTTTTTTTTACTCATTGAGAGTAAGAAGAGCGACGACAAATCTATTGATCGGTCACTCACACAAACACCACATCCTAGATTCGGCAATGGGTTACTCCATTGAAATACTATGGCTTTGCGTGATTTTGGAGAAAATTCCAATGTGGAAGTATTGTGTGAATTGTGAATTACACTTCTTCGAGGGTATTTTAATTGAGAAAAAAATCATAGTCATTTCAAACACCCTATAACCGAATATAATTCCCGCGCAAAAAGAAAATAATAAATGGAAGAATGCAGTGAGAGTGCTGAAAGGATCGATTGCAAATGTCTGCGCAGCGGCTTTTCCCCCTTCTATTCAATGTTTCGCATTCGAGAGCGCATTATTGATCGCACCACCCCCACCCCTGCGAATATTATCCTTTAGTGAGGATATGCGAACACAGAAGTGCCTCCTGCGCAATTCTGCTTGCCTAGTTTCAGGCGGGAACGGGACAGTTGAATTTCGATCCGAAGTGGAAAATTCCATCAGCTTTTGCGCTCCCGCAACATTCGGAAAATGTGGTACGTCATTTTCCGGAAAACTGCTGCTGCATACCTTCAGGTGCATGAGGATGAATCAAGCATCGCTTTTGGTGTGGCCGGTGGGTGCGTTTTATTGGATTTAAATATGAAGTAATTTCGGTGGGTGAGTCAATTGAATGGGTGGTGAGGGAAGAGATTGTATTCGATTTGAGAATGAGTCAAATTGGTTGGGTGCGATGATGAGAAACAATAGCAACAAGTGGATGAAATTTACATCCGTGGAATGAGAATGAATCGATTCAGGGGAAGAAATTCGCATGAAGTTCGAACAACGCATGCGCTGATTTCTATCAGTTATTATTGGCGCTCAAAGCAATGCATTGAAAGGAATAGACGCTTGCCAGCTGAAACTACTTGTTCAGTCGTGTCAAAAGCTTCCGGTACTTTTACAACCCATTCTTTAAAACTTGTATGGTTCTTCATTTTTGATGGCTTTTTTGTCATTATAAATGCTTTTTCTTGTTCTTCGTTCTTGAAGCTTGAAAAAATTGGATGTTCTGTTTCCTTCTGCAGCTGGCTTAGATTGTACCTCGTGCAACGTGAAGTTACTGTATGCATTGGAAACTACTCATCGTACTGTTTCTCGAACAGATCAGGAGTTCCACAGGGTAGCGCTTTGGGACCACTTCTCTTCTCTTTATTTGTGAACGATGTAACGTTTATTCTACTACGTGGAGGTAAATTGTTTTTTGCCGATGACTTGAAGATTTACCTAGTCGTTCGAGGCTATGCTGATTGTTAAGAACTACAAAACCTTCTTGAAATCTTTAATGATTGGTTTGAACGTAATTTTATGGTCTTGTGCGTCTTAAAGTGCTGCGTAATTAGTTTCCGTCGAACTAGGACAGCCGAAAGCTCACATACACTCGGCACTTCTCAACCACGATCGACAACGCTAATCGTCAGCTTGGATTCATGTTCAAGATATCTGAGGAATTTCGTGATCCTCTGTGTTTTAAAGTCCTTTACTGTTCATTGGTACGCTCACTACTGGAATTCGCGTGTGTTGTCTGGAATCCCTACCAAGCAGTATGGAGTGGACGATTCGAAGCTTTTCAACGCAAATTGGTCAGATACGCACTGCGCTATCTTCCATGGAGTGACCCGCTGAATTTAACACCGTATGCTGATCGCTGTCGTTTACTGGGTTTGGATACTCTTGCTAAGCGACGAAACATATCGCAGGTCGTCTTCGTTGCTAAATTTTGCTCGTTGCTGACTTACTGGCCAAAATTAATCTGTATGCTCCTGCCCGAACACTCCGTCCGAGAGCCTTGCTACATGAAGTAGTACATGCAACCAACTATGCTGCAAACAGTTCCTTTGTCGCCATGATACATCAATTCAACGAAGCCTCTGACCTATTTGACTTTGACATCAATGCCTCCAGGTTTTGTCATCGTTTGCTGTCTGCCAATTTTTAATTTTTAATGAGTGACTACATTCAGATTTAAGTGTTTCATTGAGACTATCAAGTCAGATGGACTATAATAATAAATAAATAAATAAATAAAACGCATGTAACCATCCTGGCCTAATAGTCTAAACAAAATAGTTTCAGACTCAACCTTCTATTATGTGCATGAAACTTTCCACATTTGTGCTGAAATTTGGCCATGTCAAAAGTCAAAAGTGTTCGATTTGAAAAATTATCAGCGGTACCATTTTTAAAATGCTTTTAAATAAAAAAAAATTCAAAACCCAGTTGAAGAAGATACTATATTAATGTCAATACCAAACTTAATAAAGTGAAATTTATGCTACAGCAAGTAATGAAAGTACAGAAGTGATAGTTCCGATCAAGGTTATTAATCGATAACCTTCGACAACGTACGCGTTAACGCCGGCGCCGGTGGTGTAGTGGTAAGCGTGACTGCTTTCTCATCTCAATGGGTCAGGGTTCAATCCCAGTCGAGGTCGGTGGGATTTTTCTGAGGCATAAAAAGCTCTGGTCACATCTTCCTTTACTTCCCGTTAGTCCCGGCCCATGTGTGTTTTAATGGGTGGGTGCGATATCCTACGCAGGTGTGTGGAAGCTGCCTTCCTTGCACATTCGATTGCCGTCAATGGATGGCAATCGATGGCCGTCGGTGATGTGCACTAGATGACAGAGACCGACGTTAAATAAAGGTAAGAAGAAGAAGAAAGTGTTAAATTTGTGTAAAAAAGAACCAAATATTAACTATTCAATGGTAAATCAATAACCAAATAAATAAACTTGGTCAACAGAGACGGCAGTTATTGCGAAGCGGAACATCAGCGAACGGAATCAGTTGGGAAAATAAAGAGCATGCCAAGATAAATATATATACAAAGGTGTACACAGCTAACAAGGGGTGAATGAAGTGGTAAACCTTGCGCATTCCACACTCCTCCTCAACGCTTTGCCACTTCACTGATTCTTCTCCAATCCCAACATTTCTTAAAAACGCCCAGGGGCTTCGTCATGATGTCGGCGATCATAATGTCCGTGGGACAATATTCCTAAACGATATCACCTTTTTCGCATAGCTCCTGGACAAACTTTTCCTTCGTACTGATATGTTTGGAACGCTGGCTCGATCGCTCCGTTTTCACGAATGCCAAACACCCTTGGTTGTCCTCTTTCAACACTGTCGGTTCTCCCAGTGATTCACCGAAATCAGTTAACAGCTGTCTTAACCACAAAGTTTCTTGGCAGGTGACGTATTCTGCCACCATAGATGAAAGGGTAACACACTGTTGACGCGGCTAGCCCACTAGATTAAGCCACTTTGGTAGTAGAATGCTGATCTTGACGTTGATCTTTTGCTTGCGGGATCACCCGCCCAATCTGCATAGGAATATCCGACTAAGCCTTGATCGACAGCTCCACCTAAACGCAGATAGCAATCCAATCTGCTTCGCTGGGAGTCGAAAACTTCTACCAAGAACCTCCGTAGACGCAGCGATATCCGGTCGAGCAACAACCGACAGGTACAGAAGTCCACCAACTAGACACCGATTCTTCCGTTATACGCATAAGAGTCCCACGGTGCATAAGGATTGCATAGACATGGGACAGTTATGCATTTAACGGTTCCATGGAGTACCCCACGAATGTGAGTTTACGAGCCATTCCGTCGAGTTTGCTCCTCTTCATACCTGGCACATGTACATACGCAACGCTACCGAAAATCCTAAGGTATCATAAATCCAGCTTGCGTCCCCACCAGAGCTCATAGGGATTCTTCGGCACAGACCTAGACGGCAATCGGTCTGTTTCCGCTAGTAGTTACGGTTAATCGACACTGGCAACACTGCCGACGCGCCGCGGTTGAATTTTTCGCTCCCGACTTTTCGCGTATTTCCGTGTTATTTCCGTGTCCGTAAGTCTCTGTTCCTGTTCCGAAAGCTCGGCTGGTGGTTCCAGATCAACGAGAAAGTGGAATTTAGTAATTTTTATCCACATCTAGTGAGAAATTCCCGGAGAAGGTTGTTGTGTTGTGTTTGTGTTTGTGAATACTGCTATGCAGCAGTAAATTGATTGAGTGTGTTAGCGTTGTGGTGCGATCATGAAGGAAGAAGTTTGCAGCATCTGTAAGCAAGATGAGCCTCCGAAGAAGAAGACTGGAGCAAAGAAGAAGAAAACCAGTGATGAAATTGGATGGATCGGCTGTGACTCCTGTAATAAGTGGTTCCATACTGTATGTGTGCGGATCAATCCGGCCCTCTTAGCCGTCGTAACAGAGCATATCTATCTATGCGAGAAGTGTTCGATTATCGGATCGCTGCTGCCCAAAGCCCAACAGACCAGTTCCACTGAAAAGTGTGAAGAGGCTCAGAAGAGAATCGACGAACTCAGCATGGAATTAAGGAAGCTGCAATCCGATCAGCAGCTGCTTCAATCTAACATGAAAAAACAGATAGACCGCGTCCAAAACAAGCTGCAAACGATCGACCAGTTGGAGAGCAGGAGAACATCTTGCAGCACTCTAGTTGGGAACATTGAGGAGAAGTTAGAATTAATCCAAACAGGTGCGAAACTCGCTAACACCTGTTCACAAAGTGTGAACTGCTGTCGGATAGCCATTAACAAGGTTCCTTTTCACCCTGGCGAGAACGTTAGTTCCATTGTAGAGGATTTCCTCTGCTTCCTCGGCATTAAAGAACATATGTCGCACGTAACAGCTTGCTTCCGACTTCCAGTAAAGCCTTCCAAATGGACTGACCGAAGCCTCACCCCCACGGTGCTTGTCGCTTTCAATAGCAGAGAGATAAGATCGCTAGTTCTCAACCGCTACTTCGAAAAGCACAAAGACGCCAAGTTATGCAACCTTAAATCCGCAGCCCCACTAGAATATCGCTTCACAGTAAATGAAATGCTCTCCATTCAAGCTTTCCGCATCCGCAACCTGGCCCTGAGGCTGAAGCAAAAGAAAATAGTGCAGTCCATTTTCGTCCGAAACGATAAGATATCTGTGCGGCTGGCCGGACAGAAGCGTTATGTTCCAATAATGGACTGCAACGAATTGCTCAAGCTAACTGGGACTGATGCCAGCATAGATGAGTCCTCAGTGTTTTTCGACGCCTTGTCTGCAGACGTATCATCCCAACAATGACCACCCACCACACGCTAACCTTTCTCAAAATACGAATATCTCCAACAAATATGCCGAACAATAACATCTCTAATCTACGACTTGGACATCTAAACGTACGAGGACTTGAAAGCCACATCGACGAGCTCAAACTACTGCTTCACAGGACGGAATACCACTTCTTTGCAGTCACGGAAACGAAACTAAAATCCTCTGCACCTGTTGGACCAGTCCGTGCACCAGCTTACAACTTCGTGAAACATTCATTACCATCCAACAGAGGCCGTGGAAGCAAATCCTGTGGAGGAATCGGGATTTACGTGTTGAAAGGTCTGACGGCAACCCCAGTACACAAATCTACATACGATCCAGACGTGTTTCTAGCGCAAAGGTTCGAGTATCTCGTCGTTAAGGTAAAAATCAACTATCTCAACATTGGAATCGTCACCATCTACAATCCCTCCGTTTCGAACCCGCATTTTGCACGAGAGTACGAGAAGCTCCTTTTCGATGTCTAGGATTTCGCCTTCGACCGAATCTTCGTTGCCGGAGACTTTAACATCAACGTCACTGCTCAACAGTCATCAGGAAATCTGAGATCGCTCATCCGTTTTCACGATGTCTTCCACCTTACCATCCTACCAACACCACCCACAAGAATAGTAGAAAGAAGTTCAACGACAATCGATCTACTCATCACAGACAGTCCTGAATCTATACGTACAGCTAAGACAAAATCCTCGAGCCTCTCAGATCATGAGATCATCTTCTTGATCTCCGACGTTAAAGTTAGAAAAGCAGCACCTCAGCGTATTATGGTCAGAAATTTCCGTAATGTTGTTGCACTTCAGGCAGGCTTCCAAACAATGGACTTCAGAGAGGCACTCAACACCGACGACGTTAACACTAAAGCACAGACAATAACAACCAAACTGCAAAACCTAATGGACAGACATGCTCCTGAACGTGAAATTGTTGTAAAAGATGCACGTACGCCATGGATTACAACAGAAATTGAAAGGGCGATTGCCGTGAGAGACCTAGCACACGCACTCTACACGCGAAATCCCAACAGGAGAAGGAACGACAATCAGTGGAACGACTTCGTACGAAAACGCAGTAAGGCAGCATCGTTGATCTCAGCAGCAAAGAAGCGATACGGGGAAACGCATTTTGCACACAACCTCCCTGCAAAAAAGCTTTGGAGCAACCTCCGGCGTGAGGGTGTGCATAACAACGCCAAGAAGAACGTTTCCGCTGAACATGCTAATCCTGATGAGATGAACCGTTTCTTCTGCGAGGGACATCGACTGCTTGTGACTGACAATAGAGCAGAAGTTGAACCGGCGCACCGTACCGCTACGGACCGTGGTGGGATGCAGTTCGAATTCCGAAGGACTACAGCCAACGAAGTGTCACGCAAGATTATGGAAGTTCAAGCCAATGCTGCAGGTTCAGATGGAATCCCTATCTCATTCGTTAAGATGTTGGTCCCGTTTGTACTGCCTGTACTGGTTCACCTGTACAATGCGGTGATTGATGTCAGATCGTTCCCTGCCGTCTGGAAAAAAGGTCTCATCACGCCCATACCAAAGGTAACAAATTCGATTGAACCTAAACACTTTCGGCCAATTAGTGTTCTCCCTGCCATCTCCAAGATTCTCGAGAAGATCCTGCTCGACCAAATTGTTGGGCACGTGGAAGCGGACGATCGCAGGTTGCTTGCATCGAACCAATCAGGATACAGAAAGGGCCATAGCACAACAACAGCTTTGGCAAAAGTGACGCACGATATTTATGACCATTTCGACAACGAGCAGTGTACAGTTATGGTCCTGGTTGACTTTTCGTTGGCCTTCAACTGTGTTGATCATCGCAAATTACAGAGAAAACTTCTAGAGGAATTTTCTTTCACCGACAATGCATGCGACCTTATCTCTTCTTTCCTCGATCATCGCACCCAGGCGGTACGGATAGGAAATGTGATGTCCTCCCAGAGATCAGTAATAGATGGTACACCCCAGGGCTCGTGCTTGAGCGCTTTGCTATTTAGCCTCTACATCAATAGCCTTCCCCGTGGACTGAGATGCAGTTATCAGCTCTACGCTGATGACCTACAGATCTACATTTCTGGTGCCATCCAAAACGTAGACCAACTCGTCGAAGCCATAAACAACGATCTGGAAAGCATAGAGCGATGGGCCAGGCAGAACTCTCTTTTCCCCAACCCGAAGAAGACGCAAGCAATTATTTTTTGCAAAGAAGGAGCGGTAGCACCAACCACTAACATCGTTTTCTGCGGAGAACACATTATTTTGTCTGACAACGTAGTGAATCTTGGTCTAAGGATGGATCGCAACCTGAAGTGGAATGGACATGTGAACGACATAACGGCCAAAGTTTTTGGAACGTTGCGGACACTCCGAAGATTCGCTCCAGTTTTGTCAGTTCAAACCCGAATAAAGCTGGTGCAAGCAGTGGTCGTGCCGTTTTTCACCTACTGTGACGTCACTTTATCCTGGACTGTCATCAGCGCTCCGTGATCAACTAAACCGTTGTTTCAAGTAGGGTGCCTTCCATTCATTTTGGCTAAAAAATGTTTTATTAAATTATAAAAGAATAATAAGATATTATGATGATATTTTGTATGTGTAAGTAACAAGAAAAGATTGTAATGTTTGTGTTTGACGCATAAAACCTGCAAATTTAGCTTTGGCAGAGTCGCAATGAGCGATTTTCTAATCGCCTCTTCGCGAAGAGTGAAGAGCGAAGAGTGGGTGAAATAAATGACAAAATCGCTTATTGCGACACTCGTGTAGCAAAATTGGCAGGTATTATGTGCCAAACACAAACTTCACAGTCTTTTCTTGTTGCACAAACAAAATATTACTATAATATCTTATTATTGCCATAATTTAATAAAACATTTTTTTATCCTAAATGAATGGAAGGCATCCTGGTTTCAAGGCAGCAGTTCGCTTTGTCTATGGCCTCAGACGCAGAGAATCCACTGCTGCTGTAAGGAACTCTATTTTGGGACACGACCTGGACACAAATTACCGGAATAGAATCAGCTGTTTTATTCGCCAAGGGTACGCAGGAACTTTCCCACTTTATCTGCAGCAACACCTGAGAAGAGGACAACTTGAGCGGGCCCGCTGCTTTGCAATTCCCCATCACACCACATCGAAGAAGAAGAGTGTGATGATCGCAGGTGTAATCATCTGGAACCAGCTCCCTCTAGCAACACGACGACAGACAACGATCAGCGCATTCAAGACAGCGCTCTCAACAGGATCTCAAACCTAGTTTTAGAATTACATACCTACTAAGAAAGCTACTTCCACTAATGACTTATTGTTCTCCTTTAGTTAAAAATCAAATGTTGTGTTTTCCTTGACCTGAGCAATGGTGTAACCGACAGGCTAACGTTACGATAATAAATTACAATTACAATTACAATTACGGTTTTCATCGGGCTGCAAAGGTCCGTGCGGACGATATCAAGGACTTGGAACGACTTCCTTTCGGTTACTTCTGGGAATGGCGCTCGGGATGCCTTCCCCTTTAGACAACATTCACACACAAGTTTCAAGCTACATTCACTCTCCTGCATTCTGGTCGCAAGTTGTTCCTTACTGATGCGCTCTGCAGCCGCCCAGTCGCGGTGTCTTAGCCGCCGGTGCCACTGATGTTGACAGTTCGACAGTGAGCATGCATAAGGGCGTATACGCGATGATCGATTCTCTTCATCGATTTTCTCATCGTTTAGTTCGCTCAGGAATGACGATTTCTGTACGAAGTCTTCGGGTTTAATGGTGGTGTAGAGATTGTTGTTTCTTTTCACTAGGTGTGTTGGGTGCTGGTGTACGATACGGTTGTTGATCGCTAGAGGATAAATCTTCATGATGCTCGATGTTGAGTTTTCTAGTTGCGGAACGTTAAGCATGTAAAGGAGAATATCGTTTTTCAATGCCAACTTCGGAATGACAAATTGCAGAGCTTCGTCTGGGAAATTCACTTGATCTTGTAAAAGTGTTTTTTTTTAGTATTCAATTCTCGTAGGGATAATATTTTGTTACTGACAAGTGAGTTTTTGGAAAGGGTGACAGCGTCTTGTATGCTGTCTAGGAGATGATTGATGCTATCGATGTTGAGTATTGCTGTTATCGTCTCGATTTCGTCCAGAATTAGTTTATTTACGTACGAGTTTTCGATGATTTTGTTGATGGTATTGGTCAGGTGTGTTATCCTCTCGTTTAGTTGCATGTTGGTTTTGAGTTGTTCATTATTTTGGTCAATCAGCTCGTTCATGGTGAGGTTGATCAGCTTTAAGTCCTGCGCGTTCGGGGTACCAGCAATGAATTTGAGACCTGTGCCTATGATGTCCCATCTTCTGCTTCGGTGTCACCTTGGTTTTAGCTCGTAGAAAGTGGTGTACAGCTGTTGTACATATTTTAGTTTTCACTATGTGTGTTAGTGGATTAGTAGTTACAATTTTTTGATGGGGGATACTGGCTAAGCTTTCTATGGCGTTTTCGATCAGTGTCAAATTAATGGGGTGTATAATTTTGACTGTTCCTACTTGAATTTTGCATGACTTTTCATTGATCAGTAATAGTGGGTTTTCTTGAAGGTTTTCAATAACAAGATGTTGTGCGGTGATAACTGTAGTAAGCGTTATGATGTACCATAGAGTTCTCCTCTGAAATACAATTATTTGGTAAGGGGTTAGTAAGGTTAAAGGTGTCGTAGGGGTGGTTTCTATATAATATTGTCTAATTTTTCCGTCTAAGATTTTCTCTTTCGTTTTAATTTTGATTTGTGAATTTTGATATCTCTTCTGTCAATTATGGTTTTTCTCCGGTTCGTTTTTACAGATTGCCTTTTGAATTTACTTCTCCTTTTTTTAGGGATACCTGGAACTTTATTGTAAATTTGATCACCTGGTTCGAAAATTGGTTCATCTTCTCTTTCCTTATTTTTGGAACCTATTGTCTTTACCTGATTGGCTTCTATTTTCGCGATTACCTCGTCGTAAATCTCGTTCCTGTGTTCAAGTATTCTGTCTAAATTCATGGGTCTTTCTTCCCCATCTTTTATTCCTCTAAACACTTCTACCGGTTTTAATTTTGTAACTCCATGTATGGTGGAATTATACAGAGTTGTTGCCAATCTGTAGATTTCTTTATTGGAGAGATCGTTATATTTTTCTTTGACACAAAGAAATATTTCAACTGTTCCATTAACCTCACTATGATTTGACGGGGTATAATAAATTTCTACTTGAAGTCTCTGAAGGAGTCCCCTAATTTCGATAGAGCGGAAAGCCACTTCATTATCGCAGACTATCAACTTTGGAGTTCCATAGGTCGAAATCAATTTCACTATGCCTCGCTTGACATCGGGAATTGATCTCGACTTAATCGGAATAAGCATAGCAAATTTGGAAAATTTATCAACGGCTGACAAAAATAGATTCGGTGATGATATAAAAATGTCTATGTGCAGAATATTAAAGGGTTTTTTGGGGATAGAGGTTTCTGCGAATTTAATTTTATAGGGACTACGCTCGTATTTGTTCTGCAGACAAGTATGACAAAGATTTATAAACAATTGAATTGTCTTACGCATTTGAGGGAAGTAGTATTGCCGGGTGATCTCCTCATAGTTTTCAATTGCTCCTCGGTGTGCTCTCTCGTGAGTTTCTTCGATTAGCAGGTTTTGGTCTTCTTCTGTTCTAACGTCCTGTAAGATATTTTGTGTTAGTTTAATTTTAAAAGTCTGGGCTCTTGCAAAATGGTTCTTGTAAGTTATTTGTAATGTGTTCAACCACTCCTCGGGGCAGAGAATGCAATTGACTCTCGTGGGATGCATATAGTCTCGGAATAACCTTACCGCTACTGGAACTCCGAATGTTGCTCTCGTAAGAGTCCTCCTGCGAATCCCTGGAAAAACTGTTTCGCAAACTTCCTCGTTGCTATCTCCTTTTTACCCTTCTTACAAAGAAGGGTATAGATATCACTTGAAAAACCGAATATCGATCCGAGGCCCGGAGGGCCGAGTGTCATATACCATTCGACTCAGCTCGACGAGATCGGAACATGTCTGTGTGTGTGTGTGTACGTGTGTATGTGTGTATGTGTGTGTGTATGTAACGAAATGAATGCGCTCACGTTTCTCAGCAACCGCTTAACCGATTTGGACAAACTCGGCGCCAAATGATAGGTCTTGAGGTCCCATTGAACGCTATTGAACGGTTTTGGAATCGGTGAACCGGTTCCGGAGATATGGCCGTAATAAGATCCGGTGAATATGGGCCTTCACGCTGGATTTAACGGAAAACGTATCAAAACCATCATGCGACACATCAAATTACTACAGAATTTAAAAATTAAGATCAATGTAAGTCGTGTTAAGTGTTCCAGACCACATTGGACACACTTGGACATGTTCCGGGTACCCCGGGGAAGTTGCTTGAATATGAATTGAATTAAAACCCATTAAATCACATTAAAATACGATGATAAGGTGATTGGTAGCCTCACCAAATAGACTACACCCGGATATATTCCGGGTACCCCCAGGCAGTGGCGTAGCGTCACTGGATGACACGGGGGTGGGGGGCTTGGTCACTGATAATGACAATAAAATAAATAAACTTGAATAAGTAAGAAGGGTCTGATCACACCATAGGTGGATAAATTCGGGTTTTTTATTAGAATTTGATTTTTAAAGTAGTTTAATGGTTTCTCGGTCGTCACAATATAGTTACTATCGTCTGATGATGCTGAATGCACCGTTTCGTCATCTGACGTTGCATCTTCTTCTTGGTCATTCATGTTGACCTCTGTTTGAATTCGAGACAGACCATCGGCAACAACATTCTGTTTGCCCGGTCTGTATTGAATCTCATAATCGTAAGCTTCCAGCCTTAACTTCATTTTTATTAGTCTGTCGTTGGAGGTTTTTAGATTTAAAGCATATGAGAGAGGTTTATGGTCGGTAAATAAGGTGAATTTCCGCCCATACAAATATGGCTTGAAATATTTGCAAGCCCAGTCGATTGCTAGGAGCTCCTTCTCAATTGTTGAATATTTCTCTTTGGTTCTCGTTAGGGTTCGCGATGCAAAGGCTAGGGGTTTGTCTTGGCCAATTTGGCCTTGCGACAACACTGCTCCTAATGCGTAATTTGATGCGTCCGTAGTAAGCACGAAACGTTTAGAAAGGTCTGGGTACTGTAGCACGTGGCTACTAGTTAAAATACTCTTGCATCGGTTGAATGCAGAGATGAATTCATGGGTATGGTCAATCTTTTCCCCTTTGCGTAGTTGCTGAGTCAGTGGTTTAGCTATCTTTGCAAAGTCCTTAATGAACTTTCGATAATAGCCAACCACTCCTAAAAATCCTCTCAGTTCTGTTTCGTTTTTGGGTAAAGGCCAATTTTTTATTGCACTAATTTTCTCTGGATTGGGTTTTACTCCTTCCGGGGTGACCACATGTCCAAGAAAGGCAACCTCTTTCTGAAGGAACTCGCATTTATCGAGTTGTATTTTGAGGTTGTATTTGCAGAGTGTTTCTAGGATTTTTTTAAGGTTGACCAAGTGCTCTTGTAGGCTGGTGGAATAGATGATAATATCATCCATATAAACCAGACATCTCACGCCTATGTGTTCTCTGAGGACGTTATCCATCACTCTTTGGAACGTGGCGGGTGCGTTTTTTAGTCCGAAAGGCATTCGAACAAACTCGTAGTGCCCTCCATCGACACTAAACGCAGTTTTCTGAATATATTTTTTATGGACTTCAATTTGGTGGAACCCTGATGCAAGATCTAGGGTCGAAAAGTATTGGCACCTTCCCAATTTATCAAGGATGTCCGTGATATTGGGTATTGGGTATCGATCATCTGTAGTCTTTTGATTAAGCTTACGATAATCGATCACCAGTCGTCATTTTTGCGTACCAGAAGCATCAGTCTTCTTTGGCACTATCCAAATGGGTGAGGACCAGGGGCTATTCGATGGCCGAATAATGCCTTGATGCAACATTTTAACTATTTGCCGCTGGACCTCTTCTCGATAGCGGTAGTTCTTCGTATAGACGGGCAGATCATCTTTTGTATTGATCTGATGTCTCACGGCATTGGAAAACGTAAGTTCTCCATCGTTGTCGTGGAAAACTTCTGGAAATTGCTTCAAAACTCTGAGAAGACTATCTTCTTCTTCTGCGTTTAGGTGTTCCATTCTGATTTTTTGTTTTATGGTTGTTTTAGATTTTTTCTTCCTATCATCCATTTTAAATGATTCGGGAGAAATTTCTTCAAAATTATGAATCTCATTAAACAAGGCCTCTTTGTCGATACTGACTTCTACCTGTTTGTTGCTGAGGTTCATCATAGGAAATGGAGCTATACCGTCTCGAGCACTATATACTTCTGATGGTATGATTACATCTTGGGCGATTGGAATATCATTTTCAATAAAAAAAGTCTCCATGTTTAATTCTGACGGAGACCTCTTTCACTAGAGTTTCATTTTCGTGGAAATTCAACTGTTCTTTGGTGGGGATTTTTTTTTTGAAGTGGTATTTTTGCATTATTTATTACGATTGTGTTGGATGCTGTGTCAATAATAGCTCCCAAAGATCTTAATAATTCAAAGCCGATCAGGCCATCAAAAAAATCATGGAATCGGAAGAGGAAAAATTTTAAATTAGGTAAACCGCCTACGTAATTTGCTAGGGGGTTTAAGTGAGTAAATTTATCAATTTTCTGTGTACCGCTCACATTCTTAACATTTTGTGGGGGACCTGATTTGATGTATTGTGTTGGTACTAATTCTGGGGTGATATAGTTTTTGTTTGCTCCCGTATCGATTAGAAATCTGTAACCATTTTTTCTAGAGATTTCTAAGTATGGGAGAAAATTAATCATTATTCGGCCACTGTTTGGTCGGTGGCCATACAAAAATTTAGCTCTTCCTGCTGTTTTTCCGTTTCAGGTGTTGCCGCAGCTTGGTTATAATATTGTTCCACATCTTGATCTGAATAGGAGGTGTATTCCGGGTAATCTGAATATGATTCCTCGGGTGTTTCGTGCACGTTTATTTGTGTACTTCTCCGATAGGGAGCCATTTGTTTGAAATTATTTTGTCGATTCTGACCAGAGGGGTCAGGCTTGATGTTAGGTGGAGCTTGGAGTTGGGGTCTGTTATTGAAATTTATATTCGGTTGGTTTGCTTGGTTAAAACCCGGTGGTGCAAACCTTTGAAATGGCCTTTGGTAAGTCATTTGTGCGGGCACAAATGGTTTATTATGGAAGTAAGGCGCGAAATTAGACGGTCGGCTGAATTCCGGTCCGTTTGTGTTTGGTGGTGGTTTTGTTTTCATAACATCGGGTAGATGTTTTGAATTTTTCTCCTGTCTCCTTTGTTTTGCTGCCTCGTGTTCTGAAGCAACTTGATAAGCAGCTGCAAGCGATTGAGGACGGGTGGATCTTGTTAGATCCGATGTCGCATCGTGTAAACCATCAACGAATGCGTTAATCATAAGGGTCTCGTACGTTTCCATTATGGCTTTCGCTTCGTTTGGCGTATTATTTATCATGATTTTCGCGTTGATCTCCGCGAGGAGAGATCTACACGTTTGAAAAAATTCCGTCACTGATTGAGAGCCTTGTTGAAGGCTCGTCAATTTAGAGACGAGAGTCGACAAATCTGATTTGTCGCCAAAATATTCGGTCAAGGTAATTTTGATCGAGTCCCATTCTAGAGGGACGTGGCTCGCAGAGAGAGCATCGTTGGCTTTCCCTGTGATTTTATCGCGGATAATGCCTATCCAAACAAGCATTATTCGAGAAATTTCGTTTTCTGGCACGAATCGTTTTGACTCGTCCAGTTTTTCTTCCACGGACTCAATCCACCTAGGTAGATTGCGTGGGTCTCCTTTAAATTCCGGGACTAGTCTTATGAGGTCCGGAATTTTAGGAAATGAAGGAGTTTCTCTCGTCGGCGCTATTTCGGGATTTTTTTTAGCATTAGCATTAGCATCGCACAAGTTGCACAATATCGTAGGTGGTACGAATTCAAAACTATTAAGAGCAGGACGGATATCTATTACTGGACAGATAGTAAGTAGGAAGTAATTACTATCTCCCAGATAAAGACATATCCCGCTCCAACAGTTAAGGATTGTCCTGGCCACGTCCTTACAACTGGTAGGGATAGGAAAGGTATGTTAGTCCAACATTTACTTAAGAGAGATGCAGAGAACTCTACGACCCCTCATAAATGTCTCGGGAATTAAGGAATTATGTTAGTTGGGAAGGTAAGCCATAGGATACACCCAGTCAGTGTTGCTGGCATATGTAGTTTTTTTTTTTATAAATGTTGAAATTGCTGTCCGGATCATCTGCTGGAAGATAAGGTTGCTGCAATAAAACGAAAATATAACATAGTGAACTCGCCATCGTGGTCACACCCGTAGCTAATTAAAAGGAAGGAAATATGTTGTGTTTTGTCTTTTTTTCTATTGATTAAGAGGAAAACTCGCGGGAGTGAAAATAATTTTACTACCTCTTCTCCCGTAGGCCCAAAACCTTTATGTCTTTTCAATTTGAATCATAACCAATTAAATTAAACTTAAGTTCATGTGGTGCACTCAAATTATACGAAATTTATTTCGTATTCGTTTTTGCGGTGCTACACTGCCGTACACCGAAATAATTTAGGGTGTTGATATAGGATGCACCTTTGTTTAAAAACTAATGATGTTAAGCTGTCAAAGACTCGCGCTTATTCCTGTTTACACTACACCGGTGCTACACCGCAATAACGAAAGCGACATAACTGGAACAAGCCCACCAAATACAATAACCATGGCAGAACCAACACAACCTCAATCAGTTTTTTAATACACAACCACAAACGAACAAATTTAATCTTATCTCATTAATTTTTATTGTTTTTGACATTATTAGAAGGAGAAAAGGAGACAAACTATCAAAAGTAAGGAAAAGTGAACTGGTCGCTGGGAACCATTTTCTAGTCGTGTACTATCATTACATCTATACATAAAAAAAAAATGACACTAGATGGCATTACAACAAACGCTTCAATTGGTTGTTGTCTCGCCTATCTGTACCATTCTATACTCGGACAAAAAAAGGTACACTAATACAATTCCACACATTTTTATTGACGAATTTCCATGTGAAATTCCACATGATTTTTTATGTGACCACACATAAACAGAATCCACCCAGAAACCCACATAAAATTTATTAGTCAAAAGAATAGTATGTTTAGTTACACATGGCTTTTATGTGTACACATATTAAGTATGCGTCCGACAAATAGATGTAATTCGTTGATCACATTTCAAAAATTCATGTGTGGGACACATAAAAATAATCTTTGAAATTTTATCAGTGTGCTCATATCAGTTCACTCAAAAAGCGCAAAAAGTGTATCCACATACAGATGAGCAAAATTCCACCCAAATTCGAGGAAACGTCACCCACATTGCTGCAGCTTTTCCGGAAAATCTGCATCCCATTCCCGAGTAAACCCACCCTCTACATTTAACGCAACACAAAACTATTGTACTTAGCTTTTTTTTAGGGACAAACATCCATTTCTTCTTTTTCGTCTTTCGGCCATCTTACGCAGAGGACGCAACCGTTTGTTTTTTTTTTCTCGTATTGCACCGTCGTTCAGCCATCCGGTTCCTTCTGCTTCTCGCCATTTTCCTTTTTATTTTTATTTTTATTTTCACAATCTGCGCCAACTCTTTTTTCACACTTTTAGACCTTTCTGAGACTTTTAACACTAATCTTTTGCATCAAATCACTTTCCACCGTACTTATTTAAGCCTTACTCATATCTTTTTTAATAAATTCCACCAAAACACATTGAAATTATGATTTAACTGGGTCGGCTATTTTTTCCACTACCACTTGATGTGCCAGTGCCGCCAGTCGTCGGCGCTATTTCGGGATTTGGGGCCCGAAATGCCGCGTTTGCAGTAGCCGCTTGAAAAGCGGCAATCTGCTCGGTTTGTTCCCGAGTTCTTTGTGATTGCTGTTCGATCACTTCTATCAGTTCTTCGATTTGCAATTGCAAATCGTTAACCGACATAGATCTAGTCGTCATTTTCTGGGGAAAAATTATATTCACGCTTTGAATTTTTAACGGATAACTTTAATTAAATCGTTCACTTCTTAACTCTAATCACTATAAGCACGCTTTGAATTTTTAACTGATAATTTTAATTAATTCGTTCACTTCTTAACTCTAATCACTACACTCTACTTACAGTTTTGGAGCTATTCGTGATCGAAAGAGCAAAGGAATTGGTACGCTTGCACGAACGTGGTGAATTTCCGAGCATTGTGTTCTCTGATGAGAAAAATTTCCCTATTGAGCAGTTCATAAACTCTCAAAATGATCGTGTTTACTTGACCGAACGCACGTACGAGAATTTAAGCCAACGAATGGTCACCCGAAGTAATTTCCCATCGCAAGTGATGGCGTGGACAGCCGTGACATCTGATGACCGCTCTCCAATCGTTTTCATCGAGCTTAGTGTCAATGTAAAAGCGACTTATTATCTTGAAAATATTTTAGAAGCTGATTTAGAGCCGTGGGTACGCAAACACTTCGGTCGCAAAGCATGGACGTTCCAACAAGACTCGGCAGAGTCACATAAAGCGAAAATTAAACAAGAATGGTAAAAAAATCATATTCCACGCTTCATTTAATCGCCACAATGGCTTTCGAATTCGCCAGACGCAAATCCGATGAACTTGGTCCATTTTAGAGAGCAAGGTGCGGACTACAAAATATGCCAGTGCCAGATGTGCTAAAGAAAGCGATTGGAAGTGAGTGGGCCAAAATACCACCAGCTCACATTCGTGCAGCATGCAACTCGTTTTTGACCATTTGAAGACCATTTTTAAGGCAAAAGGTGGCCACATCGAGCTAAAGTGGATGGATTCTGAAATTTTAATTATTTACAATCATTTTTGCCATAGGAGTCAATAAAAAATATTTCACTGAAAAAAAAATATTTTCGTTTGAATATGTAACACTTCGAGTGGGTAACCCTGTATATGAGATTATTAAATGCTATTTAAAAGTTAATGCTATTTTTTTAAATCTGTTTGTGCTATTAGTTGGATAAAGGGATAGCGTTTAAGAGAATTGTGAAAAATGTCGAGTTTTGCAAACACGGACAAGCCTTTTGATAAAACAAAATCATACACCTTTTACTTGTGTACTACTCACATACACCCTGATTGATTCGTCGGTATCACACCTTGATTGTTACATGATTTGTCTATTTGACAGAAGTGTTTTCACATACGTCAAATCAGATACACCGGTTTTTGTTTTGCAGTGAAGATACGTCGGCAGCTCGAAAAGCATTGAGGAATTGTCGGTTGGTTGATAACTACCCAGAGTTGTGAAATAATCAATGTTAAAAGCGGAGATGAGAGGGTCACCGCATTATCTGCTGTCAGATGTTATACGTTTTGTGTTTTTCGTATTAAGAAAGCGCTGGTCAGATTGGTATGTGAAGTTCAATATTAAAGTCATGAATAAAGTGCAATTTTATAAGAATACTTCTAAAATAATAAACATGTTGCTCCCGGAAATACAAAAACAAACATACAAACTTGACGCATTTGCTGATTGATAGTGGTTGCTTTGTTTTTTCACATACGACGCTTCACTGTGCGCGTATCTGCAGTTTTTGTGTTATCATCAAATTTTAACAGTTAAGTCATGTTGACAATAAAAATACACCCTTTTAAAAACATTGAAAGAAGGTCACATAGGGCGTTCATTAAATATATTTTCCATAATGCATTACAATTTCAAACCTTGTTTTACATTAACTCGTAGGAAAAGCATGTATTTTATATTCGATTAGATGCAAAATATCGATTTGTTTATTTTTGCGACTTACGTCCTTTTGAAAAGTTATGCTTGAATTGTAAGTTGGTTTTCTCAGCTGCCACTGCATCGAATTGGATGTAACAAGCACCACACAAAAGGTATTGTGGACCCTTAGTCCCATTGAATATTGTTGGAATCGGTCAACTGGTTCCCAGGAATACTGGTAATGATACTTGAATTGACCTTAAGTGTGCCAAACCCATCATGTGACACATCAAAGTTCATTAGAATTCTAAAAGACGATCAATGAAAGTCAAAACTACAGCCAAAACTAAAGCCACATTTGGACATGTTCGGGGGACCCCCAAGGGCAAAAAAAAATAAGATCGTTTTCTCAGATGTCACTGCACCGAATTGGAGGCAACAAGCATGCATAGAATTTGACTTAAACCAAATAACATCATGCGACTCATCAAATCACATGAGAGTTCAAGAAAAAGATAATTGATGATCATATTGCGCACCCAGAACCACATTGGCGCATCTGATCATGTTCCGGGTGCAAGGAGTACTTATAATCTAACTTGAGTCAAATATCATGATGCGATACATCATATTTTATACGAAGGATCAGATCTCACCATCGCAATGCATAGTTTGGATGACACCCGGAACACGTCGTTAAACAAAATAACCATAACAATTTGATTAGGGAACCACCATGATAGGCCTGAATTATATAATAATACTTTATTTATGCACAGGGAAGTCGAGAAAATTACCATCGTGAAAGATTTCCTAGAATCGTGCTATCTCAGGCCCCTCAGGACAGTCATTTATGCCTATTCTAAACAGTTACTCTCTGTCACCAGTGAATTTATAATAGTCGCCTCGTCTGACGTGAGTCTTCATGCATATTAAATGTAAAGTTAAAGGAATATGAAAGAAATTTGTCCACTAGCGAATAATGTTCACTTGATTTGTTCGCTTGTAGTTATAGGGTTTTTGATCTAATTTCCGTCCTACTAAGGACATCCCGCACTTTACCACGCTTTTTGGAAAGGGTTTGAACAAAACATGGAATGTTTTCATCAAAGATAACTTCTAAATTTATCCACCTTTCCATACGTACCGTTAGATTTGATAAAGAGTCAAACAATGTTGAGATATTATTAAAAATCTAACACTGCTTCTTGCTTCTAAATTCGTCCTACGCGTTTCAATTCCGTCTAAACGCATTGAAACGTCATTAGATTTTCTTCGTCCTACGGATAAACGGAGAAAAAGGGGATGCGCTAGGAGCGCTTCTTTTGTTTTGAGAACAATGAGCGTAAATATGCATACAATGCGCTCTAATAGGATTTATGTTGTGGCTAATGAACTAACGCATCGGAACAAACGTATTATTGTTTTGTGCATTGTGAAATCATTGATATTATTGATGATTTCTGCTCGATAGAACGGAAATGGGCGATTACGACGAAGTAGCGCTCTTCCCTATGCAACAACATGCAGGAAACATGAAGCGGCTGAGTATGGACCGATTCAAGCAACGTTTGCTTCAAACTCGAGACGAAATTCCTCAAGAAATTTGCAAACACCGTGTACATACATACGTGTCGTACTCAGCCACCGAGTGATTTTGATCCTATCGAGATTGGACGTTTTATACTCGCCCAACCCCGAAGCGTTCCATCGAATCGAATTACATTTGCTCAGTCAACTTATTTTTTGATCTCCAAACGCGCCCAAGAACAGCTCCGATGAGAGCGCAGCACAGAGGGAATGTTTCCCGCATAGGCAGTAGATCATCCGGGCGGGAACTTCTGTCGCACCAGTCCGACGCATGCAGAGAGAAGACGACCTCGGCCACTCATGCGATCCCGTTACTGTTCGGGGTTGGAATATTGATTCGACCGAGCTCCGTAGTGGGAGCGAAATTTTTCGGATATTTCCGGAATGATGGCCGACCGCGACCACCACCGGCTCACGGTGCACACTTCTCTCAAACAAACTCACGAGCAGCGCAATCGTGCATCATCCGCCTACTGATTGTGTTGAGTGCGCAATGGGCGCATCGGCGCTCGACGATTGCGCCGTAGTAGGCCACTAAACTTTGGTTCCGCAGGCACCAGGCGGCCATGGGAAGGAAAAGACAGTACCCCATCGAGAGCGATCGACGTTTTGCTTAGGCTGGTTTGATTGTTGTGATCGTGTACCTAGTTGACGACGATCGCAGTTACCCTGACCTACGCGAACAAATTAGCAGTTGAAATCGCTCTAGAAATTAAGTAATATGTTTTAAAATGGACAGGGTTGCAGCTTTTCGAGCGGGCCAGGGACGGCTGGGATGAGATTATTTCTGTTTTGACAAACTCGATTGAGTCAAGTGAAAAGTGAGTCAACTTAGGTAATGGGAAGCCATGCGCAAAGGAGGTAGTTTGATGCCCGAGGGCAGAATTGTGGCTTAAGCCGTTGGGTGATTTTCGGATGATTGGTGGTGCATGTGATGCTTTATTTGCAAAGTTTTATGGTAGTTCTCAGGAACCAAAGTTGGACGGCAGCAATCGATTTTTTGACTCAAGTGGAATGAGAGCGCATGGTTGTTGGAAGGTTGTTTATTTTGAATGTGGGAAAGAGTGCGCGGCGCATGATAAGCAGCATTTGAGTTGTGAGTTGGGTCATTTAAGATTGTTTTCGTGGTGTATATAATTGAGTGTTTATTGGTTTGTGATGAAGAGATTTAAAAATGGACTGAAGAGCTTGAGGAAACAGAACTGTAACCCATCACTATAGTCTTTAGGCAGGTAGCTCAAACCAATCAGTGTTATAAGGAATCTGCATACTCATTTAAAATGATTATTGGCTACCCGATCAACAATAGACCATGTTGTCTCACACGATTACACATGAAAATATCATGACAAATTGATGGAATTGGGTTCTTTAATTTTGAAAAACATGTTGGTTACTATACACCATCTGGAAGAGGTTCGTATTCTGAGCACAGTGATATTTGTTCCGATGCCATAGACTTTCATCTCGATTTTTAAATCAAGAATAAACGCAAAATAATAACTCTGTTTTAAACATTAAACTAACAAATTGACAGTTCGCTCCCATACACTATGATGGTGATTTTTGCGAATGTAATAACACTTATTTGAAATTGTGCCAGTGCAGAAAAATTGATGATTTTTTTTATTTTGGTTCCATTTTTATTGCCGATTAGGAATATGCATTTACCACAATATCCCTAAAGTACAAGATTGGGTTGTTTAGGGGTATTGAAGTAAATACATATTCGTAATTTGCATTAAAAATGGAACCGAAATCCAAAATTTAATAGTTGTTGGTGCATTGGGACTATTTTAAATAAGTGCGATTACATTAGCAAAAATCACCACGTCAGCGCCCCTCGGTGGGGCGTATAAGGGAGCTGTCAACTCACAGATAAAAATTCTGAATTTTAATTGTGATGTAAACATTCAATTCACGTAGACTTGTATTTCATTTCACGCAACCGAGCAGCTGTTGCTGTTTACAAAGATGGGCTTTTGTATACAATATTTGCTACAAGGCATTAAATGTGTCAGAACTTTACATGATATATAATATAAACTTATATGATATGTGACGCTCCATTTATGTGCATCATATTTATTTATTTATTTGATCACCATCTTCGACTACGTCGTACATACTCATTACTTAAAACCTAATTTAATCTAAACCCCTTATTCTAGCACTAAACACATGTTTGATAATTGGTGACACACTTGTAGCTTCCGGATTTATGGATCGGTACTATGGACGCCATTTTCCATGCATTTGGGAACGTTCTGTCTTGGAGCGAACGGTTGAAAACAGCAGCGATGGGCGTCGCCAGCGTAGCGGCGCAGTTCTTCAAAAACACAGGAGGCAAGCTGTCTGTTCCGGGTCCTTTCTTTGAATCAAGCTCATCGAGAACTTTCTGTACTTCGTCTGGAGAAAACTGTATACACGGTAGATTAATGTTATGGGACGGTATCTGTTCAAAACAGTTTTGACGTTGCACGGGTGATGCTTTACTAAACACGCTCTCGAAGAAAGTAGCAAAAAGATTGGCTGCTTCTGAGCTTGACCGAGAAGTAGTTCCATCGAAGTTGACTGAGCCAGGGATTCCATTTCCAGCTTTCCGTTTCTTGATGAAGTCCCAGAAGCGTGAAGGATTTTGCTTGACGGTTGACTGAATACTGAGCAAATAGTTTTCATGTGTTGCAGAAAGAATGACTTTGTACTCCAACTCAAGCTCACGGAGTCTAGCTTTGTCAGACCCAGTTTTTGTAAGGAAATATCGGTTGCGCATCTTACGTACATTGTTACGAAGGTTACGTAGCTCAGGAGTCCACCACGGTTGGTTGAAAACAGATATCGATTTTTGTCTTTTTCGAGGTACATGACGGTTGATAACTTCTGAGAGAGATTCGAAAAAAAACCTGATAGCATCTGATCTACCGTACCATTATTCGATAATCGTTCCCACTCAATATCCATAAAAATAGAGTTCAACAAGTCAAAGTCGCATGCCGAATAGTCAAATTTGAAACAATGATCATGATCGTCAAGTAGTGTTGGTGCGTCACTCTCTTCAAGTAGTAAAATAACTGGTGTGTGATGGTTATCTATAGGCAACAGCGGAGAAGATGGTGCAATCAGGTCAAGATATTCCGGTAGATTGGTAAAAACAAGGTCCAGCAGTCTGCCATTTGTGTTGACGAAACTATTAATCTGTCTCAACCCATTGGCAAACATTGCTTCTGTAAAGTTCAACTCAGTATCAGTAGATACATTCGAAGGAATGAATCCATTAATGTCCTCGTCAAGATTCCATCGCAAATTAGGAAGGTTGAAATCGCAAACCGACAAGATTATGCCAGACTCCGATAGACGATCTGCAACAAGTTGCACTGCATTAGCATGAGCAGTATATAACTCGGTACTCGAATTAGGTGGGAGATAGATAGCAACTACGTAAAGCGAACGAAGTTGTGACTTTATGCAAACTGCGATTTGTTCTAGTTCATTACAGTTAGCCATCGAAACAGATTTACACTCCAAGTGTGTTCTTAACCGCAATCAGCACTCCACCACCCCGCAAATGGCAACTGGTCAATTCATTGCGATCACAACGGAAAAAAACGTAATCAGACGAGATTTCACAGCTATCAATATCTGCACGGAGCCATGTTTCCATAAAGACAAGTACGTCATAATCACAACTGGACAACAGCAAACGCAGCTGAGCAATTTTTGTGCGCAAACCCCTGACATTCTGGTAGTACACAGAAAACATGCGATCTGAAACACGCTTCGTTGCTATGGGCACTTCGAGATGCGACGCTAGATGGTATGTTGGCATGCTGGGTGAAACGACGCTTGTTGCAACAGCTTCGGTCAGAGATGTTTCAACAATTTCAATAGCTTCGGTTGGAGTGTGGCAGCTAGAAGCGATGGACATTACTGGAGGAGAAGTATTCCAAATGTGTGTATACTTGCCTGCGATGACGGTTTGGAAGACCCCTTCTCCATTCTCATACACAGGACCGGGATGACTGCTGAACGCTGTCAGAAGTGGCTCGACTGTAATGAGGGGATTAGGGACTTCCATGAGGATTGCAGGCGTGCATCCCGGAGCCGGAACAATTGATACAGATGGTGAAAAACGATCGTGAAGTGGTTGACTGGAAACGTCGGAAGTATCAGGTATATCATTTTCGATATTGAATACATACTTGGCTGTAGTAGTGGCTTGGAAGACCCCTGCTCCATTCTCATACACAGGACCGGGATGTCTGCTGAACGCTGGCAGGAGTGGCTCGACTGTGATGAGGGGATCAGGGGCTTCCATGAGGCTTACAGGCGTGCATCCCGGAGCCGGAACGGTTGATCCAGATGATGAGAGACGAGCGGGAAGTGATTGACTGGAAGCGTCGAACGTATCAGGTACAACATTTTCATTAATGAATGCGTACTTGCCTGTAGTAGCGGATTGGAAGACCCCTTCTCCACACCCAAATACAGGACAAGGACGACTGCTGAACGCTGGCAGGAATATTGAACAGAAATTTACATCACTTTTTCGAACTGTCAGCAGACAATATTGTGACACCATCTAGCGTCAGGAGATGTTGGCAGCAAACGTTTGATTACAGCCCAGGTGTGTGTGAATAGCAATTATCAAACAAGAAAAAAAAAACATTTTATTCATTTAGGCTCTGAACCATTTGGTGGATTATTTAACTTTTGGTTAACATTTGACAGATGCAAAGTTATCGATTAACCCTGTTATCTGAGCGTAATTATTTCTGACAGACACGAAGTTAAATTTTGACAATTTCGCGTGCGTTTACTGCTGAACGGGAATTGTAGAGAATCGAAGCAAATGTGTGCGTCGTTCTACACTGTTATAAATACAAAACTTGGTAATATATTCAAAGTGTTTTTATGTTACCTCATACGCGAGGTTTGCGATTTTCAGAGCTGGTTGGAAATGCTATCTAACATGAAGCTAATTAAATAAAATGATAATTTATTAGCTAGAGAAAGGTCTTAGAAAAGGGTTGGTAGATAGTTCCGTTAGAGTACGGCAGTATGAACATTGAATAGAAGTTGAAAATGAACGAAGGGTTATTAATGCAACAGTACAAGTCAAATTTAACTAACTCGTACGATGTACGAGGATATTTGAAGTACATGTGTCTTTTTGCCTGTAGATTGGATTTTTTTATCTAGTTCGTTTATCTGGAAGGCTCAATCGCATTATTCAACTTCTTATTATTGTATTATCATAGAGGTAACTCTATTGGGAAGGGAGGTCGAGAAATTTGCCAATCCGTAAAATTCCTAGACCAGACCGGAATTCGAACTCAGTCACCATGGTCTTGCTTTGTAGCTGCGGCTTTACCGACTGAGCTAAGGTAGACCCTCCCCAGAAGTGTTCTCAGATACAGAATAATGCTTCGTGGATGGGTGCCACTCAAAATACGGCTAACAAAAAGTGAGCTTTCATAATTTTCCTAAAGTTCGAACTGTGTGTGATTATATTCGAAGAGAAATGTGGATTGAAGGCGTATGTTTGAAAGGAAAGAGACACTTCCAATAGTGTAATATGGTCTGGTTGTTCAGAAAGGAATCCACTCGGGCATTAACGTCGTCTATAATCGAACGGATCTCCGTAACCGTTTGAACCAGCACATTCTGATTTTGCAGCAACGCATCAACTCCGTGACGCTGAATAGTGGTGTTTTCAGATCTGAGCGTGCATTAGCGGAGTGGAGCAAAATTTGCGTTGGAATCAGAGGAACAACTACGTGAAATATCTCTCAGGACGGAATCCACCTTAGTGCTTACGAAAGCGGTATGGGTTGCACTTCTTAGTTGCTATTGTGTACGTCAAGGTGCCCACTGATGTGATGGAAGTGAGGCATCTACGTTCGCAACACGCCACACGACTTCGACATGATGTTTTGACATGTTGTATGATGCCACATCGCCGCCAAACCAGTGGGTGTCTGGCCTAATGTGGTGGCGCCAGTGCTGAGATTTGTCATTGTCATTGACAGACTTTTGCGCGATATTGACAAAATTGTTTTTCACATAGTCAATGATAGACTTGATCCTCAAAAAAATCTTTGTCAAAATCTCATTAATTTTTTCGTCAATGACAAAGATTCACCTGGTAACAGAAAGTGTAATTTCTTGCATTCTGAGACACATTATTGTTATCCAAGCGGTTCAGGACGTAGATGCTTATTCACTTTAATGGCTCCATGTAATTGTATTGCTCAAGCCATTTAATTTCATTTCAAATTTAGCTAATAAACAAATCAGCACATGTTCGTCACTGACAAAAATGCTACTGACAATTGACATGGTTTGCCTTGACGATGACTGTTAGCTCAAACGAGTGACCAAAGCAGAATTTTGATTATCACCGTGTATTGTCGAAATTTTGCAGCACTGGGTGGCGCACCTCTTCCATCCTGAATAGAGAGGAGTGTGCCAAAAACACAGTTGGGAACACACATTGGCACAGTTTGGCCCCCATGGTTTGAAACTTTCATAATCTTTGAAGTTACTGGCTACACTGTACTATCTCTGCGTCTGGGCGCGCATGTTTCAGATATAAAATTGAACAAGAAATTTTTGAGGATGTTCCGTAGAACTTCATCGTTATCTGCTATCAGTTTGCTAATAAATCCTAGGTAGCAGAAAGCTGTCCGAGGCGTATCTCCGTCGTATCGAAAGCAATCGGTTGCAAGCCCTGATCCTTCACTAAACGTACCTTACCCAGCTGCAGCAGCGTCGTTAATGGCCGTGGGAAACATTACTGACGTATCCGGAACCAAGTGTATCGACAGTGGGCGCGGTGTCCTGATTAAACAGCGAATCTGCGTTAATCCAAAGGAGGAAGAGACAAAAAGGAAGTGGAAAAGGACTACGTCCCGGTGCCGATAGAGTTCGATGAATGTCTGGAGTGTGGGGATCGCTTCTTCAGTGTCTTGTACTAATACTCGACTATAGACTTGAAGACGAAATACGCGTATTTGCCGTGGATAAGCAATTAAGGTAGTGGAATTCAATGGAAATTGCTAATCCTCCTCTGTTTCTTTATATTGCACTAAGATGCCCACATTTATCAGAATGATTGGTAGTTTTTTATACACCGTTTTTTTGCCTCTCTGAAAAAATCATTGCTGTTGGCATAACACAATGTTTAAATTCGGACAATCACAACCGTGAATTTGCGCCCAATTCTAATTTATTCCGCGCTAAGCAGATCAAACCGAGCACCGCTTACGATCATCATCGAATGACACCGTGAACTCGTTGAGCACCGCAGCCGATTTCGATCTCTGAAGAGTTATAGCGATTTCAGCAGCAGCTTGTCCCGCTGGTTGCAGATTTCAAATGCCGTTAGATGTGTTTGGATGTTGTCTTTGCCGAGTTCTTTGCCTAGCATCTGCCGCGGTCGGAGGAGCTCTATCACCTTCTAAAGGGTCGCTCCAGTTTTTTTTTCCGGTATCAGCTCATCAACTGGGGTGGCTTTAGATCATGGTCATGGTTCGGATTTTACTGCTTATTCACAAGCAAACAAAGTTGGTCTGGTGACTGGCACTCTCGGCACTGCCAGCACAGCTGCGGCACGCTGCGAAAAAAGTTGGCTCAAAATAAGTGTGTAGAGTGTTCACCCCTTGACTGTGCCATAACAATGGTAAGCGTCTATTGTCAAGGATGAATCACCCCTTGGCAAAATTGTTGCGAGCGTAGTATGCTGGATAGTATAATCACAGACAGACAGACAGACAAACAGACATAACACATTGAATATTGCTCACTGTAAAACGCTGAACAGATGATGGTAGTGTGTAAACGTCAAATGCAAGGGACTTGACTATGCGCGCCACAGGTGGCGGTACTACCAACTACGATACTTTTAAATTGTCCGTTAAATGCTTGTTCAATGAACAAATTGTGAGTGTTATGTCTGTTTGTCTGTGGTATAATTATTGCTGATTACAGTGGAACTTCAAAAAGCATATCCAAAAATTTAGTAAAATTCATCCAATTTTACCAGCATGTGGTTTAGTGAACTAACTAACTGTGCCATCTTATGCGAGATGAAATAAATGGCTTTCGATTTTTGTAACAAAAATAAAAGTTAATTTGGTTGAGTGGAAGCAATAAAAATTCCGTGTGATTGTGCCATGAAAAGTAGTCGGTCAATTGGTCGTCTACCAAACCAAACTCATTTGAACAATTTTCACGGCACAATTACACAGAATTTTTATTGTTAAACTCAACCTAATTAACTCACAATTTTTAAACTGGATTTCACTGGATAATCGCCGGGTAGCACATGTCCAACTAGTTGGTATCCATACCGGACACGTACCTTTTGTCCATCATAGCCTGCTCAACACCATCCGACAGTTTGGCACTAGGTTTGGCATGTTTTACTTTCTTATCAGCATCCATAATCTCCATGATGTGATCCTTGAGGTACTTGTTGCATACAATTTGATGGCTGTTGTTGGATTGAAGTTGGATTCCGTTGTTTGTTGATCTCGAGGCTCTCTGCAACCTCCAATTTCCATGGTGTAGATGCGGTACGTAAAATCGAAGACAACATATCAAGAAGACTGGCAACGCTTCCATTTGATCATACGTCCGGTATGAGACAGGCAGAATCGCGTCATCTGCCGCTGAAAGGTAAATGCTCCGAACGAATTGGATTGCAAAGGTTTGTGTATTTGCTCATTTTTCTATGCGTTGCTTCCACCTTTGCTCGAGTGCAGCGCTACTGTGTCTGTCGCTCGGATTCAAGAAAAGTTGCCAGTCTTCTTGATATATTGTCTTCGGTAAAACCGTGCTGTCCTCCGTCGATACTTGGTGGTCCTCTGTGAAGATGTGTTCTGCAATCTTTGATTTGAAATCCGGAGAAATTTGAGATTTGGGCGTAATTGCTTTTGTAAACAAACACGTCAATCGCCGATTCCTCGCGAATAAAAGAACAATCTTACGAACAAACTATACCAAAATGATAGAAGAACCATGCCTCTACCTGCTAGTGTTGTTAGTTTTTAAGATTGAGCTTTAATTCGCAAGAAATTGACAAATGACGTGTTTGTTTACAAAAGCAATTACGCCCTCATCTCGAAGTTCTCTGGAATTGTCTTCTAGCCAGAAGGCGCGTTCAGATAGCAACCTGTCGGAACCTTGATGTGCACCACCACAGTTGGCGCATTTTAACGCCACGGCTCCATCCGCAGGGCAGTTGGAAGTGGCGTGTTCTTGAGCGCAGTTGCTGCAGCGTGGCTTGATGTTGCAGTTGCGGGTACCGTGACCAAAATTGAGGCACCGCTGGCACTGCGTTACGTCACGATGGCCGCCACGGTATGGCTCCCATCGTACGATGATGGAGTAGATCGATCGGATGGTTTGCAGCGCATTGAGAGTCACCGTCCCTTTCTGGAAGTGCACCAGGAAGAGGCAATCCGGGTACGTCTTCACGTTTTCGTCTCTCCTTGTCATTCGGAATACAGCGATTGGGGCTAGCTTGTACCGGTTGATTTCAGCTTCGACCATCTTAGGGTCGAAATTTGGTAGACCCCTGATGACTACCTTGAAAGGCTTCTCACCGGGGATGTCGTGCGTGAAGAATTCCGCCTTAGAATCCTTCAGATATTTCACGGCCACTTCGTACTCCGCTTTTGTTCGCAGCATCACCTTGGTGCCGATCCTGCCGAGCTTAAACTCAGCTGCAACGCCCAGCGATGAGAGATCGCCAATCACCGTGTTGAGTGGTACTTGCTTCACCACCAGTGGAGGAAGCTTGATTTTCACCGCACTCGGGCCGACAGAATTCTCGGTTTCGACGGCGTCGCCGAAATCACCGATGTCGCTTGCGTTCGTCGTGGTAACATCGTCGCGTCCGCTCGTACCATCGGACTGTCCTTGATTCTTCTTCCTCTTTTTCGTCCGCTTCACCGGGACTGGGTTGGTATTTCCAACATCGGTGGGCAGAGTAGCGTACCTATTTGAGGTAGGTACCGAGCTACCCTCACCACTGTTCTTCTTCTCCGCTTGGTCACGAAGTCTGCTCCGAGAGCGCTGTCTTCCCATCACGCTATGCGACCAACACTACTGACGACGCGACGTGCAGTATATCTGCGAACGTTTGTAACAAACTATAGGTTAATCGAACAACTCGACAGAGCGAGCAAAGACCGAACTGTACTGCTTGACGTTCAAGCAGCTAATCTCCTGACTTCAACGAGCTTAGGTACTTCATATTTATACCTGCTAACCTATCAAAATTCTCTAACCAATGAGATTCCGTTTACATACGGACTATCACGCTTCACACTCACTCGATTCTACTCATTATTTATTCAACTCTAACTCTATCTACTACACATATGTTAGGTTTTTTTCCTATTGCTATTTGACCTTATTAACCTCCGCTTTATGTTCTTTAAATCTAGTTGCTAAAGTTCTCTAGGTTTGTCCAATACATACTTTGTTTCAATGATTTCAGCTTATTTTATACTCACCTGCGATAACTGAAACATTGATTGGGTCTTTAGTGAATCCTACTAATTATTATAATTGGTTATGTCTACTAGTGAAAACTAAATCTAATCCGAATTATTTTGGCTGTGGTCTTAGCTTATATGTAATATCTTGATCAAATTGAACGGAAACTCGTTTCTAGGGCTCAGATGCTGTGGTTCTTCCTATTCGCGTTTCGGAAAAAAAAATTGCTATACAATTATTACCAGTAATATCATTGATCATCATCTGCTATAATGTACAAGTTAAGAGACGAAGTATTTGCCGAATTATCTTCATCCTCTTGTTCAACACATGACAACCTCTGAACTTGATGAACTTGGATTATATTTTTAACAAATTTTTCACAATCTATAAGGGGTTATTTTGAGGACATTTTTGCATATAATTGCATTGTAATTTTCACGTTTTTCAAGGTGTTTGGCTTAATTTGGTCTATCAATATAGGGTTATGTCAGAATCAGTCTATCAGCCTACTGCGATAGATTCCATTTATAGTACATTGTTTGTCCGTTAGGTTACAGCATGGTAGCAAAAAAGACATATCTCCTGTGATTCGTATAACAAAACTCCTCACATGACGATCTTGATAATCGGATATCTTTTGTGAAATGCTGTATGTCCGCCTTCAGGCTCTAAGAGGGGGAGGGGGTTAACCCTAAACCCCCACATCGCTGCGCCAATCACATTTTAAAATCAACACGAATGGTGATGAAACTTTCAGCATTGCAAGAGGAGCTCTTTCAAAACAAATTGCTGTCAAAACATTTCTAAACTAATTACTGAGTGCGCTGCTATACAATAATTTCTGCGGCCATATTCTAAGTGGACCAAGCTACTTGATGACTGGGCTAAGCTACTTGAATTTTTAATCGTCTTTTTCTATGGAACTTTTAGAAAATACTTGACAGCTAAATTTTTGAATGTTGTCAACATTTTACAATGGTAAGTTGAATTTTTTAAATATCAATTCTACCTGTGTCAATGTATTACCGTGTTAAAGACTTTTGCTTTTTGAAGTACTGTTCTGTTTTTTTCACTGCGTCTAGGTTGGTGATTTTTTTCTTCAAATCACTTATTATTTAAAAGTACAGCTCTAAATTAGTCTCCACCTCACGTCGAGGGTGGGACAGAAAAATCAATGCGCGTGTCTTCCATAATAACAGGAACCGATGATTGCCACAGAGATGTTCCCAATCGAACCGCTTCTATATCTTTTACTGCACACACACATAAACTGGCATCGTTAATTTCGTGTAGGTTTAAAACCTTCCGTCTAACCCGCTTGTTAAAGTCAGACGACGAATCAAAAACGAGAAAAAAAAACACCAATCGACCAGAGGTTCATTTATGGTATTTTTGTGCTGCGATTCTTAAATGGTCTCTCCGTACAGGATGCACGGAGTTGTAACGCACCAGCAATGTAAAACAGCTGTCATCACTTCCAGCACCTTCCCCACCAGCAACCCTTTCTTGTCATCAGTTACCATCATCATCGACAGAGGGCGCAAGCACAGGAATCCACCGAATAGCACGGTGAGTGGTGCATTCCACCCACCGTTATTTCTCGGCTGATTTTCAACCAATTGAACTAATCATATCAATTAGTTCGAGGACTGCAGAGAAATAGTTGGACCGCGCTATTCGGAAGACTTCTGTTATTTGAAATCCGTTCGTCGTCGTCGTGGTAGACGAAAGATCAATATTCAACATTCGAGAGCAAACGCCCCAAACCACGTGGACGACATGGGACGCATTTTTCGCTGCGCAGACATATTATCGATCGCGTCCAGGCGCCACGTGGTGAGCTCATTTGCAGCGTGCAGTTTCGTTTCGTTGAATGGAGAGAAAATTGCAGGGGAAATTTGAGGGTGTTTTGAGTGTTACTCCTCTTTCCTAGCCAAAAGAGCTGAAAGTGTACAGGCATTTGAATTGCTCTCATGGGTGACGCTCCTCGTGGAGACCGTTGCCATGCTGACGAAAGCCAGACAAATCGATTTCGATTGGTTTACTTATGAGAGGAATGTTTGTTTTCAATCATATTGAAATTGACATTGTTTGTAACTGTGATTGTTGATGGCAAACGTCAAACAAACGTCACCAAAGGAAGGCATTTTTTGAATGATCAGTCTCTGAAAAGCGCTCGATTGGTAACAGATTACCACGCTTTTGTTTTCGGATTGATTTTCTAGCTATGTATGTACCTGCCAGCAGATGCTTTCGACTTTCGAGCCGGTGTCGATCAATAATTTGGTCGCGCATGGCCCGTGGGCCTGATTTACTGCCGCCGGGTGCTGGTGGCCTGGTCCACCATAATCAAATATTGGTTTCCCTACTCTAGTGGAGTGGTATTTCTCAGCGTGTGGTGTGTGAGCTCTCGAACCGGATCGACTGGCCCCTCATTTTATACGTAGGAATCGATCTGATTGCGGTGCATCGACGATTATCATCGGGGGAGGGGGCTTCGAAAATGTTTGTGAACCGGTGTCTTTTAGATTCAAAGCAAACCTTGTATTTTTAATTTTAAGTTTAAGGTTGAATTTCCAATGATACTCTGTACAGGTTGGCACGGAAAAGATTTAAAAATATGCATACCTAACCGCTTTTTGAATTTGTTTCCGATTTGATGAGTAAAATTTTACTCGAAGATTAAAGTGACAGTTTGAATGTTATTTTACATGTTCCAAAAACCTCTTTCGATAAGTTGCTGACTTTAGTTCGGAAATCAGTCGATCAACACAATTTCTAGCACTACCAGCTAAATTTAACCCGGCAATTGAGTGATAACGTTAATTAGGTGAATATTTTATTTTAACTCTTTTGCGTACGATTTTTCTTTCATATGTACTTTTAATAGCTAAGTCGAGAAGAAAGGCTTAACTTCAATATTCTTAAAAAAAAATTCCTAGTAGCCAATGATCTTGCCAAGGAAAAGATAGCTTTTTCTCGGAAAAGCTCTTGATTTGATCGATTAAGTTTTCCACGGTATGCTTTTGCCAGCTTTGACTTGAGCTTTTCATCGATTGTTTATAATGATTACCATGACGACAAGCATCGTGAACGTATGGTTGGATTTCACCGGTTACTTATCATCTCAGTTTTAGGATTCTGACGATCTATACGCTTTAGGGATGCTATTTAAAGGTGCAAATTATCTAGGAATGCATAATCTCGTTCGGAAACTTTTGGTTGCTGGATACACTTTTCTCATGGCAAATTGATTGCGTAACGGAAATCGATGGAGTACGAGCCTGCGCAGATCTATCGATTTTCCACCTGTTGCCTGTGGCACGGAAAATACTATGTTGTGATGATTGGTAAATTTATTGTCATACGTGTAAAAAGATTCAGTTCGACTGAAATGTGTCTGAACTTTAAGTTAAATTTAAAACTGGATGGCAAATGATATTAACGACTTGATTTACAATCACCGGTTGCATCATCTTACCTTTCCTGGTCCAGCCTCACTTTTTCAGTCTATTAGTTATCATGTTTATTGCGAATTTAAGTAAACTAAATTTAATAATAATATTTTAAAGTCCACCCACAAGTTCTCTGTACTAAACATGCCATTCATTATAGCAAATCAATAAGGCCTCTAACCAACCATCCGATCCGTGGAATATTCAAGATTTCCGACCAAGATGCTTACAGATTTCCAGTCGAGATTTCCAAAGACACGCAGATAATAACCATTTTACATAATCCAAGAAACACGTTAAAAGGGAAAAGTGGGTCGTTTGGCATACTTTCCATTTCTCACAATTTATTAATCATACACATAATTTTAAGCCAGCCAGGTAGCAGCCGCTTTGTGAATAAAGTTTATTAATCATAATTGTTATGCAAGTTGGTCCAAGTTATTCTATCATTTAATGCCTTTTTACGAAATGCGTGCGTTCGCTTTCATAGTTTTTGGCTGCATTTGCCGGATAAGCGCTGGCACTCTGCCTCAGAAGAGATGTCGCTACCTGCGTTGTTTGATTTTTGACGTAGGACTACGTCTTTGATTTCTATATGGGGGTACACTTTGTGAAAACCGAAAATGGAACATGTAACAAATTAAGAAAGATTTTGAACGTTAATAACTCAGCTGCCCCTGGTCCAATTTCAATAATTTTATCACCAATCGATCAGAAATATGGCTAAGCATCAACAACGCTTTCGATAGTTGATTTTCAACAAGAAACTATTGAAAACGTGGTAAATGTCCAGCATTGTCCAAAAGCGTCGAAATAACTAACAAATTCACCAATTGCTTCCCCAGCACAGTCGTCAGAGAGTAGTAAGTAGACAAAACAAGTCGAAGTGGCATTCGCCTCCGATCCTCGGGCGCGTGCGAACAGGGAGGATGGAATTGCGTAATATTTTGCACACTCATCGCCATACTCAGAACCATACGCTCCCAACGACCACACCACTGTGTGGTGGTGTTCGGTCGTCGAAATTAGTAGCAGCAGTAGCAGTGCTTTCGGCGTGTGGCGTTGAAAATTGTTCTCCAGTAACAACGAAAGGCTGCCAGCAAGCAGCGAGCTGCAGAGCCCGCATAAGCAACCATCAAAGGAGGAAGAAGCTGCACCGCTATGCTATGGATCGGAATCAGTAGCTCTTCGTGAGTCGCTGCGGGTCGGTCATCTATGCCAAGCGTGTCACCTTCGCTCCAAACGACATACAGTTCGACAGCCTCATCCGTGTTGAACACCCACCTCAAAATTACTCAACCATCACTACAAAACGGTCCTTTTCAGGGCCACCAAACATTTGTTAAGAGTATTATTTGGACATTGGTCAAGGTCGTCAGTTCCCGCAAGTAGCTAGCTATCAAGGCTCAACCTGTCTATAGAAGGTGTGGGATTGTAGGCCTGAATATATTGGTGCAATTAGTTTTTCCTCGGCTTTCATTCCGCACGATTCGTTTCTTTCGTTTAATCAATCACCCTTGTAGTAACGTCGAAAGGATTGTTTCAATCGGTGCTTACATATTAAACTTAATGTGGATTATAGAATTTTTTGTATGTTACCAAAATTTATGAATGGTTTGCCTCTAAATGTTGAGATAATTTATTGATTATTGAATTATCACACTGTATACCATGATAAAGCAGCCTGTTCGTGAGTTTTTGCCTGTTTTCAAGTAAGGAGTTATCATAAAAAAAAATCGCCAGCTGGTATTTCCCGATGACTTTACAAATAAATAAAATCAATCATGCAGAACAAGCTAGAATTTGTTTAACTTCATATTTCACAAAATTGCTTTCGAGTGTTAAGACATCGTCTCCCGCAAAGTTTACATTTTTCCCTCTACCAACACACACATCAGGGCTAGATAGATCTCCACAGGATCTATACAATCCACGCAATTTCAAAAAACCAAAATGCACAGCATTACGAAAAGAGGTCAGGTTTCGACCAATAGCAGATAGATTTTAATTCTAAACAAACCAAACGATTGATAATTTATCTACCAATCTGCTAAAATGAACACTTCGTTAATTTGGTCACTATTGAAAAATATCAAATGTCCAACTGTTGCAATGGTGATCAAAATTATCACCGAATGTCTGAAAACAGCGCATTCCCTAACACAGACTAAGAAATTGAATTCGATTCGGTCCCACTGAACGGTGCTCATTCAATCACCGTAAGTGGTGGTGTCCAATCCAGCAGCAGCAGCAGCAGCAGGTCTGCTTTCAACAACAACAACAATAACAACAACAACAACAACAACAACAACAACGAAAGGCTGCCTGTAAGCAGCGAGCTGCAGAGCTCATATTAGCAACCATAGAGAAGGAGGAAGAAGTCCCACCGCTAGGCTAGGATCGGAATCAGTAGCTCGTCGTGTTCAGCTCAGCATTACTCAACCATCACTACAAAACGGTCCTTTTCAGGACCACCATAAATTTGTTAAGAGTATTATTTGGACATTTGTTAAGGTCATCAGTTCCCGCGAGCTGCTAGCTATCAAGGCTCAACCTTGTCTCTATAGAAGGTGTGGAATTGTTGGCCCGAATGTATTGGCACAAACGAAGTGACAGACGGAGCGGCTCGAAAACTTTGGTGACTAACCTGCTATTGCAATTTTTCAGTGTACCACATGGCAACACCACTACTACTGGATTGTACCACATGGAAACACTACTATTAGATTGAACTAGCATTTTCACCAAATGTACTAGAATGTTTTGGTTCTATCTCATTCACTCTACTCAAAACTGCAATGCATAAAAAAAATGACAAAATGATACGCACTCTTTGCACACTGTCAAAGAATCATTGTACACAAAATCCACTATGTTCAAATCAAAACAAAAAAACTAACCCATCTGGTGGATGATGGCACAAGCTTGCAAGAAAATTCTATTACAATGAACCACATTATTTTAATGGATTTCTTCGCCAGTTAGTCGTCTGTAACTTCGTTTGTGGTATTGGTGAGATTAATCATCGTCTGATCATTTTCCAGAACACGCTGGTAGGAAGTGTTAAAAATCTATATAGAATTTGAGAGAAGTGGGACTAATTCTCTTTGGGTGTATATTCAGTCCCCAGAAAGCCAATAAAATCAAATTTGTGAGAAAATTAGCTCTCACGAGTTCAATCTCTAGACGTCCCTCCTTTTTCACATATTCTGCACAAACGATACTTTCCACCCCCCATTCATAAAATTCGGAACGAAATCCTGTAAGGGGTGCATGAATACACTTTAATACCAAAATGCACAAAACTTAAAAATTCATAAATAACAAAAAAATCAAAATACACCTTTTAAAGTCGGGTAGACGAATCGAAAATACTCAAGTTGACAGTCCCTTGGATTCTCTTCAACAACTTTCTCTTTGAAATAAATACTTCAAATTTGATACGCTTACAAATAAAAAAGGGAAAGAGTTAAGATAATTGATGATTGATCAATTAAAAGAACTAAATGCTCACATTTTTTCCGTCCACTAGCGGTCCTACGTCATGCTTCTGTTCGTGCCTCTAGGCACAGACCCTTCTACTTTTTTTTCTCCCGCACAAGACATTTGTGGCATCGCGAGTAGTAATTTTTAATTTCAGTTTATTTACGCGCTGAAAGAGCTCGGCACGGTCGGTGTTAATGTTGGTTTCTGCGTTCCCGGTTGATTTTCAGTGGAAATTCTGTATCAAAATTGCTCACTGAGTTCCTTTTTGTTTGGCGTTCAACGATGAAGGGTTTGCTTTCACGAGAGTGACGTTTATTGGATCCGTTTCTTTGCACGGGTTTGTTTTTTGAAACCAGTGGTGTGTAAGTGTGCTTGTGATTTTCATTGCATCCCGAGAAGCTGGATCACCGTGTTTGGATGTCACGCTTTCGGCGTGTAGTTCTATTGTGAGTCCCGCCACAGTTTGAACACGGTCCGGTTGGCAAATTAGCTGGCGAAAGTGCTGACAATGTGTCCGTCGCGAGTTTTGGTGGTGATTCGGTGGCCGACGTTGCCGTGAATCAGCAAGTTTACGGCTTGGAAAAGTGCTCGTCTGCTGGTCTCTCGCCAGTGTTGGAGATTGTGAGCAAGCTCAAGGATGCCTCGCTGGATACGCTCAAGACTGGATGGGCGGTAGCTGGTGGCCGTGAACGGTACCGTTGGAAAGCACTAGACGCGAACCTCCTCGCATATTTCTGTTGCTCATTACATACCAAGTGAAAACTTAATCATATTTTGCCGTGGAGTGTTTTTATTTTGAGATGCTCGATAATGCTAGAGGGATCGGTTTTGCGTAATGAGCAGAATATCATGGATTTATACCCAAGCTTTCCCACAACATAATAATGTGGGTTCCGAGAGCATACAGCGCAGTTAATAACCAATAGTTGAATTGTTTAAACCATGAGTTTAGGAAAAGGTGCATGCGTGACCTAGTTTGGAATACATTGTTGGCTGCTTTCAGAGACGTCGCTTCATTTGAATAGCTTTTTGTAAAGTCGGTCGTAGATTGTGGTAATGCAAGGGGCACAGCAACTGTTCTTGTTCAATCAGTAGAAGATCATGGGTTAAAACCCCAGCCTCATTACATTACTGAGTTGGTCTATCATCCAGGCCACTATTGTACAAAATTGGTAATAACCGAAATTGTAGGAACGATTCAGAAAAGTAATAAGTATATTTAGACCAATATGACGTGCGCCTGATTTGGAAGACAGTGTTAACTACTTTGGATTATTTCATTTCATTGTTATAGCTTCTTGTAACCGACAATGAACGATCGTCGGTCGTAGCTTGTTGTGATGTAAGGGGCACGGTGGCCTTAGAGCGACCGTTTTTGCTTACTGAGCAAAAGATCGTGGGTTAGAACCCAAGCTCCTTTTCATTACTGAGATGATTGGGTCGCGTCATATGCTTTACAGGCTTTAAAAGATCACATCACTTCTCAATGTTAATCCAGATCTAACTTTTCCTTCCCACTAACAAGAACGTCCTTCCCGTGACAACCGTGGGGATGCAGAGGTATACTCGGTCTCTAGTAACAACGATTGTTGAAATAACAATCCTTTCCCTCCCCGATGACCGTAAAGACGTGGCCAGCGCCATTATTGTCCTCAAACATAAGGATTTTCCGGATTTTGTACACTGAGAATGGATTGCTAGTCCCAAGCCAAGTAGCAACTACTGAAATGTATGGTCGTCAAAGCTCATGCTCATGCTCATGCCCGAAATAGGGATGCTTGATATCAAATATGTACCCATCAATATGGGTATTTTTGGAATCGGGCGATGCCTAGAGGCCGGAAATTGATATCCGACGCCATTTTGAAATCCAAGATGACGGTTTCCAGTTTCATGGGAAAGTGTGAAAGTGGGAAATACTGTCAAATACCCATAAATATAGATATTTTTGGAATCGGGATGTAGTCTAGAGGCTTAAAATCTGTATTCGTTGCCATTTTGAAATCCAAGATGGCGGCTTACGATTTCAGAAAAGTGGGAAATATTGTCAAACACCCATCAATATAGGTATTTTTGGAATCGAGATGACGTGTAGAGGCCGAAAATCGATATCCGACGTCATTTGTATATCCAAGATGGCACCTTCCGATTCAAGAAAAGATGCGAAATACTGTCGAATACCCATCAATATGTGTATATTTTGGGATCTGGGTAACGTCTGGAAGCCGGAAATCGATATCCGACGCCATTTCGAAACGGCAGCTTTCGATTTAAGAAAAAGTGTCAAATACCCTACAATATGTGTACGGCATGGAGATAACACGTAGACAACGGAAATTTATGTCCGACGCTATCTTGAAATCCAAGATGGTGACTTCTGGTTTCAGAAAAAGGGGTTAATACTGTCGAATACTCATCGATATGGGTATTTTAGAAATCCCAGTAACTTTTGCAGGCCAGAAAAAGATTTTCAACGCCAATCTAAGATGGTGGTTTGAGTTCCAAAAAGCGTGAAATACTGTCAAATACCCATAAATGTGGGTATTTTAGGAATCGGGGTGAAATCTAAAGGCCGAAAATCGTTGTCCGACGCCATTTTGAAATGAAAAATGACAGCTTCCGGTTCCAGAATAAGTATCAAATACCCTTCGAATGGCATAGGATATCGATTTTTGGCATCTACGCGTCATCCCCGTTCCAAAAGTACCTATATTTGAGGGTATTTGACACTCTTTCTGAAACCCAAAGACCGCCATCTTGGATTCCAAAATGACGTCGAATATCGAATGTCGGCATTTACGCGTCATCTCCGTTGCGAAAACACCAATATTATAAGGTATTTGACACTTTTTCTGATATCCGATGGCCGTCAAAATGGATTCAAAAATGGCGTCGGATATCGATTTTCGGTGTCTACGTACCGTTTGTTGGCCCACTGCCAACATTGATGGAGACGAATGGCCACAAACACGTTAGCTCACTGCTAACTACTACTTTCACAATTTGCACAATATGGATGGCCATCCACGTATCAGCCCACTGCTGTTCGATGTCGTGGCGATTGTGTTCACACACTGTGAACACCACGATGATTCTATCCGCTCACTGCCGATGTCGATGATGGTGATGACTCACTGCCACTGCACGCACACTCACGCTAATGTCGACAATGCAATCAGTCTGCTACCGACGCTGGATGTCAATGAAGAATTGGCGATAATGGTCCACTACCACTTCACGCACGCTCAAGAACGATGGCGACGATGCAATCCAGCAAGATAGCTTCCAAATCACCCAGTGATAAGCTTCATCTACCGAAAATTCTTGCTGAGTTCTGAAAAGAGCTCAACGCGCATCTCTTTTGTAGGATGTACAGAGCTATGTGCATCGGGTGAAAAGGAAACCACGCTATCTCCAAAGGTCAGGCTCAAGCTGTTTCGAGGCGATGCTGAAATTAATCGGTCAGGTCAGTTCAAGCAGGGGAATTTCTTCTTGCTTGGAAAAACGGCTATTTTAGGTTTGATATGAACAATGTTTATTCCTCTGTTTCTGGTATAAAACTGAACAATGGTTCGAAAATGGCTATTGGTTTTATAATATAAAAATTACGTAAAGGTTACATTTATGATACATTCTGCTCTGTGATTGATGGATGGAAGCTCACTGTTGATTCGGTCAAGCCAGCGACGGTCGGCTGTACTTTTCCCTCTCTCTCTCTCTACGACGGCTCGATTCGTAACGCATACACACACAAAAAGACCGCGCGTGTTGTAAACGCTTCTTGCCGGAGAGTGGCGCGTTGACACGGCTGACGGTGCACCGCGGTGGTGAACGTTAGGAAGTTTCGCTATTGCGAACACCGTTCCCGTTCCGAAAATACTCATATTGTTGGGTATTGTACACTTTTCTGAAACTCGATGGCAACCATTTTGGATTCCAAAATGGCGTCAGATATACATTTTCGGCATCTATGCGTTGTCTCTGCTCCAAAAATACTCATAGTGCAGGGTATTTAGGTTAGGTTAGGTTTCTTTATTAAGGAAGCTTTAAGTCAGGGGCCTCCAGTTGCAGGGTATTTGACACTTTTTCTGAAACCCTATGGAAGCCATCTTGGATTCCAAAATGGCGTCGTATTTTGATTTTCAGCATCTACACGTCGTCCTCGTTCAGAAAATACCCATATTGTAGGGCATTTGACACTTTTTCTGAATATCGATGGTAGCTGGGATGGCAGCCATCTTGGATGATGGCCAATGGTCAAACCAATGCTTTCCATTTCCGTTACCGCCATCGAACGAATGGAACATGAAAAAGACTTGCTAGTTGTTGGGTTCTTCTGCCACTCTCTGGATGGCATCCATGTTTCCGTCGGCTGCTTCCCGATGTGAAAGGGTTCTCAGGGCGAAATTGTCCACAACGTCTTATTTTCCATAGATGAGATTGTCGGGATGAAAGATGTCTTAAAATAGTCCTGCCTTTACCGGAACCGAGCAAGCTATCAGTTACGCCAAACCAACGATAAAATGCATTTTTTACAAAAGCTAATACGTCCCTTCGCAAAAGTAATCGAGAATTGATCTTTGTTAGTTAATTGTGTGCGTTCTTCAGGAAGTCCATCCAGCTTCTTGGCTTCCCCGATGACATCATGGCACGGAACTTTGAGATGATGATGGAAACGTACATCAGGCTGAAGGCTGAAGCTAGGCGGATTGGACTTGCGATCAACGCAACGAAGACGAAATGCATGAGAGGAAGAGGTTCTAGGGAAGACAATGTTAGCCTCCCACTCCGAGTTCAGATTGACGGTGACGAAACCGAGGTGGTCCACGAGTTCGTGTATTTGGGCTCACTGGTGACCGCCAAAAATGATACCAGCAGAGACATTAAATGACGAATTATGGCAGGGAATCGTGCCTACTTTGGACTCCGGAGGACGCAACGGTCGAATAAAATTTGCAGCCGCACGAAGTTGACTATCCACAAGACGCTGATTAGACCGGTGGTCCTCTACGACCACGAGACCTGGACTATGCTCGTGGAGGACCACCGTGGTGTTTTCGAAGGGAAGGTATTGCGTACCATCTACGTGGACGAATGAACCACGAATTGTACCAGCTGCTGGGAGAACCATCCATCGTCCACATTGCAAAAATTGGGCGACTACGGTGGGCTGGGCAGGTCGTAAGAATGCCGCACGATGACCCAGCCGCAACGGACAAGGTGGATCGAACAAGTAGAAGGAACAACGCCTGCTGCCGAATTGCATTTTGTTTTCTGCGCCCATCTATCTCTCTGGCGATTTCTAGTTCGCCCCTAGTGAACAATTATGCAAAGTGGTGTGGAATTTGGAGAGGGTAATTGATGCACATTTAACTCTCTGAAAGATTTGTTGATAAAATGCCACCGGCTTTTTATGCCGTTGGTGGCGGGATACATTTCAAGTTCATACGCTGTCGAAAAATATGATAAGCATCGTTAGTACAACTACTGTCACTAGAACGGTTTCTTAGTTGGTGGCAAGATCAGGGTAAGGTCACCCCGAGGAAAGTTGACTTTGCTCAGACATTTTAGCCGAATCTGGACACAAGACACCTTTCTCGAGCATTGGACACACAGTTTCGTTGTACCCACTGATCCCCAGAAATGTAGTTGCTGTAGCGAACAAAGCCAACGTAAAAAAAATCAAAATACTAATTGTATACAACTCCAGCGCTCCCCAAGGCAAACGCAAGTAATAGGGCCCCATAGGCGATCCCCGTTTGCTGTCTGTTGCTTGCTGATGCGGTGCAACAAGCTCCAAAGTCGCGGAAATCGCTTACACGTGCTCCACCACAACCTCGAATCAGACGGGACGGGTCCGACGAGACGACGTTGTTTCGAACCGAAATGCGCAGAGCACCGAACCCATCCCGACTTTGTAAGCGGAGCGAAGAAGCACCTGCAGGGCTTCACTGCTGCAGTGTGCCTGGTTCTACAACTTGCTTACTGATGACACTTTGGTTGGTGTAAGGAAAGCAATCAACCGTGACGACCGCGGCTCAGCTACCTGGGTCTTCGAACCTGCGAGGAGGTCAACGCTTTTCTCCGAAATATGGAAGCGGGAAGAAGGAACACGGTGATAGAAAATCGAAAAATCGAATTTTACGTTTACCAGTTTGGGGAACTTTGAGGTTTGTATTGTTCATCACCTGCTACCAGGCTGCTGTTTTGGTTGATAGTCGGTCGGCCGTCGGGTGATATCGATATCTCTTCGGTTGTTTTGCAGAACGCGTTGCATTGGATTTGGTAAGCGAACGGAAGAGGAGGCCTGTTATCGAACACCGAAGTAAGAGCATTGGAAAGCATCCGAATTGATCGAACGGTTTGCTGCGTTGAATTCCTGGACCCCTGTTGGAAATCGAACGAGTCGATGGCTTTAAATATCTTTTCCTATCGGTTCCAATATATTGATTAAATTGGTTTTTGTCGCTTTCGCACACCCATGTGCTTTGCAGGGACGGCGTACTCGGGAACCAATCAACCGGAAAGTTTGACAAACGCTCGGATACGTAATCGAACTTTTTTGTTTTGGAGTGGGACGGAAGTGGATCCAGTCGGGAGAATTAGTATGACATGCGCGAATGTTTGACAACTTGACTGCGACATTCACATGTGCGAGTCGCGAATGGTCACGACAGAAAAACGTTACAATCCCATAAATATCGTCATCAGAGTAGCATCGTCGTCGTCGTCGTCGTGAAGCAGCCGCGAAACTCAAAATCCTTTAAAAACATTAACAAGTAGTTTTCGTCACAGAATGGAACAGGAACGCACAGGTGCCGGAAGGCAGTCTTCCGTTAGCTTTGCCACTGACGGCCATTTAAACACGCTCGCGCCAAAATGTCCTGCGCTCCTGTTGAAATGGAAAGATATTTAATATTTCAACCTGTGCCGAGCAAACGTGCAAATGGCTGCATCCCCACATTCATGTGAAACCAGACGACTGGAGTCGAGTGGTGGTTTAAACAGTCTCATCACCTGATTGGCTCAAATGGTATTGCTTCTCGCGAAATGATGTTCCATTCTGTCGAAACCTTTGGTGGCCGAAGCCGGTAACGAAGCGCCGTCGGTAGGTCGGTCAATTTAAATTTAAAATATTTTAAATTTTCAAATAAAACTTAGCAAATTCGTTTCATTCGCATCGATTAGGAACGCATGCGAGGTGGGAGTATGCATTTTAAAGTGGGATGTTTTTGTTTCAAGCCGGTGACGGTTTGATGGTGGGAAAAGTGCGGTAATCGTGGAGATTTACTGGTGAGAGGGTTCTGATGGTTGATGGGATCGATTAGTACTCTTGGTCAGGACATTGCAATAGTAAGGCGGTGTTAGTCGGTTACCTTCCCAGGTTATGATAGTTTAATTGAATCCCGCTACTTCGATGTCGTTGCGCTCCAGGAAATATGTTAATATGAAAAAGGGGGCATCTCTATCGAAGTTGTGGCACTACGGTGCTTCATTTTGAAAAAAATTGCCCGATTTTGTATAGGCCACCATCCAGTTTGACTCACAACTCTAAAATATGAATCTGTGCAAAAACGTTTAAGATTTTCAAGTCTTTTTTGTTTACCTACCCATCTATATTGTATTAAAATCAAGAACCTTGACTTACTAAAAATGAAAATAATCCATAACATTCGTAGTTCTCTGTTGGTGATTGCAACCAGACATGGAAATAAGAGTGCGCAAGATAATGATGCCGCTGTCAACGAATGTACAGGGTGCGTGACGAATTTTTGCAGTAAATTTCAAATAGTAATTTTTCATGCTTGTGCATCATGATTTAGATATATTTGGCAGCACTGGATAGTTTATACTGTTAGGTGTAAGATTTAAACAAACAATGTTGAGTAAACGAAAGATGTCGGAACAAGAGAGCAATCTGTCAGCCGTTGTCGCTTTGTTGCGCGCCGGAGTATGCATGAAAGAAATAATTCGGTCGGTAAATGTGTCTGAAAGAACAGTGTATAATATTGAAAAAGGCTTGGGAAAGTGATAAGACGGAGCACCTGCTCATACTGCTAATAAAGCACAGAAATGGCTTATGGAAAATATTTCGTAAATTTGGGAGGAAGAAATTTGGCCCCCAAGCAGTCCCGATATCAATCCGTTGGATTATTTTGTATAGGGCGTCGTCCAACGGGATACCAATAGAACCCCTCACACCACACTTAAGTCGCTAAAAGCTAAAATCAAGGCAGTGATGACATCTATGGATCGAAACATTTTAAAACGTGCATACTGCAGTTTCCGGAAGCGTCAAGTCGTCGAAAAGGAAGGCAATTTTTTTTTAATAAATTCACTTACAACTTCCATATGTTGCGAAAGAAAATAAATCGCACAAAATTCATTGCTAGGATAACTAACTGGTGTATTTTTTCTCAAATATGCCATTTACTGCAAAAATTCGTCACGCACGCTGTATAATATGACCTGAATGAAGTAACAAGTGACTATGAACAGTTTTGTAAAAGTCAAATAATCTTTGCGTGGATTTATGTATTACCCTATTTCAATTTTTATTTATATTTCTTTCAGATGGGTTGCACTAACTACTACTTGTCCTATTTTTCATTAAAATCAACCGTTTTCTTGACACGAGTACTTCGGCGAATGTTGTCGCTTATACATCTACGTTTTTTGGTATTATCAAGAGGAAAGCATTCCTCATTGTCCAAGGAATCTGACTGATCGGAATATTCACTGACATATATGCTTCGCTCGTCTTTGGGGATAAATTCGTGATATTTCTTAGTTCCAAGGATTGTTTCAAAATCTTCAAATCTTTCCTGAAGCACATTTTCAGCATATTTATAATGTTTGTTGGTTGCAAAAATAAACGCTTCTTTAGACGTTGCCCACTCGAAACATTGTTTAGCGTTCAGCACTCTTCCTTATACTAGCATCCCTAGTCATCCTCTTGATGTACCGACAATGCTATCACAAGGACCTTGGAAAAAGTGCCATTCTACTCTGATATCAAACCTCTTGTCATGGCTACACGATTTTTCTAAAATTAAGTTTGTTTTTATGCTGCTCTGCGCATTGAAACGTGTAAACCGGGCACCCTACAAATCGGTGTGCCTCCACAGACGAACTACGGTTTTTCCTTAATCGAAACTACATCCTCACAGGTCCGAAACACTACCACAGCAATATTTCCGTAATATCAACAGCTCTACAGCAAAACCAAACACTTTATTATCAGAATTTACGCGGGCTACGCACCAAAACTAACGAAGTTTTCCTAGCACTATCGGAATGTGACTACGATGTAGTAGTTTTTACCGAAACATGGCTCGGTCCCGATATCGCTAATTCGAAATTATCGCACAACTACATGATCTACCGCTGTGATCGCAACGCCGCAACAAGCCTATTCCAACGTGGTGGAGGTGTTTTGATCAGGGCCAGAAATGTTTTGAATTGTGCCGCTGTCCCGATTTCAGGCAGTGAGTGTTTAGAGCAAACAATGGTCCGAATCAAGCAAGCCACTTTTGAGCTCTTCGTCGAAACAGTGTACATCCCACCCAATTGCAACAATGCATTGTATTAACAGCACTGGGCATGCGTTCAAAGGCTGTTGGAACAAGCCGGTAATCGTGATATGCTTGTTGTCGTAGGTGACTATAATCTGCCTTATTTGCATTGGGATTCCGATGATGAATTGCAGGAGTTTACTGTGGTTGAATCGCTCATTGCCAATGGTCTGTATCAGATGAATCACTATGCCAATGTAAATGGAAGGATCCTGGATTTGGTTTTCACTAGCGATACCGATGGTCTCGTGCTTATGGAGCCTCCGTGATCGCTACTGCGTGTTGATCAACATCATAACCCACTAGTGCTGGTGATTGAAACTGTAAGTGGAGGAGATATTGTCCGTTCGACTTTGACTTCAATCGATGTGACTTTGCTATTTTGAATTCAATGATTAGCAATGTCTGCTGGGAGAACCTTCTAGTTGATTGCAGTATTGATGAAGCCGTTTCGATCTTCTACACCAAGCTGTATGGGTTCATCAGTGAAGTCATGCCTTTGAATCAGTGGGTCGACGTCCACAGAAAAAGGCAACCTTGGTGGAACAATGAGCTCCAAAGGCTCCGCAATCACCTACGCAGGGCAACGAAACGTTACTTTCGGTCGAGAAATGAACAGCACAAGGCTGAGCTGCGTGCTTTAGAGAGCGAATATAACTCAATGCATGTGCAATGCTTTCGCAGCTACATCCATCGCACTGAAGCAAGTCTGAAACAGGACCCGAAACTGTTTTGGGCTTATGTGAAAAATCGGAAGCGGAACATTTTCATTACCAGGGAGAAACAGCTGAATCGCCATCAAACTCTGCAAACCTGTTCTCGTCGTTCTTTCGGAATGTCTATGTATGGTATGATGACCTGAAATTCTTTCGTATAATCACCTCTATGGTGGATTGCTGCGCTCTCCAATTGGACATTGACTCTATTCTTGAATGGTGCTCATTGAACGCAATGGAAGTGAACATTCGCAAATGTAACGTAACGTAAACATATATCTCGCGAACGATTTGTTTGATCAAGATGGAGTCTTTGGCGAAGTTTGCGGACAAGTATTGTGCCTTTCAAGAAAAAAAAAATACAATGTAAACATTTATTTTATTTTTTACAAAAAAATAATAATCAACAAATCTACAACAAGATCGCTGAGTAGAGGCTTTAAAATAGTGCACATGAATCACTTTTCTCAACTAGTTGGTTCAGCTTTGTAAAGGAATGGAGTAAAAGCTGTAAAACTGCACGAATCTAAAAATAAACCTAGATGACTAAGAGACGAACCAGCTAATGGCTGAAAGTCTCTGTAATAAAGCAAAAAAAAAAAAACCTAGATGACTTTAAAAATTCTGCCTACACAGTTTATTGGCTGAGTACAGGTTGTTTAGTTGTTGAAAACGCACATTGATGTTTATGTTATTTAGCAAGAGTAGTCGGTTCTGTAGAAGTCATCAAATGAGTAAGCGGGCCGGGTACTTCCCCCAAAGACGTTCGGATTTTGGTGAAAATTATAGAAAAGAGAAAGAAAGAAAGTAAATTTAAGACATCTAACAACTAAATTCTGACCTTCCCTTCCTCCTCGCTGTCCTCGGTGTCCCACGGCAGGGCCCTTCGACGACGGTGGCGGTGGCGGTTGTTCACGTTGGCTCCAGAAACGGTCTGTGCCGAGCGTCTCCTTCTTCACTGTTTGGCTGCCATGAACTGGTGTATTGCTGTGGGTCTCGCTCGAAAACATCTTTGGCATTTATGTACCGTCTGTCTTGTCATGTATCTTCCACGAAGTGGCCAGAATCGAAGCCTCACGACACTCAGAAGCAGCTGTGGTCCTGCATGAAGTAGCCGTTCGTGATAGTGCCGTAGAACGAGTCGTGTGAAATGATGATGAGCTGGGAGTACCATGGGGTGTTTAGTTTCGTACGATTCCTGTGAGTACTCTAATCGTCCACCAACTCGAAGGAGATTGTCCTTCGAAATCATGGGATGAAACCGTCGTAACGGGGATTGTCCTGACACATATTCTCCCTTTGCTAGCGCTTTCCACTCCTTCGAAAATGCCTTCCGTTGAACAAGACGAACTAGTACCTGTTCTGCACAGCGTAGCTCGGCGGTAAGAAATCCTGACGTACGTTCCTCTTTTGGCGTGCGTAATAGCTTCATGAAACGTAACAAGATTGCAGTTCAATCAAATCCGAATAGGACGAAAATTTCTCGATGTACCTCTCGATGAACTCTGCCTCTGGAGAGGCTATGACTGCAACTGTCGTGCGACGCATTTCCTCGTTTTCTATTTCACCAAATATTGTTGCAGAGAATATCTTGAGGTTGGATTCCTCGGGAGATCTGGTCCGCCGGGTTGTGTACTCCTGGGACGTGCCGCCATTCTCCTTGTTCCGTTATAATCGGGATTTTTGCCACCCTGTTGGTAATGAAGTTACTCCAAGTTGTTGGTGTGGCCTGGATCCAACGCAGAACGCAGGTCGAATCCGTCCAAAAGAAGGCTGGTACCGATAATTTGATGGAACGTGATTGTCTGGCACTTTAGAGGTGCAACTCTGGATTTGTACGTCAGCAGGTGTATAGCGACCTTCCCCTCTGAGTCCTGGCTCCGTATGTACAGGCACCCACCGTACGCTTTCTTTGAGGCGTCAGAAAAGCAATGAATTTCCAATGTAACTGCATCGGGAAGAATGACACAGCGTTTGACCCTAACTTCGTTGAGCAGAGGTAATTGCAGGTGAAATTTGCACCAATTCACACCCACCGTCGTTGGCAGTGGATCATCCCAATCCAGCTTGCTCCCATCCTTATTTTGCAACGTCCACAGGAGCTGCATAAACAGTATAGCGGTTGTGATAACAGCTCCGACCAGCCCCAATGGATCAAACAGAGTTGCTATTATCGACAGACTACGGCGTTTAGACTCTTCCGTTGAGTCAAATACTGGGATGTTGAATGTTGACGCCCACTTTCTTAGCCGGAATCCACCGCTGCTCATCATTTCGTCCAAATGTTTCCAGAGTTCTACCGCTTCCTTGACATTATTAGATCCTGTTATCACGTCGTCCATGTACGTGTCCTCTGTTGTTGCCTTGGCCGCCAACGGGAATCGTCCTTCTTCATCCATCGCCAATTGGTTTAGCGTACGTGTGGCCAGAAACGGTGCCGATTTTGTCCCGTAGGTGACCGTGTTGAGCTCGAATGTAGCCACTTCTTCCGCAGGTAAAGAACGAAAGAGTGTAGACTGCAAGGGAGCGTCTTCTGGGGTAATGTTGACTTGTTCGAACAATCTCTCGACATCCGCTACGAGCATTATCTGCGTAGGATAATTGCTCGTATATCGTCCTGTATTACTGGCCCCGTTAGTAACACGTCATTGAGGGAGACACCCGATGATGTCTTGCATGAAGCGTGGAATACGACGCGAACCTTGGTGGTGGTGCTCGCCTCTTTCACCACCGGATGATGCGGGAGATAGCATCGCTTGACCGAATCATGAGAGGTTTCTTCCACCCTCGTCATGTGCCCCGTTTGCAGATATTTGTCTTTGAATGATATATTTTTCGCCTTCAGGTCAACGTCCCTTGCCAACCTTCTTTCCGTACCTAGTAGTCGACGAAAGGCAATATCCCTTGACTCGCCTAACTGCGTGACTGATCCTTCCCGTTTTGGCAGAGACACAGTATATCGCCCATCCGTTGCACGCTTGACTGTTTGTACGTAGATCTCCTCGCAGCGAGCCTCTTCCTGGGAATAGTTGTGTGTTGCACACTACGAAAAAGTCATGTAAATTTCCGTACCCTGAGACCGACACATGCAAGCGGCCCAAATGACATAAGAGTCAGTTGAAAGAAACGAGAAAATCTATTCAATCAAGCGTACTTTTTGTCGAGTTGCATATGCTTCGGTTTAGGAACACTTAATTTTACATGACATGTTTGTTTACGTTCCATATTTTACGTCAAAGATGGATTACGTCTCGTGTAAAAATAGTTATTTCTAAGTGTGTGCTTCAATCTCTTCGGAAGTCCAGAACCGTGCGACGAGAGCCTCCAACTCTTCAGACGTTGAAATGTTGCAGTTGACATGTAGTGGCTGACAGGACGTAGATAACCCACCGCTCACCACCCATCCGAATACCGATTCGTTCAATGCCGGTAGCTCGTCGCCGAGAGTCATTCTTCGTCCCGTTACGAAGAAATCGAAGAAGGCTTCTATGCCGAGAACCATGTCCACACCCTTGGACACAAAGAACGAGGGATCTGCCAACTGAACGTTTTGTGGAACCGTCCACCCTTCAGCTCGGATCGATGTCGTAGGTAAGTTTACAGTCACTTTCGGAAGGACGAGGAAACCCAATACCCGCGAAAATTCAGAGACCCGTGATCGTATCGTGACCTGAATACGCTGTTTCACCTTTGTCGTTGTCTGTCCGATGCCGGTTACTGATACATCGACGCGTTTTCGATCCACCTTTAAACGCTGACTTAATCGTTCGGTAATAAAGTTACTCTCTGAGCCCGAATCCAATAGAGCGCGAGCTGGTATGGGGTTACCATCATCATCCTCTACGATGAGAACCATAGTAGCTAATAGTATTTGTGATCCGATGTTATGCGCTGTATAAGACACTGAAATCTGAGCTGCCACCTGGGAGGACGAAGACGCTTGAGTATCGTTGGAAGCGGACGAGTTTCTGTCCTTCGCAGTATCCAAAGCTTTCGAGTTACAGTCCCTTTCGCGTTTAAAGCAGACCATAGAGTGATGCCTTCCCTTACAATTTCGGCACGAGAATTTGGATTGACAATCCTTAGCAAGATGGCCCGACCTTAGGCAGTTACGACAAAGCGAATGAGTGCGGAGAAATGCGTCTCGTTCCGACACCGATAGTCGCTGGAAAGTTCCACATTGATACAGTAGATGATTCGCTGAACACGCTACGCACCGCCCCCCAGACGATTGTATCGAACCGTAGCTTGTTTTCACGATAGGTTTCGGTTTTGCTGACCCTTGTGGTGGACCGATACGAACTGTAGGATGTCGTTGAAGCATGACTGTGTGTCCTTCAGCATCATCTTCAGTGCTCTGAGGGATGGCGGTTTCTTGCCGACAGCGGATTGCATAGTGGTTGTTCGTCACACACGAGAAAAGAAGACAGTGGTGTAGTATGCTGCGATTTATCCTAGCTTCGCCAGGCATATACTATACAATTCTGTATTTTACCTGGTCGAAAATAATGTTGTTCCCAAATGGGAAAACAAACGATGAAATAAGACACCAGTCGCAGCAGCTCACATGTGACGTCACGGCTCGTTTCGGTAAGGGATCAATGGAGTCGAAAGGAAATTCAGGATGTAATATCAAGAGAACCTTGGCCACTCTTTCTTATGCGTAATCCGGAACCCACAGATTAGTTAAGGATGCTTCGGTGAACGTTCAGGGTTGAAAAATTCCAAAATTCAATCCGTTTGGTTGAAGACGAGTACGGTGTCTTTGCTGATGACGTAGTGGCTTCGGTGGTGGACGACGGGCATTGCCTGTGCCAAAATGGTACCAAGGCTTTGATCACGTTGGTCAGCAAGGTATATGCTATGTAGATCTTGACGTTGGAATCCTCCAATAAGTGATGACTATCGATTGCAGTACGTAGATGTGCAACCAGAACATGCAGCAGACAAAGCTCGATTGCCGGTAAATCGAAAAGCGGTATTAGCACAAGAATAAGATGCCAGCTTCGGCTGGACATATAGTTGTGGTTCAACTCACCTGGGAGAAGTCCTCTTGCGCTGAAATCCAGTCCGAAAAGTCCAAATGACGCGATTGTAAAGTCGAGAGTTGATCAATGCGTGCAATGGCTGAATCCTTTGGGTTGAGATAATCGATCGAGATGCGCAATGGCTGAACCTTTGTTCTCAGGGTATTGACGCCAACTTAGTGAGCAGGTATGCAGAAAGTCGCCATGAACGGGGCCTTTCTTGTTTATTGCACTAAGTACACGTGTCGTACGGTTAAATACACATTACGCGAAACACATTTATTTACGATTAGACTAACACACACTTTGGTTTATGTGCCTCAGTTCCCGAACCACGGTTGGCTTCGATTCGCGTAACCACACTGATACACTCCCGGCGATGCTGGGTATTATTCCTTCAGCGAATGCGCGCCTCGAAAATGGCACAAAACTCACTTTTTCCGGGCGAACTATATCGACGGGGTAGAAAACGCATCCAACACTCTGTGGTTCGTAACTTCTCCGTTTATCCACAATCACCAACAATACAACAACCACCATCGTTCTCCTGCAACCGCGCTCGTATGTTATGCTGCAGCGGGAGGAGAAATGGGACCTATCTTTATTCTGAACGCGAAACAATTTAAAACGGTAATTTTTACGCTACATTCTAATCCTAAAAACAAGCCTACACGAATAAAATCTACGATGAAAACAACAAATTAAAATATTTACAAATAAAGTAGTTTGGTGAGTATGTTGCCGAGTGTGCGACCAAAACAAAAACAAATCATATCAGGCAAGGCACACGCTCATGGCAAACACGTTAAAAGGATGGGCAACAATTGGGTTATATGCATATTCGTAATCTGCATTAAAAATGGAACCCAAACCCAAATTTTCATCAATTTTGGTACACTGGAACTATTTTAAATAAGAACGATTACATTTGCAAAAATCACCTCGGTGTCACTTTGTATGGGAGCGAGCTGTCAGTTTAGTGCCAAACAGTGAAGTTATTATTTTGCTTTAAATCTTGATTTAAAAATCGAGATGAAAGTATGTGGGCTAGAAAAAAATATTACTGTGTTCAGAAAACAAACAACTTTCAGATAATATATAAAAACCGATAATTTTTTCTAAATTAAAGAACCCAATTGTCATCCTGGACGAGGGTTACAATATATTCACTTTATTAGCTTTGTTTTGCAGCTTCAAGTTGAAAGTTGATTAATATTTGCATAGAAGTTACATTAGCGTTTATTTGCTGCTATTATACTGACAAATTGAATAATGGTTGTGTAAAAGCTCTCCAAAACTATTTTGCCAACTTCTGCTTGTAGCTGTATTTGCAGCTTTTTTTCAGTTTCTTTACAGCAAAACGCTGGAAAAGTTGGCTAATAAAGCTGAAAATGTTAGTTAGGTAGTCACGTGTGCCGATTTGAATATAATGCCTAATTTTACTTAGATATTATTTATTAAATTTGTGTGAATTTGTATAAGTTTAGAAAATACGTCGAACAAAAGATGCTCGGTATCTTATTTTACCGAGTGCAACGTCGGACTAGTAGATGAATCGTTCCCTACCTGCTTTACTATCTGCTGTTCGCTGTTTCACCTTCTCGCACGCATGCCGGACACTCATCCACGACGGCTCTGTGTGCCTGATCGTTCCGAACGAGAATAAAGTGTTTTTTGTTTTGTTTGCTGATTTTGCCTTTCATCTTCGGGTAGGTACCGTGCGGAACCGAAATCCACTTCCATTCCGATACATTATACAGGTGTACGGACTTCGGTCCCGCACGGTTCGGACGGGTGTTGGGTGATTTCATTCATTGCCCTGCCACACCAGCCCAAGATTGGTATATGCTATGATGTTTGTGTTTACGGTGAAACTTGGCGCGCTACCCAAAACGGATGCAGCCAACATGTTGCCCTGGTACCGTTTTCGGTATGATTGAGAATAATGGACGCAAAATCGGCACCGTCTCTGTCTGTTTGGTTCGAATCACGCGAGTACCGCTGTTGCTGCGGTTTCAAAGATGTCTGTCCTGTCCTCTGTCGAGAGCCGCCATACTTGCCGCCATATTTTGTACAGTATAGGCTGCGCTCCGGTGTGTTGTCGGTCCGATGGCAGCCAGACAGCCATTTTTGTTTCCGCTGATGTTGCTGCGTTCGTTCGATGATTCCGGTTAGAAAAAAGATGCAGCCGTTGCCGGATCGGTTCGATCCAAGACACTCTAGTACTAGATGGTCGCAGCCCCGGCACCGAACGCATCGCATCATCGCCGTGGGGTAGCGGGCGCATCCATTTTGCCCCTATCACAAAATGGCAGCGTAGTAGAACAAGAACAATTTGACGAAATAGTATCGGGAGTTCATGAAGGCGAGGGCGTGGGTTCCCCAAGGGTGGACTGCGCGCCAACTTCTTGAAATCGGACGCAGCGAAACAAGTGCCCCCGGTTGCCGTGGTTTCTGCCGATTGCTGAGATCCCGTTACAATACCTGTTAAAACCTTGGTTTTGGTCTTTGCCACTTCAGGTCATTACTACTACCGCTCAATGGATTCGGGGTCTCGGAAATGATAGGCGAAACACTTCTCGGAAGTCGAGGACTTTCAGGTGACGTCATTCGACTCACAGCGACTGTCACCATCGATCGAGGGAGTATAGAAACCGGTTGCCAGCGAAGCAACGACGGTCGTCATGACGAGGTGATTGTCAAATCTCGAATGAGGACCGGTTCGCTACCGACATGCGGTGGATCCCCAGATTTTCCGAATCCCTCAATGAGACACTACGGAATTGCGTAATAAAACTGATAGTATTCCGTCGTAGTGCAGGTCAATTTCTCAATCTTTGAATGGGAGCTCATGTTGTCGGGGAGACAGATTAAGCGGCCCCACCGGCTTATAAAAGCCCCCCTTTCAGGGCAATGGTACCAAATGTTGGCCAATTATTATTTTTTTTACAAATTGTATAGGATTTTTATTCAATTAAGTAATATGCAACCAAAATACACAAATTAGAAAAAACTTTACACTGAATGAAGAAAAATCACAGATAGGGCCATTTACCCTTTTAAAAGCACACCACAAAAGCAACTCTCAGTCATGCCAGTGCATGACTTTGCTATTCTTTCCCATGCGGTCTGTGGCCATCGCGTAGTTCATCAACCCCCATATCATGGGAAACAGAGCCGACAACAACAAACCACGGTGTGGAGATTGCCTTTTATGGAACAAACAACTTTGGTGGAGAGAGAATATCGAATAGGTAACCATATTTGGGAAGGTGTGGAACGTCGTGACGATAGTGGGGAGCCCAATCCGAGCCACGTTGGGCTCAAGCCCAACTCTGCTGTTGGCGCTTTTTGTGCGAGGCCGGCTCGTTGGAACTTGTTGGGGCTGGGCACTAGTTTAGTCTTGCCAGAGTCTGGAGTCTGGGTCGGAATGAAGCGCTAAGCTTTTTCTATATGTACTTTGTTGCTACGATTTTGCTCTTTTTTGTGTTTGGGGAAAATGGTGGATTTGCTCCCTTATTTGTTGGTTGTGGGTTTAGTTCTAATGATAAGCTGTGCATGGCTTGTTTGCTCATAATTGCCCTTGCTGAGGTATTTAATCTTACGAATAATCGATCTAAGGAAGGAAGCTAAGGAAACCATGTCTAATAAACCCCATAATGCGAGGTACAAACTTTACATAGCTTGTGATGTGATCGGGATTGGAGTTCTGGTTTGCATAGGTAAATATCATTTTTTTCGGATTGATTACTTGAGGTTATGCACGGCACCCACCTTGAAGTGGCTGCTGAAAAAAAGAGAAAAAGAAAAGATAATTAAGCAATTACGTTTCTTTTGTCTTCAATATTCATATGTTGATACTAAGGAAAGTTCGACAGAAAATTTGAAGTCAGAAAATTTGTAGTCACTGTCATTGTAACAATTTTGTTGTAGTCTTGTAGACCATGACTTATACAAAAGTGACAGACATGGAAGAAGTTTTAGTTTGTTTAATTAAAAATTTATCTGGTGCTCTGGTGCTAATTTGACAGCTCCTACTTCTCATCTAAGATTAAGACAAGTCGCACTGCGTTGCGGAAAATAGAGAAATTTTTCTCTATATATTCTCGTTATAGTTAAGCATGATTCACGCAAATTGTGCTCGTCAATTCGAAAGCAACTAAATGCATTTTTAACTGGCCATTGCGAGAAACTAAGTATGGTTTTAATGGTATTACATTTGTTGCTACCTTGCCGCATTTAAAGTTACTTGATTGGAGCTTAAATTTGTTTTGGAGTAGCAGCGCTGCTGATGATTTCGGCACCGTCAAGAGCTGAATCTCACTGCAGGGTGTTGGTTTATTCGCGAAAATCACATCAAAGATTGATCATTTGCACTGGAAATTAATTTGGCAAGGCATTTGTGGCCAGCATACACCTTTCGGTCGTATGAAAAAGGTCCAACTTGTCCGAATCCGTCGGCATTTTGGTTTGTTTTGGCATTGTTTATGGCAAAATAGTGAACTTTTCATGAACATTAACGGCAAATAACTCATCAACACTAGCGGATTGCGAGTACTTGATCACTTATACATACTCCCATCTTGGACTTGGACTTCAAGAATGCTTTAAGGTTCAATTTACTTTGATGCATTTTCAAAAACATCAAAAGCAGTTTTTTTCGACGCATTATTTCAGATTGCTATAAGCTCGCGTCATTTTGTGTAGAATAGCAAAAGGAATCGAATAGTGCGAGCATTTTGCAATCTGAACTAATGCGTCGAAAAAAACTGCTCTTGAATTTTTCGAAAAAGCATCAAAGTAAATTGAACCTTAAAGCTATGATGCTAGTTGGGTGTGACTAGACGTAGTAGCAGTGCTGTAAATTCTCAAAATCAATTGAAATTTTTTGATGAAAATGAGAAAAGCAGCTATACGCTATCAAAGGGGACCTTCTTCGCATGGGTGATATCATTTGCTTAGTCATGTGACAAAGGCATGAATCATTCTGATTTGAGAAACGCTTGATATCATTCAATTGAGTGTAGGGTTACCATATTAAAAACTTGAAAAGGAGGACATTTCATTTGAGGTTTGGAGATTAAGGAGGACAATGATTCCCTTTCTTAACATTGAAGGAGGACTTCTGAAAAATGCATCAAACTAGCTTTCATAATTCATTTTTGATACTTGGAAATGATCTAGTCTAGTTGATTTGCATGAAAACTACAGCTTTACAGCCTTAAAACCATCCCAACTTTTATCATCTAAGCAACCTGTTAATTTTACCATTGATTCAGCATAGGACTCAAAGGCCCTGCCATATTGGTAGCGAAGAGGTGCGCTTAGCGTTCTATTATTGATAAAGGGGTTATACGGTCAAAATTTGGTCAATATCAACTTGACGTATTTCTTTCAATTTTGCATTTAAAAAACCTGAACACCCCTCATTTTGAAGGTGTGTGTGTGTGTAGAATGTTGCTCCTATTTTGATTTTGGAATTCACTCTTCAGTTGTCAAAATGCCGTCCAAGCAAGAAGAGCAGCGTATCAAAATTTTGCTCGCGCATCGCGAAAATCCGAGCTACTCGCACGCAAAGTTGGCAAAATCGCTAAAAGTTGCGAAATCAACCGTTGCAAATGTAATTAAAGTGTTTGGGGAACGTTTGTCGACAGCCAGGAAGTCTGGATCGGGGGGAAATCGAAAACCGGAAGCCGCTGAGACGACAAAGAGAGTTGCCGGTAGTTTCAAGCGAAACCCTAACCTCTCTCTCCGAGATGCCGCAAATAAGCTGGGTGTATCGTCTACAACCGTGCATCGAGCCAAAAAACGAGCCGGACTATCGACTTACAAGAAGGTAGTGACTCCAAATCGCGATGATAAACAAAATACGACGGCCAAAGCGCGATCCCGGAGGCTGTACACGACGATGCTGACGAAGTTTGACTGCGTGGTAATGGACGACGAAACCTACGTCAAAGCCGACTACAAGCAGCTTCCGGGACAGGAGTTTTATACGGCAAAAGGAAGGGGAAAGGTAGCAGATGTTTTCAAGCACATGAAACTGTCAAAGTTCGCAAAGAAATATCTGGTTTGGCAAGCCATCTGTACCTGTCGCTTGAAAAGCAGCATTTTCATAGCTTCCGGGACTGTCAACCAAGAAATTTACGTGAAAGAGTGTTTGAATAAACGTCTGCTGCCTTTCCTGAAGAAACACGGTTGTTCCGTACTGTTTTGGCCGGATTTGGCATCTTGCCATTACGGTAAAAAGGCCATGGAGTGGTACGCCGCCAACAACGTGCAGGTGGTTCCCAAGGACAAGAACCCTCCCAACACGGCAGAGCTCCGCCCAATTGAGAAATACTGGGCTATTGTCAAGCGGAACCTAAAGAAGACCAAAAAAACTGCTAAGGGCGAGCAGCAGTTCAAGGCAAACTGGCTTTCTGCGGCGAAGAAGGTGGACAAGGTGGCTGTACAAAATCTGATGGCAGGGGTCAAGCGTAAGGCTCGGCAATTCGGATTTGGAAAAGCGGAAGCCTAACTGAATATTTTTCCTGAATTTTATACTAATTGAACTTGAAAAAGAAATTTAATTTGATTTTTTAAATAAACGATTTCACCGATTTACACGCGTTTTCCCTTGACCAAATTTTGACCGTATCACCCTTTATTATTCCTTACATTCGATTTCACGATTCGTGTGCCTCTTCGCTCTCAGTATGGTAGCGGCTTAAACAGGGGCCACATTGGGCATCTCTAAACGAAAAGCTTTTTCATACAAGCGTTTGTACAAAAACTCTTTCGTTTAGAGATTCGCAATGTGACCCCAGAAGTACCTAAAACCCCATTAGAACCAGAGCGTCAAAATCGAACACATGTTGGATTCAATCTGTGTGGTTGTGTTCCATTTGGTGAATTTTAACTTAAATTTTACAGATATAAATTTTTCAAATGTACCTGCTATTGTACCTGTCTTATTTCTGGCAGCCCAGGAATCAATTTCGACAAACACCACCAATTTGACAGATAGAAAATTTTCAAATAAACCTGCTATTATACCAGACTTATTTCTAGTAATCAATTTTGACAAACACCTCGAAAATCACACCATCAACAACAGAGAGATTTTCGAACATTATAATTTATTTTCGAAATGTAAAATTTATGTAAAAATTCAGATAAATGGAACACAGCGTAAGACCACCGACAAACCGACATGACACTTAATTCTGACTTATGTCCGAAAATCGTAAACGTCCAATTTAAATGTGCAGTGATCCGAACTGTCAAAACCATACGATTTTTTGATCTAGATAAAAATAATTTGTCCTGAATAGATCAGACCCGAACCAAGTCATAATTTTTGCATGCGGGTTCATGGTTTAGCTAAATATTTCCCACGAACACAGAGCCAGATGTCAGTAGTGTGCTTTGGTCATAAATTTTATTGTTTTTGCTATGGTCATTCATGTCGGTTTGTCGGTGCTAAGACTGTGTTCCATTTGATAAATTTTCACTGACACTTCGAAAATAAATTATAATTTTCGATTTAGGTTAGCGACTGAAAGTCAATTTTTATTTGTTATATGCGACAGTTAGAAGATACTGAGAGGTTAGCACATATCATCGGCAAGAGACGTGCGTGTGAGAAAATTTGCGAAAAAATCTAAGGGCACCGGTGGGATTCGAACCCACAATTCCCATTCAGTACACGGGTGCATTGCCAATTATACAACGGTGGACCTATGGTCTACGGATGTATTTGGCTAATGACATATGAGTTTCGAATCCGTTTCCCTCCCTTAGTATTTTTGCGCAAGCGTTCTCAATACACAACAATCGTCTATTACCGACGATATGTGCTTGTACCGCAACCACTCAGTATCGGTCGATGTGAACAAACACAACTCGTCTCTGTTCTACATCACACATGTTGGATACGGGATGTCCAATGCAGTATGAATAGAGCAATGAGCTGCTGGCCTCACCTCCGACCACCGGGCCATAGTGATGATTTATCATCAAATTAATTTTCGATTTAGGTTAGCGACTGAAAGTCAATTTTTATTTGTTATATGCGACAATTAGAAGATACATCCGTAGACCATAGGTCCACCGTTGTATAATTGGCAATGCACCCGTGTACTGAATGGGAATTGTGGGTTCGAATCCCACCGGTGCCCTTAGATTTTTTCGCAAATTTTCTCACACGCACGTCTCTTGCCGATGATATGTGCTAACCTCTCAGTATCTTCTAACTGTCGCATATAATAAATTATAATGTTCGAAAACCCCTCTGTTGATTTTCGAGTAATTGTTTGCAAAAATTGATTCCAGGTTTATTTGAAAATTTTCCATCTGTCAAATAATCAGTGTGTCTCAAAATTGAGCGTACACCTGAATGGGCAATTTTTTGAAAGACTGTGAGCAGATAGATTTTTGAAATCTTGGCTGGTGGTTGAACAACTATTTATTGATTTTTCGGTATAGCTTTGGACTTTATTGGCAGAGTGTGTATGAAGTTTATTATTATTATTATTTAACTTTATTAGGGAGGCTTTCAGCCTTGGGCTGGTTCGCCTCCAGTATGAAGTTTGAGTAATTTCAGTAAATTCATAATTTCAGTTGTAGGCGGATTTTAGTAAAATTAGCGGCATTTTAAAGATCTTTATTATGACTACAGATGAGCAAAATTTCAATATGTTTGACTCATTGTATTTCAAGAAAATGTGTTTTTGTTAAGAAATCTAGTTTTTCTAAAAGAACTCTAACTTCTTACACACTCATTCAAATAAGCCCAATACTATACCGATGACCAATTAATGGTTGATGAGCCAGCGGCCGGAACTTTAGAAATCTATCTTTTTAATTTGTGCTCGTACAGCTGTTTTTCTGAAATGTACGGACAGCTGTACGCTCAATTTTGAGATACACTGTAAGTTAAAATACACCAAATGGATCGCCACCAAATGTAGGGTGGTTGACAGCTGTAGTATACTCCTAGTCCCACCATCGAATGGCATTTGCTAGATAAGATGAGGTTGCGACATAATTAAACAAATAAGCTATGCATATAACTTTGAAAACATTTTTATGAATTTGTTACTGAAAAAAATGCAAGGATTAAAAAGGAGGACATTTTCGGGCAAAAGGAGGATGTAGAAAAAATATTGAAAAAGGAGGACATGTCCTCCTTTAGGATACCATCTCGTAACCCTAATTGAGTGTAACCTACACATATACGGAGCTCTGGTCGACATTCCGGCGAAAAAGCTAAGCCAACCCGACACCAACCTGACTTCTACCAAACCCCAACCCAATGTTGACCCTAGATTTGTCTTGCATTGATCCGACATCGGGTCGACTTGTCTGCTCGGGACCATTTTGCTGCGTTTCTTCTACACTCCACTGTCGTATATCAAATGATAGTGAGTGACTCAATTGACAGTGACGATGAGCTTCAAATGAGAAAGAGGTTTTTCGAATTATGGTCATGTGAGATTTCGTTTTCACAGAATTGATTGAATGGTTGTTCGAGATGGTTTTATCACAGGTGGGCAGGAGCTCACGGTCTCTCAGTGTTGGTGAGTTCTTTGCCGTTAATGTTCACGAAAAATTCACTAGTTTGCTATACAAAAAATCAAAACAACAACTTGTATGGGTGGATTTGGACTGTTTTGACCTGTTTCATACGGCTGGAAGGTGTATGCTGGTCACAAATGCCGTGCCAAACTGATTTCCTACACAATTAATCAACCTTTGCTCCGTAACGTGGGTAGATCACCTTTTCGTGGTACGTTACGGGATGAAAGATCTACCACCGATTCCTAGTCGCGACTACTTCAAACTAGGGGAACAGGATTTTTCAGTAATCAAAGGAACACATCTTAGTCCTTGTTACTTTTTATGCCTTGTTGATAGTGATAAGAGTCGACTTTGTCCACCGAGGATGATCTTGAAACAAGGAAAAATGAGTTAGTTAGTCTTCATATATGTGATTCCTAATCTTCTATTCGTTGTTCAGTGTGCAACCGAACTTTTTGTCAGTGCGAACCTCAGCCTAAGATAAGTTTTAAAAACAAACTAACAACCTGACGTTTGTCAGAAAACAACCAGACCCGATCTTGATACCCGATCCAGGTTGGAACTTAATAATAATAAACAAATTCGCTATTAGTGTTCTAAATGAACTTCCACACTTATGAATTGAGAGCTTTCGATGTCAATACCAATGCATGAATTTCTATATTGTGTGGTAAGCACAATAATACCTAATAATACTCAAAGACCAGAAGGTCCCGAAGAAATGTGCTCAACTTTTTGTCTCAGCTCTGGTACTCTCTTCGGTCCCAAGCTGATCGATGCACCCCTCGAAACATTGGAAAATCCACCAGCTCCTCATTTTATGTGTCAAAGAAATGCACTGAACGAAAACATCCGCAATACTTCGACTGATTATTGTATTGCTCGAGCCTTTTAACAATATGCTGACGAATTTTGGATGATTTCCTTATGGTTAAATTCGTCATCCACTGATGAGCATCCATATGACTGTCTTCCAAATAAAGGATGATATTTATTTGAAAATTGGCTGTAAAACATACTAGGCTCAGAAGACAACAATTTAAGGATAGGATGACTCGCAAATGCTTAAGATTAGATTATTAAATTCGATTGTTTACATTTTCATATTGAATAGCCATGAACAGCCATTAATCATGGATAAAAAATGTAGTGTTGGAAACTTCATCCACCATGAAATAGATAAAGATTTCAACGCTTTACCAGTGTTTGTACCACCTCTGATAGCGATGGCAGTGCTTCCACCTCGTTTGTTTGCTCAGAGCAGCAAATGACGTTCGATAGAATTATTTACATCATCGTTTTGAATGATTTGCGTTAAGGGGCTGACCAATACCAAATGCATTTCCATTTCAGATGACTATCATTCTGCAGAGAGCATTACGCATTCCAACTGAAGGTCCTGTCCCTTTTCATAACAATGTTCATCCTGTATTCGAGAGGAAAATCATCTGATTTCAAAACAACCACCATCCAGTTGCTGCTATTATTCGAAAAGGCGGTGGATTGGTACAGTATAGTATAATTTACATTTATTAATTAATTCACATTATAATTACATTCTGAGATCTTTCTTTGATAGTTCAAGAATTTTGCTAGTCATTGAAATGCTCGGATTAATAAACCGTTTCGACTGCCTAGCAATGAGAGTGTTGTTCCAATTGGTCTCCACTTTATTTTTTTCCCAGTTCTTGATCTTGGCTATCAGACATAATGCAGATATTCGAATGTCTATAATTTCTACGCAAGCAAATTTTAGAACTTTAAAGAATTGCTTGGACTTCTGCTTGGAACACAGCAGGCCAGTAGCCCTTAGATATTGAGATATTGATTCCTGGACCTGTTACCCCTGCTCCTACACGATGGAATTTGGTCTGAAACTCAAGTGGAATACTAATGTTAATACTTCCGACGTCGTCGCAGCCCACATCTACCTGGAGCTATTCCTAAAAATCTCCTCTTCCTTGTCTCTACAGCTGCCACTGCTTGTAATTAGAAAGGCAGGCAATGAATTTAGAAGCTCTAAAATGCCGGAAATGCAACGAGTGACACAGATACTGACGACATTAAACAAATCAAGCTATCAAAAAATGTGTAGTGCACTACTGATTTGTGGAGTAGTGTTAAGCTTAAATAAGGCTTGTTCAATCTTTAGATCAGCTAACTTATTGCGGTTGGATTATGGGGATACAATTCGCTTCATGCATTACTAATCAACTACCCAACTTTTCCATCATTAGTAGCTGAACAAAAAGCTACAGATACAACAACAAGCAGAAGCTAGCAGAAGAGTATTGAAGAGCTTTACTCAACTTTTTCACAACCATTATTCAATTTATCAGTCGCACTGAATAACAGCAGCCAATAAACGCTAGTGTCACTTGTATGCAAATATTAATCAACTTTCAATTTGTAGCTGCAAAACAAAGCTAATAAAGTAAATTTATTACTCAGAGTGGTTGGTTGTGTAGAAGCCATCAATCTACACAACCAACCACTCTTGTTGAATAACATAAATATCAAAAGTGCTTTTTCGACAACTAAACAACCTGTACTCAGCTAATCAACTGTTAGCGAATTCGTTTATTATCGGGGTTAACACCAGTTCCAACCCAGTGCGAAACCGAACTTTTTGTCAGTGTGAACCTCAACCTGAGCTAGGTTTTAAAAACAAACGAGCAAACTGACGCTTGTCAGAAAACAAGCAGACCCAATCTTGATACCCGTTCCAGGTTGGAACTGAATAATAAACGAATTCGCTATGTGTTAGCGCTACTTTGGAAGCATTTTTACAGTCAACTAGGTTTATTTTTAGACGTTTGCAGTTTTACAGCTTTTACTCCGCTCCTTTACAAAGCTGAAGTAACTAGTCGATATAAGAGATTCATGTGCACTATTATAAAGCCTCTAATCAGCGATATTGTTGTAGAAAGTCATGTAGATTTGTTTACGTCAGTTCAAAGTGTTGCCGTAGCGAAGTTAGTAGTGTCGAGGTTTGCCAATGCGGTCGGTCCAGGTTCCGGTGCAGGGTAATAATTTGGTGGTGTGCTTGTAACTAACTGCGATTAATTTGATTCTCGCAGCAAAATAAACTCAAGCAATTCCTCCAACAAAAAAGCATAAACAATATTTAACCCGGCTTCAAGAGAAAGCTGTTTAGTGATTATGGAATAACCGGGAAAAGGTTGAATAATAAGCGTCTTTCAAGGTCGCACATAACTAAACAGCAGGATAACAGCTGTTTAGAAGCGTAAATGGAAATGCAATAAGAGTTTGTTCCAACCGTCCCAATAGCCATAAGTAGCTGACTAAGTTCACCAGATTTGCTTGTTAGTTTGCGTTAGTCGAGCAGTCCATTGTAGAACGTTTGGGAATCGATGATGGCAAACCACTTCCATTGTGTCTAACTTGGACCAGCAACGTAACTAGGCAGGAACCAAACTCTCAGCGCGTTTGCCTAACTGTTTCTGGTTCTGGTAAAAGCGAACGGTTTTCCTTGATAGATACAAGAACGGTCGCTAGTCTGAACCTTCCGAAGCAGACGTTGAAGTATGCGGAGTTGGCACGGCAACACACACACTTAGGAAACTTGCCTATCAGCAGCTACGATGCGGTTTCTCTCGGAATATTGATTGGCTCGAACAATGCTAGTTTGATTACGACGCTGAAGCTACGGGGCGGTTCAACTAGGCGATCCTTTGGCCGCTAAGACGCGACTGGGTTGGTCAATTTATGGATATGCAGGGGACCAAAGGAAGGCAGCAAATTTCACATTTGCGAGCGCCAAGAGGGGACAACAGATCGAAAGTTACATGATCTTGTTGAGCGCCACTTTACGGTCGAAAGCGGGGGGATTTTCGGCAGATAAAGTCCCAGAATCTGCGGAAGACAAGCGTGCCCGTCGGATTTTGGAGGAAACCACAAAACGGACTACGAAAGGGTTTGAGACAGGACTGTTATGGCGACACGACTGCGTGGAATTCCCTAATAGTTACCCGATGGCCATACGCCGCATGGAATGCTTTGAGCGAAGAATGAGTACAGATTCTGTGCTGCGAGACAGTGTCCATCGGCAGATCGAGGAGTATTTGGAAAGTGGTTATATTCACGAGCTAACACCAGAGGAAATGAAGTCGGCCGATCCTGACAAGGTTTGGTACCTTCCACTGGGAGTCGTGAGAAATCCTAAGAAGCCGGGACTAATCAGGCTGGTTTGGGATGCAGCTGCGAAGGTAGGAGGTGTGTCGTTAAATACGATGTTACGCAAGGGACCAGACATGTTGGTTTGGAGATTTGAGACATATGTTTCATCAATTCATGATACGGCGACAAAATGTACACAGTCAGTGATTCCTATTCCGCAAAGACCCGACTGGGCGTGTCAAAGTATACGTGATGGATGTAGGGAGTTTCGGTGCTACGTGCTCTCCGAGTCAAGCGCAGTTTATCAAGAACCTGAACGCGAAGGAGCACGAATCAGCGGAAGCAATCTTGAAGAAGCACTACGTAGACGACTATTTAGATAGCTTCGACACGGAAGAGCAAGCGATCAAGGTTGCACTTGAGGTGAAGGAGGTACACGCACGCGGTGGATTCGAGATCCGGAATTGGCACTCGAACTCGTCTACACTTCTGGAACGGGTCGGGGAACCAAAACAAAAACAACCGAAATCGATAACCATTGATACGAAGAATCATGCGGAACGAGTTCTTGGCCTTCTTTGGTTACCTGAAGAAGATATTTTAGCTTTCGCCACCGACGTGCAGCTTGACGACATTACTCCAACGAAGCGGAACATATTGCGATGTGTCATGAGTCTCTTCGATTCCCAAGGTATGTTGTCGCACATTACTATTCAGGGACGGATGATTATCCAAGACACCTGGCGCAGCAAACCAAGTGGGACGAAGAGGTGACTGAAGCGATTCAATCTCGCTGGCGTAGGTGGATCGCACTGTTTGAAAGGGTTAGCCAAATCCGACTTCCCAGGGCCTACTTTCCAGGATTCTCTGCCGCAGTGGAGCTACATGTTTTCACGGACGCTAGTGAGGAGGCATAGTGATGGCTAAAGCGAAAGTGGCACCACTGAAGGCTGTATCGGTTCCTCGTCTGGAGCTTATGGGTGCGCTATTGGGAGCAAGGTTAGCAACGTTGGCTTGGATTCAGTCGCAACATCACCGGTACCGACAGTTCGTGGCCTTCAGAGTGGGAGAGATCCTGAACTAGACGGAAGCAGCAGAGTGGAGATGGATTCCTACACAACATAATGTGGCAGATGAAGCCACTTAGTGGGGGAAGAGGTCCCAGAACCGACGTCCAGTCCCGTTGGTTCAAGGGTCCAGATTTCTTGTATCTACCAGAGTCAGAATGGCCGAAGAGAACGTCTATGAAACCGCTTGAGACCGACGAAGAGTTGCGGCCCTGCTTGGTACATCATCAGCGAATTGTCGAAGACGTCATCAGCTGGACGAACTTTTCCAAATGGGAACGCTTGTTGAGAGCAATCGAATATACTCATCGTTACGTAGCAAACTGCCGCCGTCGATCCAAGGAGCAACCGCCAATCTCCGGTTGCTTAACGAAGGAAGAACTACAGCGAGCGGAGAACAGTCTCTGGTTCATAACACAGGCAACATCGTATCCAGAAGAAGTAGCGGTGCTGAAGCTGGCACAGAAGAATCCGAAGAAGCACATCGAGAGAACAAACCCGATTTACAAGCTGTCTCCTTTCTTGGACGAGCTGGGTGTAATGCGGGTTGACAGTCGCATCGGAGCAGTCCCGTACGTCACGCATAATTTCAAGTTCCCTGTTATCCTGCCACGCAAGCATCCGATAACCACGCTACTTGTAGATTGGTATCATCGCAAATATCTACACGCCAACCAGGAGACCGTTCACAACGAAGTTCGTCAGCGTTTTCATGTTTCCAGCCTGCGTGTGGTAGTTCGTCGAGTAGCGAAAGAATGCCAAGCGTGCAAAATCAGCAAGGCGGTGCCAACTACCCCAGAGATGGCCCCGCTACCAGCTGCTCGGTTAGCAGCCACAGTGCATCCGTTCTCCTATGTTGGGTTGGATTATTTCGGTCCCATGAAGGTCAGAGTTGGCCGTAGCTGCGTCAAACGGTGGATCGCTTTGTTCACGAGCATGACGGTGAGAGCAGTCCACTTAGAAGTTGTCCACTCGCTATCCACAGAGTCTTGCAAGATGGCCGTTCGCCGGTTCGTAGCGCGCTGGGGGTCACCGGTCGAAGTATACTCAGATAATGAAAAAAAAAAAAAATTCAGGGAGCAAGCCGTGAATTACGAGAGGAGATTGTAGCCATAGGGAAACAAATCCAAGAAACGTTTACGAACTCGATCACCAAGTGGATGTTCAATCCGCCATCTGCTCCGCACTTCGGTGGTGCGTGGGTTCACCTCGTAAGATCGCTGTGCAATGACTGGCATCCAGACGACGAAACATTGCTAACTGTCGTAGCAGAAGCGGAAGCAATTGTGAACTCTAGATCTCTCACATTTATCCCTCTGGAGAACTGTAATCAAGAAGCGCTAACACCAAACCACTTCATCAGTAAGAGTTCGGAGCAGTCCAACCTCCAAGAGCACTAACTAAACCGACGAAGATAATCCGTACGAACTGGAACATGACCAGACAACTCGTGGACCAGTTCTGGAGGCGGTGGGTCATGGAATACCTTCCATCGATCGCCAAAAGGACCAAGTGGTTTGGCGAAGCAGAAGCAGTCAAGGTGAACGATCTGGTGCTAATAGTGAACGAGAACCAGCGCAACGGGTGGACCAGAGGACGCGTCCTGTCAGTGATAAATAAAGGGAAGTGACGGACGTATCCGTCAAGCATTGGTACAGTCTACAGGTGGAGTGTTCCGGCGTTCAGTCTCAAAACTGGCAGTGCTGAAGGTGCAAGCAGATGGTAACGTTGACTCGGTAGCGGAACTTTAAGTACGTTACGGGTCGGGGGATGATACCAATACCGGCAGCACTGTTGGTAAGGCCTACGCGAAACCTGCGGTCGGCACATCTTTTCTACTGGGATCAGACAGAAACGTCATCGGTTGTCAGTCATCACGGCCACGGGAACAAAACGTCAGAACAAAAGAAGAAAAAATTCGGCATACAACAACAGTGCGATTCTCTATCGAGGTCCGAAAGATCTACCCAACAGAGGTTGAGTAAAGGTTGCCTCATATCGTTAAATATTTGAATACATTTTGAGGCTGTATCAATGAAATGAGTAAAGCGTTTACATTGTGAAAATTGTTAGTTGGGTATATATTCAGCCTGATGTTAATCAGCTTTGTACACCTTAAATCAACCAATAATCAGCTTGGTTGCTTACTGTTCAGCTTGAACTGTTACTAAGGTAGTCCGCCTTCTCGTGATTCCTAAACTGAATCAAAATGGATCTCCCAAATGCAGCATAATGTCTTTAATCCAAATAGCCATGGTAACATGTGATCCCAATTGCTTGCCGGTGATCAATATGAAATGGTCCGAACTGTGATAGAGCTTGTTTGAATGGCCTACTCCCTGCGCTTGGAATTGACGATTTTTTGTCAATATTCAGCACCGTCTCGTTGAAGAAAAAGCTTTTCACGACAAACGCAGTACACTTCTCTTATTTATCCTTCTCTTGTTTATCTAACGGTGTCAGCACTTACCAAATTCGATTCAATCAAAAGTTTAGAATTAAGAATTTAGAAAATAGTTAAAATTTATTAAAATCCCAAAAGAAAAACTGAAGCAAAACCAAAACACGTCAGTTTTTCAGCGCGGCCTACTTTTTTTTTCCTTAGTCAGCTCTAAAAGCTGTGGAAATTACCTTTAAGATTCTTTAGCATGGTGCACGTTAAAACATGTATGTGGAAATTAATTAGTGTTACCAATTCAACAATGTAAAAAAAGCTTCATAGGAGACCGTGCTGTCGGATTATTGAGTGTCGTTGGCTTAACGATAGCCGGATAAGTGGGTGGGTACTTGCAGTGAAATAAGAGGTCAACTCAATTCCAAATCACTCTTCATTACATTCCTGCGGGACAGAACACATGTGAATCAGCGTAAATGTCGGTTGTACCCTCGAACGGAAGTAGATTTAATTTCTAAATCTTTCTAATACTGCCTAAGGTTCTGTATGGGAACCGTTATAGTAGGGAAACATAGAAATTGTTCCGTCCTACCTACCAGTGAAACCGAGAGTGCGCTTGCCAACTTCAGTATGGGAGCAACATATCCATCTCATTCCGCCCTGTGCCTAGAAGTTGGACAAAAAGAACTATCATAGCGAGAAACCACTCTGCCCTAGCAGCATAAGGAGTGGAATGACCTCTTCATCCCGGACCACTCCCTTCCAAGGTTTGTCTCGCTTGTACCGGTTCCACGAATGAGCATGTGTGTTGGATCGATTCAGCACCGATTCGGCCTCGCGCATGGGGACTGGAATGTGCACTGTTGCACACAGTTACTGCGACCATAGGGCGCATAGTTTTCCACCATCGGAGCATATGTGTGTCTGGGCACAAGACGGGATAGATATGTGTATACTTTTCTTGTCCCACACTCCCTACCTGGTTCTTCGGCAGGATGATATTAGAGGAACCGTCGTCCACCGTTCGGTCCACAGTCGGTCTAGTTTTCTATGTTTACTCACTTGCTCCGTGAGATCCTGCTCTCCTACTGTGATTGCTCAACCCGTTTTCTAATTCGGCATTAGAAAATATGCTGTTGCTGTAGCGGTTCCGTTCCGTTCCGTGTGCTAATGCTGCTACACAGCTGCTGCTCGTCCAAGGTGGTCCTTTTTAGCCAATACAAGTTTCGATTTGAAGCGCAGTTTCGCAACGAGGACGAACTCACTCACTAACATATGAGCGTATGCGACTTTCTAATCCAGATCAGGAAGATGGTCCCTCATCCCGCCACATATGCCATCTCGGATGGGACTCCACATTCTGTGGGGAAATATCACATGTTAGAATCGTGCACCCCTGCAAGTATGCCATCCTAGTAAGAAATACACATGTTCAGGTTTCTAACTCACATATCATCACACATATGTGCACATGAACGGGGGACCCCGTCACATGTGTGTGCATTAGAAGCTCCCCAGCTCGCGTGGATCCCACGGAAAGCAAGCCCGTAAACAATCAAGGATAAGCGTTCAAATATCTGTTCAAAAGTTTTTGCCTCCCATATCCAACGCATTTAGCATAACAAAGTGTTAGTCAACGTGTGCGGGATAGAAATCTAAGCATCGGCCGTACGGGATATGGGGTGCTGCGAAGTAGGATTTTTTCCCTGGCACCTTCGACGCATCGAGGACAAACAAACATTTTTCTAACAAAAAACAACTCCCAAGCAATAGAGCAACATAACTCTCGAACGCTGGAAACAAGTTGGTTGCATTGGACTTCGGATCCAAGTGCGAGTCTAGGTGGCATCCCACCAGAGCATAGAAAAGACCTCCTCCTGATAGTGGTCCGGTGGCGAATTAGCTGACGGCCTGGCACTGGAAACATCTAAGTTCACATACCAGGGTAGCTTCGTGGTCGAGCAGGTCCGGCCCGGACAGAGAGGAGCGTTCGTTCGTCATTGCGTTGCCAGCATCGGCATTAGATGTCAATGAACAACCACCCCCTTTGGAGTGCACTGCATTTTGCTTCTCGATGGAAAGAGGGCAACATACGAGTGTTTATTTTCGCACCGAAGGAGAGGGGGAACGTATTTAGGGCAATGTGTCGTATTGTTTGCTATTATAATAACAAATTAAAATAAATAAATAAACAAGTATTATGATACACAAACTTATTTTCGAACAGGAGCGAAGAGCGGTGGCGAAGGTCTTGTGTTTACGTTCGCGTTTTCGGGGTGCATAGCATCATCTTCATTCATGCTGTTGGAGTTTCGGTTGGAGTGAGCACGTGAGCCATGCTTGCTTGTATGTCTATAGAGAGTGGCTCTGTCGTCGGTGCCTGGTGGTGTTGCTATAGGTCAGTGACATGCGCGTTAGCAGCCCGTTTGATAGTGGTGATGAGGGCTGGTGTTTTCAAAATTATGGATTGAGAAGTTCAATAAATTAATTTTTTAAACTGAATGATCATGATGAAAACATGAAACGAATAACCAAGGGCCGCCCACGCAAACCAACAACATCATCGGGAATGGGAAAGTTTCCCCTACCCGATGATGTCGATGGTTTGCATTGGTGTCATATGGGTGGCGAGAGACGGGCATAAGAAGGTTTCCAGTCCGCATCGTGCTCTCTTTCCGTGCAGATCTATTTGCTTTTTGCTGAAGGAAGCGTTACTGCTACCTTTAGCTACAACAAACTTAAACTGCACTTATCAGTGTTAAATATTACTTGTAAATTTTCTACCATGTTTGACTCTTATTCCTCTTCGGTCCTTGTTTGTATCATACCCGAGGGAATCCTGCTTGGATATCGATTTGGAAAAAAAAAATCTGAAATGGATTGTTTTAGTAATCTGCTTGAAAGTCGATTTGGAGAAACGTTTTTCTGTCGCCAACGCAAAAGAAAAGGGGAATCTCTTGATCACCCTTCTGATGAAATTCAATTTTAGCGGAGGCATATTTAGGTCTATCTATCGCGAACAAATCTAGATAGAGCTGGAATTAGGGCGTAACAGCTCTCCTTGGCAAATCGACATCACCATAGAGTAGGGGAAGACTTCCCCTACTCGATGGATATGTTGGTTTGTGTAGGCGTGCCTTGAATTCCTAGAAATCAACGAGAGAACTCATTGTTTACAAAGGCTGTTACGCCCTAATTGCAGCTCTATCTAGAAATGTTGATTACGCAATTGACGATACGGTACATAACGATTGAAGACTGTACTGGAAAAAAATGCAACAAACAAAAAAGATCACCAAAAATTAATTTTAAGTCAGATATTTTTGAAACTCTCAGGGAATAAATAAACACATATTAGCTATGTTTTTGCAAAGTTGGTTTAATCAATCTCTTCTCCTAGGCTTAATGCCCGCCCCTTGGATTTAACGCTGCTTATCAAATCCTGTGCAACACTTGCATCATCTTTCTTACACACTTTCATCCAATCCTTGTCGTTTTTGAAGACCTTCCCTGTTTTCCGGAGCTTGCCCTTCATAATCGCCCACAATTATTCTATTAGGCGAAGTTCTGGCGAGTTTGGCAGATTTGCCTCCTTCGGCACAAAAACAACATCGTTGGCTTCGTACCACTCCATCACCGGTTTTACATAATGGAACGATGCCAGATCCGGCCAAAACAGAGTGTCACCTTCGTGGGACCGGAGGAAGGACAGCAGGCGCTTCTGAAGGCATTCTTTTTCATATATTAGGTCGATGATGGTGCCTGTCGTTATGTACGGCTTGCTGAATTTGTCGCACCCACAGATCGCCTGCCACAGCAAGAACTTCTTGGCAAATTTGTCGACCTTCTTCTTCCGAAACATCCAGGCAGGACTTGCCGATGAAAAACTTCAGGCCGGGGATCTTCTTGGCGTCCGCTTTAATGTACGTCTCGTCAACAATTCCCAAATCAGATCCATTTAAAAAAGGCATGTGTAAGCTCTGCTCTCCGGCAGCTTTGTATATATATATTTGTCGATTCAATTTTGGAGTCAGTAAAGTAGAAGTCGATAAAGTGGAATATTGTACAACAATGAACTGTGATGTGCAAAGCTATTGATATCACCATGCGAGGCTTCCATGGGGGTCCATTAGGGTGCGTTGCAACTGCATATGAAGATTCCGTTAATTTTGGTGATCACGAAACCTTCGTATGAGCTCGTAGTCACTTCTTGAATGGATTATCTGCCTATGACTTGTATAGCAGCCATCCCAGTTCTATCATCCACCCAGTTACAGTTATCGGGAGGGACTCGATACGGTTCCGCAATGATTGCAACGTCACATTTTGTTTCTGTTGTCGACTGCCACAATAGTTGCTGTGCTGTGTCACAATTATTGAGGTTTATTTGGATTAACTTAATTACTGTTGGCCTGTCATCTCCTTTTTGGCATTTGAAGCCTCCCGTCGTATGATCGTTTCCGTCCCTTTTTTTGCAGAGCATGCCCCTCGGTTGCTTCGTGCTGCAATGATACAATGAGATGAGCATAGCCCTTCGGCCTATCAAGCAAATAACTTATTCATTCAGCAATAGGGTTAACTTCCCCATTTCCAGCCTATTAAGCACAACTTGCACTTAGTCTTTCTTCATCTAGCGCAGTTTAGCACCAAACGGTATGTTATTGTTACTGATGGCTTTCAAATTTATTTACCTTTCCGTAAGTACCGTAAGATTTGTTAAAGAGAAACCAATCGTCGAGATATTGTCCTAAGTCTAACACTGCTTCTTGACACCAAACTTGGCCTACGGATTTTAAACTCGACCTAACGCATTGAAACGCCGAATTCACTTCGGCCTATCGGATGAAGATAAACTTGATTCGGTCGGAGCGCTTCTTTTGTTTTTGGGAGTAATGGGTGCAAACCTTAATATCACGCGTTTTCATTGACTTCGTTCGGTAGCTCATTAACTAAAGTATCGTACCATACGCATAATTGACTTGTTAACTCTGAAATCATGGATTTATTTGAAGTTTGCTGCTCAATAGGCCCAAAATGGGCGATTAGGCTGAAGTAGTTATCTACCCTAATACACAATAATTATGAAGAACTAATACCAAATCTGCTGCAATATTCAAATCCGTATACCAATTGCCTATTTTTGGGACAAATTTTGAACATTTATTGCTCTTTTTCAAAGAAAAAGTTGAGTAAATTTTTTATTTATTTTCGATTTCTAGGCGCCATGATCTTACCGTATTATTGCAATAACGAAATCTACGCTTCGGGGGTCACAAAAAAATATGATAATTCCATGAATTGAATAGACTTACCTTTTTGTAAAAAGCTAGCCTAATAAATCAACTTCACACTTTTCATTCTTATTACAAATTTAGAAGATTTCACGCCTTTAGTGCTTTATAACTATGGATTGTAGTCTAGGGATATCATTTTGAGACGTGTTCCTAATTATGGCCTACGAACTATTTTTGTTTTGGTATTGGTGAAACCATTCGCGTTGACGATGACGCTGCAGCTGTTCACTTCAAGAAAATGCGATTAGCAAATGTCTAATTTCGTGAAACATAGCGGATCGTTTTTTATCCTTTCACTCCACTGAAAAATGCCGTTGGCAAAATGTTAATCTTTGGAGAGGGGAGGGGTCGACACGGTACACACGCTATTTCTAAGATACCCAAATTTGAGAAGGATCTACTCATATTTGTCAAAAGTAGGTTACCCCAAATAAGGTAAACAAATTTTAGACTGAATCCGTGCGTGCAGTCAATCCTCCCATCAAAACAAACTTCACGGCAAATGAGACCAACTCATATTTGAGTACCGTTTACTCAAACTCGCAAAAGCGTAGGTCACTCGTAGAATAAGTGAATTTTTATCAAATATGAGTAAATGTAACTCATGTAGTGATATTTATTCATATATGAGTGGGATTTAATCATATTTCAGTAAAAATTTACTTATTCTATGAGTTAACCACGTTTTTGCTAATTTGAGTCAAATATAAGTTAGATTAATTTACGGTGCAAGCCTTTCCAAAAATTATCAAGCTGAATAACACTAACACGGCAAATACGACTAGAAACGGTGTTGTACCCAAGTTATTAACGAAAGAGAAAGTCGACGAGGAGAATCGCTCGGAGAATCGATCAATGCTACTTAGGATCCAATGCATTATTGGATCCTAAGTAGCATTGATCGATTCTCCTCGTCGACTTTTTCTTTCGTTAATAACTTGGGTACAACACCGTTTCTAGTCGTATCTACCGTGTTAGATGCTAGATAATAGCATCTTATATCGAACTATGTCTTGAAAATAGCTGAAAGTGTATATACATTGGCGTGGGAATGCAAATGCAATACCATAGAGGCATTGAATTCTTTCAATAAGCAGAGATATAAATCGAACACATGTGGTTTCGGTGAGAACAACAACGGAATGAAAAAAGTATTTATTGGAAGTCTCTCTCTACACGCTTAAATTGAATCCATTGGATTTTGGTCACATTGAACATTGAGCACGTTTATGCCCAAGCTCCTCGCAGCCAAAGCATTTCAGCTTCTAGCCGCTGCCTTCTGCGCTTATCATCAACGTCGAGGTACCTTCGGCGCACCAAATTCATTGTCAGCTTTTCCGAACTAGCTTCCATTGCTGTGGTGACAGCATCGAACGATTCTGGCATCGTTAAAATCAAATGGAATATCACGTCCTCTTCCTCCATACGAGCTCCGGCACCTTTTATCTCTCGCACAAGCTGGTCGAACCGCAAAAAAAAGTAGAAGGGTCTGTGCCTAGGGGCACGAACGGAAGCTTGACGTAGGACCGCTAGTGGACGGAATAAATGTGAAGAGCATTTAGTTCTCTTAATTGATCAATTATCTATTATCTCAACGCTTTCCGTTTTTGAATTGTAGGCGTACCAAATTTGTAGTAATTTTTTTCAAAGAGAAAGTTGATTAAGAGAATCAATCAAAATCACTTGCACCCCTGCTTCCAAGTTTGGTTACAAGATTACAACTCTGGAGAGCATTTTGTGTGGTCGTTGGGGGCTTGTGGCTTTGAATATGGACAAACAAGCATAGATAAATTCTATTTCAACTCTTTACTGATGTAAGCTTGATGGCCCTGAAAAGGCCCGTTTTATCGAACATCCATGGCCACTTACGCTTGGCGTGTTTAGTGTAGGTGACAGCATCACGGAACTCATTTTTCAGGAACACCTTCAGCACACCTCGTAGATCAGACCGGAGGTACGTTTGACACCACCACGGCGAGCTAGACGACCGTTGGCGGTTATCTCGAAGAACTTGGCGATGACGCTTGGCCTTTACCAGACCTTTTCCCGCTTTGCCACGACCAGTCAATTGTTGCTTGTTAGGTGTGAAGGAGTGGACTAGCCACCACCTTCCTACTGCTGCTATTGCTGTTCACCACGCCGTCCGAAGCGAAAATTAGCTAATGCCATACAGCAGCGCTCTTTTATATCTTTTCAGGTTAAAGCAGAATGATGTGCAACCAAGTGGTATAAAAGCTATAAAGACTCCTCCCATTATGAGTAGTTTGCTATCAAGTAGCGACACTGGCTCTTTTCCTTTTGCGTACACGGCGAATGAGAACGACACAAATTTGAGTTCAGTTCACTCATAATCGCCAAAAGTGCCGGAACTCAGCGATGAATAAATTTGTCTCATGATTTCCTGTGGTAAGCCTAAAAAATCTGCCAGAAAATGAGGAAATTGACGAAAATTTTATTCAGTATCGGAGTAAAGGGCGAACACGAAATTATTGCGACACCGAAAATGTCATGCCAATTTTCTTATAATGTTTAGAATCAAACCAAAATTTTAGGGTAGTTTTATACATATATTTACTTCAAAAAATCAAAAGAAAAGTTAATCGATGGAGCCTTGAGTGTAAAATTGAACGCATTTTCGCTTGATGCCCTCCATCAAAGTCTTTACAGTGTCATCCGGTACCAGTTTCTCAGTTTTTTTTTTTCCCATTTTCTTAACATGTCCTTCTCGTCTTTGACTGTCTTCTTGCTCTTCCGAAGTTCCCGCTTCATTATTGGCCAGTGCTGCTCCACCGGGCGCAGCTCCGGACAGTTTGGCGGATTCATGTCCTTTGGAACAAAATGGACAGAATTGGCCTCATACCACTCCAGGACACTTTTAGAATAGTGGCATGATGCCAAATCTGGCCAAAATAGCGCAGCTTCGTCGTGCTGCTGTAAGAACGGCAAAAGGCGCTTCTCGAGGCACTCAGATTTGTAGATCTCGCCATTTACTGTGCCCTTTGTCACGAAAGGCTCACTCCTCAGTCCGCAAGAGCAGATGGCCTGCCAAATGAGATATTTGGAGGCGAACTTCGACATTTTCTTCTTCTTAAATTTGTCGTCCACATCGAACTTGCTCTTGCCGGTGAAAAACTCCAGCCCCGGAATTTGCTTAAAATCGGCTTTTATATACGTTTCGTCGTCCATCACACAGTAGCCATATTTTGTCAGCATCTTCTCGTAGATCTTCCGTGCCCGAGTTTTAGCCGTCGATTGTAGCCGCTCATCGTGGTTTGGGAAGTTCTGTACCTTGTATGTATGTAGTCCAGCTCTCTTCTTTGCATTCTTGACGTAGCTTTGCGACATGCCGATCTTTTTAGCCAAATCACGGCTTGAGACGTTGGGATTTACTTTAATCATCCGCTTCACCTTTCCCTCCGTCTTTTTGTTCTCCGGTCCCGGTTTTCTTCCAGCTCCTTTGCCGTGGTCCAACGTCAACCGCTCCTGGAACCGCTTCAACACTCTGGAGACGGTTGAATGGTGAATGTTCAACATTTTTCCCAACTGCCGGTGCGACAGGTCAGGAAATTCCAGGTGTTTGGAAAGAATTTGTTGTCTCAACTCGCGTTGGTTCACCTCCATTTTCGTTGAATCGAAAAACACGACTTCGAGTTTGACAGCATGTACACAATACACATCAATGAGAAAGTGTGCAAAATTTGATTGATTTTTACCCAATGGTAAAAAAGTTATGCCCTGTTGAATGTGTCGCAATAATTTCGTGTTCGCCCTTTAGTACCAATAGACTGAGTGAAACCAATCTTTATTTTTCTGAAATTCTGGAATTTTTTCCCTGGAAAATCCTGAAAAAACCTGGGAAAACATGAGGCAAATTTACTCATCGCTGAGTTCCTGCACTTTATTTCTTATTTCTGAGATAACTAAACTCAAATTTGGGTCGATCGCCGTGATATCACATTGAAAGATATCGGCGCCGGTGGTTAGCGTGATTACCTCTCACCCCAGCAGGCCTGCGTCCAATCTCAGTCGGCGCCATCGGCATGTTCTAAGGCATAACATCTCAATCACGCCTTCCTTCAGGAAGTAAATCCGTTGGTGCCTGGTTGAGCTGATGGGTCGATTGGTAGGGTCCAGGTGTGGGAGCTGCCTCCCTGGCGTCGGTAGCATTGGAGCTCAGTAAGGAAAACAAATCTCACGTCTTTTTTCAATAGGTCCTATCAACATTGATCGATTCTCTTCATCGACACTCTCTTTCGTAAATACTCGGCTTCACAAATGTTTCCTGCCGTCTTCGTCGAATTAGATGCTAGATTGTTGTTTCTTCCATCGAAAATATCCGGCCGTGGCGATTCAAAGTTGATCAAGGTTGATCAAAATAATTTGTACCAGATTGATTACATGAGCATTTTGTGTGGTCGTTGGTTCTGAATATGGACAAACAGGCAGATGAATTCTATTCCTACTCTTTACTATAATAAGCTTGGTGGCCCTGAAAAGAGCTGTTTTGTTGCCAAAGTTGGTGATGATTTAACCTCCGAAACCAAACAGAGTGCGTCTCTGTCACTTCAAAAACGTAGATGACATCCATGGCCGCTTACGCTTGGCGTGTTTAGTGTAGGTGACAGCATCACGGATCTCATTTTTCAGGAACACCTTCAGCACACCTCGTAAATCAAACCGGAGATACGTCAGACACCGCCACGGTGAGCCAGACGACGGATGGTGGTTATCTCGAAGAATTTGCGTTTGGTTCTGAACATGGCGATGAGTGTGTAAAGTATTACGCAATTCCATCCTCCCTATTCGCACGCGCCCGAGGATCGGAACGAATGCCACTTCGACTTGTTTCGTCTACTTACTACTCTCTGACGACTGTGCTGGGGAAGCAGCATATGCATGTAGGTAATTGGTGGATTTGTTAGTTAATTCGACGCTTTTGGACAATGCTGGACATTTACCAGTTTTTCAATAGTTTCTTGTTGAAAATCAACATTCGGAAGCATTTTTATCGATGCGTAGCCATATTTCTGATCGATTGGTGATAAAATTATTGAAATTGGACCAGGGGCAGCTGAGTTATTAACGTTCAAAATATTTCTTAATTTGTTACATGTTCCATTTTCGGTTTTCACAAAGTGTACCCCCATATAGAAATCAAAGACGTAGTCCTACGTCAAAAAAAAAAAATTACCCAGTACCCACGCAGCTTTTGTAAAAAAATAAAATCTTATATTCATCTCAAGCCTCTGAGTGAAGGAGGGGGAGGTGTTGAACCATCGCTGCGCCACCGGAATACGGTACCTTTATCTATTACCGTCCAGAGGGAAAATAAGATCAATGAATACTGATTTTTCACATCAAGAAATGGATCACGATTGGCCAAAACTGAGCGTACTTTGTTTACACCCCCCCCTGACGATAACAGGTAAAATAGTTGACGAAGAAGTATGTATAATACCCTAATCTATTGGCAAACGAAAGTTGGCCCCCGTGGAGAATAGAAGAAATATCAAATTGATGACGATTTTAAAATTATGCACGGTGAGTTATCGAGGGCAATCTTAAAATGATCTTGATTCCAACTTTTCCAGCATCGCAGCAGCAACCATATTTTAAAAAAAATGCTCCATATGCAAAATAAAAACATTTTAATGTTGTACTCGTACACACATTTAAAATCATCATCATTTTCATAGTTCTATTCTTCACTTTGATTTGCCAATAGTTATTCGAAAAGATCGTCAATGTGCACATTTTTTTAAACCTCATAGTTCTAGATATTAAGTCATAAAACTAAAATGCTACTCTTACTCAAATCGGTGCAACAATGACGCATAAATGACGACAACGTTTTTTTTATATGAGCCTGGTTGCGGGTTGGCTTTCAATGTTGGCAACAACCGAGATGCAGCTATCGTAGGCAGGCAGGTATGCATTACACATACACACACACAAGTCAAAGTAAGCTGGTTGACGGTCGTGTCGGGTTGCCGGTCGGTTGGTCGGTCGGTTGAGGGGTGAACGAACGGGCGAGCGAGTAAAGTCTGATGACTATAGCGTATTATACCGTACACCGACCGTACGTAGTAGAAGCAGCAGCGGTAGACGATTGACGTGGACCACCCGTTTCACTTACTGTAGGTGCTGCTCTCCGGATACACGTGAACTGGTTGAAGATCATTTCGTTACATTGTAATGGTACACGGTCAACCGAAAAGGCCAATGGAACCATATTATACGAATACATTCCGTGCCAGCTACACTACAGAGCGCATACAGCGCTGGGTTGAACTACCTTGCCACCATCTACGGTGCGGTTGGGTTCGTTGCTGGTGTGGTGTAGGATTGGCGAATTTTTTTTTCATTGAATTCGAGAGAGTGTTTTGGAAGTAGGTACCGTTGCGAATTTTCAATTTTGCACAGCCTTGGCCGTCACTCAAAGCCACCTCTGAATGACGACGACCGGTGTTGACAGCGACGGCGATGTCGAGAGCCCCTTATGGTTGTTGTACGCGAGTATTAGTAGTAGGTAGGTGAAACTTGAATGAATCGTCACTAGCGTAGAGGAGGTTTATGAGACGAAATTACCGGTACAGGTATACCTATAGGCCGTTACTACACGGTGTTTCGTGAAAACCCATTTATGGGTAAAAAAATACCCATTTTCAAACCATGTATGCAGCTGTCAAAAAATGGGGGAATTTGGAAATCATAAAATGGGTGAAAAAATACCCATTTAAAGAATCAGTTCACGATTGCATGATGGGTATATTTTTTACCCACTAATGGGTGAAAAAACACTTGGAATTTTTTTCGTCTCATTCCGTCACCGACCATTGGAAATGCAAACAGTTTCCGTCCGCTTTTTTTTTTTAAGCAAAAATGGACGATCTCCGGAAAAGGTTAGATTCCGAAACATTGGATAGACTTACGGATAAGTCTATGCAGTGTTATCCAATATGATATTATAATATCTCGTGTAATATTTTTTTTCGCTACACCTGCATTTATTTTCAATGAAAATATTAGAAAGTTTTTTATATCAACGAGGGCAAATAACCCATCACCAGCATCCTCCATTTGAAGAAATGGGTATTTTTTTTACCCATTTTACGAAAAACACAATTTAAGAAGATGGGTAAAAAAACACCCATTTATTGACAGATACCCCATTTACCCATTAATGAGTAAACCATAGTTTACCCATTAAATGAGGAGGGGCACTTTTCGCGGAAATGGGTGTTTTTATACCCATTAATGGGTTTTCGCGAAACACCGTGTAGACGATGCCATGTTGGCTGTACGATTGAAGTGAGAGGGTTGTGGGAGCTTACTAGGTGCAGTGCTGCCAAGGTACCCTAATGGGACATACAATCCAACTTCTTTTAAAACAATTCACTTTTTCAGTAGTCTTATTGTACCAAAGTATACCTTAAACGTGCATATTTTTCATGCATCTGAAGATTAATGAAAAATATTTGGGATCACATTTATGTAAAATTATTGAAAGATAAAAGTCTTGTACGTGAAGGGGCTTACAAAATCGGGTGATTACTGTATAACTATTTAGAAGTTCTATCCAGAAAACTCTTGGAATTTGATCTACAGGACCAAGCTAACTGTTTTCTGTAATATCCTTAGTATACTATTCAGAATAACCATGGAATGCTTATAAAATAACTGTATATTCCATAGGGTCACTCCTTACCCTTCCTTTTGTATTCTTCAAAAAATTGCTTGTAATTTTCAGCAAAACTGCCCAGAGATACTCCCAGAGGATTCAGAATTCTCGAAATATTTTTCCAATTTTTCTAGGCTATTGAGCACGTAATTCCTTTTAATGCTGCCATAAGTTCTTTGATAGTTTCCTTAGAATCTCTCTCTCTCAATCTTTCCTCGTAATTTTGTTTTAAACAATCCTCAGAATTGGAATGCTCCTGCTGAACTTCTTTTGATCTATCTAGTAGTTTTTGTCAGAATTTCCTTGGAATTCATCAAAGAATTGATTTTAGGAATCCTCTTTGAATTCTTAATAATTTGTCGGTATGTTTCTCATGTTATTTAGATTAGCCTAATTTAGACTGACTGCACATATCAATGGTTGCTACTCCGTGATTGATCAGAATTAGTGAAGTTGCACAGGCTTCGAGTGACCGTCCATTCTCAATGTACAAGTTTTAGTAACACCATATTTCAAAGATAAATAATGGAGTGATATTTGATGTTTTGGAGACCGTGTATTCCTCTCTACTCTGCCTCCCACAAAGGTCAAAGGATTTACCTAGAGTAGTGATCCGATATGATATGATGAATTGCTTTTCAAAATTCTCACGAATAAGACTTGCGATCTTTTTACAAGCAAAAGATGCGACCTTTTCAACTCAGTTATGTCAAGGGGCCTGGGATAAAATCCACGATCATCTGCACAGTTAGCAAAAACGGTTTAACTAGACAACCGAGCCCTTTATAAAGCATTACATTACCAACGACGATTGGTCATGCCCGGCGATATGAAACTTAACAAATGGAGTGATTTCCCACATCAAGCATACATTGAACTGAGAAATAATTTTTTTTTGAACTGCTTTGACCGAGTTTTATCTTACTAGCGATTATCTTTGTACCGCCCTGCGATTTGGTCGTCGTTGTGCTAATTTGGTGGTGGTACGTTTTAATTATAGTTCGATCAAAAGTGCCTGAGAAAAATGCAAGTACTTTCGCAGATTACCCGAAGTTGCGATAGTGAAGATATGATCACAGACAAGCAGACATAACACTCTCAAAATGTTCATCGAAATCGAGTATAACGGTAAATTTAAATGTTTTTTAGTTGGTAGTACCGCCACTTGTGGCACGCATAATCAATTCCCTTGCATTTGACGTTTACACACTACCTCCACCTGTTGAGTGTATTGCCCATCACAGTGTATTCGACAGATGACGGTAGTGTTTACAATGAGACATGTTCAAAATGTTGTGCTTGTTTGTCTGTGTTATAATATTGAGGTAACATTAGAATAAAATTAAAATATTGGGAATTATAAAGCATCACTTTCAGAAATACTTCACTTCGCAACCGATGAACCATTCTGAATTTCATATGAGTACCCAAGTAACCAAGTAATGTAGTCACAATTTAGCTTGTATATTCTTACTTTGATTGAGTATGGTTAATTTGGGAATCCAACGAAACTGTCACTTCTTGAAACTAAAGGCTTTCGTATTTCTTTCATTATATTTTTGCACACCATCTCATACTAATATCTGCATTGATTCAATTATGTACGGATCGCTCATTCCGAGTGCTCAGTGGACCAGCGACTCCCATCTGGCCATAAAAATGTAAGAAAATTTGTTTTCTTTGAAGAAAGTATCACAACACAGGAAAATACTATTAGATATTTTTTACAGATGGTGGACATGAAGATCCAGTGGAGGTGCCGGGCAAAATTATTAAATCATAGACGAATGGTACCATTTGTTTATTTAAAATTAACCATCAACCGCAGAAACTATATTAATTATCGCGTATCTATGTGGTTCATTACATACCAAGCGGAAACTTAATCATATGTTGTCGTGGAGTGTTGTGGTTTTGAGATGCTTGATTTCCCTGGAGGGTTCGTTTTTGTTTACTGAGCAGAAAATCATTGGTAGTATCGAGGGGAGTGACTCTATCTAAGATGCATGAAAAAATGGCTTTTGTCTTGTGAGATGTACGCACACTTATTACAAAGAAGAAAGACTGGTGAAGATTTTGAAGATTTCCTGCATAAAGATAGAGAGCAATGTGGGTAGATGGATTTAGATGCAATAGAATTGCCAACTTTGTGTTGTTAACATTTCGTGAATGGAATGTGTGCTCTTCTCCCTACTCATTGAGATATCCTCTCGTATGATGGCTTGTTCTGTATTGGGTTAGAACATTTTTATCATTGGAAGGAGATTCTTCTTGCTCCCATGGATCACGCTTCAGTGTCTCTGCTTACGGGTCCACCTTTCGTTTTTGGCCTTTGATACAATGGTTAATTAAATACAACCAGGTATCGTAATGAATGAGCCCTGCAACAATGAGTGGTATCCTTTACAAACATACATACATACTAGCGATTATCTTCGTATGGGTGATGACCCAAGCAGCACACTTCCATCGAAATAAGTTGCTGCAACTTGATTGTGACTAGAATAAGTTGCACACAAGTAAACACAATTGTTTAGTGACAAGTGTGCTGCTAGGGGACCGGTGAAACCTCACCAGCAAAGGCATACACATACAATGACCTCCTCGTAAGGCTCAACCATGATTTTCGAGCAGAACCGAGCACTACGACTTAAATATTGCACATTTTGAGCACATCCGGGTATCCAGATATGGCCAGATATACCTGTTGGTCCATGGCACGATGCCTATGTACATATGGATGAAAAATCATTAATTTAGAGCCGTGGGACGGTAAGAGTACATGAGGTTTTGGAAGTGTCCTTTTTGGCCCTATCGGAAACGGTTGCTGGAGACAGAAATGACAAAATCGGAAAAATCTTTCTCGAAATTTATCTGTCATTTAACGCCAATAGATCAAGAATCGGTTCATAAATGTATTTTTGGGAGTAAGTTGCAGTTTGGGCAAGGGGCAGGTCACTCCGCACACCAATTTTGGGTAAACTTTTTTCTCAGTGTGCTGCAATTGTACTGCAGGTGTGCCAAATAATACTGGCAGTGCCACTCATAGAGCAAGCTCCGATTGCTTGTAAAATACGTATGGTATATTTGGCAACCCGGTATTTCTGTCGGCTTGAATGGTTTCGTTTGCAATCGCAAGAATAACATCGCAAAATACTAGAAAGGAGCAACCGCCGTCGGACGTATGAGAAGAAAAACTGATCCCATGATTGATCATCCAGAAGTCTTGAAAAATATCCTGAGGACTTTAAATCTCCGATCAGCTGTAATCTTCCATCTTGGAACGATGTCTGAAAGTCGTCATTTGAATTTTTGAACAGTTGCAGATCTTCAGAACATTACTTGATTAACTTGAAAAGTCTTGAATAATATCCAGAGAACTTTATTGATGTCTCATCGAAAATCCGTGAATATAAACAAAGTTATCTAACTTTTCACGACGCTTCCTGAACTTATACGAAGATTCCTGTACTTTCAAGAAGTTTCTTGAACTTAAACTCAGTTTCATGAACTCAAAGCCCTGAAGTTCATTGAATATGTGGAATGTTCGACGATCTTCTGGGATTTTCCGTCAACTTCTAAGAAATTCTCAGTACTTGAAATGAATTTTTCTTAGCTTACAACTTTTAATTTTTCGACAGCTACAACTGAATTTCTGTCCAGCTAACTGAACTTGTACGAATTTCAGATAATTCATAAAAGTTCAACTATGAAGCTCTATGAATATCCCTGAATTGCTGATAACATTCCTGAATTGCTACCCTGAACATTGACAAAGTTGCTGAAATTTTACGAAGTTCGATGGAATTAAAGATACGATTCGTGAAAATCAACGAAGTTCCCCGAGTTTCCACAAGATTCGCGAAATTTTTCTAAAGTTCTGAAGTTGTTGCTGAAGTTCATCAAACTTCTCTGCACTTCTACGAAGTTCACTGATGTTGTACAAAGTTTGCTGAGACTTCTGCCGTCGTCTATGATACATAATGAAAACATGGCCTCATCTACACAAGATATCTGTCAGCTGTTTCCAGTGGTTTCATTGTATGGCAGATTTTCCAACGGGGAGCAGAGCGCTTCCATTGCAGCAATTGACGCAAACGTGGTCAGTACTCACACATTTATCATGAAACGGTTGCTTTCCAAAGTCGACGACGCATTGACTGAAAGAACAATGAGACGTGACTGTGTGAGTTACAAACTTTCTATAGAATTTGTCTGAATGAAAAATCTCGAAATCCTACAATATTTTTTTAAGTGAGGTGTATCTTTTCTACCGATTGAAAATACAAAACATTAAGTTCCAGTTGTGCGAGGGAATCTGTTTCCGGCTGAAGATTTTCTTAATGAAGTAACTATCACAATTTTTCTGAATTTTGTTTTTTGTATGTCTGTAATTACGAAAACCTTTATCAGGACATTTGTTTTTTTTTCAGCTCCGTAATTTTTCAATAAGTTTTAACACAAAACTTTTACTGAAAGTTTATTCGAATTGCATGCAATATTCCAAGGTGTGTTCAACTCTGTGCCGAGTTATTAGTTGTGCCAAAAGCTGTGCCAAGCGTGTGTTTAGCAACCCTGAAAGTTATGACATTTATAATTTTGGTTTACATTCACAATTTCTCTGATGGATCATGGCAGACATTCACCTTCATTCTCATTAGAGCGTTAGCGGCTCGGGAGGTGGAAGAGAAACTGCAAACCATCAATCCAATAAGGTGTTTTATCCCATGCTTGGAGCAACATCGTCGAACCAGTTTTAAATCATCTGATCGACTCAGAAGTGCGTGTCCTCAAATATATAACCCAAGCCTATCGTATCGCTGATTATGATGCCTTCTCTTGAAGAACTGTCATACTGTGACAATAGGATTCTCAAGCCACCGCAGACTTCAGGCGCCTGTAGATCTGTATAGAACTCGAAATATCCAAGGAAAAATGCAGGAGAAAATGTGAACATTTCCGTCCCGAAGATACTCGGCAAGACCGGGAGCCAAATCTGGCCGCCCCCTATGATAAGCTTGTTTTCTTCTTTATTGTTCATTATGCATAACAAAATTGTTGATGTACCTCAACTCTCGCAGAAGATCCTGCTCTGATCCTTCGTTGTACGCTTCGAGATTGGATACACACGACAGTATCAAATGTTATGTTCAAAAATAAGAAGTGTGTTCTGGAATAAAGCCTCCAGTGGGACAGCATGTAGGCTAGAATGTGACCAGCGTTGGAACAATTTCACGATATTTCAAGAAGTTCATTAAGGAAAAAGTTCGTGAGTCTTAGTGCGTTTTGGTGAACTTTTCCAATACTGATCTTCGCAGGATGCATGGTACTCTTCTTTTCGAACGAATAACAGCATAGTGTAGGTGTTCTGCTATCCCCGTTGTATAGTTGGGATCCATTTGCTTGTTATTGATAAAATTGTTGGTGTGGACGTTCGAATTTATCATCAACGGCAGCCATCGGGCATTTTTCACAATGACTCCATCCTCAATCGAAAGCGAATCGTCTCTAGAGGAAACCCGTTTCAGTCGTCTTGACTGCCGTATCGACAAGACGCTCTGGACCGGCCATGGTGTACATAGATGAACTCAACTGAAGTGAGGCCCTGATAGAAGCTGTTCTAGATGAAAACACGATCCGCTGTGATTTTTGCTGTGATTCGGAAGAGACGGACTTAGTTTTGCTAGGTTTGAAGAGATTCACGATTCAGACAATACTTACAGAATTTTTCGAATGATCTCCAACACCGGTGGGTATCCGTTTGTTGTTTACAACTTCTTGATTGAATCCTTGTTTCACCAGTTTTATGTATGACATTCTCTCACTAGTTTCATTTGTAGGTAAAAAAAAGGATTGACCCGAGTAGTAAACCTTAGAAACGATTGGCAAAATGTCAACACTCAACAGTGATACCGTTTTATATAATATTGTTTGTGTCCTACTTGTCAAAGTGTGCCTTGATGTGCCGAACAGTGTGTCATGCTGTGTTTTGGCAGAGTTGATTGCCCCTTGCAATATTCTTTATTTACGAAATTTTGATAATCAAATATCAATATACCCAGTTGACTCTTCGACAAATAGAAAGGGAAACTACTATTTCTTCCAACGAGAAATCAGAGCATTTGAACATCAGAAGCCCATTCAAAAGATTCCAAGTCCATTCGAAGCTAAAACAATAATAATTTATTTAGTGAAAAAGACGATTTGGGTTTGATGCTCAGATTGAATTCAAGCTGTTCAAAAGAAAGAAAAGATTATTATTCGGAATTAAAAAATATAAAAAACAGTATAACATATTTTCCCCTTATTTGAAAAATCTGTAATCTGTATATACAGATATCTGTATAAATTTGTATGATTACAGATAAATCTGTATATGTGGCATCACTGGCTGCGCCTGCCCATACAGCGAACTAATTATAGCATGTTCGCCTGTCGAAAGAAGCAGGCCACTCTCGATGTGTGTCAAGCGATCGGCTGTTTACTCGGCAGCAATTATTGTGTGGTCCTTCTCATTGTTCTTCATCACCAGTTCTTACAGTCGATGCGTCGTCGACTTTGCAAAGCAACCGTTTAGTGATGAGTGTGTGAGTGCTGACCACGTTTTGCATCCATTGTTGCAATGAAAGTGCCCTGCCTCCCGTTGGCGATACTGCCATACAATAAAACCACTGGAAGCGGCTCCCGTTCTGGTGGAGGAGGCTTATTGGATAGCGGAAGATAAAGTGTTTATTGTGTTGTACCAATTGACTATAATTTTAAGATGTTTTGTTTTGTGAACAAGAATCCTTGGCTCGGTAAAGTTAATTCGATTGAGCCTTATCAATAAATTAACAAACAATAAAAAAAATCAATAAAATATAAACTTTTTTTGAAATTTTTGCACTGAATTTTAAGATAATGACATTCATAACAAACTTCTGTCAAAAGATTCGAGAACCAACCACTAGGAGCGCTATACCGGACAAAAAGAAGCGTACCAATTCTAGACTGACAGGGCTTTAGCAAGAGTTTTGTCTCCATCGTTGGTTACTTTAAGTGTTTGGATTCGCTGGGGGCACTCTTTTTTTACGATATGGGTTTGAATTTTATTTTACTCCCACTTAAGTGTGAAAATATCAAAAGGATATCTGGTCTCCATAACCACAGTTTTATTTTTCACATTCATTTATCAAGTTTAAGTGTGTGTAAACCTTGAAGGATCAAGTGTCCCGTAGTTGTGTTTCCAACTTCATATCTAACTGAACAAAAATTCAAAAAAAAAAAAAAAAAAAAACAGCACCAACTCAATGAATATAATCGGTTCTACTTATTCACTTCTGCTTTTAGCTGTGAAAATGTTATACGTTTTGGTTGAAATCCCAAAAAGTTATAAAGAATATTCATTCTAAGGTAGCGTAAACATGCGAACTGCTCTCAAGCATCTGACGCAACTGCCTCCATAATATTACCTTCCGTCTAGAAGAAATTTTGTGGAAGCTTACCTGCATAAAATCTGCTTAGAATTTGGAGATAACTAAAGGGATCAAGTTTTCCCAGTGATCAAGCAATTCCAGTCTCCCCTACTGTTCCCGCACTCCACCTTGGCTTGTGTAAACGTTAAAGTCCACTTGAATAATATTCCCATTAAGTGGTCGAGTGTTGTCATTCACCTTGGTCTCACCTTTGATAGTAAGTTGCTGCTCCGATCCCATGAACAAAAAACATTCACCAAATGTAATACCAGCCCACCTTTCCCTTTAAAACTAGCTGCCTGACCACAAGCAAATCATCCTTTCCGCAACTGAGTACGGAGGAGCCGAGAACGTTCATCTCGGAAAGCTTCAGAAACACATGTCTGAGGTCAAAGAGTAGTTCTATGCCAAACGACGAATAAAAAAAAACTCGTCCTTTTCCGATTTGCATGAACCTTTGCATAATTGTTTGTGATGATCAATCATACACATTCTTGCCAAAATTCAAAGACATTTTCAATCACCAAAAATACCTACTGCACTCATTTCTCCAATGTACGTTTTACCATTAATCATCAAGCCAAAACTTCCACCCCTGCCTGTAGGCTACGACAGCGAACAATTGTGTGGGTGCTCCGGGTAATCAGTTTCGCAAATATACCTCTTCTCGTACTACGCAACCGTTGCCGTATGCGTGTATATGTGCTTGTGACGTAGGCCCACACCATCGCACACCGTCCATCCGTTCACAGCCACTCACCCCACCCCCCAGCATCATCAGCTGGCTGCGAACATCGGACAACATTCCGTTTCATACATGGCACAATCGTTGGCGGCGCATGCTCCTCTCGAGTCTGCTCGCCTGGCAGAAATGAGCGAATTGAAGACACTGGCACACGAGTGCCGCATTTTTTCTTGTCGCCATTGATCTCCTCACGAGATGCCGACGCTGGCCGCTGCCTTGACAACCACGTCTCGGAAGAAACCACCACGGCATAGACACTCTTGTCGACGGTCGCCTATCGCTGAAAACGCTACACCGTCTTAGATCATCTCGTGGAAAAAATCACGCGCCGCTGCTAGTCTTCTCACGTACGCATCTCCCGTGCTTGTAGCAGCATACTCAGGAGCATAAGATGCGAGCCATTTAAGACGCATACTCGCGATTCGCCAGGACCATGCATGTTCCCGGTGCACCGCCATGCATAACCCATACGCAGAAGGTGCGCGCCGATGCATCATCGCGAGCGAGAGTGAGATGGAGGCCGAAAAAAGCTGCATCCTCTATTTGCAACAGGATGGCGACAAGGTGCAACGGCAGCGCAGCATCCAGAGAACCGGGAGAGTACCGATACACCCGATACAGCGGACCGTTCAAAGGACTCGCGCGCTCGGTGCCGATAGACATACCTACATGTATATTTTTTGTTTGTAATTAATTTTCGATGGAAAAGCGAATGAATTCAATAAATTCAATCACCATCATCGGGCCAGGACTCTGCATATTGGCGGCGGGCCAAGCGACCGGCCGAGGTCGACGACGACGATGATGGAGAGAACAAAAACCGGTGGACACTGCCGCGCGCGAACGAGAGAAAAACGGTTCAGTGCTCGCGAGAAGCAGCGACCCGGGATGCCCATTCCTCTCAGTATTCCGGGACTCATGTGCACACGTGGTCGGTGCACGCGGAGGACGCGGAAGTGCACCACGTTGCGCTGCTGTCATGCCAAATGGTGTAGGAGGCAGGCCCGACGATTGAAGCGTCGTTCGTTTGCTTTGGAGCCAAATTGCCGAAAGGCACTGGTTCGTTCTACCGTGTCGAGAAAGCTGATGTCGAAGAAGTGCGTGTTTGAGAAGATGAACGACGGTAGAGAGCATTCCGTGTAGCTTTCGACCGTGGGCGTAGAGAAGCATTGTCGGCGAAGATTGTTCCTACTTGACATATACGATTGAAACGTGTCGTGTAGGTATGTGCTGAGTGCATGGATGGCATGTTTTTATGTGGTATAAGCTTTCGGTTGAAGGAGTTAGGAATTAATAATTTTGAAAGTCGTGGATTTGCAAGATTCTATTATAATTCTCAGGGTTCTTGAAGTTCTCAGTTAAGATGTTTATTCGCGGGTTGGGTTTCATTTTTGGGATGAAAGTACATTATTGAAATATCCCACGGATATTGTGAAAATCGGTCAAAATGATTACAGGAAACTCACTCGCGACTCGATGTTTGTTTTAAAGGGTGTCCCACATAAAATTACATCACGAAAATAAAAACGCTGTAAAAAATTACCCATTGGGTATTTTCTCTTGAAAATTTAGGTAGAAGTAGTTTAGAGTGTATTGTTTACATGTATTTTTATCGCTGTCAGTTTTTCGAAAGTTGGAAAAAAAATGGTCTCACCCGAAATGCAACGTCGCGAATTTATTTTGCGCAACCACCTGGAAAATCCTCAAGTCTCTCATCGGGACGTCGGAAAACAACTTGGAATCGTGCAGTCAACGGTGAGTCGTGTGATTAAACGTTACTACGAAACTCTGAGCATCGAACGGGAGGAGAAATGCGGTCAGAATGGATGTTCTATTAGTGATCGGGATCACAAGCGTGTCGTGAAAGCATTTAAGCGAAATCCCAATGCTTCGGTCAGCGATATGGCCAAAAAGTTGAATCTGTCAAGTCTTTCGTTAAAAGAGCCAAGGACCGGGAGGGACTGCATACGTACAAAGTACAGAAGGCTCCAAATCGTGACGAACGGCAAAATACGGTGGGAAAGTCACGGGCCCGGAAACTGTACACCCAGATGCTGACAAAGCCTCATTGTCTCATCATGGATGATAAGACTTACGTCAAGGTGGACTTCCGGCAGCTTCCGGGGCTACTGTTCTTCACCGCCCGGAGGAAATAAGGAAGCAGAAACTTTCAAAGTTTGCCAAGAAATACATGATTTGGCAAGCGATCTGCTCATGTAGCAAACGGAGTGCGCCTTTCGTGACTACCGGGACTGTAAATGTGGAGATCTACCTCAAGGAGTGCCTACAGAAGCGTCTGCTTCCTCTGTTGAGTAGGGCCCTAAGTTCTTCTGGCCGGATCTTGCTTCGTGCCACTATTCAAATGTTGTCCTGGAGTGGTACGAAGCCAACGGGGTCACTTTCGTACCCAAGGACGCACCGGAACTAAGGCCCATCGAAAAATACTGGGCTATTATAAAGCAGTCACTACGGAAGCATCCCAAGGAGGTCAAAACTGAGGAAGACATGAAGAAAAAGTGGGTTTCCGTACATAAGAAGCTGCAGCCAGATGTTGTACAGAACCTAATGAGTGAAGTTAAGCGTAAGGTGCGAGCGTACGGTTATGGTATTGAAGTTGAATGAAATAAATATGCCAAAAGCTTACTAATGGGTTATATTTTATTGTCTGAAAGTTTGAAAAGGATTGGTCAACTAGGTAAATTTCTACAGTGTTTTTTTTCCATGGTGCAATTTTATGTGGTAGTAAGCGTGATTGCCTCTCACCCCAGCCGGCTTGGGTTCAATCCCAACCGATCATTCAATCAAGCAAAAGAATAACAACATCGGACAGATGAAACAATCTCCCATCTATTGGTAATAGCGATTTGTATGATTGAATTGTAAATTTCGAGATATCGACAATGCACAGTTCGAAAAAATTATGTAAATTTACGCTATTTCTAGCACATATACAATTATCGCGACAGTTTGCATAATGTTACACGTGTTCTTAAATTTACATGTGCATGAAACACTATTAATTAACGTGTAAAATACATTGAACCAAGGTGAAATACACTTAAAGTAAATGAGATTGTGCATTTAAAAAATCAAGTGTTTAAACACTTCGATCAAACGTGTGGATTTTTTATAGTGTACCCTACCTACAGGCGTATATATCAAGAGCAAATTTTCATTATGTCGAAAGTAACATTCGCACCTATCCGAGAAAAATAAAGTTTTGTTTTGATGACCGAAAAGTTATTCCTATTTCCAATTAAACACATATAATCATAGCAATGTTTATGAGTCAAATGTCAGTCAAAAGTTATTACACGTCGTTTGGTGGCCCCCAAATGTTACTTATGTTACAGCTTAGCAACAAGCAATTCGATTTAATCATTTTAATAATGAGAAAACGTCGTCGTTTCGTATACTTTTCACGAGTTTCTCTGCGCTGTTACTTAAGACATACGGCATCTCCTATGTAACATCGAAAAATATTTTGATTGGAAGGTGATAACGTCAAATAGTTCTTTGACTGATAAATAAATTTAAAAATGGGATGTGATCCTATACTCGGACAGTATATAGTAGACTGATGCAAAATTTGACTTTTTCGCTCCACAGTGCTTAAATGGTGTCAAATCGGGTCCTGATAAGCCTCCCAAAATTACAACTCATTTGGTTAGAAACAGACTTCACACAAGCCATTTGAAGTTTACATGTAAATTACTATGGGAACTTTTTGTTCATTGCCTTCTAGTCTTTTTCCATATTGAGCTGCGAAACAGTTCGATTGCTATTCTTATAGAAAATTTTCTCAGCTACAACTTTGCTGAAGATCGTTTCTATGTAAAACGAGACAGGAAAAAGTTATTAATTATTTAAGAGATTGGTAAACTTATGACATGATCAAGCAGCTGCTCTGTAGGCAACACTGTATTTTGCAGTGTGACACAGTAGCCATGATTTTTGTGTCCTATTCAACACCCCAGAAACACCAATGTTGCCTGTTGAGCAGTTGATTGAGCATGATCATAAGACATCAGCGCATTGAACTATTGATAACTTTCGATCCTTGCATTTAATCAAAAAGGGGTCTTCAGCAAATTTGTAGCTGGGAAAATTTCCTACAAGTACAGTTGAAAATTTTTGAAGCAGACCGATATGGTGAATTATTAGATAGACATGAACAAAAATCTTGGTTTTACCATAGTAATTCCCATACAAACTTCAAATGGTTTGTGCCATCTCAGTTTTTCACCAAATGGGTTCAAATTTTGAGAGGTTAGTCAGAATTCGATTTGGAATCGTTTAAGTATTGTGGAGCGAAAATTTGAAATTTTGCATCACTCTAGTATATAGTGTAATAGTAGGAGCATTGATTGACACTGATAGCTCGACTTTGTTTACCTTTGTTACTTTCGACGTAATGAAAATTTGCTCTTGATATGAAATCTTCCATGAAATGTCTCATAACTTTACGTGATCTAAAATGTTAACTTGTACGATATATGACGCTCCATTTGTGTACATCATATTGAATAAAATTTACACTACTTTTCGAACTGTGGCATATATCTTTCTTTTCCGTACGTGAATTTGGGATTCTTTTTTTTTTTCCTTGATTTGTTTTCCGTCGATAATGTTTTCCGTGCTGAGCACCAATGCTACCGACGCCAAGAAGGCAGCTCCCATACCTGGACCTACCTATCGACCCATCAACTCATGAACCGGGGACCAACGGCTTTACTTCCCTTCCGAAGGAAGGCGTGATCAGAGATGTTATGCCTCAAAACATCCCGGCGGAGCCGACTGGGATTGAACCCAGGCCTGCTGGGGTGATAGGTAATCACGCTTAACCATTACACCACCGGCGCCGCTTTGAGATTCCTTCGGCGTCTTCTCTTCTTCTTCTTATTTCCTTTATTTAACGTCGATCTCTGTTCCGCAATCTAGTGCCAATCACCGACGGACATCGATTGCCATCCGCGGCAATCGAATGTGCAGGAAGGCAGCTTCCAGGATATCGCACCCATTCAACACACATGGGCCGGAACCAACGGCTTTACTTCCCTTCCGAAGGAAGACGTGACCACAGATTTTTATGCATGAGAAAAATCCCACCGACCTCGGCTGGGATTGAACCCAGACCCATTGGGATGAGAAAGTAGTCACGCTCACCACTACACCACCGGCGCCGGCTGGTGTCTTCTCCACTACAGCCAACCATGTTTCCTCCGTGGAAAATTTCAGTGCATTTTCGGCATTTGTCCTCCAGGCTTTTTGCTCCCGTTTTGCCGCTCCTACCTGATTTGATACCTGTAAATTGTAGCCTGATCTTAAAAAATAGCCGATCAAGAAAATTATGTTGATAACACAGTCCTAACGAGCATAACATGTTGGGGACAAGGTAGGGTTTTTGATCTAATTTCCGTCCTACTAAGCACATCCCACACTTTAACTCTCTTTTTGAAAGGGTTTGAACAAAACATGGCATGTTTTCATCAAAGATAACTTCTAAATTTATTTGGCTTTCCATACGTTCCGTTGGATTTGATAAAGAGTCAAACAATTTTGAGATATTATTAAAAATCTAACATTGCTTCTATACATTAGTCCTACGAGTTTCAATTCCGTCCTAACGCATTGAAACGCCATTAGATTTTCTTTGTCAACATTTTAAATGCAAATCAACATTTTAAATTTTATTCGCATGCAGTGTTGGGAAAATATAAAAAAAAAACAAATCTCACCAACGTCCAAGATCACGCTTGATTTTCATAGACAAAAATCAACAAGCAAACTACTGCGGTTGATTTTGCAAGCTGTGATATCGCAGCTCGGAATATCAAGCTAACTAAACTCAGCAACTGAAAATCTCACCAAACTGTGGTGAGATTGAGTTTAATGATTTTTGCTTTACACCCGAATGCAACCGAAACTTCCATAACGGCTTGCAGCAGTCCCTTCCCTTCGAGTCGCATGTATATTCCTAGGGAATCGGAAAGGATCGTTTAAAGGGATTTGGATGGGAAAGTGGATTTTCCAACTTCCCGCTGGCTAGCATTTATGGCAGTAGGCTCTGCCTCGGATTAACTTCAAAACCGGTTCTGCTTGGAGGATCTGCCAAATGTTTGCTTAGGAGCTTAAACGCCGATGTTGACTTCAAAGCAGCCCGAAATTTGTGATAGGAATTTAATCCGATGATAATACCGTTGAGAGCCTAATATCCATTTACTTCAACGAAGTGATAAAAAGACTGAAATGGGATTTTCGTAAAGTTTAAAGTAGGGACTCTGGAGACCGAACGATCAGAGAATGTACAGGCTGAGGTACAGGCACACTTTCAGATTAACAGACTGAATAGTGGAGTTGGTGCCGTTTTCGTAATCCACAGTGATTAATACAATAAAGGGACGTACTGAACAAAAGGAATGTTTTTACGAGTACAGTTTCCAAGGCATTTCAACCTACTATCCTAGCGGGGGTTTATCCCAGAATGTCGCATGCTGTTGATATGGAGGTAAACCACTAAGAATATTAAGTTATGGTTTCTAGGTTAAGTATTGCATACAGTATCCGAGGTTGACGCTAGATCTCTAACTATATCGAATAAAGAATTTACTCCGAAAATAATGTAGCAGCTGCTACTCATTCCTGCAGCAACCCTCGTACATCGTACTCGCCTACAGATGACCCAACCGTCCCTACCAGCAAGAGGAACATATTATGTAGAAGGAGCGTTGCTGTGAACGAAATGTCTCGTAGCACCAACACACAGCACTACAAGCGAACGAAGCGAACCCCCCTATAATTCTTCAAAACAGCAAAATCGAAGAAAATAGGAAACACACTCGAGCACACGTTCATAGAAGCACACGAAGGAGGAAACGTGATTCGCTGAGTGGCAAGACACTTCGTTTCGTGGCAACAACATCCGCCTGAAAACCAGAAGCTTCATCTCGTCGGAGATCTGATGCGAGAAGAGGAACGACAAGTGTGCTGTGACAGTCCGGACCGGCGAATGCCACGGTTCACGGTTCCATTTGTGATCTTCCGACGGTCGGTCGTAGCAAAGCAGTGAAACGAATTTCTTGTCGGAACATTATCAGGGTAGCATGCTGCCTAATCAAATTTCTACACTCACATATATGATGCACTCAAAATCGCAACTAGACTCTTTTGAGTTTTGAGTCCGAGATGAAACTCATGCCCCGGGGGGTGAATTGTTGAAATTTTAAAGTTGCAATGCACTTCAATATTTTTAAAACAGGGGCACATGCTGGCTGTGTTGTTGCCATTTAAATGACTCGTTATTTAATTTAGTCTACCGGTTTTTAATTTTTGCTTCTCGGCTCCTCTGCCTCCGCACACTCAACGGCGCTACCATTGCGCTCAATCGTGAAAGTGTGAGCGGGCACATATGGTGCGCAAAGAAGTGATCATCAACATAAGGAGGTAGTTTCATTTGATTGCCTTGGCTTGGCTCGGCTCCGTATCGGGTTGGTGAGATGGTGGTTTTATTTTTGTTTAGTGGTGTTTTAAATTGTCAGCTTAGAAGAGTGTGGGCAGGAAACTGCCATCGATGTTGCCTCTTTTATTTTTTCGCAGTTTGCTTTTCTAACAGTCGAGCAGGATTACGGTGGAGGGGAATGTTTTGCTACGAATGGGGTGTCTTTTTATAACCGGGGATAAATTTAGATGATACAGCGGCGGTACATGTGCTTCTGTAAAGTTAGTTTGTAATATATTGATGCAATCACTTCTACTATTGCATCCACTCCTCGATGTTTCCTTCTAGAAGGCATCCACTGCTTCACGATAAATTCCGATAATATCGTCATTTTCAGGCAACACTGTAACAGTTCAAATTTTTTTTTTTCGTTTAAGGGGGTATTCCCGATCTTTTTTTTCAAAAAATCAAATTTTTTTTTCACGTTTTTTTGTACTTTAGACTATATACTTTCATCCCCCCAAGCCGTTTTCCGATCAGCGAATTCGGTGTCCAGGCATAGCTGACTAATGGTAAGAACCCCCAAATGGTTTTAACTAAAGTCAAAACTTTAAACGCGTTTTTCTCGAAACCACATTTTTTTTATCGGGCGAAGATTTTTCTCAGAAACTATAAGAGATATTGACTTGAATCTTTGCGCATTTTGTTCCTTATTAAATTCTTTGGAGCTTCTCCCACTTTCAGCCAAAAATATTAACATTTAACATTGTTTGAAGCACCTTAAAGTTGCAAAAAAGCGGGCTAAAAATCGCCTGTTTTTTCATATGGCCGCCATTTTGTTAATTTGCAAGATTTTTTGCTGCCAACGGGAGAAGCTCCAGAGAATCTTATGCAGATTATTATTTCATCACGAAATCTGTTTCAGATGAAGCCGTTCCAGAGAAAAGTCTTCGCCCGTCCAGGCGTTTGCGGCGAACAGGGGTCTGTTTGTCGCCATTTTGTGACGTCAATAATGTCTTTTTTTATGTCGAAAAAAAATTATTTGTAAACTTTAATGTTCAATAAACAAGAATCCCAAAGAGTTAGGCGCATTACTATTCATTTTCCTTGAAAAAAAAAATAGTTGAAAAACAGGCCGAAAAAAGGCAAAAGATTGGGAATACCCCCTTAATTGATAACCAAATAATATCACTTTATTACACTTCAAAGACAGTACATGGTCACCCCAGTATTATTGGCTGTTATGGTCAGTCAGTTCTGCATGTTAATCAAACGGAAGTGACCCATAATTGTGGATGACTCATAATACTTGGGTTACTGTATTTCTCAAGCGGTTGACATAAATCTTCATTAAAATTAAAAACAAAGTGACATTATATGTTGACTTGTGTCAGTGTTGCATGAAACCGATGATATCGATATCGTCTGCGATGCCACGGAGCTTGAGCGACCGTTTGATGGTAGTGAAACGTTGAATATTAAGATTGAGTTCAGATCTTTTGCTCCCCCTTCTGATGAAATTAATTTAAGCAATCAGCTCACAGATGCTGAGAATGATCCATCATTCAGGAAGAATTATAGTAAACTTTCCCGGCTTAATACCAAGAAGAAAAAGATTTCCCCTATTGTGATAACCACTTCACTCTTCGCACGGAACTTTTGAATTTCGTGAAATTCCAGTTTTCACTGCAAATTGGCTTTCGGGGTGAATGCTGTGTACTGAAACCTTGGACGGAATCAAACGTCTCAAGTATCTTACTGAGCAGCAACAACAAAATTTCACTTACGACACCAAAACTGAACGACACCAACACACTCATGCATGTACCAAATCACTTAGTACAGCGCACTTTTTCCCATATTTTGATCACCTTATAGAAAAGGCGACGACAGTTGAATATCGGTAATCGGAATTCAAATTATTCTTGAAAATATATCTATATATTTGTTTACTGGTTCAAATTACAGCTGGGAAGATAAAACTTTCATTTCGCAAAAGGAAGTTGCTGTTATGTTTTAACGACTAATTTATCACTTCAATGAGGACTGCAACTGTCCTCTGTTTTATCAAATTTAATAAATAATATTGCATACTTTATTTGTAATACAAGAAAGAGATTTGGAGAATAAATGTTTATCTTTAATAATGTATGTTAATTGATGTGTAGTATTGGCAAAAATACAATTTTGGAGAGAAATAAATGTATCAAATAATTTAATTTTTTTAATACGAACTTTTCTTGAAACAATTAACACAGAAAATATAAGATTCTATCAAATGTTTCTTCTTTAAGCTGAGGGTTGCACATGAAAATCACATAAAGATAAAGCAAAATGCAAAGCAATAGTAGGATAAATTTTAGCGTTCAATTTTCTTAATTGCACTGTGCCATTTTGCCATTCACTTGTTGAAAACAGAATCAGATTTCCTGCCTCGAGTCGATGGGCCTTCTCCAGTGTCCCAATTAGTAGTTGACGACGCATTATCTTTGACCGCTTTCTTGTTGGCTCGTCACATTCGAACGCTTTCTGCAACAGTCTGTTTCGCAGGTTTCCCTGCCTCCTGGTCTCCCACGCGCTTTCGATAATTGAGGAGATATTTAGCAGCCATGTGAAGCATTTACTGTACCAGTTGGAATTTACAGAGAATGCTACAATGCATAATCACGATGCTCTTTGAATATGATGTCTGTGTTTGGGAAACAATCACAAAATGAAATTTTGATTGCCTTTCTTTTTGAACACACCGATAAAGTACAGAGACTCCTCCCATCATGAGTAGTATGCTATCAAGTAGCGACACTGGCTCCTCTTTTTTTGTACTCTCTGTACTCTAAGTCTGTACTCTGTATTATTTAACGGTTCGGACGATTTCGAAGATGTCGCGACGGATCGTTAAGTAGTACAGTTTGGCTTTTGCTCGCTCTGACGAGTTGTTCGAAAGTTTCTAGTTTACAAACGTTCGCAGTTTAATCAACAATCAATACGAAACTAATGATTTTAAATTGGCTCACTACTTGACTAGCCTATTGGTCCCAAGTAAACGATTAACGTATCCCATTCTAGTCGAAATTCTACTACTACACAATGTTTGTTTTCATTCCTCGCCGATAGCTTGAAGTAGCCGGACGTAGTTTGTTCGTGTCTCCGTTGCGGGTATTGGTTTCGTAGCCGGTGGAGTTTTTTTTCCCACCATAGTGGTTTTTTTTATATCGCGCGTTTTACCTACCGTGGACGAAGTTCAGTGCCCAAGGCAACCGCAGTCAGCAGAGGAAGTAGCCACCTTTAGCGACGCTATAGGTGGACTATCATCTCACCGTCATCATTTCATCACCACTCCAAAGCAGCAAGCAACAAAAACAAAGGAGCAAACGGAGTGGCTGCACCAGCTTACACAGCCGGCACCGGCCGGTGTTAAGTATTCTATACAATAGTCTTCTCTAGCCCATTGCCGCGCTTTTGTTATAGAATTTTGCGCGTGGCTTTGCCCTCTCCCCTGATAGGGTTGTGAGGGCTATAGTGGTGCAACTTCTTGCAACTAGTAAAAAGTTTTTTTTTCGATTATTTTGTTTTTGTTTTTCTTGGTTGTTCATACACTGGGCAACAAAATATTAACAACTAGTAGTTAAGTAGATTAATTGGTGAAGGTTTTTTGAAGTTTTTTTTCCTTTTTAAGCGGTTGTGCACCGCGTTTGCGCAACAGTTATGGCGTCTTCAGATACCTACGTTGTGCGAACTAGATACTATCAACCGTCTTCAAAAGGACCATGGGTTGTCTTTTTTCGGCCTAAAAATAAACCTTTGAAAACTCTCGACATTTCGAGAGACTTGCTGCGTAAGTATCCGGGAATCTTGGTACATAAAGAGAGATTCAATAAACTGCGTGTAGAAGCACCGACTTATGATGTGGCAAATAAAATTGCTGAACATGTGCTGTTTAGTGTTGAGTACAACATCTACATCCCTTCTCGAGATGTGGAGATAGAAGGTGTGGTCTCCGACGCGAGTCTGAGTGTCGCGGACTTAAAACGAGCATCGGGTTGCTTCAAAAACTCGAAAATCGGAGATCAGGTACAGATACTGGATGTCAGGCAACTGCATTCAGTATCTTTGCAAGATGGCAAAAAAGTTTATCATCATTCAGACTCGTTTCGGGTGACTTTCGCTGGTTCAGTTCTCCCAAACTTTGTTAAAGTTGATGGTGCTTTTTTTCCGGTGCGGTTGTTTGTACAGAGGGTATATAATTGTACCAACTGCAAAAGGCTGGGACACTCGGCCAGCCATTGCGGCAACAAAACTCGTTGTGGCAAATGTGGTGAAAACCACAAAGAGGATTCTTGCCACAAAGAATCAGTAAAATGCGCTTATTGTGGCGAGAATCCTCACCCCTTGCAGGAGTGCCCGATGTACAAGCAGCACTCCGATAAAGTGCAGCGTTCAATCTCTGGACGCTCCAAGCAGTCATATGCACAAATGGTGAAGGCTGCATCAGCCGTCCAAGATGAAAATCAATTTTCGATTTTGTCAGCTGAAGAATCGGACTCTGACTCATCCGATGAGGGTGACTCTACGGTGGTACACGCACCTTTGAAAACGAACGGATCCTCAAAACGAAAATGCTCCTCCCTGAAAGTGCGCCGTAAGAAAACTAAAGTCACTCCCAGAGGATTGCAAAATTCCCAGGGTAATGGGGATGAAAAAATTAAATCGAAGGCTCCTACTGCTCCACTTCCTGGCTGCAGTAAGGATTTTCCGCCATTACCCAACAAAGATAAGAAAAACAAAAAAGCTGCTCCTCAAACTTCTCAAAAGAAATCCAAGTCCGAACGAGGTTTGCTAGCTTTTTCGGACATTGTGGAATTCATATTAAATATGTTCAACATACAAGACCCTCTTAGAAGCTTAGTTTCTGTCTTGCTTCCAACACTAGAATCATATCTTAAGCAATTGACTGTTTCATGGCCCCTCCTTGCATCAATCATATCTTTCGATGGATGATTCGTCGAACGAGGTTGAAGATATGATCACTGTGCTACAGTGGAACTGCCGTAGTCTAGTGCCTAAACTAGACTCGTTTAAATTTTTACTTCACAATTCTGATTGTGATATATTTGCTCTCTGTGAAACATGGCTTTCTTCCGATAAAGAACTCAACTTCCACGAGTACTTTTAGGGATCAAAAAGTGCTACCCTTTCTACAAAACTTCCCTTCTTGCTCTATCAGGCGTCGAAATCGTCGCTTGCCAAATAAATGTGAAGAACAAAGACCTTTGCATAGCTTCAGTTTATGTTCCACCAAGAACCTCCATTAGCTGTAGTCAACTCTGGAATCTAGTTTCGATTCTTCCATCCCCAGTATTAAAGTATTAATTCTGGGTGATATGAACTCCCATGGTACTGGGTGGGGCGATCTATATGATGACAATAGAGCGGCTATTTTTTACGATTTATGCGACGATTTCAACTTGACTATTTTGAACACTGGTGAAGCGACACGTATAGTAAAACCTCCGGCTCGAGAAAGCCGACTCGACTTATCTTTGTGTTCAAGATCGCTATCATTGGATTGTCTGTGGAAGGTTATCAATGATCCCCATGGTAGCGATCATTTGCACAACACATTCTTCGAGAAGCGTCTCCGAGCGGCAGCTCTCTGGATAGACCATTCACAATGCTGGAATTCTCTATGGCTCTTCTTTCATCGAACAACTCCTCACCGGGAAGCGATATGATTAAATTCAATCTTCTGAAAAAGCTCCCAGATATCGCTAAAAGACGCTTGCTAGACTTATTCAATTCCTTACTAGAAAACAACATTATACCGCCTGAATGGAGACAGGTCAAAGTAATAGACATTCGAAAACCTGGCAAACCAGCGTCTGACCATAACTCATACCGTCCGATTGCGATGCTTTCGTGCATTAGGAAATTGTTGGAGAAAATGATCCTTCGGAGACTCGATCAGTGGGTCGAAACAAATAACTTGCTATCAAATACACAGTTTGGGTTCCGCAAGAGCAAAGGAACAAACGATTGTCTAGCGCTGCTTTCCACAGATATTCAACTGGCCTTTGCGCACAAGGAGCAATTGGCTTCAGTATTCTTGGACATTAAGGGGGCTTTTGATTCAGCTTCCATTGAAATTCTGTCAGACAATCTGCACAGATGTGGACTTTCTGGAATTTTAAATAATTTCTTGTACAATTTGTTGTCAGAAAAGCAAATGAACTTTTCCCTTGGACAACTGACAACTTCCAGAATTAGCTACATGGGCCTGCCCCAAGGCTCATGTCTCAGTCCTCTTCTTTATAACTTTTATGTCAAAGATATCGTCAACTGTTTGGCAGAACAATGCACGCTAAGACAACTTGCAGATGACGGTGTGGTTTCCATAAGAGGTCCACATGCCGTGGACTTGCAAGGACCATTGCAAAGTCTTGTCTTCTTGGGCTAGGAATCTAGGGATCGAATTCTCGCCGCAGAAAACTGAACTGGTAGTGTTTACTCGAAAGCGGTACCCAGCCCAAATGCATCTTAATCTTTTGGGCAGAAACATTACTCAATCATTGTCTTTCAAGTACCTTGGGGTCTGGTTTGATTCAAAGTGCACTTGGAATGCCCATATTACGTATTTGAAGCAAAAATGTCAGCAGAGGATCAACTTTCTCCGTTCAATTTGCGGCACATGGTGGGGTGCTCATCCGGGAGACCTCATAACGCTTTATAAAACAACAATTCTCTCTGTTCTAGAGTACGGCTTTTTCTGCTTTCTCTCGGCAAGAAAATGCCACCTAATAAAATTGGAACGAGTTCAATATCGTTGTCTGCGTATTGCTCTTGGCTGTATGCACTCAACGCATAACATGAGTCTCGAGGTTCTGGCAGGAGTAACACCCCTCCAGAACCGTTTCTGGGAGCTCTCTCTCAGAATCAAATGCGGGGTGACGAACACACTTATAATTGCAAATTTTGAAGAAATTTTTGAGCTGAACACACAATCTCGATTTATGAGAATCTACCACCACTACATATCCTCGGATATGTGTCTTCCTTGTTATACTCCAGATCGTGCTCACTTCACCAATCGCAGTTCCTCAATTGAATATGATCTGTCCATGAAACAAGTGATTCACGGGATTCCAGATCAACTTCGAACTATTATTATCCCACGTATTTTTACTGAAAAGTACCAACACGTCAATTGCGTGAACAGATATTTTACAGACGGGTCTCGTCTCAGTGGATCCACTGGCTTCGGTGTCTTCAATGAAAACTCTAGCGCCTTCCGCAAACTTCAGGAACCTTGTTCCGTTTATGTTGCTGAGCTGGCAGCAATCAACTTCGCTTTGGGGATGATTTCCAACATGCCCGCAGACCATTACCTTATCTTCTCGGATAGGCTCAGTTCTATTGAGGCTATTCGGTCGATGAAACCAAGTAGGCACTCATCTTATTTCCTTTAAAAGGTAAGGGAGCAGATGAGTGTGCTGGTCGAAAAATCATACATGATTACCTTTGTATGGGTCCCCTCACATTGCTCAATCCCAGGCAATGAGAAGGCGGACTCTCTCGCAAAGGTGGGCGCGCAGGAAGGCGAATTTTATGACAGGCAAATTTCACACGATGAATTTTACCATTTAGTGCGTCAGAGTACCCTTTCGAGTTGGCAAACTGATTGGGACAATGGAAATCTTGGACAGTGGTTACATTCAATTATTCCTAATGTTTCTTCGAGAGCGTGGTTTAAAGGCTTGGGCTTAAGTCGTGACTTCATTCGCGTGATGAGTAGACTTATGTCCAACCACTACTCGCTAGATGCGCATCTCAATAGAATAAACCTCGTGGACAGCAGCATATGTCGGTGTGGAAACGGTTACGACGACATCGATCACGTAGTTTGGCAATGTACGGATAATGACGCCGCCAGAGAGCGATTTTTGAATACCCTCGAGGCCCAAGGAAGACAACCCTATATCAGAGACGTGTTGGGTACCCGCGATTTCTGCTATATGCAGTCGATTTATGTGTTTCTGCAAATGTCTAGTATAAGAATTTAATTCGTTTGTCTTTTGTATCTCTTTATTAGTTTTTGTTTGTCTTGTACCCCGTCTCGATGAGTCTCATCGTCGCCCACTGGTCACCATAGCCGGTCGAACTCCAGACGAATCTAGAACCACACTACCGTTCATACTGGCGACATCACTCTGATGAGACAACGAAACCCTACCCGAGCTCCTCCTCCTTCGACAATGTACCCCTCTAACCTCGAGTAAGCCGCGAGTAATCGGCCCAACTCCTACTAGACATAGAATTAAGTGAATTTTGTTACAAACAAAGAACAATGAATTATCGGCTCCGTAAAGCTAACGCGATTGAGCCTTACAAATAAACGAACTAGATAAAAAAAATGTTTGTTTTGATTCGCTATGAAAGTTTGACAGATAATATGAGGGGTTATTGGATTTTCCTATGTTTCAAGGGGTAAATCGATTAGCTTGGGACCGAAGAGAGTACCAGAGCTGAGCCAAAAAGTTTAGCTCGTTTCTTCGGGACCTTCTGGTCTTAGAGTTACCTCTATGGTATAATCGCGTCGTCAGTAGTGTCGGTCGTCGTGTGATGGGAAGACAGCGCTCCCGGAGCAGGCTCCGAGAGAAAGCGGAGAAGAAGAACAGCGGTGAGGATAGCTTGAGTGTTCCTATTTCGAATAGGTACGCAACTCTTCCCACCGATGTAGGGAATCCCACCTCAGCCACTGTGAAGCGGTCTAAGAAGAGGAAGAAAAATCAGAGTCAGTCCGATGGTGCGAGTGGATGGGACGATGGGTTTCGGCGACGTCGTCGACAACGAAACTGCAGCAAAAATGAAGCTTCCTCCACTGGTGGTGAAGCAAGTGCCACTCAACACGCTGATTGTGCGATCTCTCATCGTTGGGCGTTGCAGCTGAGTTTAAGCTCGGCAGGATTGGCACCAAGGTGATGCTCCGAACAAGAGCGGAGTACGAGGTGGCCGTGAAATATCTGAAGGATTCCAAGGCGGAATTCTTCACGCACGACATCCCCGGTGAGAAGCCCTTCAAGGTAGTCATCAGGGGTCTACCAAACTTCGACCCCAAGATGGTCGAAGCCGAAATCAATCGTTACAAGCTAGCCCCAATCGCTGTCTTCCGGATGACAAGGAGAGACGAAAACGTGAAGACGTACCCGGATTGTCTTTTCCTGGTGCACTTCCAGAAAGGGACGGTGACGCTCAATGCGCTGCAAGCTATCCGTGACGAAACGCCATCAGATCGATCTACTCCATCATCGTACGGTGGGAGCCATACCGTGGCGGCCATCGTGACGTAACGCAGTGCCTGCGGTACCTCAATTTTGGACACGGTACCCGCAACTGCAACATCAAGCCACGCTGCAGCAACTGCGCTCACGAACACGCCACTTCTGATTGCACAGCGGATGGAGCAGTGGCGTTAAAATGCGCCAACTGTGATGGTGCACATCAAGGTTCCGACAGACATGGCTCCAAACGCGAGGACTTCAAACGCATCCGAAAGCAGGCGTCAAGCAACAATCAACTAGGACGCAAGAAGGACAAAACCCCAGCATTCAGGACGGATGATTTCCCGCCTCTTCGTGCTCCCCAGCAATGACAAGCAAATGCGTGGGTGCAACCCGCCCTCCCTCAAGAAGCTTCCGGTGATTCTGCTGGCCAAAGCTCTCCATCCCCCCCTGGATTCTGGAGACAACCAACAGCGCAAAACAACAATCCCGATCTGTTCTCAGCAGACGAACTGATGGAAATTTTCGTCAACATGTCCAGTGCTCTTCGTAAGTGTCGCATTAAGCCCGAACAGATCCAAGTCCTCGGTAAGTTCATCGTCCAATATGGCGTCTAAACCGCTAAGTATCGTCACCTGGAATGCTTGCTCTGTAAGAGCAAAAGATATTGAGCTTGTCGACTTCCTCACAGCACAAGCACAGCATCGACGTGGGCCTTCTAACCGAGACCCATCTAAAGTCCGGCGACAGCTTCTGGTTGCCTGACCACAACATTATTCGGTTTGATCGCACCAGCTCCAGGGGAAGGGGGGGGGGGAGGAGGTTTGTGGTCGTCGTCAAGAAAGGAATAAAATACCACACTCTGTCCCATATCCGCACCTCTATCATTGAGGTCCTTGGTGTGGAGGTGGAGTCGTCGACTGAATTCGTCCAGTTCATCGCCGTCTACTGCCCTCGACAGTGTGCCGCCAACAGTGGACTAGCGGCTAAATTCAAGAAGGACCTGTCCACCATCACCTGAAACGGTTCCCGCTTCGTAGTAGGAGGAGATCTAAACGCTCGCCATGAGGCCTGGTGGAACTACCAGCAGAACCAGAACGGTCGTCTGCTGTTCGACCACTCACAGCATGGGCTGTACTCCGTTTGGTTTTTGGATGAGCCAATATTTATCGCACCGGCGGGCAACCCATCGACGCTAGACATGTTCCTGACAAATATCGGCTTGTCCAAGCCGGTAGCCTTGAACGAACTCAGCTCCGACCACCAACCGGTGGTGGCTGAACTGGGCTGCAACGTGGCTCCTGCTTCAAGCCTGCGCAAGGACTATCATCGCGTAAACTGGGCCCAGTTTGGACGCATGGTAGACAGGCACATCATCGACAACCCGCTTGACTCCGTGGAGGACATCGACGGAGTGTTGGAGGGACTCCACCAAGTCATAACCGTGGCTGACGAGGCGTGCCTCCGACGAGTTCCTGTGAGGGGTAAGTTTATTGCCATTGATTCCCACACCCAACTCTTGATTCGCCTGAGAAATGTTCGTAGAAATGTTCCACAGAAGCGGAGATCTAGCGAGGAAACGTGAAATGGCCGATCTGAACAAGGAGATTGCTTCCAGAATGTTCTCACTCCGGAACGAAAGTTTCGGGCGGTTCATCCAGAATCTGGACGACCGCTCCAGATCATTCTGGAAGGTTGCCAAGGTCCTAAAGACGCATCCCAAACCCATTCCTCCACTCAAAGATGAAAATGATGACGATCGGCTCATAATCACCCCTCAGGAGAAAGCAAATACGATTGGTGAGCATATTGCCAAATCGCATTTGCTTGGCTTCAACATCCAAAGTCCGCTCGAAGTTCAGGTTGAGCAATGCGTACTCAACCTTGATTCTTCGCCTTGTGCCATCCCTCTGGAGGATAGAATCACAGTGGAACAGATTTGCTCAACGCTGAAATGCACCAAAAACATGAAGGCCCCCGGGTTTGACGGAATATTCTACCTAGTATTGAAAAATCTCACCATGAAGGTTCACTCTCTGCTGGCTGCTGTCTTCAACAGATGCTTGGAACTGCACTACTTTCCAAGTATCTGGAAGACAGCGAAAATCATACCTATCCGCAAATCCGGGAAGGACCCAACGCTAGCTTCAAGCTACAGACCAATCAGCCTCCTTTCAGCGCTGAGCAAATTGTTCGAGAAACTTATTCTCAATCGTTTGCTCAAGTTTGTCGAGGAACACAACATTCTCCTACCGGAACAGTACGTCATCACACTGCTACTTCACACAACATTCAAAGTCAGCGAAACACAGGACTCCTGTCAACCACGATCGTGAAACTTGCTGACCGCTCCGGAAATACGATCCTCGTTCGTGCATTGTTGGACAATGGTTCACAAATCTGCATGATTACGGAAAATATTTCCCAAAGGTTGAATTTCAAACGGTTCCGTGAAAATTTGCCAGTGAACGGTGTTGGTGATTCGTCGACGGTGTGCAAACAATCGGTGTTGGCGAAGATCCTGTCCCGCTATTCATCATTCGAGACCACAGAAGTAAAGTTTTATGTCCTGCCTCGAATCACCTTGAACCTGCCGCAGCACAACATTGACATCAGCTTTTGGAAGTTGCCTGCTGATATCCGACTCGCCGATCCAAGCTTCTTCGAATCTAGCGCCGTTGATGCAATCCTAGGCGTGTCAGTCTTCTACGAACTACTGCTGGGAGAGCAGATGAGACTTTGGGAAACTGGTCCGATCTTATGCAATACCAAACTTGGTTGGATAATGGCTGGAGAAATATCCGAGAATCCTGTTTCCACCTTCAGCGTTACAGTTGCAACGTCGGGAACCACTGAAGAGACCACTGATCCACGTGTGAATCCATCTTCGAACAAACAACAACAAGGGATCATGACGGAAGATTCCGTGTAACACTTCCCAAAAAAGAATATGTCATGGAGCAGTTGGGAGAATCAAAAGCAATAGCCACCAAGCGATTCATGGCGCTCGAGAAACGCTTGAATGCGAATCCGGAGATGAAGGCTCTGTACACTGCATTTATTCACGAGTATTTGTTGATGGGGCACATGAAAGAGATAACAGACGACGAAGATGAGCCGAGACATACCTATTACATGCCCCACCACGCAGTTATGAAACCCGATAGCACTACGACGAAGCTTAGGGTAGTGTTCGACGCGTCGTGTGCAACAGATTCAGGAGTTTCGTTGAACGATGCGCTGATGGTGGGTCCGGTGGTACAAAGGGATTTGCTATGTATTCTGATCTACTTCCGACTTCACAAGTACGCGATTGTCGGCGATGTGGAAAAAATGTACCGCATGATTAACGTCATCCTACAAGATCAATCACTTCTGAGGATTCTTTGGCGAGAGTCCGTTGATGAGCCGCTGCGCACGTACCAATTGACTACGGTAACCTACGGCACTTCGTCCGCGCCATACCTAGCGACCAGATGCTTGAAGAAATGTGCTGAAGAAGGAGAAGAGACTCATCCAGTTGCAGCTAATGCCATCAAGAACAACTTCTACGTTGACGACATGCTGACTGGAGCACACTCTGTAAAAGAAGGCCAACAACTGTGCACTGACATTCTATCTCTTCTCGATTCCGCTGGGTTTAATCTCCGAAAGTTGCATTCGAACCAACCGGCAATACTGAAAGGCATTCCCAGCTATTTGCGAGACAAGCGAGAGATCCTTGATATTGATTCGACTACCACTGTGAAAACCCTTGGTCTGACCTGGGAACCAGCATCAGATTTGTTTTGGTTCAAAATGCCACACTGGAAGCCATCATTCCCAATTACGCAGCGTGTTGTGTTATCGGAGTCTGCACGTCTGTTCGATCCTTATGGAATAGCAGGCCCAGTCATCGTTCAAGCGAAAATGTTCCTCCAGGAACTTTGGAGAGAAAAGTATTCTTGGGATGAACCGCTGAGTGTGGACTTACAATCACGATGGCTGGAGTTCAGGAGCAATCTGGGTCGACTTGATTCAGTTTCCGTACCCCGCTGGATTGCATTTGACAAAAATGTGATATCATGCGAACTTCACGGATTCTGTGACGCTTCAGAAAAGGCGTACGGTGCAGCGATCTACCTACGATGTGTCACACAAGAGGGAAAGGTTACAGTTCGGTTGGTGATGGCCAAATCTAAAGTGGCGCCATTGGAAGATTTAAGCAGGAGGAAAAAGAAACAATCGATACCCAGACTAGAATTATCATCAGCTTTACTATTGGCGCACTTGTACGAAACAGTTTCTGGGAGCCTTCGGATTGCAGCGGACAGTTACTTCTGGACTGATTCGACCATCGTAAAATGTTGGCTATCGTCGCATCCATCTAGGTGGCAAGCATTTGTAGCCAACAGAGTGTCGGAAATTCAGCACATCACTCGAGAAGGCGTTTGGAACCATGTGCCTGGCGTTGAAAACCCGGCTGACATTATCTCTCGAGGTGTAACACCGTTACAACTTGCAGAAAGCTCGATATGGTGGAATGGTCCCAAGTGGCTGCAAGAGGAGTCGAATGCGTGGCCACGGGTCAACGAAGCTTCCGATCAGCACTTTGATTCTACAATGTTGGAGGAAAAGCCGTTAGTTACGGCTGCGTTGCAGATGCTACCTCCTAATGAAATATTTACCATGCACTCGTCGCTACTTAAGCTGATTCGTTTGACGGCATGGATGCTACGCTTTGCATACAACTGCAAACCAAGAAACCGAACCTTTAGAAGAACAGGAGTACTCAGCGCTAAGGAACACGAAGGAGCATTGATCGCTTTAGTGAAACTGGCACAATCTGAATGTTTTCCAATTGAACTTTCGGATCTAGCAGCAAAGGGTGAAGTCAAGCCAGGTTCCAGATTGCACACGAAGGATCCTGAATTGAGACATGGATTGATTCATGTTGGAGGTAGACTTCGCCATGCTCCAGTGTCGTTTGGAAGAAAACATCCGATGGTGCTAGACAGCAGGCATCCATTAACAAAACTTATTATGGTTGATTATCATCACAGACTTCTCCACGGAGGACCGCAACTGATGCTCTCATGCATGAAGGAAAGGTTCTGGCCGCTATATGGGAGAAACCTGGCAAGGAGAGTGATCCACGAATGCGTAACCTGCTTCAAGGCACGGCCACGAGTTCATGAACAGTTGATGGGAGATTTGCCTATGGAGCGAGTTTCACCGGCTCCTGCATTTTCACGCGTTGGCATCGATTATTGCGGTCCGTTCGATGTTTGTTACCCTGCACGTAAAGGAGCTCCGGTGAAGTGTTATTTATGTGTGTTCGTCTGCTTAGTGGTTAAAGCCGTCCACATAGAGATGGTAGCAGATCTTACGACAGAAGCTTTCATAGCTGCCCTGAAGAGATTTGTTGCAAGACGAGGGAAGCCCGAAGTGATCTTCTGTGACAACGCTACGAATTTTGTTGGAGCTCGACGAGAATTAAGCGAGCTGCATCAACTCTTCCAAGCTGAGCAATTCAGGAACGCAATAGTGACTGAAGCAGCCAAGGAAGCGATAGAATTCAAGTTTATTCCTGCCAAATCACCGAACTTTGGTGGATTATGGGAAGCGGCCGTGAAGTCTCTCAAGGGACACATGAGACGAGTAATTGGAACGAATGTGCTCCGTCCAGATGAGATGCTGACTATTGTCACACAGATCGAAGCCTGCCGTAACTCCAGGCCGATCACCCCGTTAAGCAACGACCATCGAGATCTAGAAGCGTTAACTCCTGGGCACTTTTTAGTTCAACGTCCACTTACAGCAATTCCGGAGCCTAGTCTCGCGGAAATTCCAGAGAACAGATTGAGCAGATGGCAACGAGTGCAGCAGTTCAGCCAAGCGATCTGGAAGCGTTGGTCGACTGATTATTTGTTAGATTTTCACAACCGAAATAAGTGGACGCGAAGAAGGAATAATCTCCATATCGGAACAATGGTACTACTGAAGGAAGAAAATCTTCCTCCGCTGAAGTGGCAGTTAGGACGGATCACGGAGATTCATCCCGGGACGGATGGCAACGTTAGGGTTGTCACCATTCGCACGCAGTACGGAACGTTCCGTCGAGGAATCCAGAAGATCTGCACCCTCCCCATTCGGGACAATCAGCCGCAGGTTGAAGAATTTTTTTTTTTTTTTTTTTACTTTATTTTAGAGATTTTTAGCCTGCAGGTTGAAGAAGCTCAATAAGTAATCTAGCAGCAGTTAATCGTTACCCGTGAAGCAGAAATAATTATTTAAGCCCCCGTTGGGGCACTTTAAGCAACTGACGGCACAAATCTTGCCGTGGATGCCTGGGGGCAACACTCAAGTTACGTTCAACCCACCTGTGTTTTCCGTTTGAACCTACTGCTTTGTTTTTCCGTCTTGGATGTGGATACCCAACAATCGCTAGCCATTCGTACTCCCTAGCCCAATGAAGGAGATTCATCAATCAACAGATGTCATCTCAGCTGAGGTTCAGCTCGATACCGCTTCTACCGTTCATCGCATCGTGTCATCAGCAGCAAGTGGCTGCCCAGCAGATGAGTATTTTATGCCCCCAACGGGCAAACTTTGGCAACTAATGGATATTCCATCTGTTTTAACGCCAGGGGGCCGAACCATGAGTTACGTGTCTCCTCTGTAAGCCCATGTATTGGATTACAGCCATGTTTCTCTTCGACAGGAATCGGAATATCGAGGACCTACGTTGCAGTCTCCAGTGTCGGACTCCAACACTACTTAACTCATGATATCAGTGCACGGATTCATCGTGTTAGGTAATGTGGACATCGTCACCAGGGAGAATCCAAGATCCAATCCGATTAATACACCAGTTAGAATAACAAATAAATAAGCAGAAGGTAACGAAGTAGAAACGAGCCCGGTAGAAAGGCAACAGGTCATCTAGCCGTTTGTGACGAACAACCGATCAAAACAAACTATTATCATTGTCTTTGTGGTCTCCATTATTTTATTGTTCTAAAAATAGTATCAAGTTTGTGTTGAGTAAACTCAAGGCCGCCAGTATGTTACGTATAAATAAGTATAGACGAGTATAGAACTCACTGTACGATCAGTTCATATAAAACTGGAGAGTATAAGATTGATCTCTCTTCTCCTTGTCGCATGTTGTGGTACATGTGTACCTATATACCACTCTCGAATAGGTGTATAATATTGATAGCAGCTATTGATAGGGATAGTAGTGGTGGATCTTCGTTATAAGAGTACTGTCGCATGTACAGCAGATCAGATCTGATAGTTCAGTTGTCTCCTGCATCTTGGTTGTGTCGGTCGCCGGTTAAAAATAATATACAGTCCATACGCTTTGATTCGGTTTAGTGTTTCCTTTTTCACTTTCACAATAAAGTTCAGTGTCGCTAAACGTTCTTTTAGCATTAATCCGAACGCACGCTAACTAGTTCGCGAGTGATCCGCACGGACGTTATCCGGCTAGTGAAGATTTAACATAACAGGTGGTATCACATTTTTCGGAATGACATTTTCTGAAATATAAAGCTTCTCGATATCACATCTCCAGGAATAGTTTAAAATACAGTAAGATCACTAATTGAACTTTAATCTAAAAACTATAATGAACAGCCTTTTGAGGTTGTACGAACTGTTGACGTAGGACTACGCTGCTAAATGTAAGCTATTTTGAGTAAGGTAAAGTGATTCCTAGGATTGTTCATGCAACTTGAGAAGCAATATAATCAACATTAACCCCCATGGCACGATGATGGAGTAGATCGAGCGGATGGCTTGCAGCGCATTGAGCGTTACCGTCCCTTTCTGGAAGTACACCAGGAAAAGACAATCTGGGTACGTCTTCACGTTTTCGTCTCTCCTCGTCATCCGGTAGACAACGATTGGGGCCAGCTTGTACCGGTCCTTGATTTCGGCTTCGATCATCTTGGGGTCGAAGATTGGTAGGCCTCTGATGGCTACCTTGAAGGGCTTCTCACCGGGGATGGCATGCGTCAAGTAGTTCACAGCCACCTCATACTTCGCTTTCGTACGGAGCATAACCTTGGTGCCGATCCTGCTGAGCTTAAACTCAGCTGCGACACCTAGGGATGTGAAATCGCCAATGAGCGTGTTGAGTGGCTCTTTCTTCACTACCAGCGGAGGAAGCTTCACTATGCCGCACTCAGGCCGAAATAATCGATGTCGCTGGCGTTCGTCGCGTCCACTTGCAATATCGGACTGGCCCTGATTTTTCTTCCTCTTCTTCGTCCGCTTCACCGTGTCGGAGGTGGTATCAACCGGTGGAAACTAACGACTTTAAATTGGCTCACACTGGACTAGCCTATAGCTCCCAATGCATCGATGAACGTATCCCATTATAGTCGAAATTCTAGTTTAAACTATGTTTTGATTAGCTATAAAAGTTTGAGAGATGAAATGAGGGGCTTGTGGATTTTCCTTTGTTTCGAGGGGTGCATCAATTAACTTGGGACCGAAGAGAGTACCAGAGTTGAGCCAAAAAGTTGAGCACGTTTCTTCGGGACCTTCTGGTCTTAGAGTTACTTCTATGGTGGTATTCTCAACATCGGTGAGAAGAGTAGCGTACCGATTCGAAATAGGTACCGAGCAACCCTCACCACTGCTCGTCTTATCCACTTTCTCTCGGAGTCATGCTTGGCATATACAGTTTTGGTCAGTAGTAAACTGTATTTCTTTTTGCGTTGTAAAAATGAGGTGAGAAATGCTCACTACACATCTCGGAATTTAAGTTTTAAATTGATTAGTGTTGATTCAAATGTCAAGCTTTACCTAATCTTCGCTTATCTATAGTAAACTATGAGCCTAATATATCAATTACTTTAATGAAAAATAAATTTCAACATCTGAGTGTTCGAAGTTCCGAGGCGTTAAGGCATCGTTGAAGTTTGTTCGTTATTCCGCGAAGCATTCTTCTTTTGACGGCGAACAGGAAAAACACGTAACCGTCTCCGAAGGGAGAAACGTCGGAAGTGTAAATGCTGTAAAGCAAGGGACCCAGCAGACTGCCTTGTGGGACTCCTACTGGGATGGAAAACATGTCTGAAAGACAACAATTCAACGATACCCTGAACGACCTTTGCTGGAGGTAGCTACGGGTGATTTTGACAAGATGCAAAGGAAAGTTGAAGTTACAAAGCTTGTATACAAGCCCATTGTGCCAGACATTATCAAACGCTTTCTCAACGTCTAACAATGCCATGGCTGTAGACTTGGATATAGCCTTGTTACTTTGGATGTTATTCATCACCCGTACTAGCTGATGATTGGTGGAGTGCCCCTTTCTGAACCCGAACTGTTCCGGAAGGAGAATGTTGTGTTCCTCGACAAACTTGAGCAAACGATTGATAATGAGTTTCTCGAACAATTTGCTCAGCGCTGAAAGGAGGCTGATTGGTCTGTAGCTTGAAGACAATGTTGGATCCTTACCGGGTTTGCGGATTGGTATGATTTTTGCTACTATCAAGATGCTTGGAAAGTAGTGCAGTTCCAAACATCTGTTGTAGATAGCGGTTAGAAGAGACTGCACTTTCATGCTGAGTCTCTTCAAGATCAAGTTGAATATACCGTCTAACGCGGGAGCCTTCATGTTCTTGGTACATTTCACCGCTGAGCAAATCTGTTGTACTGTAATCATATCCGTCGGAGGTACGACACAAGGGCAGACATCTAGGTTTTGAACGCATTGCGCAACCTGATCATCGAGCGGACTTTGGATAGTCGAGCCAAGCAAAAGCGATGCAGCTACATGCTCGCTGACCGCATTTACTTTCTCATGTGGGGTGATATTGAGCCGATCGTCATCATTGGGGTTGGGATGAGTTTTCAGGACCTTGGCTACCTTCCAGAATGGTCTGGAGCGGTCGTCCAGAATCTGAACAACACGCCCGAAACTTTCATTTATTCATGCACGTAATTGGTGGATTTGTTAGTTATTTCGAAGCTCTTGGACAATTCTTGATATTCACAACTTTTTCAATAGTTTCAATTTGAAAGTCAACAGTCGATGTTTCTGATCGATTGGTGATAAAATTTTTGAAATTGAAATTTGAAATTATTATCGTTCAAAATCTTTCCTAATTACATTTTTCGGTTTTCATAAAGTGTACCCCCATCTTCCCGAAAGACGTAGTCCTACGTCAAAAAAGAGGGAAGTTCCTTAAACTAATTGGAAACATTCGTTATGCCTGTCATCTGGCGCTATGCTAACAGGGTTTAGAGCTCATTTTTGGCCTATTAAGCGTATTCCGCACTTTATCCCTCTTTTTCAAATGGATTATTTTTTTTTTAAACTGAATTTTGCACTATGGTTAGCTGATTCACCTTTCCATTGGTACTGCTAGATTTGATGAAGAGTAACAAATTTTTAAGATATTGTTGAAAATGTAACACCCCTGACAGTAAACTCGGCCAACGAGTACGAAATTTGGCCTCACGCATTGACATTCAATGGCACTGCACTTCGGCCTATCGAATGGAGAAAAAAGTTGATTCTATCGGAGTGCTTCTTTAGTTTTCGAGAATAATGAGTATAAACATTCATATCACGTGTTCTTACTGCACACTACGATCTCCTGGAAAATTAATTGTTCACGGTTGTGCAATAAGCAATGAAGCATGATTCCTCTGATTTGAACTCGATGAACATAGATTCTTCCTCTGCTATACGATATGTAGTGATCATCTGAGTGGGATCCGCGTCCAGCGTTTTACAAAGGACGCAATCTCGGCTTTTTACAGCTGTGTAGCTGAACCTCACAATCAGCTTTATTTTCTCCGACATCTCCCTTTTTTTCTTCCAACGGGGCACGAACTTCACACAATGAGTAAGCACCGCAGCAATATTTTCTATCGAGTAACAGGTTATCGCGTATCCTGGACCGATAAAAACTCACAGCTGCCTGTGTCGATAACCAAGATAGCACTGAACTTGACCCACCCTAACGGCCACACACTATGAAATATCATCAAATACACCAACAAGGGACAGTTCGGATAATCGACAACCGCTCTTCCGTATTATTCAAAATATCGTCTTTTATACTTCTTAGTGTAGCTCCTGCTAATTGTAGTGTTTCCAATTTACACATCTCGGTTCCTGTTACAGACGAACCTTCTTATACACAGACTACGAATACTTTCTATCCACAATAGGGCGAAAAGAAAAGAATGCTATATAGCACTAGTTTTCCACTAACTTTTTACACAAGGCTTACAAATCTACTTTACAGGGTCTTTGGAAGGCCAGCAGCCTCCCAACAATAATAGCTCAGAGCCGTAATATCCATAAAACTAAACGTGTAACATTCGGTTCCTAAGCAAATTAACCATTACACATACATAACACAGAACGAGGATTGGACTTACTTTCAACTTCGTATCGTTTCAGCATTCGTTTTGAACAGAATCTTCCCATTGTCATTACACAAACAAAACTACACCCGGTGAAAGGCTTTCCTCTAGCTAAAACAATAGTCACAACGTCACAGCGGTTTGTGTTCGCCAAGGCTTTCACTCTGGAAGATTAGAACGTTAAAACAGACTAGTTATTTGATAACCAGATGGGGGAAAATTTGGGATGGGAAACCAAATGCTAATACCTTGCCGGAGGATGCGTCATGGAATACTTGCTTCTTGTACTGATCACGATTGATTGGGTTCGCTTTTGTTTACCGGGACTAACTATTTACAGGGCACTTAGCGACTTACACTTAAAAACGAACATGTACAGCTGCGTAACTTATCACCTAGAAATGACACTTTGTAGGGGGGGTTTTTGCCACTAAACAATATAGGAATTTTAAACGAGTAACAATCATAAACACAACGTTCGACAACGAATATTGGCGGTTTGCGGTTTTGCGATAGTGGTAAAACTACTACATATTTGTTTTTTGTTGTTGTTATTGTTGCTACATGATACAACTATTCACGACATGGTTTGTCTTTTGCTAGGAAAAAATGGCTCTTTTGTAGTGAACTTAGAACTTATGGCAGTTTCACGTTTCTTCCAATTTTAGAACTTGTTTTCTTTTTGCAAGGGCTTAGAGAAGTGTGGAGGGCGATCCAACGGCACATTGCTGGGATCGGGACTCGGTTTGTTAGCTTTTTGTACTTTGATAAAAAAAAAATCCTTCCTAAATGGGGATTGCTGCTCAGGGAAGCACATTTGGAAATGAACAGGCTGCGTCGCCATCCCCTTCACTCTCAGTCACTTTTCCGCTGACGAAGTGCCAACTGCTGTCAGCCCCGTCTTCGTTGCTGCTACTGCTGCTACTGTTCGGCTTCGGAGTGGTGCTGCTCGCTCTTCCGCCGCTCACTAGGCTGCTGAGCAGACTGCTCCGGCCGCTGTTAGGAAAACGGCGGCGTGTCGCTCTCGGATCGGATCTGTCGGATGCGTACGTCGTCGTACGCGATGGTGAAGATGCTCTTCTTGTCCGTGAGCGGATGGCGTTTGCTCTTGTTGTGGAGCAACGAGTTCATGGCAATGCCGGAGTCGTGGTCGTCTTCCAGGGTGGAAGCGTTGAGGGTTTTGGTGGTGGTTGTGGCAGTCGTAGCGGTTCCGGTTGTTGTTGCCGCAGTGACGGACGGATCCGGAGGTCGAGGTCGTGGTTCTTTGACTTCATTCTCGTGGATCGGAGAAGGTTTGCTGGCGGATGAGTCCACTATCTTGATTTGAACCTTGTTGTCTCGGTTCACGATGGGAGGAGCTTCCGGATATAGGAAGTGCGGAAGCTTGTCCGGAGGAGGAGGAACTTGAGAGCTGGTGTCGTACGCTGATTCGAAGCGATGCTCGGAATGCTGAAGCAGAGGATGACTCGTGGCGTCATTGGATAGCGATTGGGCCTTCTTCGCTAGTTGGATGTCTTCCTTGAGAAACCGAGCATCTTTTGGAGGAGACGTTCGCGGCATTGGTTCGGGCTTTGTCGATTTCGGTTCGTCTTCTTTTGAGGACGAAGATACGACCTTCTTTTTAACAACCTTCTTTTCGATTTCTCTGTACTTGGCGGGTTTTTTCTCGAGTGAATCTTCTCTGAGGTTGTGGTACCAATCCATATACTTCGCAGGGATTTCTCTGCCATCTTCCAGACGTTCTTTCGACAGAGATTTGGTCATTCGAGGAGGTTTCGGCGCAGGACCTTTCTGGGATCGAGAAGGCGACTCGGATGTCGTCAGTCGTATCCTAGTGGAGGTCGTTTCCGTTTTGTTGTCTTTCCTGGATATCCGCTGCTGAATGCCAGACCGCGGTGAAACCGTTACCGATTTGGACGTCGTCGTCACTTCATACGTGTAGTCGTCCATGTCCGAATTGATGTCTAAGCTATCGGCTGAGAAGTACTTTTGAACGACTTCCTTGTCCGATCCGTCCGAATCTTCGAAATACTTTACATTCTTCTTGTAGACCTTCTTCCGCCTGTCCTTCTTTTTGGTTTCTTTATCTTCCAAGGAGTCGGAAATCTCCATCAGTACGTCCTTCTTCAATCTCTCTTCATTCTTCTTCCGCCTCAAAATACTCGCCCGCGTTTCACTGTGTCTTGGTGGAGTCTTCCTCGGTTCCTCTTCTTCCTGAATTGGTGTTCGAATCTTCCGCTTGACCGATTCCACCGTTATGAATCTCTTTCCAGCTTTTCCATTTGATTCCCCATCCGATTTATACTTGGTCTTCTTCCGCGTTCGCTTCCGCTTGATCAGGTATACATCATCCGGGCTATCCGGAGGACTGTACTTCACATATTCGTACTCGTCCTCGGAGAAGGAATCGTCATTCTCGCTCTTTGTTCGCCTCCGGTCAATCTTCATCGGTTCCGTTTGAGTTGACGTTTCGCAATCAGTCTGCGTTGCAACCACCGCCTGACACGGCAAGCTCTGTGTCTCCATTGCTTGATCGTGTTCCTTGTACTTCTCCTCTAGCTTCTCCTTCTCCAGGAGTATCTGTCTCAGCAGCGCATTCTGCTGCTTCAACGATGTCTCAAGTTCCTGATGAATCAACGAATGATTCGACACTGCATGAGTTATCTGAATCTCGTTCTCATCCTCGTCCTTGTTCGATCCCCGGTTTGACTTCTCGTGATCGTGTCCAATCTTCACCTCCGTTACGTGCTCCCCTCGATAACCGGGAACCTCATTCGGAATCGTCTGTATGAACGTCGTCCCTGGCAGTAGCTGATAGTGCTCCCTTATAATCTGCTTTCCATTTGCTTGCTCCTCGATGTACCTCCTCATCAGAATCTCCTTCCCGCCATTATCCACCATTATGTACTGCCCTGGACCTCCTCCTCCTCCTCCTCCGCCACCACCACCTACTCCGGCACCCCTCTGCGGTACATTTACGTAGATATTTTCCTCCTCATTCCTACCCCTCGTTATCAACCGCAAAATTTCCGCATTGCCATCTTTGATGTAATACTGATCCCTCGGTTCCAGCGAATCCTCCACACCATTCACCCCCAGTCCACCCTGGCGCTTGAAGCTTCCCCTTCGTTCGTAGTTCAAATCGCTTCCCCGGTCCATCTCGTGCCGTCGCATCGAATCATCATCGATCTGTGTCTGAGTGGGATGCTGGTGGACTCGCCGCAACGTCTGATACTCCGGATCGTGTTCGTCCACATCCTCCACGTAGATTTCCCGTTGCTCGTTGTTCAGCAGGTTGCTTCGGGATCGGTGCAGACCGTCACCTGCAGCTGCAACCGCAGCACCGTGGTTCTTGGCCGATTTGGATTTATATTCGTTTCTGTAAAGGCAGAGGGGGAAAGGAAACTCATCAGTTCATACAAGTAGGTTAGAAGAGTTTTATATTGGTGACATAATATTAGTAATTCAAGCTAAGCGAAAATTGTATGCAACTGTTGCTTTCTTCGTAGCAATAAGCACAGAACTAGAGTGACTCGGCTACAGGGTTCACGACGCTTTATATCTTCCGGGTTGCGGGAAATTATTCACTATGCAAATGGGCTTACCGACCGACCAACCACCAGAATCAGTTAATGACGAAAGGGATCGATTCCGGTTGGAGGTGGAGGGGGTAGCGGGCACTAGTCCCGAAAATGTTCACCCCCGCAAGGTCGTTCCGAAACCGGGTCAAGGACATCCGGTTGGGACGTTTCGGAAAAGTATTCCGTTTTAACGATTATGTCTGGCGTGTTTATGATACGTTGTACTTGCAAAGGATGGCGCGAAGCGAATAATAAATTCTGCGGGGGACTAGTTCATGATTTGATTATTTTTCACAAATAACATTGCTATATTTGGCTAGATCAAAACAACGCCTTCAGACATTTAAATTTTTATTGATGCGTTTTCGTTACATACTAGTGTTGTTAGTAGACATTGTGCTCAATATGGTAATTCGGAACAATTCTTAAAACTATCATTATTCGATCACTTGTTTTGAAATTCAGTTGTAATGTTCAGGGTACTGGAATTGCTTTGTTCAATTATTTCAATAGATATTCACATGGACTGATTCAGTAAGAGTTGGAAGGTAGGATATTGCACAAGGGAAGAAACTCCCTTGGATTCGTCCAGGAACCCCTCAGGGTAACTTCTGAACATTGTTCAAACATTTTCTGATATTATGAAAGCTTGTCGTTAAGATTTTATCGAACCCACTATGAAGGAGACTCTCGCTTTAAATGCTTAGTGATATGAAACTTATCCTCATTGACCAGTAAGCCCAAATGAGCCAATATCATGACAATTTGGGGAAATATTTTATTTCAAATACGGTTCATTTTTCATGGGGAAACTGTTTTCTGCTTCCTTGGTAAGGTAAAAGGGTTAAGCTGGGTACTGCGGAGTCGTTCGTTTTTGTTTTGCAAGCCAATGGAAAATTGATTGCAGTTTTTTTTTCAAGTTTAAAACTGATTTGCTTTTTCTCAGTCGATTCCCGTCAAAACCTCTAAGCCAGAAGTGCTCGAGCTCCCATGGCTCTATCAAAGTTTGTTTACATACTTGTTTCGCCAAAGAATGTTTTACTGCAATTGAAAGCTCTTAATGTTTGGCTCCCGTTTGACAGTTCACACTGGCTCCCAAGTGACAAGCACATTGAGTGAGTTCACAGTACAAAGGGGTTAAGATCTAATTTCCATCATACTTAGCACAGCCCACACTTTACCTCTCTTTTTCGAACGTTTTTGAACAAAAAACGGAATGTTTCTATCAGGACAAAGTAGGCTGTGCGTGTGGTCGTACCTGACGTTTGTTTTTTTCCGTGGAGTTTTTTATCTATAATCTGTTGCTAATCTGGCCAAACCCAGGCCCTGGAGAAAATTTCTAGTTCCTCAGTCCCTATTATTTGCCGCTGAGAAGCTGTTCTGAAGACAAGTAGAACCTCCACGAGGCGTCCCATCATTCGTTTCGTCCCATCATTAGTTCCATCATTCGTTGAGTCGCAGCGTTGAACCTGACTATTGGCCACGAAAAGGCTTGCCAATGCACATAAAAAATCGACTACATACATCCGAATACTTGTTTATCTCAAATCGACGGAAGACATTCCGCGCAACTACCATAAACCGGACTAGTTCATATTGATCTTCGTCAAGCTTCGTCTACAATTTGGACTTCTACATCAATACATGTCAGCCTGCCTTCAGTTTTTTTTCCTTGATTTGTTTTCCGTCGATCTTGTTTTCCGTGCTGAGCACCAATGCTACCGACGCCAGGAAGGCAGCTCCCACACCTGGACCCTACTCATCGACCCATCAACTCATGAACCGGGGACCAACGGCTTTCCTTCCCTTCCGAAGGAAGGCGTGATCAGAGATGTTATGCCTCAGAACATCCCGGCGGCGCCGACTGGGATTGAACCCTGCTGGGGTGAGAGGTAATCACGCTTACCACTACACCACCGGCGCCGCTAGCCAGCCTTCAGTTAAATTGGCTGAACTTGGTGAGTTCGTTCCATTTTGTCTGTAACGTTGGGAAATCACCTTTTTGTGGTGCGTTACTTCAGCTTCAACTTCAAACTAGGGAATCAGGATTTTTTCAGTAATGAAAGGATAACATTTTAGTGCTTGTTACTTTTTATGATTTGATAATAGTGACAAGACTCGGGTAGTGACCACCGCTGATATGCAAGTCTATATTGTATATTTCAAATTAAAATATTGATTATAATCATAGAGTTTACATAATCCTTTTCCCTTTGTCCTTCTCCTTTTCCTTTCCCTCTTCTATTTTCAGAAAGCGAGTAGGGTAGGATGGTGCCAAACGCACCGTTTAAGCAAAATCGTCAATGGCTGGCGAATGGAAGCTAAAATTAAGAAGAAAGTAATGGCGTTTGGTTCATTACCATGTTTTCTACAAAGATCGAGTGATTTAGAACTACAAAAGGATGATTTTCCATGACTTTCAAGGTATTTTCTAAATTGCTTCCAAAATGATAGCGGGGCAAAACGCCTGATTCATGATGCAATATGCACCACAACATTGGGACAAGACGCACGACAACAATGGCCAAAACGCACCACAACATTGGGGTAAAATGCACCCCATGGTAAACAAACCATAACCCCTGCAAGTAGATAATGCAAAGGGATGCGGTATTTCAAATGATTATTTCTTTATGTTACATCAGAAATAAGGTCTCAAAATCTCAATAGAATGTTAAACTGTGATTCATCAAGTAAAATATCTAAAAATATACGAAACGTAAATTTGTTAATTTTTTTTTGTGATATATGATGTTAAAAGCTTAATTTACAGTCTATGATTTTAACAACTGTGTCCTGTTTTGCACAAAATGTAATTTTTTTAAGGAATCATGAATACATGATTTTATGATCAAGAATTATTTGTTAAACCTTCAGTTGAAAACAATCACAAACCGTTACCCGGAAAATCTGAGGAAAAGTTATCGCTGTTTTTCTATAAGTGGGCATTTTGCCCCAGGGGTGCATTATGGGCTGTTCTCCCTTAATGGCGCTATAGCCATAAGCCATAAAAGGCTAGGACAAGAGTTAGTGCTCATGTCCCAACCGTCAGAAAAAAAATGGAGCATCACTTCACCTTTCTAGCTTTGATGCTTCCAACGACCAACCAATCATATAATTACCAAAATCGGAACGTACGGTACGAGATGTCCACGTTTCATCCTTTTATTGGATGCTGAAGCATCGTGTTTAAATCTTCGATATAAACAGGCCAGATGTTTTCTGAATCATCTTGCCCTTTAAATGCTGCACAGTAGGCTTGGCCGTTTGGATATGTGTGACACATCTTCGATGTGAAACATATATCAAATAGACAAGAAAAATTATGGAGGTATATCCATTATTTTCCAGGATGCTTTCAAGAACTGGCTGTGTTGGTGTTAGATTAGATTAGATTAGAGATTAGAAAAAACGGAATGTTTCTATCAAAGTTATTGGAAAGGTATACGTGCTGTTAGCTTTGACAAAGAGTTACAAATTGTTGAAACCATCATCACTTTCATAGTTATTCTATTCTCCACCGGGGCACATAACATAAGTGGAACTGCAGGCAAAATAACTTTTTAAAAGTTGGCCCCTTTTTTGTGTTGCCTCAGTGGTATAACTGAAAAAGTTGGCCATCGATCTGTCAAAACAAAATTGTCGTGACATCGACGCTGTGCGTTCATAAGAACCAATGTCGAAAACGTAAACAATGGCTTCTTTCGTATATTTCTTGTAGTTCAAAGACAATCCATGTAAGCCACCAATTCCATCGGATAGGGGGACTCTCCCTCTACACAGTTTACGTGTAGTTGACTTGAGTGGTTTTTCATTCTCGAGAAGTTCGCAGAAAGATTTACGTTTGCGACATTAGCTCTTATGAAAGAAAAGCAGATTTACGGTTGCATGCTCAGTAAGCATTGACGTTGACGACGACCCTGCAACTCTTTACTCCTATGGTAAAATCCCATAAGCATCTGAAAATATGTGCATGAAATCTAGCGGACATTGTTTTATCTCTTCACACCACCATAGTGCAAGCGAGCCGCCATCTCTTCACACAATGCTTGATAGTATCTTATGCGATTTTCATATGAGTGAAAAGGTAAGGAAATGACCACAAGGTTTCACGCACAGACTGACGATTGCTTATGGAATTTTACCATAAGAGGAAAGAGATATAGAGTGAAGGCAAATTGTAAATTGTCAGGGTAATGCGCGATGTCAATCATACTAGGTCTGGCCCAACTGACTTATTGGTATTATATTAGTTGAATGTGGAATGTGTTGCTCGTATTCCACCGGTTTATTTTTTACACGAAAAATCTGTTGTCTGCAGCGTTGCCAGGTCATTTTCAGAAAAATCTGGACCAGGTAAAATATAAAATCTGGAAAAATCTGGAATGCTCCAAAAAATCCTCTTTTTAACATAGTGCTATTGAAATCAAAGTGATATGCCAATCTTCCGTAAAAATAGATCAGTATGATCATCTGGAATTTATTTAAATTACATATTTAACTAAATTGTATAAAGTAAATAACTTGTTAGCATTGCTAAAATCATCCAAAAGTTGATAAGTATTGACACGGTGTGCCCAAAAAGTTCAAATATCCATTACGCAACATTTCAATTATTGAGTATATGTGGTTAAATAACAGCAGAAAATATGGTTGGAATTTTTTTTTAAACTGTAACTTTTTAAAAAGAATGAGTAGCAAATAATCAAGGAAATTTGTTGGGATGGATTTTTTGGACTAATAGTCGATGTATCCTTACTATTTAATGCAGCACCAGAATTTAAAAAATATATAAGTTCTAAATAAATTTAATATTACTCTGAGGTTGATCAGATTTACAGTTTAATTCTTGACATCATACAGGGTGCGTGACGAATTTTTGCAGTAAATGGAATATTTGAGAAAAAATACACCAGTTAGTTATTCTTGCAATGAATTTTGTGCGATTTATTTTCTTTCGCAACATATGGAAGTTGTAAGTAAATTTATTCAAAAAAATTGCCTTCCCTTTCGACGACTGTAGTTAGACGTTTCCGGAAACTGCAGTATGCACGTTTTAAAATGTTTCGATCCATAGATGTCATCACTGCCTTGATTTTTGCTTTTAGCGACTTAAGTGTGGTGTGAGGGGTTCTATTGGTATCTCGTTGGACGACGCCCTATACATAATAATCCAACGGATTGATATCGGGACTGCTTGGGGGCCAAATTTCTTCCTCCCAAATTTACGAAATATTTTCCGTAAGCCATTTCTGTGCTTTATTAGCAGTATGAGCAGGTGCTCCGTCTTATCACTTTTCCAAGCCTTTTTTAATATTATACACTGTTCTTTCAGACACATTTACCGACCGAATTATTTCTTTTATGCATACGCCGGCGCACAACAAAGCGACAACGGCTGACAGATTGCTCTCTTGTTTCGACATCTTTACGTTTACTCAACATTGTTTGTTTAAATCTTACACCTAATAGTATAAGCTATCCAGTGCTGCCAGCAGACCAGTAGGAAATTTTATTTTGAAGTATAATTCACCAGGCTCAAGTGGGAATTAAAGCCTTACATCGTGGAACTCACACACAGTTTACCTAAACTGTAACTCCACTATTCGCATGACCATTACGAATAATTTTATGCCAAAGAATAATTTGAATATCTTACTAAAATAGACTTCCACTTAGCATTTCAGCTTAATTTTTGAAGTCTCAGGATCTTGCAATAATTCTAAATTCCGGAATTTATATTTTTCCTGCGTCCCCCATCATGATGTTTTTTTGTTAGTCTGAATTTACTTGGAACTTTTCACAGGACATCTTCGCCTTTTTTTAGTTCAATTTGAATCATCCATCATATTTTTTTTATATTCCCCTAAAATAATCTTGAAAACATCTAAACTTTTCCAGTAACATTCTAAGAGTTCGCAGCATTACCTCTTGTAATCTCTAATAAATCACTCTCCAACTCCACAACTCCCTCAAACTGGTAATAATTCCCAAGAATTTGCTCAATTTCGTGTCCATTTTTCTCTATGAAATTCTTAAAATATTCTTAACAATTTCTTTGGTACACTCTTCAAAATGACCGTCACACTCTTCTCAGACTTATCCGATAATTCCCTTTGATCTGCTTTGTAGGTAAGGTTAGAATTGTTTTGAAATCCTTTTCAGTATTACCTAAGTGCTCAAGTACTTTGCCAAAATGGCTTTTAAAGTCTCCCAGAAATTGCACTTGAATTTTTTTTTAAATATAATCTCCATAGAAACATTGGACAGAATTCCATTGAAATTATTCTCACGATTCGTATCAGCATACTCCTTAAGTTTCATCATAAGAATTTTCTATGATTTCTCTTCCGGATTGTATTTCCTTTATTGACAAAATCTCCATGCAATTGTCATCAGAGTTGACAACCACAAGTTGCACAGACTGAATATTTAACACTAGACAAAGGACAACACACCACACCCATTAGGCCAGTAAGCAAATTTTCAGGTTGCCAAAATTTGCACCGGCTGGAGCGGGAATCGAACCCCAACTTCGTGGCACTCACAATACGCCTAAATGATGGGTGACGCCGCACGAACCCGTAGCCCACAAAGAGGGATGTTATTCTTCTCAGAAGTAGCTTGAAATTCTCCTTTGATTTCACAAAGAATTCACCTCTCACTTAACTGTGAACAATTTTCAGAATTACCTTAAAATTCCAATAATGTCCAAAGTTGATGGCCTTTAATAATTAAAATAGCAAGTTTGGCTTTTTATTTTTTATTAGAGTTTAAATCAATTGCAGTGATACTTTTAAAGCAACATGTTTTAAAGAATCTGGAAAAATCTGGAACATATTTAAAAAATCTGGAAATATACGTGGTCTGTCTGTGTATCTGGCAAGACGACTAAAAATCTGGAAAATCCAGATAAATCTGGAATACTGGCAACGCTGGCTGTCTGTGATGTCACGTCTACTATTCGCAGAATGGAATGTTGTACTGACGCGACGTCGTCATTCGCTTGCACAGCAATGTTTACAACATTTCTGCTTCTAACACCAGCAAGCTGCCTGCTGTGCAGACATTGGCGTAGCTAGAAAATTAATCTGGAGGGGGCCAAAGGGAGACCTGCTGCCCTTTTAAATTATGCAAACTACGGTTAAATAAAAACTCACTCAAATTGCGTCAAGGCAACTTATTTTTGGGTACATTTTTTTCCGTGACCAATAATATGGCATTGAGGCTTACTATTATTTTAATGGTGCAACAATAAATTTGATTATATTTATTCCATAACAACGATTGAGACCTCGATTGGAAGAGCCTTAAACGCTTACTGATTTTGAACAAGCAATGATCGTTTGTTCATGGTTTTAGTAATGAAATCACAGTTCGAATCTTATAAATTTAAGCATCTCATACTTAAGAAAATTCTCAGAGTTGGGTAATGAATTTTGTAGCTAGCTTTTTATTAGATTTTGAATATGTCAACATCAGTCAAATCTCAGGCATTGGAACCAAAATTGAATTCTAGGAGTTTGAATTTTATAATTTTATGAAATTCTGGCTGTTTCAAGGTAAAGTGCACACAGAATAAATTTAATACATTTAGGACGTAAGAAAATGTTTAATATGTACAATTTTTTGACGTAGAACTACGTCTGTGTTTTCAATATTAGGGTACACTTTGTGAAAACCGAAAATAGAACATGTAACGAAATTATGAAAGATTTTGAACGTTAGCAACTCAGCTGCCCCTGGACCAATTTCAATAATGTTATCACCAATCAATCAAAAATATTTCTACGCATCGACGGCAATACTTTTGACTGTTGATTTTCAACAAGAAACTATTGAAAAAATGGGAAATGTCAAACATTGTCCAAAAGTGAAAAAATAACTAACAAATCCACCAATCACGTACATGCATATGCTGCAGATGCACAATTCTTTTTAGAATGTTAAAATTAAAATAGTTTTAGGATCCCAAACCCATATGTTTTCAAAATTTTGTACCCAATAAAAAAAAGGATATCTCTGATACAGATTGTAAGCATAAATTCTTCGAATACAAATGCAAATAAAAGTCAAAGAATTTAGAGCAATTGTCCTTATTATAAGACTGAGATAAAATTGCAAGATCCTTACTAGATAGTCATTTCATAAAAATCTAGTACATTAATATTAAAAACAAATAAGAATTTTAATAATTATAGTACGTTTGACATAGTTAAAAGTTTCAAAAAAACTCCACAAAATAAATGAGCCTTATAAAAAAAAATCGATGAAATTTTGTTCAAAATAAATTTAATGGATTTAAAAAAGTTTTCGATATCATACGCTTAGAAAAGTTTTGAATCTCCTGGTCCTAAAAATTCGTAATTTAAGATCTTAGATTCTGAGACTCACAGAGACTCGAGAGAAAAATTCTTCGAGATAAGAAAGTGAGAAAAAATAAAGATTTAAAAATTTCGAAAAATCTTGACATGTGGCAAAAATTATGAATAAACAGGTTAATATTTAATTTCATCAGGTTTTTTAGATACCGGATTTTGAATGTCATGATTCTGATATTTGAATAGAAAAAAAGTAATAAAGCATTTATGCAGTACATTTTTTTATTTGATGCATGGGACTAATTAACATTCGGAGCTATAATAAAATCAAAATTTAACTATAATTGTAATCGAAAGGAATAAATTCGAAATTTGAATGATTGTGTCCCTTTGTCTTTTGACTCGATAGTAATTTAACTTATTTTTCCAAAAGTAGGGATATTTTTTATATTTTAAATTAAGTTGGTTGTGGTTAAACCATTTGGTATTAATTTTTTATTCACACGTACTTTAAACAGGGAAGAGCTTTTTTGAAAGAAATTTATACATATTAGGTAAATGCAGAAATTGAAATTTCTGCCCAAATTTTTGACAATATAGCTAAATCACCAAGGCACGCCTGCATAAGCGCGAACCATAAATTGACCTTACCTACAATGGTAAAAATTGTTTATAATCCCTGCTAAACTTCAACTGAAATGGTTATGGAACTTTACATGAACGTTTAATGATAAAGTTTCAACCTTAAGTATTATAGTTTTTTGGAAGTTGACCTTACAAATAATGGGTTGTTAAGAACCATTACCATTCAAAATTCTTGTTTTCTCCATACATTTTCGGAAAGAAAACTATACTAAAACCTTTTCACTTATGGTTTGAGAACATTAATGGTATTGGTTATGGTAACCAGTAAGGTCCATGAATGGTTTTGTAACATCGATCAACTTTATGTGGAATATATCGCGAATTGGTTGCCTGTAAATTACTGATTACCAATTCACAATATATTTCACGTAAAGTTGAGCGATAATACAAAACCATTAATGGACCTTACAGACTACCATAACCATAACCATTAATGTTCTCAAACCATAAGTAAAAACGTTCTAATATAGTTCTCTTTCCGAAAATGTATGGAGAAAACAAGAATTTGGAATGGTAATGGTTCTTAACAACCCATTATTTGTAAGGTCCGCTTCCAAAAAACCACAATACATAAGGTTAAAACATTATCACACAAACGTTCATGTAAAGTTCCATAACCATTTCAGTTGAAGTTTAGCAGGGATTATAAAAAATTTATAACCATTATCGGTAAGGTCATGTGATGGTTCGCGTTTATGCGGGCGGGTCTTCCCTATAGAGAATGTTCAAATCTGACCATAAAATCAAGATTCATCATTCAAGATTCCATCTGATTCCATTAGCTGGAAAACTTTTGAATACTTCCTGATCAACCTACAACCTACCAAATATCCAGTGAACTTTACTAATATCTTCAAATATATGAAGATCTTTCGAATACTGCCTGCTGTCTAGGAAGGATATCTGAAAGAATATCGTTTAACTTTTGCAACGTTTCCAGTGAACACCTACAAAACCCTCCAAAGTTTTTCCAAAATTTCCTCACCGAAGTTTCCTGAATTTATTCCAATTTCCATATTTTTTCCATCTCTTAATTTTAAAAAGATCTCTGAACATCTTTGTACTTCTGGAAAGACACCTAAGATATCTAGAACACATAGAAAGTTCCTTGAAATTTAGCGAAGTTCCCAAAACCTCCAAGAAGTTCATGGAGCTTTTTTGGAGTAAGATATATGACAAACGGCAACGAAATTCCCTAAACTGAAGCGAAGATCCCTGAAGTTCTTAGAAGTTTATTGATCTATTGTTAGATTTTTTACAAAATTCCCTAAACTTTTTCATAATTCCTTACACTTACTTGAAGTTTTACGCAGCTCCTCAAAGTGCTTCGAAATTCTAAAAACTTCTACAAAGCTTGCTGCACTTCTACGTTTTTCGTTGATTTTCTGCGAACATGAACAAAATTTCTGGAATTTTGTGCGTAATTTCCACAACTATTCCAAGTCCATGACGCTTTAAAAAATCTGAAATTATGTAGAGGTTCCCGATCAACAATGAGCTTCCCTAAAATAAAATAGTGTTCCTTTAACTTCTACGAAGTTCTTTAAATTTAAATGAATTCTCTACTTCTACGCAGTTTTCAGAACTTTTCACAATGTGTACAATTTTTTCTGAAGGTCTATGAAGTTCCCAGAATTTATACCAAGTTTACTTAATTTCTACGATCTTCCCTGAACTTCTATTTGAAGTTTTACGAAGTTCCCACAAGTCAAAGGAAAATCCTAGGGCTCATGGCCAATTTGTAGAGCCTGAAGACGTCTTATTGCCATCGATTTGATTTAATAAAATTTCTCAAAATTGTTTCTTCTAGTTCAGAACATAACAAAATTAATCATCATAAAGGACTTCAAAAAAATCTTTGTTAGTGGTCCAATTTTATTAATTTTATTAGTAGCATCGAACTTAACAAGCTTGACAAAATACCGGTGATTCAAAAAAAAAAACACCAACAATTCTGGAGGGGGCCTGGCCTCCTTGGCACCTCCATTAGCTACGCCAATGGTTGCAGACCTTGTATGTTGGACATCGGGTAATGCGACCTTTTTTTTCGACTAGCTTACAGGGGGCTAGTTTTTCTTAACTAGTATTTTCAAGCCGGTCAGAAGTCAATCAAGAGCGTTATTAACCAATAATATTGCATATTTACAGATGTAATATTTCTTAGTCTCTTCGACCTGGTTGAATTCCATTCGATTCATTACGTAATAAATTGCGATAACTGAATGTAATTGAATGTAAACCATTCGAAGATTTTATGTTTGCGTTGAATAGGTGTAATGAAACTAACATTGTGCTATTAGTAAGTCAACTTATGAGTGTCATAATACAGCATGAAATATTCTGTTGACATTTGAAAAAAGTCGAAAGTTTTCTAAGAAATCTAGAAACATAACTAGGGTAGGTGTACCAGTTTTGGGCCCTAGTGGTCGTTAAATTGGCCTTATCTTAAATTTCATTTTTTAACATTCTTTCCAATTATTTTTATTACAAGGTTAAAACATTTGTTTTAACAAAAATCTACGCAAATAAAGCCATTAACATTTATTTCAAATTTTACTAAGGCCATAGGGCCAAAAATCTGGACAACTAGTACCAAAACTGGTACACTTATTCTATGTAAAATAGTTTCAAACGATTACTTTCGTTTGTAAAAAGTGCTTATTGTTGCTAATTCTGACTACTTGGAACATTGGAACAAAACATAGGTATTGAACATTTTTCAAGATAACTAAAAATCTGCGATTCTCGGTAGGAAAAGTGAAAAATCGGAAGCTTTTAAGCTTTCGTCTGTGAATCGGTAGGCATCCCGAAAATCGTCTGTCAGAAGTAACCACGCTCGGATAGTAGGGTGAATCGATAGCTTTCCATCTGTCATATTTTACCCAAAAGTTAAAATAATCCACCAAATTGTTCAGAGCCTTACACTGAGACAAATGGACCTCAGAATTTCATAAGGCTCAACTTATGAACAACATATATGAATTTCATAAGCGTGACTTATGAATGCTTTTCGGGTAACATGAGGTAGCTCTTATACGCCTTAAACCATTTCATTATTTCCAAGCGTTGAAAGACGAGTGGTCAACACACGGGCCCCTTAACCTCAACGTCCATTTTCCGGATCCAGTCTGCTCCTATTTATTATTTACTGTCAACATTATTTTTCATAAGGCAAATCAATGAACTTCACACTCATTTCTTATGGCTCAAATTCATAAGTGTTCACACTCATTTCTTATGGCTCAAATCCATAAGTGTTTCTTATGGAATTCTTACGTTCTTTTGCCTGCGTGTAGTCCATGCCTCTACTTTTATATGTGCAGTACCTGTTTGATTTTGGCCACAAGCCTGAAAATTTAGTTTTGCCAAATCGAACCGTGCGAAAATCGAATCGTGAAAATTTGGGATTTGTGATTTCGTTGATTTTGATGTCATCTTTATAATATAGACGTTATCGATTATCTATTAACAAAATGATATTTTTTTCGCTCTCATACGCTCTCAATATCACGCGTGATATTGGAACAAAGTGCATGATGTTGATTTTACAATATCCTTTGATATTGCGAGACTATTTACAACATGTGAAATTGTCGCAGATAGTTGAATCGACACAACAATGATTCCGTTGGACATCGTTTTCTTAGCAAGGGAAAATATAGTTTGCTATCTCTCGATCTCTCTCTCTTCACCGATGGCAGACACAAAGTTACTACTGCCAGCAGGTATGGAAGTTCCGGTCGCGTTCGAGTGTACCAAAAATCTTGAAATTCAAACTCACCAGTTTGGTGAGAATTGTTGCTTGTTAGTTTTGTTAGCTTGATATTCGGAGCTACGATATCATCCGCAGTTGTTTGCTGGTTAATTTTTGTCTTCGAAAATTAGGCGTGATTATGGTCATTTGTAAGATTTGATTTTTTATATTTTCCCAACACTGGACGTTATTAGTAGTTAGTCTTTTATTAATAATTGTAATCACAAGGAGCAAAAATAATTATTTTTAAAAACCGTTCGGTTTTGGCACGGTGCAATATTTTTTGGTTTTATGTACGATTTGTTTATAGATATTAAGACCCAAAACAAAATCGGAAAATTCACCAAAGTGTAGTAATTCAGAGAGAAAATCGCTGAAGAGAATTGGTCATCGCAGCTAGGCACCCCAGACAACCAGAATGCACGTATATTCAAAGTTGTTTCTGCGATTTACAAACATATATACAAACAAACAAATCGTATAGAATGCAAAAAAAAATACAAAAGTGGAGGCCATGCACGTGCAAATTTTAATTCCTTTTTAAACGTGTTGATTTAACGTTATATACGATTTAATATGTAATAACAAATTCAATTTGGAAAGTATTACGATGTAATCCGATTTAATTTATGATACAGTACGATGTAAAACTGGTTCTCCGTATATAAGTCGGAAATTTGCATTCTATACGATTTAACTTAAACATAATGCGATGTATGTTATTCTTATATGCGATGTTGACTTAAACTGTAGCAATTTACGATACTGTCTGTACTTTGATATACGATTTCTGGTTGTCTAGGCCTTATTATTCTGACCGCTAGAGATCCGTAAATCATAATGGCGAAAGATGAACAAGATGTTCGCTTATCCCATACTGATTTCCATATAAAGTCCACAGCGCCAGTGCTGTATAAGAATGCAATCATATGAGCCGGATCAAGCAAACCATGGGTTCGAATTCCAGAAAACCACATTGAAAGGTAATCTAAATTACTCGCTGGCTATCCGTAATCCACGTGAGGCTTCTAAGGTTCACAGTTTTCAAATCTTGAGCTAAGATCGACCACATACATTTGCGACTACCATCAACACACCAATTAGACTTAGCAGAAGTATCTCGCTATTTTTTTGTTCTACGCAGGATTGCAATACCATCTACGACTAATTACAGAACCCCACCGTACAGACCCTCGCATTAATACCGCACCACCACCAGCCTACTCGAGCACGGGGGATCTACTAACCTAATCTTAACAGTCTGGTCTTTCGTTTTACCACTACCATCGGTCATGGTTTTCTTATCGCTGACTCCCACCAGGTCTCTCGCTCCACCACTGCCTCCTCCTTCTCCTCCTCTGTCATCGTCGTCGTTGTCGTCGCCGATCGTGTTGCCTCGGTTGTCGTGGCCGGCGGCGGCTAGTGCTTTGTTAGCGTGTCGTCTTCCTCTAAATTCCCAACGCGTCGGTTTGGTACGGGAATCGGACGATCGATCCGCCGACCAGGCTTCTCTTCGTCCCATCCATTCCGCGACCTTCGGTTTGCCGGACGAGACAGGGACGGGATGGAGCCACACAAACACACATTTATACAGTTTACACGCAACGATACAACGACGGGAAGAGAGGGAAGAAAGAGAACAAAAAAACAGAGAAAATGGAGATTCGTTTAGTAAAGGTTTTCGCTTCATTTTTTTTCTGGAAATGAAAACTATCTAAAGAGGGGAGGTTAGTAGCAAATGAAGAGCAAGCAAACGGTTTTGGGTTAGTTTTTTTTTTTTGGTTAGTGGCATTCGTTTAGGTTGATAGGTTAGGTTAGGAGGGGCTGAGAAAAAGCGTTTGAGGATACTCGAAACGGGACAGAAAAGGGAGAGAATACTCAAAGAGAGGATACAAAGCAAAATAATCGAAAAAGGGGAGAGAATATAGAGAAAGTATGGAATCACTCATCACTACCTGAACAGATTTTGACTGTTTTCCAATGCCTTGCTCTCTATGAACAAGATGTACATCATCTTCGATACTATTGACTCTAATTACTCTTTTTCTACGAAATACGTTACGTTTGGTATTTTTTTGTTTACGGTACGTTGAGGGGAGAGAATACACACACACATATGTAAAAAGAGAAGAGAAGAAAAAAAAAAACAAGAGAACAATAACGATTATTGTTTTAGTTTTTGGGTGCGGTACTTTGAGAGATGGTTGTGGTGGTGAATGTGAGATAAGGCAGGTGACAAAAGTGGTGGTGGTGGTGGTGATGGTGGTTTAAGAAGCATGATGATGGCGATGGTGGTGGTGGTGGTGGTGCAGTGACGAAGGTTTTTAAGAGATGGTGATAAAGATCTATGTGTGCATAGCGAGAAAAGCTCGTACTTTTGTCTTGTTTGTATTAGTATGTTAAGTTGGAGTTAGTAGAGTGTAAGGGGAAAATGTGACCCACAAAAAGAAGGAATTCTAACAAATTAAAATATCTAAATGTTCAATAACGCCCTACGTTTCGAAAATACTACCAATTCAAGAAAATTCATCAACTATGATTAAATTCAACTACTTATACAACAACTATTAAAATTCGGTAGTAAAAAAATGTACAGACCAAAAATTGGTCATGAAAAAAATCCCGTCGAAACTTCTTTCCATTCTCTCTATATCTATCATGTTGACAACGTATAACTGACTTTGAATCATTCTATCTAGGCTTCAATTTTAATTTGGCGCGGATATTTGTCAATTTGATTGTGCAGAGCTTTTTTCAGATTGTTTTCTTTTTCTGCTATACTTTAATATAATATTGTGTTGTGTACTATATTTTAGCAGGTTAATTCAAAGATTATATTGAACCAAAGTTGAAAATGTTGCGAAATATGAGACATATAGCGATTTAAAAATTTGATTTTCATGAAAAACAACCCTTTTTCTATACGTGACATTCTCCGATCAATGTTTGTCTGGTTTAAAGGCACTTTTATGGGCCAATACTGCATAGCTGAGCATTTTTGGCCTTATACTACTAAATGGAAGTGAAAACAATGATCGTAATTGGACTTTTAATCATAAATTTCTGAGCTCATTCATAGAGTTGACAAAGTGATACTATCCCAAACCCGAATCTATGAGAAAAGGTCGAAATACAAAAGACAGAAATGAAAAAAAGATCGAAAGACAAAAGGTCGTAAGGACAGAAGGCCGAAAGGAGAAAATGTTGAAATGACCTTTTGTCATTCCGACCTTTTTTCGTTCCAACCTTTTGTCGTTCCGACCTTTTGTCGTTCCGACTTTTTGTCCTTTCGACACTTGTTTCCCTTCGATCTTTTGTCCTTTCGACTTTTGTCCTTCCAACCTTGTGTCCTTACGAACTTTTGTCCTTCCGACCTTTTATCTTTCAACCTTTTGTTTTTCAACGTTTTGTCTTTTGACTTTTTATCAGTGCGACCGTTGGTCCCTTAACCCTCAAAACCTTCACAACGTGAAAAAAGATGATGGAAATCCGGTTTCAAAAGCAATGTCATTTATTTTTCATCTCCTTTGGCACACCTTTGGCACACCTTTGGCACACCTTTGGCACACCTTCGGTACAATCTCGTAGGCATTAGGTTGTTGTAAATTAAATGGGAGCTCTGCTGGATAATAGTCATTGAAGTCCCATGGGACTTGCAAAAACATTGAAAGCTAAATAAGAGCTTATTCAGGCAGAAATATGCTTCTTTAGCTAAAAAATAGCTTATTCAACTATTAATCAACTTAAATTGTTTGTTGGGGTTGTTCACAACATTAGGTGCTGTTTGACTGTATATTCAGGAACGTCCTCTAATTGAATATACCAGAGGAACTCAGACCAGCAGTTTACTTACTGATCTAAATACGAAATGTAGGTTCTAGTGTGGGCTCAATAGAAAGAGGCAGTTATTCAGCCCCCATTAGCACCCTTAATTCAAACAATGATGCAACTCACACAAAACAAACTACAGAAGTCTATTCATCATCCTCTATAGTCGGTATCCAACAATGTTTCCCACCGGTTCCATCTCTTTCCGGCCGCTGATAAACCATTGTTTTTCACAGCACGATATGCTAGGTTTCTGGTCTGCCTTTGAGGGCACTATAAAACCCTAAAACACAGGAATTTTATCATCCTTTGAATATAAAACGTCTACACCCGCCACTTCCCGCGTCATTCTCAATCCGATTTATCCTTGCGATTTCCAACCAAATCATTCAAGGTGTCAGAAATACGGGGTTGCCGGGATGGGAATTTTACAAACAATCGCAGCTTGCTGAAAAACTACGATTAATTCATTGCAAAACCACTAATCATTGAAGACATCCTCAACAAAGGAAACTTAAACATCAAAATAAACGGGTCTGAGGGAGAGCAGCAAAATTATCGTCTGACTTGACATGGATCAGTTTAAAGCTTTTTATTATTTTATTATATTTATAGTTATTATTATTACAACATATTGGCTCAATCAAGCAATTGTAAACAAACAATAAGACAGTCACAAGCGAGTCTTCATTTTTGCTCTGGCAAAAGGCACCAATTTGCGAGCGGTGATGAGGGGATGTAAACAAAAGCAAGAAAATGAATATTTTTCAAGCAAAATAACTTGAAATTTGAAAGTGATCGACTCCGCACTATTCAGATTAGGGCCACCACGAAGATTGCAGCCCGATGCATTAGATTTCTCGTTCCTTCATAGCTTGACTAAAGTTTCGATGAGGCTGAGGAGATGGTCACCATAGCCGGTCGAACTCCAGACGAAACCTTACCCCCAAGCTCCTCCCCTGATCCTATCCTTCGACAATGTACCTCTCTAACCTCGAGTAAGCCGCGAGTATTCGGCCCAACTCCTACTAGACATAGAATTAAGTGAATTTTGTTACAAACAAAGAACAATGAACTATCGGCTCCGTAAAGCTAACGCGATTGAGCCTTCCAAATAAACGAACTAGTTAAAAAAAAAGAGGCTGAGGAAAATGAATCAAGTAATTGCAATTTTTTCAATGTAGATTGAAAAGAGCACAACAAATTTTTAACATGACGTGCTTGTCTGTAAGCACGGAATGTATAGCACGGTTTAATGTTCACAGCTGGCTGGATTGTATAATTTGCGATTTGATAATAATGAGGAATTGTGGTCGTGTGATTAGCGGTGTAACCGTTCCTTCAGGCATGCTATGGCTCAGGGAGTGAGGGTTCGATTCCCGCTGCAGCCAGTTGCACTTATCGTAAAAAGCAAAAATCCTACTGTTCTACTAGGTGTGTTGCGTGTTGTCTGTCCGTTGTCTAGTGTTGTGTGATCAGCCCATGCAACCTCTGATTGAAGATGGTGGGAATTGTCTTTTCAATGTTGGGATTTCAACACATTCAGCCTTGAGACCTTATGCGCGTTTGTGTTGTGTACGGTAGCTCATTTCTTAATCTACCAGAAATTTTGTTTCGAATTCGCGTAGAATTTCACTCGAAGATCATTTGGAAACCCATGCAATAAATCTTGGAATTCATCTGTAAACTAGTGCCTGTGTTCTTTTCAAGGAAAGGTACGAATAACACTGGACCAGCACACTTGAAATTATCAAATCTAGAGGAACATTTCAAAAGGTCCTATTAGCTTTGATCGATTCTCTGCATCGACTTTCTCTTTCGTAAATAACTCAGCTGCAGAAACAGTTATCCCAGTATTATAGGTCAGTCAGTTCTGTGGGTTATCTAATGGAAGTGGCCCATAATTGTAGGTGACCCAAAATACTGACGTGACTGTTTGGATACTAGATTAAACCGCCTTTATCAAACTATGTTGCAAAAATAGTGCGATATCTGTTTGTGTAGCTGTGGTTATCCACAGAGAAAGCCATTAAGAGAAGATAGGATCTTTTGAAATGTTCATTCCAGTATTTAGCTAATTGTGTCCTCAGTGAGCAGAACTCTTGAAATGACTAGACTTTCAATTATCAAAACTAATTCACAGAGTATTCGAACCTCAATTTATTCTAATAGGATGCGGTAAAGATTGTCAAATAAACAAAACATTATATAATCCTCGTCCTTCAACTTTTGTCACCGTCCAATCATTCAATGTTGTATCCAGTGATGCAAAATATCATGACACTCACTCGACACTCGTCAACGAATCAACCGACTATCGCTGACAGAACGTTTTGTCACGCAGTGAGAGCTAGAGCCATGACAAACAACAATCACCAGTAATGGTCGCTGCTCACAGGCAACACGTTAACCTCGCTGCTGATGATCTAAAGCACAACGAAAACAGTTAAGACGTCTACAGTACGATGATGAGAAAAATCGAAACGACAGGACAAAATGAAAACAATGCCTACGCATTCCAAGTTCGTCTCGGCACGCGCGACTGTGTGAGTTACAAACAGAGCTGGCAAAATGAAACGGAAGATATTGGGCTTGCTTACCAATACACTCACATAAGCATGCAAAGCAGCAACTGCTTCCGAAAGAGCACCGATGAGTGTCGTGATTGTCGGGAATAACCAGATCGGTGATGGATCACCACCGAAGACGACATTCACCAGTTGCTTAATACTTTTTTCGTCAACTTGATGGATGGTCATGGAGAGTGCTTCGACAAGCACATTGATAGGAATGTACCAAGCGTTACTACCAATAATCAATACGAAACTAACGATTTTAAATTGGCTCACTACTTGACTAACCTATTGGTCCCAAGCAAATCGATTAACGTACCCCATGCTAGTATAAATTCCAGTACTACACTATGTTTGTTTTGATTCGCTATGAAAGTTTGACAGATAAAATGAGGGGTTCGGGGATTTTCCTATGTTTCGAGGGGTTCATCGGTAAGCTTGGGACCGAAGATTGTACCAGAGCTGAGCCAAAAAGTTGAGCTCGTTTCTTCGGGACCTTCTGGTCTTAAGGGCCACCCACATTAGATCCGTTTGCGTTGCGTTGGCGTAAATTTGACAGAAAGACAATATATTTACCTGTCTCTTTGCCGCAACGCGTTTGGGATCTAATGTGCGTGGGCCTTTAGAGTTACTTCTATGTTACTACCATCAACTGTTTGACGATCGTGATTGTGATAGGTCGCAACTCTGGTTGTATCCATTCGACCGATTGTCCTTCTTTTGACCATTACCGTGGACCCCGGAAATCCGACCGTTTTCAATCTGAACACTTTTTAGTTTGAGCCCCGTTAATCTGTACGCCCTGCAAACTAAAAGTAGCTCAAACGACATTTAGCACATGGAATGGAGCAAAGTGAAATTGAACGATCCGAAACGGAACGCAGAATCAAAACAAAACTGCAAATAAGGTTAACAGATACTCGCTTTTTTGATGGTCATAGCGTTACTAGAAGTGTCGTTCGTATTATCGGGGGTCCACGGTACACCTTTTGTCCCCCACATTCGACGTTTTGTCATACGACGTTTTGTCCATTTGACCTTTACCTTTGCCATTCACACTTCTAGAAAATTCGTTGATTGTATAGTTCCACCCTGGATCGGGTATCAAGATTGGGGCTGCTTATTTTCTGACAAACGTCAGTTGGATCAGAGTTGGTTGGAAATGCTAACATGAAGCTTTAGTGTGATGATTTATTAGCTAGAGAATGATCTTTAGAAGAGGGTAGGTGATGAAAACGTCGCTAGAACTATTCCACAGCCGCAGTCAGTTTATGAGCAACAAGAGGGACGCACATTTTTGCCTGTGGACTTGGAGACATACTTCAAGTCCCCGCGTACATCGTACGGGCTAGGCAAAAATGTGCGTCTATCTTGAAAACTGTCGCTTTAATGGCCCTTCGCTCATTTTCAACTTCTATTCAATTTTCATACTGCCGTACTCTAACGGAACTATCCACCTACCCTCTTCTAAAGATCATTCTCTAGCTAATAAATCATCACACTAAAGCTTCATGTTAGCATTTCCAACCAACTCTGAAAATCGTTAACTTCGCGTATGAAGTAACATAAAAAACACTTTGAATGTCAGTTGGATCGTTTGTTTTTAAAATCTACCTCTGGTTGAGGTTCGCAGTGACAATAAGTTCGGTTTCGCAGTTTTTGCCAGCTCGGCAGCCGAGTTCTCAGCATTATATTTTACTGAGATCAGAGATTCAGCAAAACATTTTCCGATACTCAGCAACTAAACGTCACTTTTGCTGAGATTTCGGCAAATCTCGGAAAATAAAACAGTCAAATTTCGCTCGCTGTTTAAGTGGGCTACGTTTTAGTTGGGCTTCCGTGTTAGTTGGGCTGTAGCCAACCTAAAACGAAGTCACTCGGCATTTCTGACAGTGCTGATTCATTTTTGAGGGGCTCATGTATGAACAATTTGGATAGTTGCTAAAGGATTGTGATGATAATAAACAATCGGTGTATCCCTAAACCAATCTTCAGCTTGACAGCTCAGACCAACTAACGAAAGCCTTTCACTAATTGATGAATCTACGTTACGGTCGGCCAGCAGATGGAAATGATGTGAAAATGATAATGACGTTTTGCTAGCTGTCAAATCGGATGGAATATTTTTTAGTACATCATCACTTTTGTGGTTTTGGATTTCAAACCAAGGTGTCGCATGCACTGGTGCAGGTTCGCGTAGATTCATCAATAGCGAATTCGTTTATTATTCAGTTCCAACCTGGATCGGGTATCAAGATTGGGTCTGCTAGTTTTCTGACAAACGTCAGTTTGCTCGTTTGTTTTTAAAACCCAGCTCAGGTTGAGGTTCACACTGATAAAAAGTTCGGTTTCGCACTGGATTGGAACTGGTGTTAACCCCGATAAAAAACAAATTCGCTATTAGACTGTGTTCCATTTGGTGAATTTTCACTTAAATTTGACAGATGGAAAATTTTCAAATGAACCTGCTATTGCCAAGGGGGGAAGTGGCTGTCAAATACGAACAATCGTCGCCTACCTTGCATAACTGGTTCCAAACGTAAGCAAGCCATAAGAAACCTACAGGGTTTGTTTACGTTTGGAACCAATTTCTTACATAAATGATCAGTAGGCTGATTTTACAACACAACAGCTCCCCCTCCCCCCGGGCTATTCCATCAGACTTATTTCTGACAGACAAGGAATTAATTTTGACATACACCTTTTCGAAAATCGGCCGATCAAAAACAGAGGGATTTTCGAACATCTTAATTTATTTGCGAAGTGTCAAATTTAAGTGAATATTTACCATATTTTAGTGTGTAGGCCAGGGCTGAAAAAAATCACTAAAATTCATCAAAGTTCACTATGGATGAAACATTCATTTCATAGTGAATGCTGGTGATTTTTTCAACCTTGGTGTAGGCGGATTGGGCCATTACAATAAACTTTAAGTTCATAGTTATTCACTTTCCATCGTATGGTAACTGATTTGATCTGGTTTATGAAAATATTGATCCATAAATCATGCAACGAGCCAGAAATCTTTGCTACAATATGTCTCGAAAGAACCGCTCATGGTTCAAAGATGCAATAATCTGCTTTTAACCTTTTTAAACTAGACATATCTTCAGATGATCATTTTCGAAATTCAAATATTTTAAAGAAGGAGATTATAGGCTTAAAATTCTTCAGCTGAAAATGTTCTTTCATGCGAAATCTCGAAAAACTTTCCAAGTCTTTGATCTGATTTTCTACGCCCATGATCTCTAAACTTCCAAGTCCCAGAGCCAAGCCCTGAAGATTTCGTTTTTTTTTTATAGCGCGGTTTTAAAATATTTTCTAGCATGTACACTCTTGGGGGAGTATGGAGGCCGGGTTCTTGATAAAGTTTGGTCTGAGTGCTGACAATTTGTTCCAATGATTTCTCTAAGTTCTTTGTCATTCTTTTCAAAATTCGGCGTAATGCCCTATTCGGGCAAATGGCGTGTGGCCTACTGGCATTCGGCTTAATGGCTCTACACCGATACTAGGTCACTAGGCCAAAGACCATTAGACCTAATGGTTTGTAGACCGAACGGTCATTTGAGTGAATGGTCATTAGGCCGAATTTCGGGAAATAATTTCTCAACACTTGTGAAGAACATTTGAAGGTCTGAACTGACTGAGAATAACTAGCAGATAATGAAACGATACATAAGGCTGTTGGACTAAAGCACTTATAACTATTCCGCCTAGTGTCAGGAAGAAGAAGAAGAAGAATAAGAAGAAGATAAAACTACTATAACAATTCTTAGCCAAAGTAAACAATCGGTCAGTTTCGGAGAGATTGTTGTGAGAAAAGAATGATCAGCTTCTAATAGATAGAACAAAATGCGATTGCCTATTTTATTCATGGTGCCAAAAATCAAGAAAACAGTAAAAACTAAACAGAAATGTTGATGTTTAAAAGAATCATAAATCAATACAAATGTCGTTTTCTTACGAAGTTGTCAAACCCTATTCGTCAAAAATTCAGTGTACCTATGTATTATTTTTTTTTTCAATACCCAAAAAAATTCCAAGTCACACCCATTGGTGTTATACCATTCGCCATAAAGGTTGATGCATATATTATGTCACACTCTAAGGGGGAGGGGGAGTCTAAGATTTTGTGACAAGCAATGCATTAGGTATAGGAAAAACGTTACGATAGGGGGGGGGGGTAAATTTCTGCTCGATTTAGCGTGACATAATTAATGCATGGGCCCTAATGACCATTTGGCCCAATGACCAATCAGCCTAACGACCTTCGACCTAATAGACCTTTTTGATGTTTAATAGTCTTTCTCTATCTAGTACACAGGGATGAATGAATGGTTTGTTTTCCCACTAATCTGTTTCCCTCTTGCTCGCACTCTTTTCATTTAAATGATGCATTAGTGAGCGCCGATTAAACGTCAAAAAGCTCAATAGGTGGACATCATGTGGACATGGTCTACAAGTCCAGAGGACTTGTTCTACAAGTCCGGTGGACTTGGGCCACAAGTCCGGTGAACTTGGTCTACAATTCCTGAGGACATGACCTTTCAGTCATCTGTGTTTGACCTGCAAGCATGATAAATTTAGTCTAAAATTCCTGTAGACTTGGTCTAAAATCCTTGTAGACTTGGTCTAAAATTCCTGTAGACTTGGTTTACAATTCGTGGGGCCTCCCTTAGCTCAGTCGGTGAAAGCGCAGTTATAAACCAAGACCATGCTGAAGATGGCTGGTTTCGATTCTTGATCCGGTCTAGGATTTTTTACGGGTTGGAAAATTTCTCGACTTTCCTGGGCATAGAGTATATGATTGTACTTGCCACACAATTATACTAATGCAAAAATGGAACAGGCATTGAAAGCTCTTATTTAATAACTATAGAAGTGCATCTAGAACACTAAGTTGAGAGCACGCAATAAGCTAACATGCGAAGAAGAAGAAGAAGAATGGTGTACCATTCCTGTAGAATTGATCTACAATTGCTGTAGAATTGGTCTACACATTCTGTAGCCTTGGTCTACAGTTCTTGTAGACTTGATCTACAATTCCTGTAGACTTGTTCTACACTTCCTGTTGACTTGATCTACAATTCCTGTAGAATTGGTCTCAAATCCTGTAGCCTTGGTCTAAAGTTCTTGACTTGGTATACAATTCCTGTTGACGTGGTCTACAATTCCTGTAGACTTGTTATAATTCCTGCAGACTTGGTCTACAATTCTGGTAGACTTCATCTACAATTCCTGTAGATTTGTTCTACGATTCCTATAGACTTGGTTTATTGTTCCTGTAGATTTGGTATACAATTCCTGTAGACTTGGTTGATTCCTTTAGACTTGGTGTACAATTACTGTTGTAGTGGTCTACAATTCCTGTAGATTTGGTCCACAATTCCTGTAGACTTAATCTACAAATCATGTAGACTTGGTCTACAATTCCTGTAGACTTGGTGTAAATTTTTTGTTGACGTGGTCTCCTATTCCTGCAGATTTGGTCCACAATTCCTGTAGACTTAATCTACAAATCCTGTAGACTTGGTCTACAATTCCTGTAGACTTGGTGTAAATTTTTTGTTGACGTGGTATACAATTCCAAGTAGACTTGGTCTACAATTCCAAGTAGACTTGGTCTACAATTCCAAGTAGACTTGGTCTACAATTCTAAGTAGACTTGGTGTACAATTACAAGTAGACTTGGTCTACAATTTTTATAGACTTGGTCTACAATTCCAGTAGACTTGGTGTACAATTCCTGTAGACTTGATCTACAATTCCGGTAGACTTGTTCTACAATTCCTGTAGACTTAGTCTAAAATTCCTGTAGACTTGGTCTGAAATTACTGCAGACTTGGTATAAAATTCCTGTAGACTTGGTCTAAAATTCCTGTAGACTTGGTCTTCAATTCCTGTAGACTTGGTCTACAATTCCTGTAGACTTGGTCTTCATTTTCTTCAATTCCTGTAGACTTGGTCTTCAATTCCTGTAGACTTAACCTACATACTACGTGAACCTGGTCTACAGACCCAGTGAACTTTGTCTACAAGTCCTATGGAGTTGATCTGTAAATTCTGTGAACTTTGTCTGCAAATTCTATGGACTTTGTCGTAGTCTTCAATTTCTGCAGAATTGGCCTTTAATTCCTGTGTACTTGATCTAGAATCACTGCTGAGTCGGTCTATTTGTCCAGTAGACTTGGTCAAGAAGTCCTATAAAGTTGGTCCACATGTCCAGAATTCTAGATCTATGAGTTCAGTGGGCTTGGTCTATATATGTATATATATACTATATATACACTCAATCTAGCTCGGTAAATCTACAACAGTCGATTACCTCGGTATTTACTTTTGCTAATATCGAAATGCAAAATATTTGTTTGTTAGCTGAGATCTCGGCAATTGTTTTACTGAATCTCATCAAAATAAATTACAGAACTACTCGGTTGTTTGAATCTTGGTAAAACAATTTAAGTGTGTACAGGTCCAGCAAACTTTGTCATCAATTCCTCTCTACTTGGCCTAAAAACCCTGTGGATTATATCTAGAAGTTCTGTGAACTTGGTATCCAAGTCCTGAGAACCTAGTTTACTAGTGCTTAGCATTGTCAACACGTCTTGTGAACTTATTCTACAAGATCTGTTGACTAGGTCAACAAGTTCCATGGTCTTGGTCTTCAAGTTCTTCCTCTCCTGTGGACTAGATCTACATATCCTGTAGAATATGTCTACAAGTCCTGTAGCCTTGGTCAACAAGTCCAATGACCTTGGTTCACAATTCCCGTGGTCTTGGTCCGTAAGTTTTGCCCCAAGGATTAGATCTTCAAGTCTTGTTCACTTGGTCTAGCACTGATAGCCAAATGGACTTCGTCTAGCACTATATCTGTGAACTTGATCCTCAAGTTCTGCAGATTTGGTTGACAATATATGTGGGTTATGTACTCGACTACTTATCAATAATGTAACTCGCTTTCAATTTGTAAATTTAAAATCATAATCGTACGACAGTTCCCTAGCTCATAACCCGTACCTAATGCATAGTGCTATCAACGAATCTATCGAATCCAAAATCGGGCCCCAAAACTGCAGCTATTCAACGTGGTTCAATTTCGGGCGTGCGGTTGGTTGGCGTGATTTGTCGATGGTGTTAGTGCAGTGAAGGAGAGCTTGAGAAAATTAACCAGATGTTGTATCTTTGAGTACGTGTTAGTGAGGAAAGTTCAAACAGTTTCTTGTTGCACATTCTGATCGACGATAATGGATGGAAACGAAAGACATCGTCCTAATCTAGGCATTCGAGAAGCATGCACACTGGGCGGCACTTACCTCGTGGCAGCGTACAGCGGACACCAGGGACAGATGCAGCACAGCAGCAGGGTTAGAATACCCAGCGCCAGCAGGATGGCTAGGAAGATCAACAGCCAGAACAGGACGCGATTCTCCGCCTTGTAGAGGATCTAAAACATACCAGGTGTCAGTATAGGCTTTCCAACTCATCTTCCGAACCCGCACTAAACTTACCGCACTCCGCTCATCCTGACTAATACTATTGGTCACGGTTCCGTTAACGGACAGTCTTTGCTGAATGCGGCCGATATCGACGACGGAGTCCCCGTCGTACAGTATCGTCGCGATGACCACGCTGCGGTCCTTGCTTTCACCGGTGCTAATATCGGTGGCTCCGGGGACGTTCCCATTGTACGGGCGAATGTCCTGGATGATCACCCGGCCACCAGTGACATCGGCCAGGGTCTCCTGCACCTTGGCCCGGTCCGGATCGTGCCCGGGGACGATGAAGGTCATCGTTCGGGTTCGACTTTCCGGCGGATAGACGCGGATGGTGGTCGTCGAAAAGCGCACCGGAACACCAAGATCAAAGGCCCGTGCCGTCAGGACGAACACATCCGATTCGGAAGACTGCTGACTAGTTTGTCGCCGTTGGCGAACGGTTTTGCTCCTCCGGACCAGTGCCGATGTGAGTTTGAGCTCCCCGGTGATTGGGTGCAGCTCGAATTTGTTTTCGTAGTTTCCGTAGATCAGTTCGTAGCGAACTTCGTTGTTCGGTGCTTCGGCATCGCTATCGATGGCTTTGATGAATGCCGGGACAGTGAAGTTACGCAGGTTTGGGGAGACTATGAACTCGTAGAGACTTTTCTCGAAAGTCGGAGTATGATCGTTTACGTCTATCAAGCGGATGACGAGCAGGACCTGGGCACGGTTGCCGATCCCATCGTCATCGCGGGCTTCCACGTACAGGTGGTACTCGGGCATGGTTTCCCTATCGAAACCATGGTTGTTGGTAGCTACGGTGATGACCCCGGAGGTTGCATCCAAGTTGAGTGAGGTATTCTGTGGACCGAGGATTTGTGTGTAGCGGATTTTCCCGCCAAGACCGGTGTCCATGTCTGTGGCGTGCACCTGGACGACTCGCGTCCCTGCGGTCATGTTTTCCGGAAGATCTACGATGTAGTCGTTCTGCTCGAACATAGGAGGATTGTCGTTGACGTCCGAGAGGTAGACGGTAACGTTGACCGAGGCCGAAAGGTTCGTTGCTGGACCCAACTCTTGGGCTAGGATCTGTTCAGAAAGGTTGGGTCAATTGTTTATCTTAGATTGATAAATTATATTCAATACACATACCTGAAAGTGGACATATTCTGCAGTTTCGTAATCCAGCAGCGAGTTATCGCGCACCCGAATCACAAAGTTAGCATGCCCTTCGGCAACGTTCGGTGAAATCTCAAACGTTCCGTTATTTCCGATCAGCGTCAGCGAAAACACTCCATTCTTGCCGGCGTCGTCGTCCATCACCCGAGGCGTGTAGGGATCGGTGAAGGACAACGTGGTGCCGGGTGCACAATTTTCCTCCAACCGGGTGACGTAACTGTTGTGGTGGTGATAAAGATAATTACAATCCTACAGTATTCTATTACATTGTATCGTGTTGTCAGTCGTCGTCCCCTATCTCTGATGCGATGATTTTTTCAGGGTCAGGGACATTGCGTGTCGGTGGTCGTCATTGTTGGCGGACATGAATAGATACTTACTGGTCGTTTTCAAAGTATGGCGGTGAATTGCTACGTTCCGGGAGGAAGAATGCCAACTGCACGGTGGTGGCCATGGCTGGAGGTTCATCGCGAGCGACCTTGACCTCTTCGGCGATGACTGTCAGCAGGACCGGGTCCCCGACGTGCGTGAGTGCCAGGATGTCGTCCAGAGGGCGCAGGAGGGAAATTTCACCTGGAGAAGAAGTGGAGTGAGGAATGCATTATGTGAGTGATAGTAGTAGTGTTGGTTTGCTGGAATTTGAACTTGGAATGGAGCTGTTATTTCCTTCGATTTATGGGTGTTTTGCGGGGAACAATTTTGAGACAAAAGCCGTTAAACTACTATACACTAGGTTTCAAGTTTCACGCAATAAATTAAGACTCACCACTCGTTTCATTGATGTCAAAGAATGACGTAAACGGATTTCCTTCGGAAACCAATCCATACCGAATCTCCCTCGGTACGCCCTTGTCACCATCCTCGGCGTGTACTTGCAGAACCTACAATCAATAGCAAAGTGAACATATGCTTGAACTAGCCTTTTCAAACCAATCTTACCTTATCACCGGGAATCAGCCCCGGTGTGAGCCGAGTGACCGGTGGCGCCACCGTGAAAACCGGTGGAACATCCTGCACATCCTCGACGATGATGACCACCTCCAAGCCGGCAATGTTCCTCGAATCCTGTCCTGGCTCCGCATAGGCATCCTGTGAAAGGAACGAGAAAATAAAAGCACGCACAAATAAGTTACACTGTGTAAACAGCCAGCCCGAGGGGAAGAATATGAAAATTAACAATCAGCAGATCGATAAATCTTAATTAACGAGACAGAAACATCTTGCTGGCACATTTATATATGTGGGAGCTCGCAGGGGGCGCAGCGCCTAGCGGGTGCTGGTTGGCGGCCACGTCGTCAATGACTGATGCCCTGTATGTGTTAACCGCATTTAACATGATCCGGTGAAACGAATCATTTATAATGATTATCGACTTGTGGGTTTCAAAGGTGTAAATGGCGTAAAACGAAGTAATTAAAAGTGGAACTTGATTCTCATGGAAAGGGGGATGAGAGATTTAAAATTTACCAGATTGATTTACTCCAACCACATACCCTGAAATGTCAATGAATGAGCGGCTTCCATTGGTTTTATCATAGTTTTGTTGGAATGTTACTAGGTCTTTCTTTTGACGTAGGACTACGTCTGTGATTTCTATATGGGGGTACACTTTGTGAAAACCGGTAATGGAACATGTAACAACATTATGAAAGATTTTGAACGTCAATAACTCAGCTCCCCCTGGACAAATTTCAATAATTTCATCACCAATCGGACAGAAGAAATATTTCGCATTTTCTAAATTCAAAAGTTAATCATTTTTAAATATGTCACTATTTAAAATTGCATGAATGTGCAACTGTTGCTATGATAATTCAAATTATCGCCCGTGAAAAGCGATTTCCCTAACACAGATTTTAAAGTTGAATTCCATCCGGTCTCACTAGAAGGTGTTTATTCAATCACCGCGTGGTGAGTGGTGGTGTTCTCCAGTACACAACGAAAGGCTCCCCGCAAGCAGCTAGCTATCCGCTGATCGGATTCAGTTCCAATCACCGTGTGTGGTGGTGTCAGGTCATCGGCATCAGCAGCAGTGCTTTCGGCGCGTGGCGTTGAATGTTTTTCTCCAGTACACAACGAAAGGCCGGCGGCCTGCAAGCATGAGCGTGAGTCGCTGTGGGCCATCTATGCCAAGCACGTCACCCTCATTCCAAACAACATACAGCTCACCAGCCTCATCTGTGTTTAACACCCTAATATAGCTCAGCATTACTCAACCATCACGACAAAACGGTACTTTTCAAGACCACCATAGATGTGTTAAAGAGTATATTTTGGACATTTGTTAAGGTCATCAATCGGATGTCAGCTCCCATATCAAGATAGAGCTGGAATTAGGGCGTAACAGCTTTAGTAAACAATGACTTCTTTCGATGATGTCTTAAGTCAAGGCTCACTCATCCAAATCAATATCACCATCAGGTCTGACCTCCCTTACCCGCCGGTAATGTTAGTTTGCGTGGGCGTGCTTTGAATTCCTAAAAATCAGCGAGAGAAGTCATTGTTTACAAAAGCCTAATTCCAGCTCAATTTAGATATGTTTAAATCAAACATACCATGTACTTTAAGGCATGGCCCCAATGGGTGCAATTTCAAAAACCAAAGTCGGGTGCGGCATGAAAATGGTCTGATTATGATTCACAGATTATGGACTGCAATTCTTAATACGCCAATCGATAGGATTTTTTTCTACAAATCTGTGAAAAATTAAGACTTTATCATTTTTCAAAATGTCACTATGGAAAATTGCCCGAATGTGTAACTGTTGCTATGAAAATTAAAATGAACATCGATTGCTTGTTTCAAAGTTGAATTCCATCCGGTCTCACCAAACGACAATCACCGCGTGGTGAGTGGTGGTGTTCTCCAGTACACAACGAAAGGCTGCCTGCAAGCAGCGAGCGATAGCCCACATGAGCATCCATTGAAGGAGGAAGAAGCCATACCGCTATTGATCGGAATCAGTAGCTCTTCGTGAGGCGCTGTGGGCCATCTATGTCAAGCGCGTCATACTAAAGAGAATACACAGAGGGGGACCCCCTCTCAAATTCATATTCCTACACAAAACACAAGCTTCTGCTGCATATGACGTTTTTGTTTATTTACATGCTGCTGCTTGCTATTCTATCCATTCCAATCGACATAATTGTCCAAAACGGGTTGAAAACGTTTTTACAACACTCCAAACTTATCAGGTGAGTGTGACTATTGTCGGCAGCCTCTTTTTCTTCGGCAATCTCTCCATTTGAACTGCGTGTTAACCAGCTGTTCTATTATCGGCAACTCGAAATCAGCCGTATATTGTAGTGCGTATATTTCATTTGCAGAAAAACCTGGTAACATAGGTTTGCTTAGTCGTAAAAATGTAATCATATTGAAGCTGAAAGACTAAGAAATCGTGCAAATACGTTCAGCGAAGTGTTTTGGTGAGAAAATATAGCAAAATTAACGTTCAAATTTGAGTTGCCGAAAACATTTAATGGGTGCCGAAGCCATCATTTACCCTATTTGTTTGGTTTACATGCATGGATTATCAAGTGACATACCGTATGCGCGATAATGTTTGCACCATCGTACAAATAAAGTTCCCGTTTCACCTATACATAACAATGCCTTGGTTTTCTTTGCATGTACGTAACCTATAGCTCATACCGTAGTAGGCTGTGTATAAAAGAAAATGATTTACTTAGTTTGACAGTTGCACCATGACGAAGTGGCAGCGTATTCGTGATTTGTCCCACGCGCAAATGTCGCAAAAAGACATTTCAATCGCCGTGGGAGTGTCCCGGTGGACCGTCAAAAGGGTTTTAGACCGAGAAAATAAAGGACAACTATCCGCGAAGGTGGCCACAGTTCGTCCGAGGTCAGCTTGGGTTCCGAGGGTTATCGTTGCTATCAAAAGGAAGATTCGGGTGAATTCAGTGCGTTCAATAAGGGAAATGGCAAAGGAACACGGGATCAGTGACTTTACGACACGGAATATCGTAAAGGAAGATTGAGGGGCGAAGTCGAGGGCACGGAAAAAAACTCACATGATTAACAACCGTATACGGGAGCTACGAGTCGAACGATACAAGAAAATCTTGAACTTCCTTAAGCGAAAAAATCCGGTAATCCTGTTCACCGACGAAAGCATGTTTACCGTCGATCCCGTATCAAATTCCAGAACCGCCCGGTATATTAGTTCTCTTCCGGTAAAAGACGTGGCCGACGAGCACAAGAACGTGTATCTGACCAAGCATCCTGCTAGCGTTATGGTGTTTGGATTGGTGGCTTCCGATGGCAAAAAAATGGATCCGGTGTTCATTCCAGAAGGCGACAAGGTATGTTCTTCCGTGGATCAAAGAACAGTACGGTCCGAAGCCAAATGGGGCTCCGTGCCACATGGGGCTCCGTGCCACATCTCAAACCGCACTCAGAAGTGGTTGCAGGAACATCTTCCGTTCTGGGCGAAGGATATGTGGCCGCCATCCAGCCCCGAGCTTAATCCGCTGGATTACTCAATATAGCGCGTCATGAAGGCCAAGGCCTGTTCAAAACGCCACTCGAGTACAGCAAGCCTCAGGCAAACATTGACCCGTACCTGGAGACAAATGGATCCAGACTACATTATTAGAACCTGCCGTGCATTCCGGAAGCGTGTGGAGGCCGTAATTGCAGCAAGTGGAAACTCGATCGATGATTAACATAGTTTAAGACTCTGAGAAATATCCCCCCTTTGAATTAATAAAAAAAAAAAATTTGAGAATTTTTTTAATTTTGACATTGCTTAATGGTGCAAACATTATCACGCATACGTTATAATACCGGTTGGAGCTTACCACCATAAAGATGGGTTTAGACAGGGCAAGTAAATTGATCAAGTCAGTTGAATTCAACTGACTTGAACGTGAATTGAACGTGTAAACCATGCCATTCAACTGATTTGATCAACACACTTGAATTGAAAGAAGTTGAACCAGGCTCAACTTTTCAAGCCAATTGAATTCAACTGAGTTGATCGTTTGACTTGTCTAGTTTAAGCTAGAGAGAGCCTAGTATAAGGTAGAGTCGGTGTATAATGAGTCACGCCAAGAGAAAAACAGTTGATCTCGCATCACGGTTTTCGAAGGATTCCCTTTCTTTTCACTTGGCAACAGAGGACTTCTACATCAACTTCAAATGACTTCTAGCTAGCACAAAAAATTTCGGCTGTAGTGAATCATTATATCAGTGATTTTGTCAAATTATCTTATCAAACAATAGTAGAAATTCTCATTACTGATCATTAGCAAACGTATCCCATGACAATTTAATGCTCACTGCGTGTTTATGATCATTTCTTCAATTTTATTTTATATTTTATTGCAATACCTTTCGTGGACCTTTCATAGCATCGTAATGTTTGTTTACTTTGAACGATAGGTAGCCGGTTTGACAGTTCAATAGGTAGACTTGGCTTCACTCTTGGCGTGACTCATTATACACCGACTCTAGTATAAGGGAGGAGCGGATTCAAAACAAACTCCCTTAGCAACCTATGCCTAGGTGAATTCTAGCAACACTGTCATTGCAATCAAGAAAGGCGCTGCTCGTTTGGCTCTGGTTTTGACAGTTCGTTTGGCTCAAAACTAGCCAGTCCGCTCCTCTCTTGTACTAAACGCTTTCTAGTCTAAACCCAGCTAAAATGTATTTACCTACTTTTCCCAGCTAAAATAACAGTAGTACTTCCATACTTTTCAGCACCCAGTGCTGAAAAGTTCTATTTGTCGACACTCTTTTGACTGCAAAAAATGTTGTATGCTCTGTATGTACTCGTTGCAAAATAAGATTTTTTTTCAGCACTCGTTGTAATTATCGCATAAACTAAGACTTCCCTTTGCAACTTGTTGCAATAATAGCTATTTAGATCCGAAAATGCTTAAATATTCCTAATAAACAACCACGCCAGCCACACATGGATCACTCTACAGTTGCAGCAAACTCCCGCGGTCGCACGAAAGCGAAAACTGATAGAAACAGATGTTAATTTATGTTAATTCGATCGTTTTCAATACAACTAACATTCCGCGCGGTCGCATTTTGCAGGATTATCACTACTGGACCATTCGATCTGCATAATTAGCCGGGTGACCGCTCCTCGTTCGGTAGTTTAACAAATATATCGTCCATTAGTGGCATCACTCCCAAGTGGATCTCTTATCTCATTCGAATGCATTAACAAAAGATGCAAACCAAACTCTACTTCCATAGCATACCATATTCAACCTAAACACCCAGAGCTGACATGGGCACTTAATCGATTACCATAATCGTTCAAACTAAAACAAAGCCAATTGACCATTTGATCGAAATTATCTTCCATCTCCCACACCGCACCGCACCGGACACAATTAGCAGGTCGTAAAGCACGATCAGATGTACCAAGGCACTAGCAGTTGGCCATTAATAGAAGAAAAGATCCGGCTTTGCACACGCTCGCACACAGTTTGATTGAGCTCTAAATAATAATAATCTGTCGCCGGGAATCGCAATCGTTAAAACACGATCCAACTGTCATAAATTGTCATAGGTTATGTGTTTTTCCCACAGTTGACTTAACACGCCGAGCACGCAGGGACAAATTGCGTGAATCGATCTCGTTTAGCAAACCTCAGAAATAATAATGCATCGGTTTGTATAGAGAGATGTCGATTGCAAAAAAAAAAAGAAACAGGCAAGTTGAGGTTAGGATTTGCTCCTTCGAGAAGCTGGTCGGTTGTGTAGTCGATGGAAGGTGCTAATGATAGGTTTTGTCGTCACCATCGGCATCATCGTCGTTCGTAACGGAACATGTAATGGTTGGTACGAGAGCGTTGAAAACGCAGAATGAATCCAGCTGTTTGGAAGTGGCATGATTTGTGGCGACAGGTCAAGGATCACAGTAACGTAATGGAGTGATTTATAGCGCGATTCCATCGGATGAAAGGTTGTTTTTGTTACGACAAATGGTGAAGTTTCAATCATCAGAGCAGACCAATGGAATGGTTCTGAAATGGTTTGGGATTTGCTATAAGTTGGTGCAGCCTTCTGTAAGTTTCTGTAAGAAATTAATATGAGCTTGAGCTTGAGCTTGGATGACCGAACATTTCAGTAGAAGGAAGGACGGCTTCGGCATGACAGACTATTTTCGGCAACCCAAATTGAAACGCTAATTTCACTGGATTTTCGTACGAAAACACTTCGCTGAATGCATTCTAACGATTCTTTAGGCTTTCAGCTTCAATTTGTATATATTTTTACCACTGAAAAATAGCAATCTAGCAGGGTTTTCTTGAAATGAAACACACGCACTACAAAATGCTGCTGATTTCGAGTTGCCGATGAAAGCATATCTGTTTAACACGCAGCTCAAATAGAAAAGTTGCCGAATAAAAATATGTTGCCCACAATAGCCGCTCTCACTAGAGAATATTGGAGCTTTGTAGAAGCGTTTCAAAACAGTTTTTGACAATTCTTTCGACTGAAATTGTTAGAGCAGCTAGCAGCAAAAGATTGTAAACAAACCAATACTGCATATGTGTACGTTCCTTAGAAAAAAAGGCTATAGAAAGATGATCGCCGCGTAGGTTGCCGAGAATACGTAAATTCCCCTAGTTGATTGACAAGAACCAGCGAAATTGCTCATAGATCCAAACGAATGGGGCCTGGAATGAGCTGTCCATTCTCTATGTACACGTTCGAAGGTTCAATATTTTATATGGTCCATAACGGCGCCGGCCACGTCCTTACGGTCATCGGGGGGAAGGGAAGAATTGTTAGTTTGACAACCGTTGACAACACCTCTGCATCTCCACGGTTGTCACAAGAGGGACGGATAAATGAGATCTGGAATCACTTTGGAAAGTAACGCGATCTTTTAAAGCCTGACATTAAAATTATGCAATCTTACGAGCTCAATTGTGTAAGGGGCTTGGTTTTCTGCCCAGTAAGCAAAAACGACTAACATTAGGTCAGGAGGAAAATCGATGAACTCTGTGTGTTCGTAAAGGATACAAATAACGTAAACAAAGAGATCAAGCAACTTGTGACTGGAATCAAATCTGGCATAACAGTGGCAGATCGGGAATTCCAAGAGTAGAGAAAAAGAGCCGAAAATGTCGAAAAGGCTCTCCTGGAGGTCAAGGAGAGCATGAGGCTGGCTGAAACACATCAGACGCCAAAGGGACCCACAAATCCGCGTCCTGAAAAGATAGATAGGGACACGCCAGGAGATGAGGAGGAGCCCAACAAACGCAAGGACGAGGAAGGCATCAAGGAGATGGGAGAAAATGGTGGGTGGCGTAAAGTCGAGAACCAGAAGGAGAGGAAGAAAAAAACAAAAGGAAGATGAAGTTAGGAAGAAGGAAGAGGAAGAGAGGAAGAAGGAAGAGAATAAGGAAGACAGGAAGAACAAGGAGAAGCCTAGGCCTCGTAGGGAGAGAAGCAAGGGTGACGCTCTGGTTGTTGAGGCGAAGGACAAAACTTCCTACGCAGCACTCCTCCGAAAAGTGAGAGAGGATCTGGAGGTAAAACTAGGCGAGAACGTGGTGAAAACCAGACGAACCCAGAAAGGCGAGATTCTATTTGCTACGGTTAAGAGCGCTGCTTTTAAGGAGCTCGTTGAAAAATTTCTTGGCGGGACGGCGAACGTAAGAGCCTTATCCCAGGAGTCAGTGGTCGAGTGCAGGGATCGAGATCACAGTAGAAGACGAGTTGAGAAGTGCGCTGAAGGTGCAATGCAACCTAGGAGACGTACCGATGGCAATTCGGTTGAGGAAGGCGTATGGTGGCACGCAGACGGCGTCGATATGACTTTCTTGGTACGCAGCTAACGAGCTGCTCAAGACATATCGAATCAAGGTTGGGTGGTCAGTGTGCCCGTTGAAAGCTATTCCTCGTGTATCTAAGAAAATGGAGAGATGCTACAAATGCATGGGCTTCGGACACCAGGCGAGAAACTGCAAATGCCCTGACAGATCTGATCTGTGCAAGAAATGCGGAGAGAAGGGCATAATCATTGCAGAGCCATATCGAGTCCCTCTCGATGATTCATCGAGAGGAACTCGCTTGATGATTCATCGAGAGGGACTCGCTCGATAATGGTAACTGGGTGGCGGATAGAGCAGGGCAGGTATCCCATTCAACAAGTGGTGGCGGGCTCATACGAAGGTTTCGTGATCGCCAAAATCAATGGAATCTATATATGTAGTTGCTACGCACCCCCGAGATGAACAATTGAGCAGTTCCACCAGATGCTAGATGGGCTCACCGGAGAGCTCATTGGACAGAAACCAGTCGTCATCGTAGGAGATTTCAATGCTTGGGCAGTGGATTGGGGGAGCAGGGTATAGCCTGCTGGAAGCTCTGGCAATGTTGAACGTCAGTCTGGCCAACTTAGGAACCATCAGCACCTTCCACAAAGATGGTAGGGAATCCATTATCGACGTCACTTTCTGCAGTACGTCGCTAGTGGCAAATATGAACTGGAGAGTGTGCGAAGAGTACACCCATAGTGACCATCAGGCGAACGGACACCGGTGGAAATGCGGTAGACGAAAGTATCGAAGCTCTAAGGGTAGACAGCAGCGTTCCGGGCCTAAGCGCGAATGAGTTGACCGAATCATTAGCAAGGGCATGTGACACAACTATGCCGAGAAAACTGGAACCAACGAACAGGCGGCGTCCAGCTTACTCGTGGAACGAAGAAATTAGCACCCTCCGTGCTCGGAGAACTTTGAGATTAGGGCGTAATTGCTTTTGTAAACAAACACGACAAACGCCGATTTTTCGTGAATTAAAGCTCAATCTAAAAAAAATTACGGCACAAACAGGTAGAGAAATGATTCCTCCGTCATTTGGTATGATTTGTTCATGAGATTGAGATTCAATTTACGAGAAATCGCCGATAGATTTGTTTGTTTACAAAAGCAATTACGCCCAAATCTCAAAGTTCTCCAGAGTTGTCTTCTAGCCAGAAAGCGCGTCCAGATAGCAAGAACGGAAGCAGACGGAGAGGTGTCCCGAGAGGCCAGGGTTGCACTAAAACGAAAGATAAAGCTGTGCAAGTCAAACAGTTTCAAGGAGCTGTGCCGCGATGCCGATGCCAACCCCTGGGGCAACGCATACCGAGTCGCGATGGCGAAGATCAGAGGTCCAACGATGCCGGTTGAAATGTGTCCCAACAAGCTGAAAGTCATCGTGGAGGGACTTTTCCCACAGCATGACCCAACGACTTGGCCACCTACGCCATATGTCGAGGAAGATGAAGACAACGTTGAACAAGTCTCCAACGAAGAACTCCTAGCAGCAGCGAAAGGGTTGAAGGCGAAGAAAGCTCCCAGCCCGGATGGAATTCCCAACGTGGCGTTGAAGGCGGCCATCTGGACGAGGGTCAGTTCCCTGATAGGTGGAAGGTACAAAAGCTTGTGCTGTTGCCAAAGCCCGGAAAACCGCCGGGGGATCCTGCATCGTATAGGCCAATATGCTTGCTGGATACTGTCTGAAAGCTCTTGGAGAGGATCATCCTGAACAGGCTGACGAAATGCACGGAGAGTGAACACGGGTTGTCAGAGAGGCAGTTCGGATTCCGGAAAGGGAGATCGACAGTGGATGCAATTCGGACAGTGATTGACAGAGCCGAGAAAGCTTCCAAACAGAAGCGGAGAGGAAATCGATACTGCGCCGTGATTTCGATTGATGTGAAGAATGCATTCAATAGCGCCAGCTGGGAGGCCATAGAATGAGAGTTCCAGACTACTTACGAAATCGCTTAGAATTACGGCGGGAGTTCCACAGGGCTCCATTCTAGGTCCCACGCTGTGGAACGGAATGTACAATGGCGTGCTGACACTCAAGCTGCCCAAAGGAATTGAGATCGTTGGCTTTGCGGACTGTCCAGTAACTTCAAAGCAGTGCAGCGGGCAGAAATCACCGTTGGAGAGCACACCATTTTTTCGAAGCGCGTGCTGAAGTATCTGGGAGTGATGATCGACGACCGGCTAAACTTTAATAGCCACATCGAATATGCTTGCGAGAAGGCGGCGAAGGTCATCAACGCAATAGCCAGAATCATGTCGAACAATTCTGGTCCAAGCAGCAGCAAGAGGCGTCTTCTGGCGAGTGTGTCCTCATCGATACTAAGGTACGGAGGTCCAGCCTGGATTGAAGCGCTGAAAACGAAGCAGAACCAAAGGAAATTGAGCAGTACGTTCCGGCTCATGGCCATGCGAGTCGTGAGTGAGTACAGAACCATTTCGGAGGCAGTTTACGTTATCGCCGGTATGATCCCAATCGGCATCACCTTGGCGGAGGACTATGAGTGCTATATGACGAGAGAAACCAGAGGAGTACGAAAAATGGTGAGAACGGTGTCGATGGCTAAGTGGCAGCAGGAGTGGAATGCAGCAGAGAACGGTAGATGGACACACAGGCTAATACCGATTCTTTCGACCTGGGTGAACAGGAAGCATGGAGAAGTCAACTTCCACTTGACGCAGTTCCTGTCTGGTCATGGCTGCTTCAGGAAGTACCTGCATCGGTTCGGACACACAACGTCACCCTTCTGTCCGGAGTGTGGGAATGTGGAAGAATCACCGGAGCACGTGGTCTTCGAATGTCCTAGATTTGATGCTGTGCGATAGGAGATGCTCGCCCTTAGCACGGAAAATGTCGTCGAAGAAATGTGTCGAGAACAGTAACGCAGGTCATGTCAGCGCTGCAGAAAAAATGGCGAGAAGACCAGCTAGAAAGTAGTAATGTGCTCACACAAGTGCGAAGTGAAAGCCGAAGCCGGGAGAACTCTCCGTCGGAGTAGGCTGAATCCACCACCGGAGATTAGCCGAGTAGAACGTCGAGCCAAATGGCTCACAAATTGGAGAGACGGTCAGCGAACTGTGGAAGCGCCAGTTAGCTGAGGTAAAGCGAGGTGCACAGCCCTCTCCTAAGTAATACGACAAGTGGTTCTGGAGGAAAAGGGCAAGGCGTCGATGCGGTAAGAATCCCACACGCCATGTCACATGTCTGAGCTTTCTCCACTACTCTATCCATGCTCAGGAATAGGCTAAAGGTGAATAAGAAGCTCTACTATAATTTGATTTCGCATGCTTTTCTGCTGAACCTGCATTGGAGAGAATCGAAGCAAGTATGTGCGTCGTTCTACAATATTATAAATAAAAATAATCTAGAGCGTAGATAGAACACGACATAAAAATAATTGCATCGTCTGCATGGCCTACTTATATCATTCTCTGCGGTATTCGCTGCGGAGGATGATAGGGAATGCAACTAACATTGAATGTAATAATTTTTTGGTTTGCGTGTAGTTTCATTATATTCACGAAAGTTTCGAGTACTTCGATGATGATCAGAGAACTTCAAAGCAATTCCACGAACTTCAGGAAAATTGCAGAAACTTTCAAGGATTTCCGAGGACTTAGGAAATATTCCGAGAAACTCAGAAATGTTCCGAAAACTTCAGGGTCATTGTGGGATCTTCAGGGGAGTTATATGCATATCAGGATAATTTCCAGATCATTAGAAAATTTAGGAATCTTCAGGGAAGCACCAAAAACATCAGGGAAGTCCACGAAAGTTCAGAGAAGAATAAGAGAAAGTTACGCAAGCTTCAACAAAGTTTCCAAAACTTCTGGAAATTTATGGGTGCTTCGAGGAAACGTTAGGATCATGGCAACTCAATTAACTTTAGAATAATAGTGGAACTATTACAAAATACCTAAATATTTCTGGGAAGTCTAGAGAACTTTACAGAAGTTCAGAAATCTTTCGGACAGTTGGAATAACATCAGGAAAAGACGTAAAACACCAGGAAAGTCTAGACTTTCGAGGAAGTTCTAAGATGTAGAAGAATTAGATCCGATTGGCAGTCGAGTGATGCAAAATTTGAAATTTTTGCTCAACAGTCCTCAAACGATTTCAAATAGGGTTCTGATCAGCCTCCAAAATTTGAGGTCATTTGTTAAGGGAAGCTCAAAGAACTGAATTTTCAGGAAATCTTCGAGAATACAGCAGTTCAAAGAATTTCGGGAACTTCATTGAAGTTCAGAAAATGTTAGGGGAGATCCGAAAACTTCAGGGAAAATCCGAGATCTTCAAGTAAGTTTCATGAACATCAGCAGTATGCAAGAACTTTTTAAAAGAAGTTGCGTATGCTTTGAAGCAGTTTCTTAAATTGGGGGAACTTCAAGGAAGATGATAGTAGGTCTCTTAATTTCAGGGAAATATTGAGATGCCCCAACATTTTCAAATAGTTCAGAAAACTTCATAAAATGTTTGAAAGTTCCACCGAAGTTCAGAGGATTCTATTAAGTTCAGGTCAGTACTAAGAGCTTTATAATAAATTCTAGATTTCTAGGGAAGTTCCGAAAACGTCAAGGAAAATCAGAGAATCTTAGTACGGTTGCCGTAGCTTTGGAAAATTATAGAAATTTTCCGAGTACTTATGGGAAATTGTTAACTAGAAATTCCTTCTAGAATTCCTGAAAAAATGGGAACTCTTGTAAAGTCTAGAGAAGTGTAGTAAAGTATAAATATTTCAAGAGAGGTGTCACATCTGGGTAGTTATGAAAACTTTAATGCATTTTCATTTACTTCAGGAAAAGTTGGGAAATTCTGAGGAAAAGTACAATGAACTTCAGGGATGTCAAGACAAGAGAACTTCGAGGAAGTCCAGAGAAATTCACGAAAAATTCCGAGAACTTCAGGAAAGTTCCAGGATTTTCAAGGATGTTCTATGAAAATTGCAAGATCTCTATGGATTTTGCATAACAGCTAATATCTGATTGTAGCAGATAACAGTTACGTTTCAAGCTACGCTGTCTGTTGGAGATTATTATTCTCGCTTGAAATCATGGCGTCTATTGCCTAATTCCCAATTCTTATTTGTAAACGATGACAGTGACAAAAGCATGGTGGTGTAGATGGCTTATCAGAGCCTGGAATCAAGTCTCGTTTTAAAATTTGTGGCATGCTGATTGTCGAAATTTTTTACCAATAATCTAGTTTCAAATAGAGGGAACTTTCTTGCGTGTACATTCGGGTGGTTCAAAATATCGATTGATTCTAAATCAGGTCCAGATAATTCTTCCAAAAATTTGAGCTCATTTGCTATGGGAAATTTTGGATTATATTAACTCGAGTTTACCATACCCCCATAACCTCAATCAGCTGTCGCACTCTATTACGAATCAATCATCATTAGCCAAACCACATCATAACTGAATGCATTCATACGAAATCGCAAGACCCCACAAAGTGCAACAAGCAACATTCCATTTCGAATGCCCCCAACGTCGTTGTTGCCGTCCCCATATGGAGGTGGCCCCCTCGATTATCGTCAATCAAACCCTATTCGGAAGGTTCCCAATAACCCATTTCGAAGCGAATTAAATTCAAATAGATCAACTTCTTTTTTTTTCGCATGTATAGTTCACCGAAAAGCCACTGGCCAGCACACATATGGTGGCGGCTTCCATTGCTTTGATTTGTTTCTGGACCGTATTTAAATCGTCTATCTTTGATCGCATATTGATCCGATCGGGCGCGGATCCAGTTTATGATTAATAATATGTATCATTTGGAATTGGCCATTCAAATGGACACTGACAACGACGACGACGATGTGATTTGCGTGTCCAATTTGCCGCGGTCGTTCGCGCGCCTTGACATAAGGGGATCTGTCACAGAAAACCACACAAGCGTGTGGATCAATATATTTGCCATTTCGGTGCTTTTGTTTTTTGCTCCACTGTCTTATAGGTTAGGTTGGACCAGGGACACGGGTTGGCGAGTCATTTGTCACATCAGAATGGCGAGTGTCCCCCGTGGGGCTGCTTGGAATTTTTGTTCGGAAGATTGTTCTACCGAGATTGGCAACGTTTACCGTTTAGCTGACTAATGCCGATGGTAAATATTTGCTTTGCGTTCTATTTCCCCCGTAATCCAACGTGCGACAATGTATTCCTCTGCTACAATCCGGTTGAAGTAGGTGCGATAGCACTAATTGGATGGAATTATTGCCCGAAAAGCGACGAACAAAAAAAAAAAGGCAATGTGCCACATGGGTGCAAGTGTGACACATCCAGCAGGCGCTGCTTGCCTGGTGCCACAAAATAAACAGCTCACTGAAACCGAAAGTGATTTTTTCGCTTCGCGTTCGTGTGTTTTGGTCCGAGTTCCGCTTTCGGTTCGTCATCCGCAGCCGGCTTGCCCGCGTCGCGGACGGTCATTAAAAAAGTACGTTCGTTGACCCACATTCGGTTCGGGGCTCTCTTTTGTGATTATTATTCGCCATGTGTTCACGGTTCTCTCGGTGAGTTGTGAGTAGCAGTATTGATTTGTTTACTTCGTGTTTGCTTTCCTTTCTTCCGAAAAAAAGAAAAGACCAGTAGTTTTGTGTGATTCGATAATCGTGTTGTCGAATTAAATAATCATAAGTTCGAATGCCGGGGTGCTTGGAAAATTTCGGAGGTGACTGACCCGATTGCCATCGCAAACAGCTGTCAAATGGTAAGTGATGGAATGACGAATTCGTCATATTTATATAAAAATAGACTAAAACGTCCGAGCTTTGAAGAAATTGAAGCAAAGGCAGACTGAAACTTACGTTCGCCAGAACGGTGAGATGGTACATGGCCTGCTTTTCGAAATCTAGCGGTCCCAGCAGGAAGATGGTTCCTTCGGTCATCTCCGGCGAGATGATCTTCTGTCGGATGGCGAACAGCGGCGAACCCTATGAATGGATAGAAGGAATCGAAAATCAGCACACTGCTGTCAAGCACAACCCCAATATGGGGCAGAAAACTCACCCAGAGTTCCAGATAGACCGGCTTCGCCAGTAGGGGATTCTTGTTTGCCAGTACGTAGTCCAGTTCGGTTCCCTTTTTGGCATCCTGCGGAAAGGGAAGAAAAATGGCAATTAGATTAACGATTGAACCGGTAATTACTTTAGCAGAGTTAATGTTAATTAAGGTACTAATTGTATGGTACTGTATGTGCGTACGACGCGAACGATGGCTTCAACAGTCGGCAGCCAATCCAATCAATGCGGTTTCGGATTTCAATCGATACACCTGACAGATGGTGATAAATGGGCACCACGTGGGACAAACAATCCATTCAAATGTCGCGGAACCAAGCAGGCGACAGGATTTATGTCTCCGCTGCAACTTTGTAGCTCTGCGTCGGAACTGTAAACTGGAGCTGATCTTTTCCCGATCGAATTCGAATCCGGGAAAGGTTAAATTTCCGCACGAAAAGATTCAGAACTCTCGACAGAACTATTAACTAAACATGGTGCGCGGAAATGGCAATGACAGATGTGCGACCGCATATAAAATATGCCTGCATGGCAGTGGTATATTCTGCAAACATCATCGCTTAATACATAAGCTGTCAAGCGGTGGCTCCGGTGGCGGCGGTGAAGCTCTATGATAGGACCAGAGAGAGAGAGAGATAGATCCCATGTAAGGAAGTCCAGGAAATCGCGCGCTCGGGTTAATTTATTACGTAAAAGACCGCATCATCAATTTGCTGCCACCGTGCGTGGCATTTTCTATGCTGCTGGTTGGTGAAGAGAGATGACACACATTCCGGATCAGCAGCGCAGGAGGAACGCTGACCACAGTGCACTGAAGCTCGGGTGAGGTTGAGATGGGAGTTGGGGAATTCCTTCGGGTGGCACTCTGGTGGCAGCAGTAGAAATTGAGGTGACATGCCGAACAAAAAAGGGTTTCTTCGTGTTTACCGAGAAGAATGCTGTAGACGTTCTCTTGATTTTTCGAAGTTTGTACTGATGGTTAGATTTCTGCACCGTTGTTTCGTGATGTTTAGGCTATTTTTTACTGCGACATGTTTTTTTCTCTTGTGAACAGCGGAAATCTTTATGATGCCTCGAATACGATTAACACTAGTTTAGTAGATTGGTGTTATTGACAACTCCAATATATATTTTTTCACTTCCGGAATTGAATGATATACAATCTGAAATCCTTCAGGAACTCCTCCAACTTTCCCCCTGAAATTTCCTCTGCAAACCACCAAAGATCAAATATGCAGGGAATGGGCTCGGCGTAGTTTTTAGCACCCACGTTAAAGGTCAAGAGTTCGAATCTCATCTCGAGACAAGTCACGACTGACCTGAACATGTATTAATGTGGGGGAATTTCTTCATAAATTTATCAGATATTTGTCGGTAACTTTCAGGATGTTTTTGGAAGTCCATGGAGTTGTTCCTCCAGGGATTCATTCACAATCTTCTCCAGAACATTTTCTGGATTTTCTTCGAGAGTTCTTAGGAAGCTTTTCTACATTTATTCAAGGATCCACACTGAAATCCCTCCTAAACTCCTAGTGGTCACTGATGGAAACAATTTCTTGGTGAATTCTACCTTAAATCCCTCAGGGATCCATTTCATAATCCTGCGCAAATTCCACCTGGCACAATTAAAAAAAAAAATGTTTGGTGGGAATTGGGTTGTTTAGGGGTATTGAAGTAAATACATATTCGTTATCTGCATTAAAAATTGAACCGAAATCCAAAATTTCATCAATTGCGGTAAACTGGAACTATTTTAAATAAGTATGATTACATTAGCAAAAATCACCATATTACCGCCCCTTGGTACGACTTTGTATGGGAGCGAGCTGCCAACGAATAAATTTAGTGTCAGCGAACAAAAATTTAAATCTTGATTTAAAATTTCGAGATAAATGTCTACGGGATCGATGAAAATATCGTTGTGCTCAGAAAACGAAGCTCTATCAGATGGTGTATTTTTCGAAGTTAAACAACCAATTTAAAAAAAATATGCTTGTTATGTGCTTAAGGGATTTTTTAAATGATGCTTCAAAGATTTCTTCCATTATTTTCAAGGATCCATTCCGGAATCTAACAGAATCTTATTATGGAATCCTTGAACAATGTCGGTGGGAATCCTTTCATCAAAAATCCATAAAGAGTAACTTCAGGAAGCCAGGTATTTTTTCTGATAGCCATCAACTTCCTTTCGACTCCTTCAGAGATTTTTCCTGACTAGAATACTTCTTGTGTTCCATGGGGAACCCTTTTGTGATTTGTTTTGCAATGCATCTAAGATCTATTTCTGAATTCTTTCTTCAATATTTTGGGTAGTTCAGTGTGTATCCTTCAAGAATTTCACCTGATACATCGGCAACCGTATCAACCTTAGCGATCACAAACGAAGTGACAGACGGAGCGGCTGGAAAACTTTGGTAACAAACCTGCTATTGCAATTTTTCAGTGTACCACATGGCAACACTACTACTGGATTGTACACACATGGCAACACTAAATGTAGTAGAATGTTTTGGTTCTATCTCTTCCAGTGTACTCAAAACTGTTATGCACAAATGGAACACACTTTGCACACTGTCAAAGATCATTGCACACAAAATCAACTTTGTTCAAATCAAAACAAAAATACTAGCCTATCTGGTGGATGATGGCACAAGCTTCTAAGAAGTTTCTATTACAGCGAACCACACTATTTTAATTGATTTCTTAACCAGTTAGTCGTCTGTCACTTCGTTTGTGGTAACGATTGTGTTTAATTATCGTTTGTTGTATTTGTTTACTTTTTTTTATCGTGTCGAGCACAGGCATGGAAAATCATTTACATTCATTTCATGCATTCATTAACATTCATTTGCCCCTAACTTTTTTCATCAACAGAATTCCACAAAATGATGCATGGAGTTTTTATAGGTTTTGTTATTAGCTACAATTTTTGCCACTAACTCGAATCTGTATCTCTTATGCATCACGAGTTAGAGCGGGCAGAACTCGTTACTGTTTTTCAGTGAATGTAAAATTTGCTCTGGTTCGTCATGCATAAGAGATACGGATTTGGGTTTTTAACAAGAGTTGGAGCTAATAACAAAACCTAGAAAAGCTTCATGCATCATTTTGTAGAATTCTGTTGATGAAAAAAGTTAGGGGTAAATGAATGTAAATGAATGCACGAAATGAATGTAAATGATTTTCCATGCATGGCTCGAGCATATTATAAATTCATTGGAAGCATTTATTTGTGCAGTGTTTAGTATTTTTCGCGTTTACACATCCAAACACTCAAAGATAAATTAAATCAAAAAAGCTTAAAAAGTATGCAGTTTCCCGCTTCACCTTATTGAGTCCGAGCCATAATTACTTTGGCAGTAGTCATGCATGATTAAATTCGAAATAATCTTTCCAGTATTAAATTTTATTCTTTTTCAATACTTTTTTGCCAGTGAATAATCAAAAAAGATTAAAATTCAATCAAAAATTATTCAAATAGAATCAAAAATGATTAAAATTTATTCAAAAATAGATAATCTACAATCTAATCAACCATGATTAAACTGGGATTAATATCAGATGCTTATTTTTTAGAAAGAGAGGATTAATTTTTAATCATTCGATATGATTAAACTGAGTTTAATGTCAAATTGATTAAATTTCAAGCAAAATGGGAATAGTTCAATTTATCAGTGAAGATTTCGTAATCAGCGATTTTATAAAGTGCCTTTCTCTGCACTTGTTGTATTGTTATTGACTCTACCAATCTTCATCAGTGCCACCTCGAATCGATTAGTTGAACCACTGTTTAAAGCATAACAAATCGAGCAACCACGTCTTGTGTTGAGTCTACTTTTTGGCGCTTGCATTTATCAGTACTGATTCAGGGTGGTATGCACTCGTTGCCAAAAAGATGTTGGTGATTCTGATCGCATTACCTGCTATGGTTATTGCGGATGCTCGTTCCACGTGTTTTGTGCGCAAGTTGATCAACCACTAATGGAAATGTTAGGCGAACATGCACGCAACGCGTACTGTATGTGCGATAGCTGTGCTGATCTGCTCTCCAACGACCAGTTCCGGAGAATTGCCAAGCAAAATTCAGGTGCCTGTGGATACCTGGGACGGGACTTGACAATCGGGTAGCGATTTCGAGCCAATTTGCTGTTAAATCCGAGCCAGTTTCTGATTGGTCGATTTGGCAGTAGCAATCGTGGAATAAAAAGGGTAGAGGGTTCGCATCAATCTGGCTGCCAGTGATGTCGGAATCAATGTTGACGTCAATGGCGTTGATAATTGTTTATATTTGCAAAAGGAAAGCTGAAAAATTGAGTGCACTGCATGTTTTAAGCGATGGATATTTTTGTTTGTTTATGGCTGTTTTTATTGTGTTGAGCAAAAATGATATATAAACTGCAAGACTGCGGTAGAAACTCCTAATAAAATCCAAATTAAAATAGAAAAAAATATTTTACATTCCTGGCATCATTGGTCAACTCCGCCAAACACCACGCACAACTTTCCGAAGGGCATTCTTCAAAAACATTAAGAAGAGTGAGAAGCTCGATTGTCAAGTCCCGTCCCGGGTGGATACGATGGTTCATCAATTCAGTTGTAGCGAAAGTTGGGGCGAAATCATTCAAACCAATGACTAAGTCAGGAAGTGGAGAGACAACAATCAGACGAACCTGACAGTCAATACCTCTAATAGAAAGCGCGATGACGATGCTAAGTCCACTAGCAAGCTTCCTAGCGTTAGGGGTACCCAACCCGGGGGCAACTTGACAACTTCAGTATATTGCCAGTGTACCCCGACAATTTGGTGCAGGTGGTTCTGTCAAACTCACAAGTTTCAGAAAAGTTATCTGAATAGTGCGTATGCAGAAATGATGTACAATAAATAAAATCTAAGCTTGAAATTCATCTCATTGTCGCGCGCCCACCAAACCGGAACGCGCGTCTCTCGTCAAAATTGACATTAGTGACATAGGAACCCAAATAACATTTCAAGTTTTATCAATGTTTTATAGCATTCTACAAGTCTAAATAATGGTATACAGAACCTTCATAAAACCCAAATTGTTACTTGGGAAGTTCAGTGATGCCAGCGAGAAATCCCGGTTTGGTTTTTCAGTTGTATGCACAATTCATAATCACTTTATGAAACTTTTGTTTTATATAGTCTCGTGTGTCTTTGAGCAGAACAGAACCAAACGTTTAAACATATGATATGTAAAACGAAAATATGTGATTGTCATCGAATTCATGGAAACAAATAAGAATTGAGCGAGGATACTATCGGTGATTTCGACGTTATCAGGTACTAGCTTAAAAAAGTACTTTGTGCGTTTTTCGAAGGTCTTAAATGCATTAAGCTAAATATGTAATATCTCATGCAAGTTTAATAATTTTCAATTTCAGCAGTTTACTTTACTTGCCCCATAAGAGAAACACGGGAAAGTAGACATTTTTCATTTTACAGGTGCAGGACAAGCCTTCATTGCATAACTATGCTCAAAGCAATAATCTGAAGGATAGTCAAATTCAAGAGCAAAAAATAGCTGAAGAAAACAAAGTATTTTTATTGCCAAACTGCGAAACTCGCTTCAATTTGTATGGATTTATTTCATTTCACCTCGAAAATTATAAATTAGCTCTTTTCATATGGCATTCTCGTATGTTGTTTGACATCCACACATGGTGAAACAAAAAGTTGGTTTTCCATAGAGAAATACCGTTGCGGCGGTGAAGGACAATCCGTTTGTTTACGTCGCGTGGCGACATCTACTATTTGCAATTGGGTACGTGAAACTAAGATTATCTGTCACCTTGGCGGGGACTTGGGGATACCAAACCAGCTAGCAAATCTCATGACACCGTTTGGATCTATATGCCTGCATCTCGAAAGCGGATATCGTATCGCTCACTAGAGATTCCCTGAACCTGGACGACAACGTAAATCCAAGAGTGGTTAAATTGGTACCAAAAGGTAGAGATCTCGCGAGTTTAAGGTAGGTGTAATCAAAGCAAGGGGGGGAGGTGGCTGTCAAATATGTACAATCGTCGCCTACCTCGCATAACTGGTTCCAAACGTAAACAAGCCATAAGAAACCTACAGCGTTTGTTTACGTTTGGAACCAGTTTCATACAAGATGATCAGTAGGCTGATTTGACAGCACGTCCCCCCCCAGGATCAAAGCCCTCCTTAACAGTTGTGATAGGATATGGTGAGGGGGTATTCCAGCTTGTGCAACTCATGTGAGCGAATGGCCACGTATGTTGGGCCACTGTAACCTACTGCTTTGCGCTGTACCATTCCATTTGGCTCTATGTCAATTCCAGCATAAACAGAGAGTATTAGTTTGTGACGGTTCGCCACCACCCAGCCATGATTTTGAAATGTATCAGTAGTTGCGCTTGCTTATTTGCAGCTGTAATTCCAATCGTGCTTTGTCGTCCTGACTCAAGAATGCTACCTCACTAGGGCCCAGCAGCGAAGACATTCCTTCCAACCCTCGGATGGTAGCAGTGTAGAATTTTCCGTATAAATGTTTGGAATGTTGATCGTTAGTAGCTCGAAGAAGCTTAACAGAAACGGTTGAAACGTGTCGTTTACCTTCCTGCGTATTTGACCGACGTGGAAGTAACCTCAAATAAGTTGCGGAGCGAGTGACCTGAAACCCCTTCAGTAGCAATGCCTCATGAAGTTCCGGAAGAGTTTAATACGTCGGATTCTTTCCTCTTGGCGCTTTTCTTCAGCAGCGGATCCATGGAACGATATAGCAACAATCATTATCAACAACCCAGGCTACTTTTCTTCGACGCGTGGTCTACTAACTGTTGAATGCACATGCAAATAATCCCTCGCTTGTGGTATGTTCTGCATTAAACTTTGGACTGACTTTTACTGCTTAGCACAGAACTTTTTCTGCCTCTCCTGGCCTTGAACTTTCTTACGCAGTTCACTTTCCTTTTCCTTCCGATCCGAAAGAAGTTTCTTTAAGCAAGCCATTGTCTTCACGCTCCCTTAGCGTACAACATTTGGCTTCGGTGGCTTCGAACCGTACTGGTCTTTGATCCACGGAAGAACATACTTACTTAAAATCCCGATATAGACCTCCGTGTTGACCTTGTCGCCTTCTGGAATGAACACCGGGTCCATTTTTTTTGCCATCGGAAGCCACCAATCCAAACACCATAACGCTAGCAGGATGCTTGGTCAGATACACGTTCTTGTGCTCGTCGGCCACGTCTTTTACCGGAAGAAAACTAATATACCGATCGGTTCTGGAATTTGATACGGGATCGACGGTAAACATGCTTTCGTCGGTGAACAGGATTACCGGATTTTTTCGCTCAAGGAAGTTCATGATTTTCTTGCATCGTTCAACTCGACTTCACGCCGCAATCTTCCTTTACGATCTTCCGTGCCGTAAAGTCACTGATCCCGTGTTCCTTTGCCATTTTCCTTATTGAACGCTCTGGATTCACCCGAATCTTCCTTTTGATAGCAGCGATAACCCTCGGAACCCGAGCTGACCTCGGACGACCTGTGGCCACCTTCGCGGTTAGTTGTCCTTTCTTTTCTAGGTTTAAAACCTTTTTGATGGTCCACCGGGACACTCCCACGGCGATTGAAATGTCTTTTTGTGACATTTGCGCGTGGGACAAATCACGAATATGCTGCCACTTCGTCATGGTGCAACTGTCAAACTAGGTAAATCATTTTATTTCATACACAGCCTACTACACGGTTAGAAAAAAGTACCCAAAATTAAGTTCTTTTCACTCATCTCGGCACTATAGTGCAGGAACCCAAAAGTAGGTAAAGCGGGTCAAAGTAATTTTCATTTACTTATGTGCAGTTCGTATGGAATTTTCCACTGGCTTTTTAACCAAAAGTAAGTTAGTTGTACCCAACAGTAGGTAAATATGATTATACTCAACGTTGGGTTCCCACACTTTACTACCCCTGTTGGGTGGTTTTGCTCCTCCGTTTTTGACAACATTTGAAGGAGAAAAGGAGACAAACTAGTCAAAAGTAGGTAAAAGTGAACTTTTCGTTGGGTACTTTTTTCTTACCGTGTACGGTATGAGCTATAGGTTACGTGCATGCAAAGAAAACCAAGGCATTGTATGCATAGGTGAAACGGGAACCTTATGTGTACGATGGTGCAAACATTATCACGCATACGGTAAATAACTTAATATATCACCAAATTTTCTTACAATCTCGTCACAGATTCGCAATAAATCGTTTTTCAATAGCTCTTGTGCCGGCGCTCGCTCGGCTGGGCGCTTCACCGAATTTTCGAGCACATGAGTGCTGTCTGCACTTTCCGTGGGTTTTTAACTGTCTCCAATCACTGCTGTCACTGAGGAGTTCTCTGGGATTTGTTTACTCGTGCCAGCTTTTACCCAGAACTGCAGCAACTTTCCTTTTCGACCCATGCTTCTCTTGTGGAGTTCTGAAGTTCTTGGCTAAAACCGACGATTTAAACTCTTTGGGATCCTGTTTTTAAAGCTCATTCCATTGCTCAATAAGTAAGAACTGAGGACTTCTTGTGCCTACTTTTTGTTTTGGATGGGTTGGCTTTCACTACACTGCCAAAGAATTGCTGGAAAAGCTGGTTTCGATCCATTTTCTCACACTTTAACGATCACATGGAAAACAACCTGCACTAGCGCGATGCGTATCGATCATTCAAACTCCTAATAGGAAATAGGTAAACAAACAGTACTCTACAAGCACTGGCCTTGTGACAGCTGCACGGAGAAATAAAACTACCCAAAAATTTAGTTTTTACACTGTATGTTGTTATTCCTTAAAATTGAGTTAAATGCAAAAGTTTAACGAAAGTAAACAAAAAATCAAGATAGAAAATTAAAACACATCTATTTTGCAAACAATTTGATGTGATGAATTTTTGACGTACGTATTCAAACTTTACTTATAAAAAAAAACAAAAAATCGTTCTATTTATTTATTTTTCTCTTTGTTACGTAACGCAAAGCCTTACTCCCCCTCCCCTATGTAGCAATTATTAGCAATAGAGGTGACCCCTCGCTTAAAGGGGGAAGCGTTACGTAATTTATGGACGCCACCTGATACACCTAGTGTATTATGTATGTGGGGAAAATCGGGCAAAATGGACAATTACTAAGGTCTGTACAAGATGATTTCCATGCATTCGGTTCCCCAGGCATTTTTACTATAGTGCAGGGCATATACTTACCTTACCAATCGGGCTAAGGCCATCTTGTCCTCTGCTGTCCGAAGAAGTCGTCTCCACTTTACTCGATCCATGGCCACACTTCGTCAGCCTCGTAGTCTGCGAAGGGTCCGCAGGTCGCATTCTACTTGGTCGATCCACCTTGCCCGCTGCACGCCTCTGCTTCTTGTTCCTGTTGGGTCGCTTTCTAGAACCATTTTAACTGGGTCATCGTGCGGCATTCTTACCACGTGCCCAGCTCACCGTAGTCGTCCTGTTTTTGCAATGTGGACGATGGATGGTTCTCCCAGCAGCTGGTGAAATTCGTGGTTCATTCCGTCATGCATCTGCACTCCACCGTAGATGACACGTAACACCTTCCATTCGAAAACACGTTGGTCCTCCACGAGCATAGTCCTAGTCTTGTGGCCGCAGAGGACCACCAGTCTAATCAGCGTCTTGTAGATAGTCAACTTCGTGCGGCGGCGAATTTTAGTCCAACGTAGGCACGATTCCCTGCCGTAATGCATCTTTGAATTTCTCTGCTGGTATCATTTTCGGCGGTCACCAGTGAGCCCAAATACACGAACTCGTCGACCACCTGAATTTCGTCACCGTCAATCTGAACTCGGGGTAGGAGGCTAACATTGTCTTCCCTAGAACCTCTTCCTCTCATGTATTTCGTCTTCGATGCGTTGATGGCAAGTCCGATCCGCCTAGCTTCAGCCTTCAGTCTGATGTATGTTTCCGCCATCGCCTCAAAGTTCCATGCCATGATGTCGATGTCATCGGTGAAGCCAAAAAGCTCTTCTGATCACTCTTTCTAACGCGATGTTAAATAGCAGACACGAAAATCCATCACCTTGCCGTAACCCCCTTCCAGATTCAAAGGGACTCGAGAGTGTTCCCGATATTCAAACACACATCATTCGATCCATCGTCGTTGGTCAAGGCGTCAGTTTATCCGGAATCCTTTCTCGTGGATAATCTGTCATAGCTGATTTCGATCAATTGTGTCGTATGCGGATTTGAAATCGACGAAGAAATGACGTGTGGGCACGTTGTATTCGCGGCACTTGGTAGTTGATCTACACCAGTTGCTTTGTTGCTCTTCAGCCGACCGATCTCCTCCTCAACTTCTTGAAGATCAGGGGCTGGTAGCCTGTCGTCTTCTGCGCGTGCTCCAAGGTCTGTTGCCGTGCCACCACCACCGTTTTCTGCTGCATCACCGTTGAGATACTCGTCATAGTACTGCTTCCACTTCTCAATCACCTCACACTCGTTCGTGAGAAGGTTACCGTCCAAGTCCTTGCACATGTCGGCTTGCGGCACGTAGCCGTGTGTCCTTTATGCGGTTGCCTCGTGATCTCGGCCTTCCTGCTGACGCTTCTTCCTCGGCTTTCCTACTGGCGCTCCCCATTCAATCTCGTGCGGTGTTGCAGCATTCTTCTCCTCTACTAACAGTTTGAATTCGCTGTCTAACCAGTCATTTCTTTGTGTGGATATGGGTTCAGTATTGTTAAAAAAAAATCGATGATTACTGTATAATTTATCAATTTTTTTTTTCAAAATGGGATTCTTCCTTAGCTCTGAACAAGATGAAACCATCGCCATTCAATTCTAACCATTTGTTTTGCTTAATATAAACTATTTTGCCATAATTATTATGCGGCAGCCTTTAATTACGTGTCATTTTGAATCCTTTTTTCATCCCATACCATGTTGAGATATGGATGAGGTATGTCGAGGCAATCATCTGTGCCTATTATAATGTTATTTTAACATACAAAATATCTGCTTCGACTGCAGTAATGGATAGTCATAAATCCTGAACGCCATTTCCTCCCTCACATGAACGTTACTTAATTTACGAGCAAAGTCCAATGAAACCCACCGGTGCACAACTCTGAACCAGCCAACAAGGAAAATCGTGACGCATTTGCCCTATGGGAGTATCAGGAATGGACAACATAACTCTTCGTGTGAGCCGGTAGGACTTCTGCCATGTTCCATCATAGATGAAAACCACGATGAATAATTAGAAGGAAATAGGACCTTTTTTTCATTTCGATTGACATTTTTGCTAAAATCCTAGTAATGCATTTCATTTCAGCCCAGCTGCGGGACAATAAATTCCACAACCGGCTATATTTCTCCAATGCGGCATACTTTTCCCGTCCATCGGCTGAACTTTTCCTGTGTCCAAAAACATGCCCGGCGACTGGGCAAAATTGGACATCACGTTTACGAACTCGCCCTTCCTGTATGCACTGACGACATAACCTCCAAGAGCGGTGCAAAGGCAGAGCCCTAAAAGGCGAAATAGCCCATGTGGCACAATTTACAACCGACGACAACAGCAACAACAACAACGGGGACAAAGTCACCATTTTCGTCCGGCCATGGCGTGTCTCATGAATTTTCACAGCCTCAACAACAAGAACTTCTTCCGCGTTCTTCGGCTTGCGTCGTCCCGGTCACTATTTATCATCCATAGACCACGGACCGGGCTGTTGGCGGTGGTGCCAGATGTAAGATCATATTTTCCAATACGGTCCGGACTCGGGCGAGGGCGCGCTCCAGGCGACGATGATGGGCTTTGTTCTATTCATTATGATTATTATTTATTTGCAATTGTCCGTGAGATATGTACACATCGGAGCGATCCGATGGAGCAGAGGAAGAAGGGCATCGCGTTACCGTTAGCTTTCTGCAGAGATCGAGGGGCATTTTCCTATGGAGGATGGAGGAAGAGGGCAGTGCAGTGCGATCGCGATTGCGATCATGGGACTTTCGCAGGCCTTTTCAGATCTTGATCGTGCTCGTGGAAGATGACGGGCTGTGGCGGTGGACATTGATGCATTGCACTGGACCAACGGAATCGATCATAAAGCTGTTCTGTTCACCCATTTACGGGGCGGTACAATGTACGAAGAGCATCGGGGTCCATTAGCGAGCGATCTTCAGAAGCACCTTGGCTAATCATTCGACATTGACATGGAGGCTGGCTGGACTCTTTGAAACCGTCTTATCCAGGCTAGGTCGACTATTACCTAGCTGTTTTTTTTTTTTTTTCATTGTGTACCATGTTCAACAAAGTGTTAACAATCTCATTTTTCCCGTAGCCTCCTTTCCGCCTTCCCAGATCTGTTCAGCGAGATTTCTCGCGGTAACACACTCACACAGAACTTCATTGAACAAGGCGCAAGGCGGTCGGTGCCAGCGAGAACTATGGAGCCATAAATATGATTCTACAACGTTGGGCTCCAGATCAACGTGTATCCATTCGTTTCGGATTAACACCAAACCTCCATTGGCATTGGCCAATGGCTTCGACTGGTGGTGCAATAAAAAAAAAAAAACGGCATCCAAGAATGGATAAATCGTCGATTGTTGTTTCGTTCCAGATAAATAAATTTATGTTTTATTTAATCTAATTATGCTACGGACCGATTGGAGGCGCGTGCGTCTTCTTCGAATCCGCAACGATCGAGCACACCTGGTCCAAGGTGCTGGAATTTACAGTCCCATTCTATCCAACCATTCTCACTCCGCTCATATTGTTATAAATCGAATCGTTTTTTTTTTCACTTGGAAGATGAGAGGCACGCGCAAAATGCGAATATTTATGGCTACCGGAGTCCAGGCGTGCCATGCTGTGGTTGTGGTTCGAGATCAAACACCGATTATGGGAATCTGGTTGTACTTGAAAGATCGCTTCCAGGCTCGAGTTGCATTGTTTTCGCCTGGGAAAATTTATTCGCGCTGACCGACTTTGAGGGGGAACTTATCTTGTACGCTAACCCTAAACAACAAGACTGTGGATGGGAGAGGGGGTACTTACCTCCGGTACCATGATGATGCCGGTTTTGTGTGGGAAAATCAGGTCATGTGGGGTGGTGAAGTTGGTGGCGGTGATCGAACAGCTTTGTATCGACATGCCACCCTTGGTGTCCTTTACCGAAACCTGGAAGTCGTAGTACCGGCCGGCTTCCAGCCGTCGCGTTAGGATCACATTGGCCTGGCAGATCGAGTTGAACTTGGTGCACGGGAGGGTTTCGATCTGGACCGTCGAGGAGGAGGCGTCACCTGGAAAACAAAGACGGGGGAGGATTAGTTAAATGTCGATTGTGAAGGCCGACTGACGCGGAATGGTGTACTTCTAATCAGTAGCAGTTGGGGCGTAATATTCCTCATTTCTAGTCAAAACAACATTATTGCACAGATTAGGTGATAAGGTCGGATGATTATATTTTTATTGGTACGCATTAATTGCGGATTTCAACTTTGAATAGCTAAATTTAGAAGTTGTAGCATGATGGCATAATCGAAAATAATCGGCTGCTTGATGCGGTAAAACGACATTACCATGCATTTTGATATGCTCACGGTAAGCCTATTCCGATTGCACCAACTAACGATTGAAGACGAATACAATCCTCAGTACATCGCACCACGGAATACAGCTTTAGGTCATCGGCATACGCAAGCCTGCAACCATCTCCAAGTACAAGCAATACGTCGTTGAAGAATAAAAGAAACAACAACGGGCCAAGATTGCTACCCTGTGGTATGGCCGACGAGTTCGTAAAATACGAGGAAGTACTGGAATCAAGTTTAACTCGCAAAGACCTGCAAGTCAGGTACGAGCAAAACCACGATGTCAACCGATTTGATGTGCCGAGTTTGGATAGCTTAGCCAACAGAATATCATGGTTGATCGTATCAAACGCTGCTTTTAGGTCCGTATATATGACGTCTACTTGCGCCCCATTATCCAGTTGTTCGAAACACACTACAGGAGGAATGCCGTCTGGTCTAGGCATGAAGCTGCTTTTAATTTTCTTCGCGGCAATAGTTACCATTAAGGGCGTTACTTCGAAGGTATCCACGTCTACAAGACTCGCAGGAATATCCGAAATAGCAGAGGCAAGTTCAGCCGAGTCGACAGATTCTGTGACAAATACTGACGAAAAATGAGCAGCAAAGAGCTCACATTTCTCGTCGCTTATCGATGTTTCAACATCATTGAGAAAAATGGTTGCCGGTATAGTAGAATTTTTCCTCTTAGAGTTTACGTACCTCCAAAAGCTCTTGGGGTTTCGTCTTAGGTTAGTTTGCACACGTAAAACGTACGATTTGTAGAGCGAAGAGTTAAGCTTACGGTACTCGTTACACGCCAAGTGAAAGCTACGTTTATTAGCCAGAGAACGAAATCGCCGTAATCTACGTTGCTAAGCATTTCGTTAGCGTTTTAGTTTTCGTAGCAATGCAGTGCTCCAGGCAGGAAAAACAGCAGGTCGACGAATCGGTACATTTGCATCCATCCAATCATTTAGCATAACGCACAACGTTTCACCCATTTCAGCAGCATTCATTCCATCAAAAGGAATATCCCAGTCGATACTCGACAGGAAATCCAATAGAGCATCGAAATCAATCTTGTTGTAGTCTAACGCAATTCCATCACTGTCATTCTCCTCATGTCATGAGCCGGCGCCGGTGGTGTAGTGGTAAGCGTGACTGCTTTCTAACACCCCGATGGGTTTGGGTTCAATCCCAGCCGAGGTCGGTGGGATTTTTCTGATGCATAAAAATCTCTGGTCACGTCTTCCTTCGGAAGGGAAGTAAAGCCGTTGGTCCCGGCCCATGTGTGTTGTGAATGGGTGCGATATCCTATGCAGGTGTGGAAGCTGCCTTCCTGCACATTCGGTTGCCGTCAATGGATGGCAATCGATGTCCGTCGGTGATTGGCACTAGATTGCGGAACAGAGACCGACGTTAAATAAAGAAAAAGAAGATTCTCCTCATGCAGCTGCACCATTGACTATTAGAGATGGTAAGCAGACAACAAGCGGTGGATGATGAAGGTCGACAGGCAAAAGTGGTGACACAGATCTTGAGATTTCCATAGCAAAATCCGTAGGGCAAAAGAGCAAATCGAGAATGCGTCCCAAGTGGTTGCGCTCGAGATTCATCTGATGCAAATTGAGGAAATCCATACCATCAATCAGTAGGGAGCTAGCAATTGGTAATGGCACAGAGTTCACAGGTCGAATTTCGCCGTCAGACCAGTTCCAAAACACTCCAGGTTGATTATAGTCACCGCAGACCAGCATGCATTCGTTGTCAGAACCTCTGTTATGCAGCTCATGGATCGACTGAATATGCGCATCTAGTACAGTGCGATCGTTGCTTTTGTTCGGAGGGACATATATAGCGCACAGCAGTAGCCGCTTGGAACCAATCATCGTCGATACACACACTTGCTCTAATGTTTTTCCGCTGGTTACAGCGATACTGCTGCTTATAAAACGATGATGCACCGCAATCAAAACTCCTCCATAACCAGATTTGCTGCTATTCATATGGTTTCGGTCACACCGGTACACATTGTAGTTGCTTCCGAAAAGCTGCGTCGAACTGATAGCGTCATTGAGCCCCGTCTCGATTAAAATAATGATGTCGAATGGTGACCGATACTCACCTCTGGTGGAAACCCTAGAGTTTCCACCGTCCAAAGAAAGTCGCAATGAATGAGTATCGATGATGGTGTCAACCTTAGGGCCTCCACCGTCCACGAGAGAGCGCCTTAAATCGTTGTCAATGCATTGCTGTTGGATGCGGTTTGGTTTTTTGAATAATCGATGAATTCACGGAATAGAATTCCATCAGGCCACGTTGAAGCGTCGAGAGCTAGTTCTTTCAAAGAAGGATCCAAGCCGACTTTGAAGGAGATGAAAGTCAGCTTCGTCATATCAGCTTCCTTGGGACGCACAACTTCAGCAGGTGTTGTTAAATTCATGCAGCGAGTGGCGATTTTCTGAATGTCCTCTACAGTTATTTGCGGGTGTAATCCTGACAGGTAGAGCCAAAATTTTGGGGCAGAGGTCGGTGGTGTCAGACATGGCACAGACACGTCACTGAGATCAATAGCATTGGTCCCACGTGCAGAAGAAGTGATAATCGGCTCGCCTTCGTTACCACGACGACGTTTAACACCCAGTTGCGGCCATGCATTTCCATTCCTTGTTCGATGCGATGGTCTCTCAGCATGAGTATCCATGGGAATGCACTTGTCGACTTTGTCACTCAACGATTCAACCAACTTGAACAGCTGTTGAACCTGGGCCGGCAACCCATCATTGGAGTTCGTGTTTTGCGAGAGCTCATCAGCAAGATACGAGTTCACACTTCTACCATTCAGTTTAGCCCGACAAGTCGAGCAAACGAATAAAGCCTTGCCTTGCGAGAATAGTTCTTTACTCGCACGGCTGAGGTTGAAAACACAACACTGCATGCTGATGTGGAGGTAAATCTCACAAAAGCCGCAGCGCAACGGCTCGATTTCATTTATTTCCATTTTGCATTCTCCGCATTGTTTTTTCTCCATGTTCACAGCGAACAAACAAAATTTGATGAGCCGCAACAAACAATATCGCCAGCACGAAAACAGAAATGCGGTTTGGAATTAAATCCTTCGGAAACGTTTAAAACAGCTATTTCTTGGCGAACTCCACAATTTAGCAACAGATAATCGTTCAACGTTGAACAAATAAATTAAAAACTTTAGTCAAACGAGTAAACTTTTAGCGGACGAAATACTAATGCGATGTACAATGATAACAATGTACATATTTTGGGTTTCCTACTTAGTAAAACTTGGTTAAATTCTGGACCTCATACAAATGCGAATACACATTCCACAGACAAACAGACATAACACATTGAATATTTCTCAATGTAAAACATCGTCGCTAAAACATTACCGCCATCTGTTGAGCACAGTGTGGTGGGTAGTACGCTGAACAGATGGCGGTAGTGTGTAAACGTCAAACGCAAGGGAATTGACTATGCGCGCCACAGGTGGCGGTACTACCAACTAAGTTACTATTAAATTGACCGTTAAATTCTTGTTCGATGAACAACTTGCGACTGTTATGTCTGTTTGTCTGTGCACATTCTATTATTTGCTAACATTGAAGCGTCCAACAATGACCGTCATATGATGGCTGATTTTCCCTATCACTTCAAGATTTCTAGGGAACAAATCATGGACTGTTGTCACATCACTCTTGAAATAGATACTCCTTGCGTACTGCACTGCAGCAAACGTGAAGTTCCAGTTTCTTTGTTATACGTTTTGGGAGAGCTGGTATTTCGACAGTGAGCAGCATGCATTAGGGCGTAAACGAGATCATCGATTCTCTTCGTCGATTTTCTCTTTTGTTAATAACTCGCTAGAATAAACGTTTCCCGGTGCGTTTGCTGTTGCTTTTGATAGCCAATACAACCTGTTACAATTCTGCATTGAACAAAGTCTTGAATTGTTTCGCTTAGCTGTATCAATGCAAAGATAAAATCGATGAAGAGAATCGATCATCACATATACGCCCTTATGCATGCTCACTGTCGATTTGTTCTCTTGAAATTTTTATGTGTTACTGAGATTGATCAGAAATAAGGTTTCCACAGTGATTCAACTTCAAAACGCTAAAAAAAAATACACACACAAAAACGTACTGCACAATTTTGCACCAATGTAATGCAACATTTCGTAGTTGATCGAGAATATATCGATTAGCCATAAATCCCTCCAATAAGGTCTCGGTACATATTTGATCTACACGCTTATTCTGGTCAACTCAAAATTGAGTCGAATGTACTCATCTCAGCGGCAAGTATGGCTACTCAAAATTGAGTAGCCTTATGTTGACTCACTTTTGAGTAAACTACGTTCTTACGTTCCACTCGCCGGTATTTTCAGTTGCGGGGAGTGTTTTTGTTTTGATTTTTATTCAAGGAAATGGAAATTGCCTGTTCCGGATTCATTCAACCGGAGCAAAAAACGGTTCAACACCGTTTCCCTAAGCAATTCGTACTTGCCTGAAGGCATTTCAGCTGGTTTTGAGTAACATTTTCTATGAGGTTTTTTTTTCCAAATCCAGGATTTTGCTGACTGAGAGGCTTTTACTCAGTTTGACATTTCTTGTATACTCAATTTTTGACAACTCGATACATCGGACGAAAGTGAGTACGATCGACTCACCTGGAGTAAGCAGAACTTAGCGTGTACCGATTGAGCAAACAAAAATACTAAATCAAGAGCAAATTTTCATTACGTCGAATGTAACAAAGGTAAACAAAGTCGAGCTATCAGTGTCAATCGATGCTCCTGCTATTACACTATATACTGTCCGAATATAGGATCACATCCCATTTTTAAATTTATTTACCAGTCGAATTGCTTTTTGACGTAATCACCTTCCGATCAAAATAGTTTTCGCTGTTACTTAAGTCACCCGATTTCTATGGAGATGCCGTTTGCCTTAAGTAACAGCACTGAGAAACCCGTGAAAAGTGTACTTTCGTCGTTTCGCTTTCTCATTATTAAAGTGAATAAATCGAACTGTTTGTTGCTAAGATGATTTCGGTGGTCCTAAATGATGAATGGGCTGCACATAAGGAGACGTAATTGATAATTCTCCCGAATATCCTGGTAAATACACTTTGACTTAAGTAACAATAGGGGCCACCAAACGACGTATAATAACTTTTGACTCAAAAACCAGTATTTCTTAGCATGAAAGCTAGCGATTTGCCTTTGTATGATTAAAACCCGGCTAAATATGTTAAATATTGCTATCACTATGAGATTATATGTGTTTAATTGGAAATAGGAATAACTTTTCGGTCATCAAAACAAAACTTTATTTTTCTCGGATCGGTGCGAATATTACTTACGACATAATGACAATTTGCTCTTGAATATAGACTTCTCTGACGTGTATGAATTGCACAAGTATAAGTGCAGAACTTTGGGTGAATTCAAAGGTTTTCTTGCACTAATACGTATAATTTACCCCAAGTTCTGCACTAATACTTGTGCATTTCACAAACGTCAGAGAAGTCTATTGTGTTTTTTTTTAAGATTTCGTTCGCGTTTTGTAGAAGCACATGCACCATTTGAACACTGGGTGTTTCTGTGGTGGGTAAAAAATAACTTCCATATCTATCACAGATTACAAATTTGACAGTGAGCAACCCCGTAACCGCATAACCGCGATGAACGATTTTCTCTTTTATTAATAACTCGCTTGGATTAAAATTTCTCGGTGCTAGGATTAACCATGGTGGGTATATAAATGGTGATACAGCTTTGTCTCTATATAGGCGAGGAGGTCGCGGGGGGGAAAAGTGCGGTTTTAGAGCAAATTGTAAACAAACTCGGTCGCTGTCCCATACAAAAATCCAACATGGCTGAATCATGAATTTGACACATTAGAACACCTATATATAGTCACCTTGGGATTAACATTGTTGTTGCTTTTGATACCCAATACAACCTATTACAGTACTACATTGAAGAAAAAAATCAGATAATATTCAAGCTGAACATTGCATTAGGTCCTAAGTAACATTGATCGATTCTCTTCATCGACTTTCTCTTTCGTTAATAACTTGACCATATAACCACGGACAAACAGACATAACACATAGAATATTTCTCACTGTAAAACCTCGTCGCTAAAACACTACCGCCATCTGTTGAGTACACTGTGGTGGGTAGTACGCTGAACAGATGGCGGTAGTGTGTAAACGTCAAACGCAAGGGAATTGACTATGCGCGCCACAGGTGATAGTACTACCAACTACGATGCTTTTAAATTGGCCGTTAAACACTTGTTCGATGAACAACTTGCGAGTGTTATGTCTGTTTGTCTGTGATATAACTGTTTTTGGTTGTGTTTGTAGTATTTGAGATGCTAGATAAAAGCTTCTTTTATCGATCTGTGTGCTGAAAATACCTGGGAATGTCTTTACATGGCTTGTACAAGGAGAAAGTCGACGAAGAAAATCTTATCAATGTTAATTAGGACCTAATGCAATGTTCAGCGTGAATTGTTTCGCTTTAGCTGTAGCAATGCAAATAGAAAATCGATGAAGATAATCGATCATTGCAAGTAGGCCCTTTTGAACGCTCACTGTCGAATTTCAGTACAAAGCACTGAAAACACTCGAAGGTACCTCCATTTATGCATTGTAAATCCCTCCTACTTGGAGAATTTTGCAATCGAACGGCTTGCTATGCTGGAATTTTATAATCCGTTCTATAGCATTATTTTCCAAGAAGGATGTGAAAGTCTAAATAGAGGTACCGTCTGATAATTTCAGTGCTTTGTACAGAAATCTGTATTCTGTGTAGAGAAATCCTTTTGACGTAGGACTACGTCTTTGATTTCTATATGGGGGTACACTTTGTGAAAACCGAAAATGGAACATGTAACAAATTAAGAAAGATTTTGAACGTTAATAACTCAGCTGCCCCTGGTTCAATTTAAATAATATTATCACCAATCGATCAGAAATATGGCTACGTATCGATAACAATGCTTTCAAATGTTGATTTTCAACAAGAAACTATTGAAAAATTGATAAATGTCGAGCATTGTCCAATAGCGTCGAATTAACTAATAAATCCACCAATTACCTACATGCACATGCTGCTTCCCCAGCACAGTCGTCAGAGAGTAGTAAGTAGACGAAACAAGTCGAAGTGGCATTCGCCTTCGATCCTCGGGCGCGTGCGAATAGGGAGGATGGAATTGCGTAATATTTTGCACACTCGCCGTGTACGCAAAAGGAAAAGAGCCAGTGTCGCTACTTGATAGCAAACTACTCATAATGGTAGGAGTCTTTGTAGCTTTTATACCACTTGGTTGCACATCATTCTGCTTTAACCTGAAAAGATATAAAAGAGCACTGCTGTATGGCATTAGCTCATTTTCGCTTCGGACGGCGTGGTGAACAGCAGCAGCAGTAGGAAAGTGGTGGCTAGTCCACTCCTTCACACCTAACAAGCAACAATTGGCTGGTCGTGGCAAAGGAGGAAAAGGTCTTTTAAAGGAGGCGCCAAGCGTCATCGCAAAGTTCTTCGAGATAACCGCCATTGGTCGTCTGGCTCGCCGTGGTGGTGTCAAACGTATCTCCGGTCTGATCTACAAGGTGTGCTGAAGGTGTTCCTGGAAAATGAGGTTCGTGATGCTGTCACCTACACTAAACACGCCAAGCGTAAGTGGCCATGGATGTCCTCTTCAATAAAACGGCCCTTTTCAGGGCCATCAAGCTTACATCAGTAAAGAGTTGGAATAGAATTTATCTGTGCTTGTTTGTCCATATTCAGAACCACAAGCCCCCAACGACCACACAAAATGCTCTCCAGAGTTGTAATCTTGTAACCAAACTTGGAAGCAGGGGTGAAAGTGATTTTGATTGATTCTCTTAATCAACTTTCCATTTGAAAAAAATACTACAAATTTGGTACGCCTACAATTCAAAAACAGAAAGAGTTGAGATAATAGATAATTGATCAATTAAAAGAACTAAATGCTCTTCACATTTATTCCGTCCACTAGCGGTCCTACGTCAAGCTTCCGTTCGTGCCCCTAGGCATAGACCCTGACCGATTAGAAGTTAAATTTTGGCAACTTTGGTAGCTCACATACGCATGCTAACATTTACACCTACCTGATATAGTGGTGTTAGTATGCGTGGGCGAGCTATCAGTTACGCCAAACCGACGATAAAATGCCTTGTTTACTAAAGCTGATATGTCCTTTCGAAAAAGTAATCGAGATTTTTAGAACGAGGGTTCGTTATCATTCAGGCAAGAAGGTTGATCCATTTCGGGACGACGCCGCTGCCAGCAACAAGTGATCTCGACGGGAACGACGCGCAAGGTTCCTGCTGCTGCTACTGCTGCTGGTACCTGCTCACCCGCCGTCGGAAGCGAAAATGAGTTAAGGCACAGCGCTTTTTATAAGTTTTCAGATTCAAGCAGCACGATGTGCAACCAAATGGTACTCAATTATGATGACTGGGTTTAGAACGTTTATTTCATGACAACAGTGAAAAAAGTGTCACATTTTCTTTGCACATTTTTCAACAGTTTTTTTTGGAAAATTGAAAAAGCGTAGCACATTATGAGAGTTATTTCCTATCGATTGGTGTATTTGGATTTTAATTTCGTCAATAAATGACAAAGTTATAGGCTTCCGAAACCTAATACCTTTTCGTGACCGTTGCAAATTTAGATTTTCGATTTACCCCCAGTACCTTCCCGTAAGACGTAGTCTAGGTCAAAAAACCGTAGTTAAATTTCATACAATATCATGTCTGCCTTACAATCCCCATTCATCTACGTCACTAATGCCAACATGTTATTTCCAATTTAATGATGAAACATTTCAAGCTGAACATTGCATTAGGTTCTAGGTAACATTGATCGATTCCCATTGTCGACTTTCTCTTTCGATAATAAGTTTGGTACAGAACCATTTATTGTCGTGTTTGTCGTACTAGATGCTAAAAGCTGTTTCAGAATGCTTACGTTAGTACACATGTTGACAGTAAATTCAGTTGCTTAGGTATTAATAAAATCACTGATTTATAGACCTAGAAGATAGTTAGGTAGTAAGGTAAAGCAAAAGTTTGATTTGAGATTTTCAACGTCTGTGCAAAATAAAAGCACCACTTAGCAAGAGAATTTCACTTGATAATCTTTGACCACTTGATAAACTTTGTTGAACATATCATCTGTCTAAATAATCTGAGATACAGCAGAACAAACTACACTGGCTTTGAATGCTCTCCAGCACCGCCTGGTGGATAAATTTCGAATCGTTCTATTCATTATTCAATAGTCGTTGACCTCCTGATCATCTCTACTGAAGAAATAATTCGTCTATATCTTCACGATCTTGAGATACAGCAGCACAAAACACATTGGCTTTGAATGAATGGTCACTAGTGCCACCTAGTGGAAGAATTCCGAATTTTTCTGTCCACTCTCAAATGGTTCTTGACCTCTTGATCAAGTTTGCCCAGAAAATCATTCGTCTTGAGATACAGCAGTACGAAACATACTGACTTTAAATGCTCACTAGCGCCACCTACACACTTAGAAAAATTGATGTACATTTAGGTGCTCTGAGACTGACATATATGGATTAGATGGATAAGAGATGAGAGATAAGATGGATTCCGTCACGTGTAAGATTAGGTATTTCTAAGTGTGTAGTGGGAGAGTTCCGAATTGCTCTTTCCATCAATTAATAGTCCTCGACCACCTGATAAACTTTGCCCAAGATATCACCCATCTAAATAATCAAGATCTTGAGGACATAGTATCAAACAACGTAAAGTCCTGCTTTATGGTCTAATTCTTTCCTTAGTACGCTTTGAATTGACTTTCAAATAAGCTTCAACGGCTTAGAATTCTTCAATTTGAAGGTACTGTGAATTTGGAACCGATAAGCTACTTCAAACTATAATGCCATTGCTTCCAAGTCATCTGGTGTCCATATGGACCCCAGATATCCCTTACAGTGCACACTGGGCCAGGAACTGAAATTAGCAAGACAAAACCTCTAGCGCATTGGGTTTGCATTATATTGAAATGGTGTCTTTGGCAAAGTTTCTCGGTTTAACAAGCGTCTTCATCTGGTAATGGAAATTAGTTCCAATTTTATCCGCATAGATGGTGCTGCGATATTAACTTTCTTATTTCACATGCTAGAGGTTTTCTGTCTTCGGCAAAGTTGTAGAACATTAAAAAAAATAAAAAAAAAACTCAAAGTTTTAGGTCTTCAAATAACAAAGATATAGTGAATATTGTAAAATTTAACTGAAATTTACGTTTTTTGTACTATTTTCCATTCAAACGAAAATCCTTCATTTTTAACGCCGTGTATCTTTTAAGTCGGATAATTTGCAAGTTTTAAGGAAGAGTTCCCAATGTTTTGGGTCGATACAAGTGAAATATTAGCCAAAATAGTTAAAATTACCATGATTTTCAAAATCCGGTTTCTCGAAAAGTAGCAAGTTTTAGCAAAAAGTCATTAACTTTCTGAAATGTACCATTTATCATCAATCAAAGGTGAAAGTTTGCCGGACATATAATTTTATAATTTGAGATATCTGAATTCATAGACTACAATGTTTATTCAAGCAGCGTTCGCCAACGCACGCCTTGCTGGCTGCATGTGATGGAAACGATGGAATATGTCTCTTATGCTTCGCTAGCTGCACGTTGGCGAACGCTGTACTTATGTATGCACAAAGCTTGTTCATGTATATTCTCGAACAACTTTGCCGAAGACATAAAACCTCTAGCATGTGAAATAAGAAAGTTAATATTGCAGCACCATCTATGCGGATAAAATTGGAACTAATTTCCATCATCAGATGAAGACGCATGTTAAACCGAGAAACTTTGCCTAAGACACCATTTCAATATTATCAAACCCAATGCGCTAGAGGTTTTGTCTTGCTAATTTCGGTTCCTGGCCCAGTGTGCAGTGTTAAAACAAGCTTGTTCAGGTATTAATCAGCAGAATTGTTTGCTGGGGAGATTCTGTTAATTTCTTCAAACTGCTCTGAAGTTCTGGAATTTTGTCTGAAAATTAGTAAACCTCTTTGAAGTTTTGTCAGCAAATGTTTTGATCTTGATTTTTTAAAGTTCAGGGAACCTTTGATATGTGGCTTAAACATCTTTAAAATTCTAGAAAATTCTAGAAAATAATTCGAAATTCTGGAAACTTCGCTGAAATCACGATAAAATTTTTTAAAAACTTGTTTAATGTTTAATGAACTAACCTGAAGTTCTGGGAATTTCTTTATTTATTGAAACTTCTATGAAATTCTGAAAAAATCTCTGGAACAACATATATTTCTGTATACTTCTTAAAACGTCTCTGACGGTCTGGAAACTTTTCTGATGTTTTTGAACTACTTTAGAATTTTGGCAAATTAATTGAAGCTCTGGGAGCTACTCTGACATTCTGATAACTTTTCTGATGGTCTGCAAGTTTCTCCAAAGTTTCTAAAATTTTAAGAAAATCTCAAAAGTTTTCGGATTTTTCCTGATGCTCTGTAAAGTGATATTATTTGAAAATCAATGCATTTCTCTGAAGGCTTGCTACTTCTTAAAACTTCTCAGAAATGCTGCGAAATTCTGAGAATTGTTCTGAAATTCTGGGAAATGATTTTCATGTTCTGATGATCTTTGAACTTCTCTGAAGTTCCGAAAACTTCTATAAACTTCTTTGAAATTCTTAAAAATCATTTAAGATCTTTCTATGGGTTCAAAAATAATAGATGTTGGTTTATAATCTGTTACAATTCTATATGTATTTCGATTAGTGCAAAATTTAAACCGACCGGATTCACATAGACATAATTTAATTTTGCTACAAACATTTGATTTTAAATGCTTCAAGTTTGGAAAAACATTATTTTTACCAACTAAGGTCGATCTTTTGCCCCACTTTACTTTATATTAACCATAACTTTCATTTCACAGTGTTCACTCGGCTGTCGACAAAAGCAGACCACTCTCGATGTGTGCTACGCGATCGTCTGTTTACTCGGCAGCAACCATTGTGTGGTCCTCCTCATTGTTCTTCATCAGCAGTTCTTTCGGTCGATGCGTCGTCGACTTTGGAAAGCAACCGTTTCGTGATGAGTGTGTGAGTGCTGACCACGTTTTGCGTCCATTGCTGCAATGGACGTGCTTTGACCCTCGTTGGCGTACAACAATTTGCCATACAATGAAACTACTGGAAGCGGCTCCAGTTCTAATGGAGGAGGCTTTTTGGATAGCGGAAGATAAAGTGTTTATTGTGTTGTACCTTTTGACTATAGCTTTAAGATGTATTGTATAGTGACCATGAATCCTCGGCTCTGTTAAGTTAATTCGGTTGAGCCTTATCAAATAAATTAATAAACAAAAAAAATAACTTTCATTTGCATTAAGCTGGGTTTAGACTAGGCAAGTCAAATGATCAACTCAGTTGAATTCAATTGGCTTGAAAAGTTGAGCCTGGTTCAAATTTTTTAAATTCAAGTGAGTTGATCAAGTCAGTTGAATGGCATGGTTTACACGTTCAATTCGCGTTCAAGTGAGTTGAATTCAACTGACTTGATCAATTGACTTGCCCTGTCTAAGCCCAGTTTAAAATGTGGCAAGCACGCTATTTAAACACTACCCAAATTTGGGTATAATCCACACAGATCGGTCAAAACTGAACCTACCCAAAAATGGGTAAACCATAGACAAGCAGACATAACACTCGCAAGTTGTTCATCACACGCATTTAACGGTCAATTTAAAAGTATCTTAGTTGGTTGTACCGGCACCTGCGGCGCACATAGTCAATTCCTTTGCGTTTGACGTTTACACACTGCCGCCATCTGTTCAGCGTACTACCCACCACAGTGTACTCAACAGATGGCGGTATTGTTTTAGCGACGATGTATTAAGCTGTGTTGGGAGCAGAGATGCCAGATTTTTTTTTCAGAAGTCTACGAAAAATGTCTGTGAATTTCAGAAATGTCTGTAATTCGGCTGCATAAAACTAGCAGAAGTTTTGCGTATGACGGAGTCATGAAATAGATGAGAAAACTCCAAGTTGAGATTAATTCACTCATATTCAGTGTTGGAAAAATATCATACAATCAAATCTCACCAACGCCAATGCCCAAGATCACGCTTTATTTTCATAGACAAAAATCAACAAGCAAACAACTGCGGTTGATTTTGCAAACTGTGATGTTGCAACTTGGAATATCAAGCTAACAAAACTGACCAGCTGCAAATCTCTCCAAACTGTGGTGAGATTGAGTTTCATGATTTTTGCTTTACATCCGAACGCAACCGAAACTTCCATAGCGACTGGCAGCAGTCCCTTCGTGTCTGCCATCGGCGCAGATTAGAAAGAGATAGCAAATTATACTTTCTTTTTCTAAGAAAACGATGTGAAACGGAATCATTTTTGTGTCGAGTCAGCTCTCAGCTTGATTTTTGCACGTTGTGAATAGTCTCGCAATATTTTATTTATTTATTTATTTATTTATTTTTTTCGGCAAGGGGAAAAGCCAAGATGGAAACATTTAATAATTCCTTATGTTTCAATCTCAGGCGTAAAAACCCCTTTCAAAAGATTTGTACAAAATTTCATTAACAATAGTTTACAATTCTTGGTTTCTTCTTCCCCTAACTAATTCATTACAATGCATACAAAATAGTTACAATGAACCATTGGCAGTCTAGAGACTGATTGGGAGGTTCTTTTTCGATATTCAACTGTGCAAATGAGAGTTAATTATATTGATTGGTATATAGAAAAAAAATAGCTTTTTAGTCTAGGCAATATTTTCTTTGACGTACCTTTTCAAGGCCTTTTTGAATGTATAAATCAAAGGGATATTTTTAAGATCCATTGGCAAATTATTGAAATTAACTATAGCGGGATAAATACAACCAAATCGCATATAGTTGGTTCTAGGGATTGTAACTCGAATATTGTTAACATTTCGCGTATCATATCGGTGTGTATCACTTAGTGTTTGAAAATCTACATTATGTTTGATCAAGTTATTTTTTACTTTGAATATGAATAGAACCGATTCATAATATTTAATTTGGCTTAAATTCAACACGTTATTATTAGTATACAAATCAATAGTTCTTACATTCGGGTCTAAATATTGTTCCCAGAAAATAGTTCTTATGAATTTGTTCAAAGTTGTTGATATTTTGCTTGTAACATAAGTAGGTGCATTTTGCCAAATTATATTTAAGTAGCAAATTTGTGAATGAACATGGGCATAGAACAGATTTTTTTTCTCTTTCATAGGGATCATATGACTACTTTGTCGAAGAATTCCGAGAAATTTTACTAACTTTCGGTGAACTTGATCAACGTGCAGATTCCACTTAAGGTTTTGTTGTAGTATCAGCCCCAAGTATGTTGTAGAAGCAACCCTTTCTAATTTTTCTTCACCTAGCCACAAGTCATAATTTAGGTCACAAAATCGGTTGGTACTGGAGAAAATCACGAACTTGGTTTTAGATGCATTAACTGTTAAAGAATTATCATAGAACCACCGATGTATCAAGTTCAGATCGTGCTGCATGTTTTGAAATAAATCTTCTATACTATTAGCAGCATAAACAATCGCAGCATCATCGGCATACAGTTGAAGTTTTCCCTTTAACGGCAGCTCAAAAATGTCATTGATGAAAACATTAAAAAGCATTGGGCCTAGTATGGAACCCTGGGGTACTCCGAAATTAACATTTAGATCTGAGCTTGTGTGGTTATCAATGACTACGCGTTGTTTCCTGCCATTTAAATATGTTTCAACTAGTTTTAGAGCATTATTCCTTATACCATAGCTTTGTAGTTTTGATAACAGTATACAGTGCGGTACGCAATCAAAAGCTTTTGACACGTCTATAAAGATTGTGGAGCAAATTCTACGTTGGTCAATATTCTGTTGAATTTCGTTGACAAGGTTCACAGTAGCACTAGTAGTATTAGAATTTGGCTGAAAACCATACTGATTTTTGTTGATTATTTTGTGTCGATCAAAAAAACTGCATAGCCTATGCTCAATGAGCTTTTCAAATGGTTTGGACAATATTGGAAGTATTGAAATCGGTCTGTAGTTGCTAGTGTTATTTTTCTGACCACTTTTGTAAATAGGCACAACTTTAGCAGATTTTAAACAGTTTGGAAAAACGCCTTCTTCGATTGACTGATTAATTAAATATGTTAATTTGGGAACAAACAGTGGAATGTTATTTTTAATTAGTTTGGATGGAATTCCATCTATTCCTACCGCACTAGAATTCCTAAGACCACGAACATAGTTACTTATTTCATTATTTGTAGCTGGTAGCATAACAATGTGTTCTATATGAAAAATCACTTAAATTTCATTTGACATATAAGGTTCATGTGATGTTGTGGTGCGATTCCCAATTTGATTAATTTAAACTTTAATTTGAGACGATTTTATATGCCATGTTGTGTGTAAATCCGTTAGTTACTTAGTACTGGTCCTATTGCATGCCAGCAGCGAGGGAACGAGCACATCTTCGTGAAAGATTCAACTTTCCACCACCTAAATAAGCTTATTAATACTATTCTAAACACTTCGTGCTCAAAAAGTGTTGATGAATCAGGATCAGGGTTGCTGAAATGATTCAGATAGGAAGGAATATCGAAATAAAGATCATCGAGAAATGGAGAGTACTGTATATCGAAGCCAAGTATGATGAATTGGCGCTAAACACTAACACTGTTGTAACGATTTTACAAATACAGTTTTGAAATAAGATATATCAAGCAACATATTCATTACATTTTGCAAAATAATTACACACGTGAGGGAGGAAAACTTGGTTGAATATAACACAATTTGCTGTTACCAACTGTTTTGCCTTTCTCGTTCCAGAAGATGTGTTTCAGATCCCCATAGATTTCTATTGATTTTTCCCGATCGTGAATTTATAATGCGTGTTGCAAAATACATCGCTCGTGTAACTTGATTAAAGATGTAAAACAGTGTAACCAAATAAATTTTAAAATTTTCCTTTGATTACAAAAGTCTGTAAATGTCTGTAACGAAAAAATTGCCTATGAAAAAAATAGAAGGCTGTAAATTCACAGACATGTCTGTAAATCTGGCATCTCTGGTTCGGAGTGACAAGTTGACAAATGAACAACATCGACATAAATCAGATCGACTTTGTTCATTTGTCAACTTGTCACCCGTAACATAGTTTACCCATTTTTGGGTAGGTTCAGTTTTGACGATCTGGGTAGATTCTACCCAAATTTGGGTAGTTTTGAATAGCGTGAGCATATGCCTTATCTTTGCACCAATTTTAAGGTGAGGTTCAAATCATGCCCATAAAGCCGCTACTACCACATAAACACTAAATTGCGCCAATACTCACCAACCAGCTCGAACTGCAGCGGGTACTCAAACTCCTCGTCGTTGGCCCGCAACCGGTAGATGACGGATCCGACGGTGGCATCGGCCGGCACCAGGACTAACCGCATCCGTGTCGAGGGATCAAATTTGGGATCCAGTCCAACGACCGTCCGCTGTATCAGGCCGACCAGCAGCCAGCACTGCCAGATGGCGAAGGTGAGGAACATTCTGCAATCGGGATGGGAGAGAGATAGAACTTGAGTTAGAACACGGTGACAATTTTGGTAGAATGTTACGGTCATAAAGTGGTGTAACTTATGATTGCTTAGATAATGCCAGTGCCTGTGGAGATCGAGGTGGGAGTTGTTTGGCTAATGAAGCCATTAGGGTGTCTCTTGCCTGTCGCTGTCGCTGCGGCGTTGCCTACATTGTATTTCGAGGAAAATATCTTTACATGACTCTGGGCTGTACCTAATGGTCGATTGTGTGTAAGCTCGGTCGTCGGTGCCGCTATATATGCACGCGTTATGGAAATCATGGGGCAAGATGTATAAATATTTATTATAAACGCAGAAATTTATCGATGATTAGACGGGATTTATGGTTACGCGGATAGCCAACGCTCGCGCCTTAAAACGGGGTGCGCGGCTCGGTTGCTCGTTTAAAAATATTTGATGCTACCAGGCATAATTTTGAATAACCGGCAGCGGGGCGCATACTTACTGTCAAAGCCTGGTGGGTGGGGTGGTGTGCCGTGATAATTTAACACCTTCCTAATCGTTTACGTTTACGGCGGCCGTAGCAGTTAACCTCTCTCCGTAGGTAGGTAGGTAGATGCTTCTTTCCAAATGTGGAACTCGCAACTGAAACCTGGGAACCAGCTGGGAAGTCTTACAATTGTACCTAGCTCGTATGTGAGAACTAGATTGCGTGATCTGCTGCCCGCCCCAAGGGATTGTGCATATTTTTAAAAACCTTTCTGTCAACGTTCAGCGCGACCGGCCGACAATGGTCGGTTTTCACACACTCTTTCAAAATGCAATCGATCGATTACTGTCAGATCATGTGGGGGAAGCCCTGCTGCGGCCAATTGCGATGGGTACAGAATCCTTCGGGTTGCGGTTTGTTTGAGACAAAACAGGGAGTGGCGGACGGAACGCACCTCGATGGGGCACATGTTGCACTGGACTGGCTAGCTCTGCATGAATGAACGATGGGATATCCTTGGGCGATGTAGCTCTTTCGATTGCCGTGCGTCGTCGTAGGTACCGACGTAATGTGGTTTGTTCTTGTCATGTCAGAGCCGAAGAGAAATGATTGGTTAATTAGCAGTGGCGCACAGTGAGTTGGGTGCGCTCTTGGACAGCTACATGCATAGCTTGGTGAGCAATTAGGGTGATGGTTCTCGGGACGGATACACGGTAAAAAGTTATCACATCTAATCCAAATGCTCTTGCACTTGACTCAGTCTATTATGCGGCACTACGAATCGTAGTGATTTATCATTGATTTTCAAGTTATTTGCGTTTGGAAATAAAGTGATTTGTCGTTGAAAAACATGTACTGTATGTGGTGCCAGTTCAAATGATAATCATTTTGATGTACCCTCAAATCAAAATGATTATCATTTGAATTGGCACCACTGTTTTCATCCATTGAATTTGATTAGTTTTGGTTTTTGAAGCAACTGTCAAAACCGCACATGAGTCACATGACAAACATTACTCGCGAAGGTGGTAAGTCAACAACAAATGAGGACAAGTGAGAGAAGCGATAGTTCTCCATCTCCAACCGAAATAATTTGCGTTCAAGAGCGTGAGTAATACGAAATTGTTGCTGTATTCAATAATAGTGTTTTATTCAGATAAGTTCGATTACAAAACATTCTCAAACTTATCAAATTTATTGCGCAATGTCTCGCCTTGCTTCTACTAAAAGCCTTGCGATGTTGTTCAATCTCACTTGGAAACATGTGATCTGGGTAGTAATATGATATGGTCAAATTCTGAATAACATATAGCAAGGCAAATTTTTTTTTCAGCCAAAAATAAATCCAAACATAAATTATTTAAACTACAAGTGATAGATTGTTAATATCACTATGGTTGACATTTCGAGTTCAAAGCACAGCACATCAACAACGATGGGCAATACAATTTAAAATGAAGTGTGATATGATCTCATCCAAGGGATTTGCACATCGAATTGCAATGTTTGGCAAGTGGTGCAAATTCAACAGCAAATCACTTTACATGAACGTGATGTTTTTTTTACCGTGTAGTAAGAGAAAGAGAGATTCAGACAAGGGTGAGACAGGTTCTGCAAAGAATGTAATTCGTTCATTTCAATGATCCAAGGACTCATTAGCGATAAACTAGCGTTTCTAAGATTTTAAATATCGTTTAAGACAAGCGTGCAATCACGAATCAATGTAAATTCAACACACGAAATACATACCTTGAGGATGTACCATAATGTGGTCTTAACGTGACTTGATGCACATCTTATCTACATTGAACTTTAATGCTTCGAATACCGGGTGGTCCATTAATCCGGTCAATTAATTTATTATTACATGTTGTCTACGTTGCAACACAATAAATATGTGTGATGATTCAGGACGATACTTAAAGACTATGATAACATTTACGTGCTATTTTAAGCATGTCGGGCAATTTTTGATCCACGCCGGGGGTGCCACATCCGCGCCGAAGAATTTGGATTGTGTAGCCTATCTAACTACAAAACTTTTCGCAGACCGGGATCTTAATTTTGTTTACAATCCAAGATGTGAATTTTTAAATATATATATATATATATATATATAGGGTTACGAGGTGTAATGTCAGCATAGCCCTTCACTTCAGCCCATCTAGCAAATAACTAATTCATTCAGCAATAATGCACAATAGTAATGAAAAACTAATACCGCATTTACTGGGAAATTGTAATATGTAAATTAATGGCCTATTTTTTGATCAAATTAAAAACATTGATTGCTCTTTTCTAGGCAATTTCCAGGCTGCCTACATGCTAGCTTAATAAATCAATACCCCACTTTTAACTGTTATTGTAAATTTAGAAGATTTAACGCTTTTTGCGCTTTATAACTATGGGCCGAACATTTGGCACGTCATTTTGAGATGTGTTCTTAATTATGGCCTACGAACCTTATTTGATAACTTTGTTTTGATATTGGTGAAACCATTCGCGTTCACGACGACTCTGCAACTGTTCACTCCTTTAGGAAAGCTCCATAAGCAAATGTCAGTTTCGAGAAACATAGCGGATCGTTTCTTACTCTTTCACTCCACTGAAAAATCCCATACACTCTCAGCAACGATTACCTAAAATTATCGGTAAAATTATAACTGTTTGCCTATTTCCAATTCTGCTTGTTTGCACAGCTTGACTTGTGTGCCAAGGTAGTTGAGAGATTGTTTTTTTTATTTTTATTATTATTAAAGACCATCGCTTGAGAAGAATTGATCGTTGCAGTATCCTTGTTATCGAGAAAATCTCTGTGTAAAATATACTGATTCACTTCGCATCCACAGATATGGAAAATCGCTTCTGTAGGCGTGTTCTGCCTTCGCTCGGGACGTTGCCGCCCAGCGATCGATATCCTTAAAACTGGTTCTTAGAGCACTGTCCGACGAATCATCCGGTCAAGGTCGGAGTCTGCAATCAGAAGCTGCTCAAGTACTATCTACTCAAAGCATTGAAGCACGCATCAACATTTAAAAACCGAACGTGTTTTTCATAATAATAAATATTATAAAATGAAAATTATTGAAACTTTCCTAAGGAACTTTGTATTTTGTTTTGAAAACAATAATATTAATCATTAAAAGAAAAAGAAGCAGAAAATACTCGGATAATACATTCCCTCGAATAAACCGTATGTATTTTATACTATGGCAGGCATAAATCCTTTTTATACTAGGTTTGCATTCTCTCACTTTATACCGACCTTTGCGTCGGCACGGAGAGTTGCGATTTAGCGTAACTTTTATGCTATCTAGCTTTCAAATTTTTTTGACTGTAATTCTTTGCGTAGAAGGACGGGTCGAAACGGTTCACACGCTATTTATAAACAATCCTAATTTGAGTAGGATCTACTCTTACCCATCACAAATAGAGTACCCCAAATTGAGTAAACAAAGTTGGAACAACCGGTGGAAACTAACGATTTTAAATTGGCTCACTTCTTGGCCTATTGGTCCCAAGCAAACGATTAACGTACCCCATTCTAGTCAAAATTCTAGTACTACGCTAGGTTTGTTTTGATTCGCTGTGAAAGTTTGACAGATAAAATGAGAAGTTCGTGGATTTTCTTATGTTTCCATCGGTTAGTTTGGGAGGTGTCCATCGATTAGCTTGGGACTGAAGAGAGTACCAAAGCTGAGCCAAAAAGTTGGGCACGTTTTTTTCAGGACCTACTAGTCTATGGTTGGGACCAGTGTTGGCAAAATCATCAATCAAATGATTTTTTTTTCCGCTCTCATACGCTCTCAATATCACGCATGATATCGGAACAACATATCATGCTTGATATTGAAATGCAAAATGCAAAAATCAAGCTGAGAGTTGACAAGACACAACAATTCAAGTTGAACATTTGCATTAGGTCCTAAGTACCATTGATCGATTCTCTTCGTCGACTTTCTCTTTCGTTAATAACTTGAGAACATAACCGTTGCTTGTCGTGTTTGTCGTATTAGATGATGGATAAAAGCTTCTTTTATCGATCTGTGTGTTCAAGAGAATCTGTCAATGTTACTTAGGAGCTAATGCAATGTTCAGCTTGAATTATTCCGTTGCATATCGTTTTCTTAGAAAGATAAAGCATAGTTTGCTATCTCTCGTTACTCTTCACCCGTGGCACACACGAAGCTACTGCTGCTAGTAGTGATGGTAGTTTCGGGTCTCATTCGGATGTAAAGCAAAAATCATGAAACTTAAACTCACCGCGGTTGTGAATTGTAGCTGATGAGTTTTGCTAGCTTGATATTTGTAGCTACGATTGTAATATCATTCGCAGTTGCTCGCTTGTTGATTTTTGTCCAAGCGTGACTTGGGCACTGGTGAGATTGGACTTTTTGATATTTTCCCAACACTGGTTGAAACTGACAAGATAATGAATAGCTGGCGCTGGTGTTGGAGTGGTAAGCGTAACTGCTTTGTCACCCCAATGGGTCTGGGTTCAATCCCAGTCGAGGGAAGTAAAGCCGTTGGTCCTGGCCCATGTGTGTTTGAATGGGTGCGATATCCTACGCAGGTGTGGAAGTTGCCTTCCTGATACACATTCGATTGCCGCCAATGGATACATATTGATTATTTAAAAATTTCTGAAATCAGCACAACTTGAAAGAACTGGTAATGTTTAAAAAAGGAAACATGTTTACGAAACGATTATTAAAAAAAAATCCAAAATCAGCACAACTCGAAAGAACTGATGATGTTCAAAATAACTAAGCATTCCTATTAATCAAAAATATCTATTATTTGAAAATTTCTAAAATCAGTTCAACTCAAAAAAAAAACTGCTCATGTTCGAAAGAAGAAAGCATTACATTTGAATAGCTTGCCAGTTTGAAAAAAGCAAACCTTCTTAATAATTTTTCGAGACTGATTTCAAAGTATACTGAGCTTTGAAAAAAGTTCAAACCCGTAGAAAATAGCTTGTTTTTCGGCGAAATGACCTTCGGCGAAATGTCCTGCTCCCGTTGGAAATAGCTGGAAATTTCTATACATGGCCGTGGGGGTTTAAAGAGAAAATCTACGAAGATAATCTGTCGATGTTACTTAGTAGCTAATGTTCGGCTTGCTCTAACTTGACTTGACAGTGGAGTCGTGAGACGATATATTTGGTAAGTATTTTCTGCACCATGAATCCAATAACAAAACTCTGTCCATCTAATCTGATTCGCAAGCGAAAACCCCTGTGGCTTGTGGTTTTCTCAAGACGGCCGTAACGGGTTACCTCCAACGAGGGTTGGTCAAATGCCTAGAAGATCTGGATAGGAATGCAATCGGTGAAATCGTTGAGTTTGCCTTTGGTGTAAACAGGCTGGTACATGGAGTTAAAAAATAAACCGGTAGACATTGAACGTCAGTTTACGCACGTCCGCAGTACGTATCTCTGTAGGGATGAATCTCCGTTAAACGGTGACTAAATTGTGCTAGCTGCAGAAGAAATGTTGAAGAAGTATGTTTTCAACGGTAGTCGAGCAGACTTCCGAAAAGAGTGACTGTAAGTAGATTCGATTCTTTCTTCTAAAACAGTCCGTTTCAAAATAATGCTTTTCATTGTAGTTAATTTCTTACAAGTGGAGATGTTCCTGAAACAGGAGCGCAAAACGTACATAAAAGCCATAACCGAAACGGGAACGGCCAGGAAAATATCCTGCATCATGCGATGGCTTAATTTTGATTTGCGTCCCAACCAGGATACGTACTTTGAACGTGCATAAGCTGACGTTCAATGTCTCCAAGCTTGTTTATGATTTATGATTGTGAATCGGATGAGGCGGGATGAGTTTTGCTAGATTCAAAGAGATTCACGGTTCAGAGAATATTTACAGATTTTTTGGAACGATCCTCGAAACCGGTTTATCGTTCTTAAATGCTTGATTGAATCGTTGTTTTACCAACAAATTCTCTCCCTCCATAGCTATGCATAGCTTCACTTTTGAGCAAACAAATTATTCAACCAAGTAGTCAACTATTGACAAAACGTCAACAGTGATGCCACTTTATATTATATTTTTTGAGTCCTACTTGTCAAAGCGTGCCCTAACATACCGAACAGTGTGCCATGCTGTGTTTCGGCACAGTGTGCAGAGTTGATTACCCCTTGGATAAATGTACATCAAACTAACGTCCTTCAGCCTAACGTGCTTCGGCTTAATGACCCACCACTGAATAATAAATAAAGACAAAACGATGATCATGGATTTTTCGGCCAGGTTCGAATATCGGTTTTGCACAGAATTCTCCGGTGTGAAACTTTTCTCCTCAGATAATCGTGTGACTTTCTGTCACTCGTGAGATGGCAATAGTCTCGTCATGTGACGTGACTCTCCTAGGCCTATTCTACGACTCGTGTGACTCTCTGTTACTAGTGAGGTGACAACCCAAGTAACAATTTTGGTTTTATGAGGGTTCTGTAGACCATGATTTACACTTGTAGCATGCTTTAAAACCACGATAAAGCTTTCAATGTTACTTGGGAATAGTCACCTCGTGTCAGGTGACTCTCCATTTGATTTGCATGGAGATCCACCTCACTAGTTCAACTTGTTCATCGCAAGAGTGGTGCAATGAGTGGTCTTCTGATCGGTCAACTGAATTTAGAAAATTTGCAAACAAATGCCGTAAAAGCAGCGTAATGTCAATTCATGCACTGTTTCAATGATAATGTTGTGCTTTTTGGCAAGTAATATTAAGCCATATTTTCGACACGATTAAAGTGCATCCACTTTGATGTGATATCAAAATTTGTGTGTGTGTGTGAACGTGGCCTATGTGGTCGGTCCGTGGTACTAACAATAATCGCCAGCGATGTTTATGTTGTATTCTCATGTGATTTGCTGTGAGTCTGAAAACTCAACATGATCGTCAATAATTTTATTCATTAGTTCTCATGTGATTTAATGTTGCATGATAGGGTTTGGCCGTTTAAAGGAACTCGAAAAAACTCAAGGTGCACCCGCAACATATCCAGATGTTTCCAATGTGATCATGAGCCCTTGATATATAACCACTATTGCACTTGTTTTTGAATACTTATGAGATTTAAAATGTCGCATGATGGGTTTTGGTCGAGTCAGAAACTGGCCACTTTCCAGGGGGTATCCGGAAGATGTCCGAATGGGGTTAATGTGGTGTTTTGCACTCAACATGGTTATCAATGATCTTGTTTTCAATTTTGGCACCTTTCAGGGCGCTTCTAGTTTGCATAGCATACACACCGGAACATGTTCTGGCAATATCATCGGAACCGATTCCAAAAATATTCTACAGCTTTCTATTCTATTCCATTTGGTGGTTGTTGCGTCCAGTTCGGTTCAATGGTAGCTGAGAAACACGACTTACTTTATTTCGTCACAGGCACATATATACACTGTACGAATTCGTATACCTAACCTAAACCTAAACCTAATTAAATACACTTACACTTTAAAGCTACACTAAACCGCAACATTTCTTTGGTGCAGCTAAGAACCCGGTGCCTTTAAGAAATCTGCCTCGTCGTAACAAATATACTGAAGTAGTTTGACAAACTTAACTCTCAGAGTGCGTACCGATGATGTGACACAACACGACTGTCCAGTTTTCCAGAAGTGAGCTTGTTCATAACATCGAAACGCAGCATGATGTCTTGGTACTCTGAGAGTTAAGTTGAATCGTTAAAGCTAAATCGGATAGAATTTTAATTATTAAAAAACTGTGGGATATTTAAACGAATTAACAAGTCAATTTATAAGAGCATTAAGGTGTTTCCTTGAGGAGTCCTTTTTCATATCACACTTGGCCCCTTGATACGAGTGACACTTAACGGTGAAAACGAAGTGAAGTGACCAATTGTCGCTCACGGTGAGTCATTGCCGTGTAAATCAAATGGAAATCACTTCACCGTGAGTGATAAGTTGTCACTTCACCGTGAAGTGACATCGGTAATAAGGTCCTTAGTAATTTTAAGGACATAAAACTAAAGATTTATGAGGTTTATTTTAACACAGGCTCTAGAATTGATTTCAGCTACGTGCATTCACAAAAAGCTTAAAACAAATAAAACAAATAGGGGAAATGGCTCTAAGGTTGGTCTATGTATCAAAGATTCGGTTCAACGCTAAAAATAAGCTATTTATCAATTTCATCATGAACTACTAACTACTAATGGATATTTTTGGTCGCTTTAGAAAATTTAGTCGATTGCTGAATTTATCACCCCTATTTTGTATTTCGTTCGAAACGAAATTCCTATACAAAAAATATTTTATTGCGTGAGAATTTCGTATCGAACGAAATACATAATAGGGGTATATGTATGTTCCCAAATTAGAGGCATTTAGGCCGACATTACATCCATTTGCCCCTACTTTTCTAAAAAGACTGTTTGTTGAAATATGCAATAATATATATATATATATTTTTTTTTTTTATTATTGACCGGAAAACCTGGAAAAACATGAAATTTTAAATTGGAAATCAACGTGCCACCGTGCACTTGGGCCTCCGTCAGATCGAAAGTCAGTTAACCAAGCGATATGTATAGCCGTTTCAGTGAAAATAATTCGACGCATCTGACAGCCACAGCATGCTATTAAAGCTGATAATCTGACGCCAAATGCTAATTGTTCTCTGCATTGACAATATACCGTGCCGATTCAAATTTCGGACACTTAAACTCGAATTTCGGACACTTTTAAAAGTTGATTATCTCGGTCGAATATGATCCACATGTCTTGTAAATTTTAAATTTTTATGACTTGTGCCCTCCACGATCATCTAACATTATTACTTTGTTTCTAACTGGATGTAATATTTAATTAAAAATGAAAGTGTCCGAAATTTGAATCGTCTGAAATTTGAATCGGAACGGTACACTTCTTTAGTAGTGGAGTTGATTTATGTGTACGGTAAATTTATTGTTCTTATTTCATCAACTGATGAAAGATGTATGTAAAGAGTGGGAGACAATTGAATTTTGCGCAAAAATAAAGATATAATTAATCCATAAAATGTTGTATAAATATATTCCAACCTCATTCATAACAATTTCTACAGAGCAATTCTAACCAAACTCTCATCCTCGGGTGACACGTCCAAAACTCCGATATCTCTCAGCTTCTGCACAACATCCTTCAGATGCTCCCCATCCACCCGGCAGTAGTCCTCTCCCTCCAGTTGCGCCATCATCAGCTCTTCCAAAAACAGTTCAACTTCCTCGGACCTCCCACCGAATGCCTCCGCCACCGTCGCTTGCAGTACGTCATTGCACTGTTCCAACAACTCGCGCAGTTCGTTCATGTCCATCCGGGGATCTTCCAACAGTTGGGTCAACTTTCCGAGAGTTTCCTCTGCCTGGGCCAGATCTTTGTCGCCTCCGGTACCAGCTGCAGCAGCATCCGACATCTTGGGGCTGTTGTCGTGTTCTTGTTGGTTGGAGTGGTTAGACGTTTTCCAGATGTCAAAGGTGTTCGCCTTCTACGGTTGCTGCGTTCCAGTAGAGTTACAAGCTTTAGCACTTTTTTTTCCCGTCTTCTTGCATTCTGGAAGTCGTCGTCCCGATAAGCGCCCGACGACGACGATGACAACGGCGACGAGAAGGGCCATAAATTCTACTGAGCCGGAGAAGCTGGCACCCAGTCAAGATACGGGAGAGACTCCATAGAACAATGCAAGATTAATGCTGTCGCTAGTTCAGATGGGACAGGGGAGAGAGGGTAGAAATTGGCATCTATTTCTGAACATGGTTAGAAGAATCCAACTGCACTTATCTCGTCTTCGTCGAGGATAGAAGCGACGACCTTTTCTCGACAGTCCCCAGGTCAACTACTGGAAACCTAATCCGCTCGCTAATGGCACATGCACCTACAAAGTTGCACACGTTGCTCTGGGCAGTGTAATTTATGATCCCGTTCCCGCGTTCTGGTCCAGGGTGCACTTCTTCGCGTGACACCGAATCTGACAGTCCGACCATGTAATTATCGCTTGTCCAGGATCAGCAGAACTCATCCGGTTCAGAAAACGACGGAAGGAAGGGGGGACCAAAGGTCACCACCAGTCGGAATTTTGATGAGGATCATTCTCCTCCGTTGATTGAATTAAGCGTGAGCAGCAATCTTCTGCGCTCGGTGACCTTTAGTGGAGATCTTTTGTTTTGCCCGTTTTTCTCCTCTCTTTCCATGCAGTTTGTTCGGTTTTAATCGCTTTTTACAGCTCAGCCTTTTCCATCCATTTCCTCGCCACCATTGAAGGTGCCATCAGAGATTCAGCGCCCGAGTGAGAGCATTGTAATTATTTGCCATCTTTCACGTTTCTGCGACGGACGCGCGAGAACATCCTCTCGGCGGAGGCTTCACGGCAAGTAATGCACTTTGGGTCCATTCGCGTTTTGATTGATCTCACCTCTTTTCCCAGTGATCCGGAGTCGGGCGAGGGCATCCATCACGGTTGGAACAAAAAACCGTTTTTCAGCTAGGAGATTTTCAATCTTTCAGTAATGTATCGCTGTTAACCCCCTCTTGGATCTCTATGCAGAATGCTTTTAGTTGCGATATTGTTTTTACTTCAGTAACCCTTTCTGCCGAGGTGAACCGGTGGTCGATTGTTTGGTGCAGTAACATCACGATCGTTTGGAACTGGTTTGGACAGTTTAGTTCTGGGAAATTCTGGACGAAGAGATTTCAAAACATTCTGCTTCACACATGATTGCATTTTGCTTGCGATAAAATTCCAGGTTTCTGATCTGGTAGAAGCCCCAAAATAGGTGTGTTTAATTTAGAACATTTGAGTGCTTTGATTGAGGTCGCAACCTTTTCAGTGGGTTTGAAGTTTGGAGCACTTGCAGAGTTAAAATAACATAGATTTTTGATTTCTTTACCAACATTGTTTCGAATAAATTGTACTAGAGCTTGTTGGGCCATCCCAAATATATATAAAATTTTGTTTGAACTTATTAATCACAATAAAGACCCTGCCTAATGGCTTTCACATAAAAAAAACTGGCTGAATTCAAAGGAAGTTTCCCGGATAGGTTATACACGTGAAACAAATGGTTCAGGTGCAAACAATCTCTTACTCCGAAATACACTATGTACAGTCAGTCTAATACCCCGTACAGACTATGGCTTATATCATGTAATATAGACTGTCTTGCAGTGAGCACTCATACATCTAGTTTTCACTGGAAATCCTATGTATGAGTGCTCATTGCAAGACAGCCTATATTACATGATATAAGCCATAGTCTGTCCGGGGTATAAGCTTGACTGATCAGAGTAAATGAAATTTTACAGTGATTTAAGGGCGGGGAGTGACCGTTCATTTTCACTGTGCTAGCTTCAGTGGCTCCATAAATTAAAGATCAATCACTGCAGCGGCCACGTCCTTACAATCAGGTGGGAGTGGGGAAGGAATATTGGAGTAAACTTTGTTATGTTGGGACCGTGTTAACCTCTGCGTCTCCAAAAATATCATAGGATGTGTGATTATAATAGCAGGTTGTGTTAAATGGCTCAGCTCTTGATAAGAGATGTGATCATATTTTTGATAAAATGTTTTAATTTATGAAATTCAAACGAATAAGATTTGAGATTTTCAACGTCTGATTCGCAAATAATACGACCCTATCAACTCAGTAATGGAAATGGGCACTGAGATAGAATCCAAGATTTAATGCTCAGTATGCAAAAACGGTTGCCACTAGGGCATGGTGTCTTTTAAATCACAACAAACCATTACATACGACGGTAGATCAAACCCGGTGACATGAAGCTGTTCAAATGGAATGAAGTTCCTGGCAGGACTCTACTATGTTTTTGAATTTGGATGACACATACTATGTATTTCTCGACCAACAATTGAAAAGGGCCTAACAGCTTTTGTAAGCAAAACACTGTTAGTCCTATCCACACAACTTACGGATGCAACAACCACCAAATGATGAAAGTACATAATTGATAGTTCCGTTAGGGTACGGCATAGCGAAAATCATGTATAGCAGTTGAAAATGAGCAAAGTGAACGAGTCATTTCTTTTGCCCAGCTACAGTTTGATTATACGATCTTGTGGTAGGTCCGAAGTCTAGCGTAGTGACTGTATTACATGAACTGGCAGAAGAAATGGCATTCGATTTGCTCATATACTGTCAATATATAAAAACAGTTCTAGCGTTACTTCGCATCCAAAGTCATTATTGTAAATAGATGAAAAAAACGGTGTTGTGGCTTAAATATATTCGGCTGAAGATACTGAACATGATCTAAAAATCTTCAGAGTGGATAAAAATCGTAAATTGTAAACGCTAACATGGCCTTAAATTGCCAGGAATAACCAGCAATGAAACCCTTCCAAATTCCTAAAAAAAAGATGGCCAAAAACAAGCAAAAACAATACGCCAAAAAGAGACCAGATTAATGCCAAATAGCAGTTGTGTAGTTCGTAAAGAATTATATGTTAGCTGTCATCCATAAATTACGCGACTTACTTAAAGGGAGAGGGTTCAAAGAAACGTGAACATTTGTGAAATATGTGGGGAGGGAACTTAGCTCAAACGTGACAGTACATTTGTTTACATTTAAATAAAATAACGAAAAATTGCATTTCTTTTCCGAAATTATTTTAAACCATATTTCTCATTCAGGAACACAAACATTTTCCATCATGCTTATTTTAATCCACATCTCGCAAATTTAATAAAATCACGTTTTTCTTTAAAAGTAATTTATTAAAGTAGGTATGTATGTAGGTATGTTGACTTGATGACAAATGAATTTCTCCGATTTGCATGAAACTTTACATAAATGTTTGTTATGGTCAATCATTCACATTTGAGCTGCGATTCGGTCATTTTTAATCTGCCAAAATCTTCAAAATGATGTTCATATTCGATATTTTTTATCAAATCATAATTTAATAATGTCACTTACAATCGAAATAACGTTTGGGACAAAGTCGTAGGAAAAAAAATTGCCTTTTAGGACTTTTAGGAAAAATTTACACGGTAAAAAAATTCAAGTAGCTTTGGGATAAAAATCAAAAAAAAAAATCATTCAAAACCTGCATAAAAAACGACCCGCATTTATTTATTTTAAATATTTTTCATTAACATACTTTTTAAAAATTTCAAGTTGGACACTTGAAAATTGAGAAAAATCATAGAACAACATTTTTTGGTAAAATGTTTTAATTTTAAAAGATTTATAGTAAATGTTTGCACATTATCGAGTCACGATGGACATTCATCCTGTCAAACATGACTTGGCTATCGCTTGTTTCGTTCGTCATATTCATCAGTTCAAACATTTGAAGCAAATACTTGTTTCGATAGACACAGTGAATGACTCGAAAACTGCTTCCTTCGTTTTTATTCCACTTTCACTTCAATCTGGGGCTCATTCGACTTGTCACGCGTCGTATCGTCAGGCATCAAAATATAGTATCCGCACAATGGCAACCCACATGGCATCCCCAGGGATGGCATCCGGATGATATGTAGTAATAACATGTTTTTAACGAGGCCATTCTGGAGTCCAAAATGGTGGCCATCGGGCTCAGGAGAAGTCTCAAATACCCTACAATATGGGTTTTTCGGAACGAGGATGACGCGAATGTGCCGCAAATCGTAAATTACCCTAAGATATGAGTATTTTTGGAACGTGCACGACGCGTAGATGCCGATAATTAATATTTGACGCCATTTTGGATTTCAACATGGCGGCCATCAGTTTTCAAACAAAAAAGTGTCAAATACCCTAATATATGGGTATTTTCGGAACGGGGATGACACGTAGATGCCGAAAATCTATATTCGAAGCCATTTTGGAGTCCAATATGGTAGCCATCGGGTTTCAGAAAAATGTCATATACCCTACAAAAGGGTATTTTCGAAACGGGAACGACGCGTAGATGCCGAAATTCAGAAAAAAAAGTGTTAAAAACGTTACTGCGATTTTGAAAATACCCATATTGATGGGTATTTGACAGTATTTCCCACTTTTTCTTGAACTGGAAGCTACCGTCTTGGATTCAATATGACGTCGTATGTATATTTCCAATCTCCAACATTCCAAAAATACCCATATTGATGGGTATTTTACAGTTTAACCACTTTTCGGAAATCAGAAGCCGTCATATTGGATTTAAAAATGCCGTTGGACATCGATTTCTGTCCTCTAGACGTCATCTCGATTCCAAAAATAACTATATTGATGGGTATTTGATAGTATTTCCCACTTTTTCTGATATCGGAAGCCACCATCTTGAATTTCAAAATGGCGTCGAATATCTATTTTCAATCTCTAGACGTCATCCTGATTCCAAATATACATATATTGACGTATATTTAACAGTATTTCCCACTTTTCTTAAACCTGAAGCCACCATCTTGGGTTTAAAAATTGCGTCGGTGATCGATGTTCATCCTCTAGACGCCACCAGGATTGAAAAATACCCTATTGATGGGTATTTGATAATAATTCAAACTTTTTCTGATATCGGAAGCCACCATCTTGGATTTCAAAATGGCGTCACATATCAATTTTCAGCGTCTAGGCGTCATCCCGATTGAAAAAAAACTACCTATATTTATGAGTATTTGACAGTATTTCCCACTTTTTTATAAACTGGATGCTGCCATTTTGGATTTTAAAATGGTGTCTTATATCGACCTTCGATCTTTAGACGTCAACCCGATTGGAAAAATGCCCATATTGATAAGTCGGCGTAAGTATTTCCCACTTTTTCTGAAACCGTAAGCCGCCATCTTGGATTTAAAAATGGTGTCGGCCATCGATTTTCGACCTCTAGACGACACCTTGATTCCGAAAATTCCCATATTGATGGGTAAACAAACTACCCGACAATGATAAATTTGACATACACGTGCACAGATCTATGCTTTAATGAACCGAGTGAACAATCAGCAAAAGTCAGAAAAACTGCGCGAATTTGAATCGAACAGCTTCGTTTCAATGCGAAAGTAAGTTCATTTGACAATGAAAGATGAAACGAACACGAGTCAAGCCAAAACAAACAACATAGAAACTGATCGAAATTGGTTCTGTTGATGTTGAAGGGGATCTGCTCGAAGAGAAGACAGAATGACTTTCAAATGATAGTGATGGTTGGCAGTTTCGTCGTCGCTTGACGCTTTTTGATTGAATGTGACTTTTTTGGGCCGCATCGTTCGTGCAGTTTTAAATGACACAAGGTGGAAGAATGGCAAGTTTTAAGTAAACTTTGCCATGCACCATTATTTTGTGATTTTGTCATAGAGTCTAAACCTTCTTTGGGTGTTAACATTTTTGACGAATAAGGTTTTAACGGGTCATATTGACGCGGAGTTCAAACTGGACAAGGTTATCTTAATTAAACCTATAAGTTTGTATAGTCAAATTGTTTATCAGAATCTTAATTTTGAGTTTCTGGTATATAGAACCGATTTCGACGAGATTGGCATCAGGTAATCGATGCAGAATGAAGTCAGGTTTGGCCACAGTGCCAGTACGTTGGTTGCTCATTAAACATCGTATATTTGTTAGGAAATGGATCCTAGATGTAATGAAATAGTGAAGTCAATATTATACTGGGGACTATTGATGGTTTTTATTTATTCATGTTTCGGATACCGGTTTCGGTGGCTGCAATCAACTTTCTCATTATAATGACCATGTGACACATCAAAACACATCAAATAGATGCATATGAACCGATTCTTCGAATATTTTGCCAATAGTCTGATTCCTAGTGGCCACTGAATCAACTCGGATGTTCAAAATAAACTTTCTCATTCGAATGGTAATGAGGCACATCAAAACACATCATATTGATGCGTATGAACCGATTCTTAGATCACTGAACATTCTTCTGAGCATTTACATCCTCATGAGAAAGTTGAATGTGGCCACCGGAATCGGTATCCGGAGCATCCGGGTTCGGTCACAATTGTTCTACATTACTGATTGCACTATGTTGATGCATCTAGGATCCATTTCCTAATTGATTTTCGATATTTGATGAGTGACCAACAAACTGACACTGTGACCAGTGTCGATGCCTGACTTCATTTGGCATCGATTGCTTGGGTCCAATCGCGTCAAAATTGGTTCTCTGTACCAGAAACTCAAGATGCAACTCTGAAAAACGATTTGGCTTTAAAAACACGTAGATTTGATTTCGAAAACCTTATCTAAAAACAATTTGAAATCCAGCTCAGTATGACCCGTTTAACACTTTACTTATAACTTTTTGTCTGTATCCCTTCAGAAATGTAAAAAAATATTATTTCAATGTTAAAATGTAAGTCTTTAGAAATTAGGAAACGTCAAGAAAATTCAGATCATAAGATTCCCACCGTAAAAAAAAAATTCCGTTTTGAAGGTCAATTTCGGGTTCAATATGACCCCCCCAACAGCTAAAGAAGGATAAAAACTGGGGTCTTATTTATACTCGCCCTAAAATATCAGCTATGGGTTGCCTAATTTTATTATAATATCTGGTAAAAGGTTATCCCAAAACTGCTCGATTATGCTTAAAACTCCGTCTGGGAACTCCGTCGGTCTGCTCAAAATTCGAATCCCTTGATGATTTTCGAGAATTCTGAAATTCTCTTAAAATCCGTATTTTTTTTATTTTCCCGGTTCGCTGGTCACCCTGTAATATCTGCATCCAACCGAGGAATTCATCAGCGCAGGATTTACGTGGAGACCGCATGAACGGAGAATGAGATATATCGAGCTGTGGTCCAAAGCAAAAAAACGGAGACCGAAAAATGTGGAGTGTAAATTGATGATGATGATTATCATGGTCTCACCTCTTACCCCTACAAAGGTTTGAGCTGGACGATTTATCTTTAAGATAATTAAATATGACATTTTAACCAGGTTGGCAAACAAAATCGAACTGGTTTCAATTACAGATATAAATTCCTTCTAGAGTTTACAGTTGCTTCACAGCGACATAAATGTGGAAAAGCTCAGGCGTCCACCTCTTAGTTCGCCTTTTTGTCCACCTAAAATATTCATAAGTATTACAAGCAATCAAGAGTTAATGAACAATCAACAAAGCATCCTATTACACTAGTAACCCCGCAATCTGATGCTATCATAATTTTCAGCAATGTCAGGAATGCTCACGAACCCCCAACATTTGCCAGAAAACTTACTACTAACTCAAGGTATCTTCCAAATAAGCTTAAAAATTGCATTTTTTTTTTTAATCAAATGTTAAATTCAGTCCTCTATATCCGTAATACGCGCGCGAGGCTCAAACCTTAGTAGACTACTTTTTTTTTGTATTAATCTACTTTTAAATCAAATATAAAAAAATCCATCATCACCATCGTGGCGAACAGAAATAGTTTTTGCAGTGCAACAATAATTATTAAAAAGTCGTTATGACAGCTATCCATATAAAATAATTCGTTAGAGATAACTTCGTCAAGATACATAATTTGTCAATTCATAAAAAAAATCACTGGATAACTGTTCAAAAGACAGTTTTAACGTGTGAAATGCAGTGTCTTTTAAATTCTGTAAGTGTTGTTGACCGTTTGATATGTCTAGGCATCGAATTGAAAATATTTATTCCTTTAAAATATAATGAATTTTGTGAAGCACAACTCAAGAAATATGATGTTCTTATTTAAAACGCGTTTCTAGTATTATATCTATGAAAGTCACTTCCTCTTTCAATTCTTAACTTCTTAAAAGATGAACACCATAGTCAAATATACAATTCTTTGCTTCACCGACAACCATTGTAAGGCGTCTAGCATCAAAGTTGAGGAAGTGAATCTATTACATCTCAAAAACAAACGCATTATTTTATTCTGCAAGCGCTATAATCTCGATATTTGTGTTGCATTGGCCAGAAATAAAATGGAACGGCAAAAGTCAAGATGAGGAGAGATGATTGATTTGTATAGCTGTATTTTACTGGCAATAGTTAAATCGTTTTTCAGTCGACATAGAATTCCATATTTCTTGGTAATTTTCTTGATGACATTGTCAATGTGAGAGTTGAACTTAAGTGTGTCAATATCAATAATCACGCCATGATATTTAATCTCCCGAACGCGATCAATAGTATCATCATCAATTACAACAGAGACGTTCTCATTTACTCGAATCGTGAAATTACCATACATTTAGTTTTACTTGTATTCAATTTTAACTGCTTATATTTCAACCATCAACTTAGAGAATGAAAATCTTCATTCAAGTGTAAGACGGCATCATCTAAATCCTTAGCTGCAATGAATAACACAGTATCATCTGCAAAAAGATTAATCGTAAAACACGTCGCAAGTCATTAATATACATAATAAATAACAGGGGCCCTAATACACTTCCCTGGGGCACTACAAGGTTATTCCCCACGGGACTGCAAACCTTATCATTAAAACAGTCCGTTGAGTTCTGTCAGACAAATAGCTTTCAAACCATTTATATGCAGTACTCGTAATTCCAAAGCGCTTGATTGATCTTAACAATAAGGGCCTAGAAATTGTTTCAAAAGCGCGTTTAAGATCCAAAAAAACAGCAACAATCGTATCTTTACACTCCAAGTTATTTTTCCACTTCGCTAATACCAAATTCAACGCGGTTTCACAAGAATGACCTTCCCGATATCCCGATTGTTCTGGTATCAACAAACTATTACTATTTAAATACTCCAACAGCTGGCCTTTAACAACAAGTTCTAAGATTTTCTCTAATGTGTGCAACATGTTGATGGGACGAAACTCTTCGGCTTTAATCGTTCCAGCAACTTTTTGAATAGGGACCACTAAGGATTCCTTCCAAATTCGTGGCACATGTCCAGTTTATAATGATTCATTAATAAGGTCCAGCAAGATGTGGCCAATGACATGAAAGCAATCTTGAATAACTCTAGCATTAACATTATCTACTCCAGCTGATTTTCCTAATGAAAAACAAATAACTCTAAGTTCATCTAATGTAATTGGGTGAAAAACTTCAAATCTACAACTACTATTAACTGGCTGTTTTATTTCGTCAGGTTCATCGACCAATTCAATGGACTGATAAATCAATGAAACACTGTCTACAAAATAATCATTAAACTTAGCTGAAATTACTTGTTCTGACTGTTCTAATGTGCCATTAAAAGTTATGGACCGCGGTTTGCAATTACTAGGTTTTAATAAAGATTTCAAAATTTTCCATAACTCTTTGCTGTTGTTTTGATGCTGATCAATCTTCCTTTGAACATATTCACAACGAGCTGTCGTCTTTATCGATTGTGAATACTTATTACGCGCGATTGTGTACCTAGTCCAATGATTGTCATTATTTGATCTACAAAACTTTTTGTACCATTTGTCCCTTTTCCGTTTAAGACGTAAAACATCCAAATTATAACAGCTGTTCGAGTTCTTCAAAGAAACAAACTTTTGCTCAACTAGTTGATTAGTACACGTTTTCAAAGCGTTATTAAGAACAGCTGTAGATTCATCTAAGTTACCAGCCGCGAATGGAAAATCCACGCTCCTCTTAACAAGATTCGAAACAGCTTGCTTCGAATATTTCCTCCAGCACTTCAATTTTACAAAATTATCGTTATCGTTAACATGGTCTAAGACATTAATCACTAAGGTCTCATGATCGGTTATTTTCAAATCAGTATCCGTAACTGAACAAATGGAATCAAAATTGGAATAAATGTGGTCAATTAAAGTTCTGCTGTGCCTGGAAATACGCGTATACTCATTTACCGTTTGCTTTATATTAAAAAACTCAGCTAAACGCTTCAAATGATTCGAATTATGGTTATCACGCCAATTAATATTAAAATCACCAGCCAATATATTTAATTTACTAGAATCAAGGAATGTCTCAAGCCAGTTCTCTAAAACTTCAACAAAACGCTGGTCACTAGAACTGGGAGAATGATACAAAACACCATAATTACCCATCTTCATGCCACGTACAACTGTAATGCCCAAGAACCAGTTGCCATCAATACCTTCGTTGGTACGAAGGTTGAATTGAACTGATTCTTTGACATAAATAGTAACACCGCCAGTGTGTCTAGAATGTGATAAACAAGCACCAACAATATATCCCGGAATACTATATTGATCAAAAGCTTCAGTTTCTACAATATGAGTTTCAGATAAGAAAACTAAAAGAGGATGTTTTTCCTCAACAATCTGACGTAATGCTACGTAGTTTGTTGACAACCCTGCAATATTCAAGTATAAAAAATTGAATTGATTCACATTCCTGGAACTTGGCTGCTAAAAAGTCTTTTATAGAGCAAAGATTCCGAGCTAAATGCGGCTGGTTGACGTCCACAAGGTTGTGGGTCCAAACAACGATCGAACAGGAATTAGAGTTGAACAAGGTAGACATTTTACAGGTTGAGCACTGAAAAGTGCTGTTTAAATTTGTTATAGCACTTCCTTCAGCAAAAAGCAAATAGATCAGCACGGCAAGAGAGCACCACATTAAATGAATTAATATTTAAAAACATGCATTTTTATTTGCTGATCAGCAAGCAAAGTTGTAGCTTAATTAATTTCAAGCAACTATGACACCCTATCCTGCTGGTTTAAAAAAAATCATAACTCATGCACCATAAGAGATTGGTATCTTCAGCAAAGTTGCTTCGAATTGATTGTTCTACAACTTTCTAGAATATTGCCTTGGCTTATCTCAAATAATAAAAAAGTTTGTATTCTCAATTCATCAATTTTATGGACCACCCTGATTTCACTAACATTAAAATATCGCCCAATAACTTTTGAAGAAGCTTTAAAGTTATGGTTTGGGCGCAAATATTTTTGTCTTCCTAAATACGGCTTTGGGACCATTGTGCATTGATATCTTCGTCGAAAATCCATAACAAATGCGGAAGGTTATAATCGCCAAGAATGATAATTGTGTCATTATCGTTAGCCAGATCCTGAATTTGGCCGATTGTGGACGAGTGTGAGGAGTAAAAATACGGTTCGCAGTTGGGTCGGAGATATACAACGCAAACATAAATGGTTTGGGGAGGGAGTTTGGTACATTTTTGGTTTGAGTGTGTCATTTTAAAATGAATATCCGCTATTTAATCCATGAATTTAGTTCCATTCTGCACGATAACTGTTAAGAGGCGTAGTATAAATCAGCCTCAGAAAGGAGGAGGAATGAAGGTTTTCATGAAAATACCAAATTTAAACCACTTTATCAACATAAACCCTTTTTTTTTTTTAAAAATATTTTGAAATAAATAAGAGATTATATTTTGGATAAAAATTCGAGCAAATTTGGTGTGACATAATTAATAAATGCTTGTTATGCATGTTCTTGCTTACCACGTGTTTAGCCTGAGTTGAAGTCAAGGTCGAAGTCGGCACAATTCCCCCCGACTCCACAGCCCTGGCATGATCCTACCAAAGCTCCATTTAAACAAAGCTGAAATAACTCCAAAGTGCATTGCAGCCAAGTCTCCACTCGCCAATATGAAGATCTCCAACGTTAGAGCATGCAGCAGCAGCAGCCGCAGCCGCAAGATTCCTGACAAGGCCGCTCGCCACTTTAGGGCAGTCGTCGTCGTCGCCTCGCTGGCGGCATCTGACGGCTTAGAGCCGTCTCCTAGCTCGGCCTCTCCTCATACATCAGCAGTCCATTTTTAATAAGTGTGTACAAATTGCAAATTCGCGTTCACAGCTCCCAGTGAGCGCGCCCTGTTGACCATTTGGAAGCGAAAAAAAAAAATCCGCTACTCGCTCGCTGTCGATATAAATTATCGACTCGAGCTTTTCAATGCACCGTTTTTTTTCGTTGTTTTTAAACGAGAGAAGAAGGCGACCGGAGAACACGGGTGGAAGCGAGATAGACCTATCTAAAAAGATTCATGTAACCAGTTCCATTACCATATGTTTCACCTCGTCGTCGACGTCGTTGTCACCGCTCTCAGCAGCCTGCCTGCACTACTAAGAAGCTTGATCCTATCAACAATGCATCGAACGAATGGTCATTACAAGCCGAGCTTAAGGCTTATTCCATCTCGTATGCACCCACTTTTAATTTATAGTCCATTGCTTTTAGTTACTTTGTTACGCAGAATTGCAACCCTGCCTTCACCCCCTCCGCGAGAACAAGATTAGATAAGGAAACCACCTTATTCAATTAGTATATCTATGGAGAAAAACAAATCTCCATCGGCCGAGGCGATCAGCATCTCGGTTTCCATCATTCCGAGCCGGGTCATAATGAAACTGAACGCGCGAAAAGTGCTGTTAAAAGTGTCATTCCACGAGATTAGAAACGACCTCCTACTATCCGATCCTACATTCTACCAGCTCTCGTAAGGCATCTGGACGTTCTTGAAGTTGTCTTAATCCTTCGATTGATGGTACTTGTTTGGCTTTACTATTATTGCTTTTACTACTGCAGCCAAGTCGGTTTCCTCGGTTGGTCAGCTAGTTGAATCAATGTGCGTCGGACAATTTCACGGAACCTGGTAATTAGTTTTAATGATCCATCCAAAGGGTGTACCTGCTCGGTAGAAGTGGTCGTTATTGTAAAACTATCATCCGATACGATCGACAGTAAAACTTTTATCGATGGTTAAATGGAGTGGGCAATTGAGCTGTACCGATCGGTTCCCGGTTCTGCCCGAGCTGGTTTCAGTGCGTTTCAGGTCGATACTTTAAGTCGGACATTAAATCAATGGAATATCAATTTGTTTTTCAAATATTGGTTTATAGTGTTTTAATAATTAACTAGATTTACAACATTCTCCAACTAATTGGGGTGCGTAAGTCTAAGACCTGCAAAACCAGACGTCGTACTTAAGAGTATTCCAATCAGGTAGATTAATCCTGGACTTAAGATTCAGCAGCAAATAAAAAACAGAGCACAGGAATCAAGTATTCTGTCCCGCACTCGACACCCATGATTTGTTATCACAAAGGCCCCATTCGTCTATCACTCATCCAACATCGAACGAACGGCCGACCGACCAGTCAAATGTCAACTACCACTCAAAGCTGCAGAGGTATCAGAACAGCAGCACCACCTCTAACGCGAGCCACGGCGGAGGGAGGTTCGATTTCTGCATCGGTGCAACGCCAAGGTTGGGTCATTCCATAAATCGCTCAACCTTTCGCACCACCACTGCCGCCACCACCAAGTTCTCGAACCTGGCGGGCCATTTCGCATAATTTCAGCGAACCTATCAACACTAATCGCGATGCCTATCAATCAGCTTGCTCACGGCGTGATCCCCAACGGTCGGACCAACGACTACCCCCGAAGGCGGCGACGCGGGGCACACCCTTCACTGTATTCCATGCTCCGTTAATATGTTGCACACCACAGCCCGGGTCGTTATCTCACCTACCTACCTACCTATACGTGATCTACGGACTTTTGAGCGCTTTACGAGTCTGAACCGGACTGTCTGTTGGGTCATTGTTCTTTGGCGCAAACCAAACACAGAACCCCAGTACGTACCGCACTCAGTATAGGGTTAAGATCTAATTTCCGTCATACTAAGCCTGCACTTTACTACATCGTTGAAATCATTGATACATTTGATGTTTCTGCTCCATGTGCCGGAAATACGCGCTTATGCCGAAGCAGCACCCTACCCTGCCGGGGGGCTATTATCATTCGGGATGCTGAAAGTTGCGCGGCACTCGGTCCTTGAGCCCTTGAGATTAATTACCGGCGATAGCGAACCGTGACACCCGGGTGCAACTGGCAGAAATCCTACTTTTTTTTTTGCTGCTATTTATCACCTATTTCGAAGTCGAGATACTTCGGACCCCATGTTGCAACCCTATAGGGGTGGTCGTTTGACTATTTCGAAACTGCTGCGCTCCGCCAGTGGCGTCAACTGCCACCATTTAAAATACGAAATGAATTATAGGTTCAGAGTGATTTCCGCGAACATTTGTCATGTTCCGGGTGGTTCTCAGAGCTCTGCAAACATTCAATGTCAACTGTGAAAGGGAACACCATCGTCGGCAGTTGCAAACTATCATAAATTAGAAACAACCATTTGCTTTTCCCCGAAGGGAAGCTGTTTTGGCCTGTGGCTGATTCCCCAACTTGGTGCATTACGGCTATGATGATGATGATGATGATCACTATGATGACGGCAATCAACCGCTCGAGACCATATCGGGAAGGATTTGATTATCTCGCTGAATAGGTTTTATGACGCCTTGGCAACAGAGTTGCAGCAGGCAAAACAAACCACCTCTGGGAGGTCCTTTCTACGATGGTGGCTCTGCGTTGAGTGGTTTTTGGATAGATCAATAATCGCGTAACACTGAACGTTGGTGAAAGGCTAGGGAAAGACGGGGTAAAACGGATTACAGCCAGTGCTTTATGAAATCGTCGAGATGCTTGCAAATTGTCATTACAGAATAGATTAACAGTATGTTTTTATCATTCTGACACACCGTGTAGCTCTCGAACTAACAAAACGTCAAAATAATGCATCAAACCAAACTTCTCGTTCGGTGGGGCTTATCACGATCTGATTTTGAAAGCAATAAATCTGAGGATTGGCACTGATGAAGTCTGCAAGCATGCTTGCAATTGCTCATTACAGCTAAAATCCCATTTTTCGTTATTATGAAACAATGGGATACTATAATGATAGTTTTTATTTGTAAGATGCAAGAATAGGTGGTAAAGTTTGTATATGACTTATAAAACTAGTCAATTTTGCTTTCAGAAGCTCACAATTAGCAATTTTATGATCGCTGATTGCTCGTTCATCGCGTTGCTCATCGTTACAACTAATCGCTATTGTGACCCCCTAAAAGCTAAATTGACATGTTTTATGTGTCATACACACACGTTACCTTCTTTCTAGCATCTTGTAAATAAGAATTATCATTAAAATATTTCATAGCTTCATAAATCAAAAAAAATAGCATTTTAGCTGTAATGAGCATTTGCAAGCTTGTTTGCAAGTAATAGACGAAATACGCGTATCTGTCAAAAGTTAAGCAGTTATATCTGAATTAAAAGGAAATAAACCAACACACTCAAAGCTCTTCATAAAGGGATTCCGTTTATAGGTTCGACAAATTTAAAAGATTTAGAAATTCGTTTTTTCAGGTATTGGCTTTTCAGCAAACGGTGGATCAAAACGCTACGGGAGTGCGCAGTAGGCTCTGCACAAGAACGGTTGGTTTTAAATTTGCTGTCACAAATTTTGTGTTTTCCGCGTGCTTTTTGGCTGGTACCAATGCAAAAAGAAATTCGTTTTCATTAATGTGAATAAATGAAGATTCTGAACATTATTGTGAAAACTCCCAAACAAGAACTTGGTATAAATAGAATTGTTGCTGTAGCGTCATGCTAGCTGGTTTGTTCTTCGGAGAGTTTCTTTTCGCGTATTCGATCTACGCCCCGGCTTCCGGAAGAAAAGTTTTCGTTTACGTTTTTGGTGTTGGCGTTCTGCCCCCCGATTACGGGAAAGATGGTTTTGAAGGTTAAACTAGAGCCAAAAAAAAAACTCCCAAATATCGACCCGCAAATATGTTGTTTTTTTCCAGAAGCTTTTCTCTCTCGTTTTTATCACTTGGTGTTATTCAAAAAAGTAAGGATACAAAGATATTTTAAAACTGACTTTAGTGCACGCTTCGAAAGAAAGTTTGACGGGTTGAGTAGTATTGTGTTAGTGTGCTTGTGAAATTTCCAGATTTACAGGAGGCGGAATGCTTGGTGAGATCAATCTAATTATAAGTTAGTCAAAAACGCTGTTCCACTATTACTAAAAACGCCCTGGATTTGAAAACATCATGATTTTGAATCTGGAAGTGTGCTGTCATTGCCATTATTCAATTGATAACGGTAATTGTAGCGGTATTTGTGCATGTGAAAGCGACCTCAGAATAGACGTGAATAACCAGGCATTCTGAAATGGGTTGCTGGATCTGTAGCCATAGAGGTAACTCTAAGACCAGCAGGTCCCGAAGAAACGTGCTCAACTTTTTGGCAGCTCTGGTACTATCTTCGGTTAGAAGAGATACGAAAAACATCGAAAAGTTATAGAGAAAGAGATAGAAGAGTATTCCATTACAGATGCCGATTATTCAACAGGACTCAACGAGAATCGAGATGACAAAGATTCAGCAGCAAGGACACAATACATAAGCGGTGAGATCTAACTGATTACAACTAGGTATAAAAATATGAAATACATCCTTCTAAATACGTGCCATTTACAAAGCAGGAACTGCTTTGATGATGGAAGTGTACACGCAGTACCAATAAACATTTTATATCGGTACTACGTGTATGCGAGGCTTGTTGCAAGTGAAAGTAACCTCAGAATGGACGTGAATGACCAGGCATTCTGAAATGGGTTACTGAATCTCAACAGAGCTATCACCTTTCAACTTCCGGGCTAAAATTGTTTACAATGGGATCAGTATAAGATAATAATAGATTGTGGAAGTTGGATTGTATATGCATACAGACATACGGTGGATCAAAACGCTACGATCCGCTGAAATGAAAGGAACTGCTCTGAAGCAGGGTTCTACATTTTCGAAGCTCTAAAATGGACTCGAGTTTTGTCATTTCCATAAAACGTGTTCAACTCATCATTTCTATAACACCTAGCTAGACTACTAGCACGAAACGAAAATGAAAAAGAAGCACGCTTAGAACAAAAGGCTGGCTGCGAATATTCTTATTTTTGCTTTGCTCACCCCTTCCAATGAAAGTAACGTCGATTATCGAGTTGAATCGAAACCTCATTATGGCTTTCAATCCCTTTCACCAACACTCTATCGCCGCTCTTTCAATTTAGGTAATATGCTCTATGTCCCGTTTTTGTGGATGGATGATAAACTAAACATATTACGTGTAATCTTCAAGTGCTTTGACGTAATAAATGCTTAATAAATATATTTTAATTTTCCGTCACATACGTCATGAAACTTCTGTTGATGTGTTTCATTAAAGACGAAGCTATCAAAGTCAAGCGGTATTTCACTCGTCTGCTTCCCCGAAGCTTGGAAGAAAGACCAATGAAGCGACGGGAGAAAGAGATACAAGTGATTTAAAATTTGTTAGAAGATGACTGAGGTTCTAGAATGCTGCGAAGCTGTTCCACTTCAACAGAAAAAGAAAGCTAACAGTCGCTTCGTCGCATCGATTTTGTAGATTGAAGCTGATATTGTGACGCCCTGCTCCAATCTTCCTTTAACTTCCCTGAAAATAATGAAATTAAAGGGTGTTCCCTAAGAGAAGAGGTGACAATACGGGGGCAAAAATGAACCACTTTTCTGTCAAACGTGAACCAGCTCGTGATTGGCTGATTTGATGTGCGTAAGATAGAGATAGACATAGATAAAGATAGAGATAGAGATAGAGATAGATACAGATAGAGATAGAGATAGAAATTAAAGAGTAAGAAGCCTCTTCCTCTTAGGGTGTTCCCAGGCTTGGGAATCGTCAACCTTCTGACGATAAACTATGTAACAAAGACAACAACAAAAGTCAACGCTCATATGACAAGTACGATGCAACAAACTTCTGCTTGAAAGAATGGTCTACTGGGCTGTCTCTCGTCGAAACATTTTCTATTCTTTTTTTTTCAGACGGCTTAGACCGAGGCTAAGACCATTGTGTGGTCTATAGATACTATAGATTCCATAGATAAGCGGAGGCAAAGTATAATCAACCGGTGGAAACTAACGATTTTAAATTGTCTCGCCACTTGACTAGCCTATTGGTCCCCAGCAAATGATTGACGGACCCCATTCTAGTCGAAATTCTAGTACTACACAATGTTTGTTTTGATTCGCTATGAATGTTTGACAGATAAAATGAGGGGTTAGTGGATTTTCCTATGTTTCAAGGGTTGAATCGATTAGCTTGGGATCGTAGATAGTACCAGAGCTGAGCCAAAAAGTAGAGCATATTTCTTCGGGACCTACTAGTCTTAGAGTTACCTCTATGGCATAATGTAGCCAAACGAACTGTCAGTTAATGTAGCCAAACGAGCATGACGTCATCATGGTGTTGTTTTAGGGAGAAGTATTGTAATATTATGAGCACAAAACGCTTTCCACACTCCACATTCCGGTTTATTTCGCGGACAACGGAAGAAGGAAAGACAAAGCTAACCATTCCTTGATTCATTGTTGCAAAGATTTGCTTTGCACTTCATTTTGAACTTTTGCACACGAAACAAAACAAAACTGCGCAACGAAGAGCTCTATGATGGCATGAACTTTTTTTTACGGATGCCAGTCAGATCATTTATTTTTCATGGCTGCCAAAACAACTTTTTGTGCCTCCGCTTATCTATGGAATCTATAGTATCTATAGTTTGGTCCATCTTGTTATATTTTCTAGTCTTGTCTTTCTCTCATTTGGTCACGAAACATCTGTTTCCAGAACGACTTAGTTGTTTCAGGTACGCCGGAAGAAAAGATTGACGGAAACTGTTGACATGGCTATTGACGAAAAAAGTCAGTCATGTCATTCTTCCATTCTGTCGTGATAAAATTGCCGCTGGTCGTTTTCTAATAAATGCATGTCGCTTTGCATACGAAACATAAACAGATTTAAATAACTGGAATTGTGTTGTTTTGACCTCTGACTTGAAGTAGCTTGAATCTTGGCGCTGAATTGCGTGTTTTCAAGTATCTAAGTGAGTTCTAGTGATGGGTATTTTTGGATCGGAGACGACTGGAAGCTGCCGAAAATCGATTTCCGACGCCATTTTGGAATCCAAGATGGTGGTTATTGTTTTCAGATAATCTGTCAAATATCCTATTATATGGATATTTTCGGAACGGGGACGACATGTAGATGCCGAAATTCGATGTCCGACGCCATTTTGTAATCCAAGAGGCGGTCATTGACTACAAAAAAACTGTCAATACCCTATAATATGGATATTTTGATAGCGGCTGCCGATTTCAGAAAAAGTGGGAAATACAGCCAACTACCCTTCAACATGAATATTTTCGGAATCTGAATGACGTTCAGAGACCGAAAACCGATGTCTAGCGCCTTCTTTAAATCAACGATGGCGGCATCCGGTATCATAAAAAGTGAAAAGTATTGCCAAATACCCAAACAAATACCCTTCAATTCAAAAACACTGGGTTCACAAGATATTTTCGGAATCGGGATGACGTCTAGAGACCGTAAATCGATGTCCAGCGCTATCTCGAAATCTAAGATGGCGGCTTCCAATTTCAGGAAAAATGCAAAATACCGCATATCATTGTCCAAAGTAATTTTGAAATCTAAGATGGTGGCTTCTGGTTACAGAAAAAATAGGAAATAGTGTCAAATACCCTTCAACGTGGATATTTTTGGAATTGCGATGACGTTCAAAGACCAGAAACTGATGTCCGATGTTTCAGAAAAAAGTGAAAAAATTCTGTTAAATTCCGAAGTCGAGGTGACTTCAAGAGACCATACATCAATGTTAAATGCCATTTTGAAATCCAAAATGGCAGCTTCTGATTTCAGAAAAAGTGCGAAATACTGTCAATTTCGAAATCAGAGTGTTGTCTAGAAACCAGATATCACTGTCCAACGCCATTTTGAAATCCAATACGGTGGCTTCTGGTTTCAGAAAAAGTTGGAGATATTGTCAAATACCCTTCAATATTTATATTTTCGGAATCAAGGAGACGTCTAGAGACCGTCAATTCATGTCCGATGCCATCTTGAAATCCAAGATGATGGTTTTCAGTTTCAGAAAAAGAGAGAAATACTGTCAAATATCCTTCAATATAAGTATTTTTGGCAGCGGTGCCGGTGGTGTAGTGGTAAGCGTGATTACCTCTCACCCCAGCAGGCCTGGGTTCAATTCCTGTCGACGCCGCCGGGATGTTCTGAGGCATAACATCTCTGATCACGCCTTCCTTTGGAAGGGAAGTAAAGCCGTTGGTCCCCGGTTCATGAGTTGATGGGTCGATAGGTAGGGTCCAGGTGTGGGAGCTGCCTTCCTGGCACGTCGGTAGCATTGGTGCTCAGCACGGAAAACAAGATCGACGGAAAACAAATCAAGGAAAAAAAAAATATTTTTGGAAATGGAATGACGCCTGGAGACCGAATATCGGAATCGAAATGACATCTAGAAATAGAAAATGAATGCCTTGAAATTGAAAATGGCAACTACAGGATACAGGAAAGGTTGGAAATACTGTCAATTACCCATAAATGTGGAAATTTTTTGGATTCGCGGTGATAGCTACGGACTAGCATATACTGTCCGATGCCATATTGAATTCCAAGATGGTAGCTTCTCGTTACAGATAAACTGGATAGTAATGTTAAATATCTACCCCCACAATATGGATATTTTCGAAATAGGGCTCAATATCGATGCCCCACGCATTTTCGGAATCTAAGATGGCAGTCCACTACCCTACAATAGCCGGAAATTGAAGGCTGACGCCATATCGGCATTCCAATTTTCGGCATCTACACGTCGTCTTTGTTCTGAAAATATCCATATTGTAGAGTATTTTTCAGTTTTTCCCAATTTTTCCGAAATCGGCAGCCGTCATCTTTGATTTCAAGATGGTGCCGGACATCGATTTTCGGTATCTAGACGTCATCCCAATTCCTAAAATATCCATATTGAAAGGTATTAGGCAGTATTTCCCACTTTTTCAGATAGCGGAAGCCGCCCTTCTCTGGACGTCATCCCGATTCCGAAAATATCCATATTGAAGGGTATTTGGCAGTGTTTCCCACTTTTTCTGGAACTGGAAGCTGCCATCTTGGATTCCAAGATGGCGCTGGACATCGATTTTCGGTATTTGACGTCATCTCGATTCCGAAAATACCCATATTGAAGGGTATTTGGCAGTATTTCCCACTTTTTCTGAAATTGGCAGCCTCCATCTTGGATTTAAAGATGGCACTGGACATCGATTTTCGGTCTCTAGACGTCAGCCCGATTCTGAAAATATCCATATTGAAGGGTATTTGGCAGTATTTCCCACTTTTTCTGAAATAGTAAGCCGCCATTTTGAAATACCGATTCCGGAAATATCAATATTGAAGGGAATTAAAAAATTTCCGACATGTTTTGAAATCTGACTTCCGTATTAGAATGGATTGTTTCTTATCTCTAATATCTCTCTAATAAGGAAAATCCCAAAGGCTTGGGGATATTTGGGATCCTTAGACGAGAACGAGGATTTATACTTGGAGAACATTTGGAGATCTATTACTTAGACAGACATTTGAAAATTATTATACCTTTTCCTGATAGTTCCTACAATTGTCTACTCTATGATATTTGAACTACCTCTCGACACTACCCAGAAGGATCAAGAGCTGCCTCTTAGAAGTTTCTAGAAGTTCCAAAACTTCCCACCTCTCCAGAAGATACTGAAACTGTCCCCTCGGAGGTTCTTACTCAAGTTACCAAAAATCCCACTAATTGCCCTTTTGGCAATCTACCTACTGAAAGTACTTGATTCAAAAGCTTCTTAAGCTACATCTTTAGGAACCTTCGTTAGATCAGTAGGTAAAACCACAGCTATTAAGCAAAACCGTGCTGGAGGCGGCTGAGTTCAATTGCCGGTCCGTTATAGGAATTTTTCGGGTTGAAAAAAATTCTCGACTTCCCTGGGCATACAGTGTGATTGTACTTGCCACACAATTATACTAATTAACCACAAATGGTATCAACTGTGGAAGTGCTCAAAGAAGAATAGGTTAAGAGCCAGCGTCAAGTTCAAGTAGGGACTTTAAAAAGGTAGAAGAATGAGCTAATGAAGTTCTAAGAGCTATTTTTGAAAGCTTTCAGAGCCACCTACAAATTAGTTGAACTACTTCACCAAAGTTCCAAGATTTTCCCTTTGAAGCTTTAAAAATAAAACACTGGTCAATAAGATTCCTATGCGTTGTCACCAGAACTTACCTTAAGTTTATTCCAGAGTATCCAATATTTTTTTCTGAAGTTTGGTCAAATTAAACTACGACTTCCTGTAGAAAGTCATTGACAGCTATCGTCGGAATGGTATCAGAACATTCCCAAAAAAGCACCAACAACATTTTCCCGGGACCACCGACAACTTATCCTAGAAGGTTTCAGCCTAGGTCCAGAACGTTTCCTTAATTTATCCCGGAAAGCTTCATATGAGATGCTTCAAGACTATTCTCTAGGAAGAGTTTGAATGTTCTCCAGGACCAAATCCTATTGCTCCATACATTCTACCTACAACTTCATAGAAACATCCGTCGAAGACAACATAAGAAATTGTCGTTAGCTAAATTCTCCAATAGTACCAGCGAGCTCAAAGCCAACACACAACAAACTTGCCCAGCCGCGAACATGCCGATGTAAAATTAATAACAGCCTCATAAAATGGGTTTTATTTTCAATTATTTCCCATCGCAATCATTAAAGATGATTCGTTTCCATAAATAACAATTGATTGCCCTCCAGCGGGATAACCTCATATCCGTCGTAGTTTTTCCACAATCTGCTACATTGTATCGCGTGATCCTTAAATCACGATCCAGCACCGCAATTTCTGGTCCGCTATTGCCGCGCGCAATTGCTGCTTAATGTCCTTTATTATTATTATTTTAAAAGAAACAAAACAAACCACTAAGAAGATCGTGCGTACCTCCACGAGAGACAAGGGTGCCAGCATTCCATTTATGGAGAACCCTCGTGCGGTGCACCTTGCGCGGCGCAGACAACATCGACGAGGACGACCTTGCGAGCAATTTCGTCCCATATCACCTTATTCGGTGGCGCCGCCGCCGATGATCGACCTCAAAATGGGTTGTGATGGGGGCGGTGAGGAAGGAGGACCGTGCAACCTGTTCCTAATTAAAGCGAGAGCGAGTTCTTCATAGCCCTCAGCGTTGTCTTCTTCGTACTCGGTAGCTACGCAATACTGCCTGCATGGTTGGACGTAATTGCACCTTTTCTCCGCGTTTGTTCAAGAGGGCTCCTGCGAGCATGCGTGTGAGGTCGTTCGGAGTTAACTCAAGTGTCGGAGTGAAGTACTAGAGCATAGTTTTTTTTTTTCAACAGAAGCCTATATCTAGGGGTCAAGTTTGACTGGTGCTGCTGCTGCATGCGACCATGGACCTTGGACACTCGATTACCATACGTCATCCGGCATATCCATTGCGGAGTCATGTCCAAGTGCATGTTCCAACTAATTACCGCACCGTGGTATCCAACATGCAACCAACCGCAAGCTGTTATTCTTGTGTCTCCGGTTCGATTCCGAGCTGATTTACGTTCATTGTCTCGGTAATTCAATCAGAGTTGGTTATATGCCGGCACTCGTTCGGACACAGTCAATCGTTTGAAAATTTACGATCGATTTGCAGTCGATTATTGCTTCGGAACTGCACTAATCAACGCGGCTCACGGCAAGACTTCACTCATCCTAGGATCGGGACCGCTGGCTGGGACCCATGGAGCGATCCGCGAAGGACGCACAACACGATCACCGCCACCGTCTCCACCTCCCGCTGAACCGTGTGGTCATAAGCTTTGCCTTATTGTTATTTAAATGGATCGTTATTAATAAATAGTACTCACCGGAGAGGACCGTTTTTCCCGACTTCATGAACGCTCCGGCCCAGGGGTAATAAGTTAATCTAAATTATTATCTTAATTATTCCTCCATCATTGCGCACAACTTGGAAACACACACATGAAGGAAATATGGAGGTGCCATGCATTTATTCAAACACGATCGATTTGACAGTTGCGGCTGTGGCTGCACCCCTATTCTTCAAAGGGGAAATTCAATCCGTTTTGTTGGTTTCAAAGTAATTCTAATGGCCGGTCGTCGGTCGTCGCATGCCGCACAGCAGCTTCACGCGGGATATAGAATTAGAACACTCACGTAACAAAAAGGCCCCATTCTGTGGGAGGCACTTTCTCTGCCCCTGCTAGACCCGACCCGGTTTGATTTAGTAGCCCAGCGCTATTTTTCGCATTCCGTAGCCGTCCGGAGTCACCCGGGCTCTGGGGGTTCGAGGCATCGAAGTTGCGGGGAAGTAATTATAAATTAAGAGCGCTGAGCTACTGCCTATTGGCAGTGGCATGCTGCACGTATTAATAGAGGTCCACTCAAACACACGCGGACGCCATTAGTGTGACCCCCCGCGGAGACTGTGGTGCAAGTTTAGAACACGGTAAGGCAAAGCATTTACTCTGAAGTCATTTACCACATCAGGATATTGAAAGGGAAGTTTCCAACGGCCATTAAGTGGAAAACGATGTATGTGCTTTTCACTTTCAACCGGGGCCGGTGTTGCGTATGTTTGATCTAGATGAGCTAGAAAAATGCAATAATAGGCACTCCGATGAGGCAATAAAATCGGCTATATTTAGTAGCGCAATTTGGGTTTTTGTCGTGAATAGTTACATTGCATAGCATTGATGGTTAACGTCAATTTATCAACCAAAGAGTATTAGAAAACAGTTGCCAAGTAGACTACCCTAAGACATCATAAATTCCAAACGTTTTCCAATCAAATGCCTGGATAAGAGCGTACAAGTTTGCGGGTCTTCGATGTTTTCAAAATAGTTCATAAACTTTTGATGCATTTAGAAATATTTCATACAATAATGCCAAGATGACCATTATAAGGACTTTGAAGTCAAATTTGATTTTCTGAACATTTCAAAACCAGCTCAAGTAGTCATCTGAATTTTACATTGATTCTTACAAGCAGGGATGGAATGGTCCTCAAAGGGGGTGATTCAAATATTTCGCTCACTTTTGAGGGGGAAAAGAGGTTCTTGAATTTGTGACAGTGCATGCAATAGGTATGGGAAAAAGCGTGACTCAGTGAGGGAGTTAATAAATCAAAAAACTTGTGGATGGCTTCCTTCAGGAGTTTCTTCTAACTATCTGCGGAAGTTTTTGACTGATTTCCATTGAAAGATTCTTCAGACATACTCCGGATTTTCAGGTTATTGCAACTTATCCTGAAAGTTTTTTCGGTATTCCCATAAATGTGCTTTTTCTTGGAATTTCCCTACAACCTTCTTCCATCTTTCAGCGAATGCTTGTCCCTAGGATGATTTTTAAGACTTCCTCTTGAAGTTTCTTCTGACTTCCAGCTTTTCATGGAAGCTTAATCCTATTGTCCCCAGAAGTGCTTCTTATTTCCTCCTGTAGTTTCTTTCCACATCATCTGGGATTTTTTATCAGACTTGCTCTGACAATTTGTACGATTTCTTCTGGAAGCGCTTCTTGATTTCCTCCAGAAGTTGTGCGACTTTCCCAGGAAGTTTCTGCCAACTTTCTTTAAACTTTCATAGGAAGTTTCTTCCAACATGCCACGGAAATTTCTTCCAACTTTTCCTGAATGTTTTTCTCTCGACAGAGTTGGTCAGCTTCCTCTGGAAGATTCTTTCAAATTTCTCCGGAAGTTTTTTTTTCTGACTTCTCCAGAAGTTCTTTCCAACTTTTTCAAAAAGTTTCCATCAGCTTCTACTGACTAACTTCATTTTTAAATTTATTGATAGATCCACACAGTGTAAATTTTTCAAGATTTGTTTCCTGGTTGGTATGGGCTATCTTAAGTAAAAATGTATATTTAGTATGTCTTAGCAGTTTCCCAGAAAATTAAACTATCTTCCCTAGAATAGGCAAACGTGATTATTTTTTTGTGAAATTAGCATAAATTGATGGACCGGATGTCAATAAAAAAAAAACTAAGTATCGTCTTTTTTACAAACCCTGCTCCCTCTCCCCACTCAGGAATGCAGGCGTCCCCTTAACTGATAAAACTGTAATCAACAGTTAAGCCCCCGAAAAAACAATGGTTGATTTTTCAAAAGCAAAAAGCTATAAAAGTAAAAATAAAATCTGGGTTTCCGGTGTATATCTGAAGTTATTGCAAATGTCCTAAAAATCTATGAATTTCAATAAAGTTCCCTAAATTTCTCAGAACTTTTTATAGGTTCTCGCATTATTTCGCAATTGAACTGTCTTGAAGTTTTTAGCTAGATCCAGAAGTTCCTGCAATGTTTTCAAAGGTTTTCCCGAATTTTTCAGAAGTTTTAAAAATTTCCAGAAATTTTCCCTGAACTGCCCTGAAGTTCATTAATCGATCCAAAAACTTCTGATTTTTTTTAAGTAATAGAAACTTCCCTGAAAATCATTCCATAAAATTTCCAATCCCTCTGAACTTCTCTTGACTTGCCTGAAGTATGTGTTCCTCCATGATTATGCTCCCTAAATTTTCAAGAAGTTCTTGGAACTTCTCTAACGGGCCAACAATTCCATTTTTTTTTCTTGATTTAGCCATTACCTGAACACCATTGCTGACTCTTCAGGATCTTTAATAACCAAGAGCTTTAAATGTCTGATGTTATCACAAATGCCCTAAGTGGAAGTCTCAAGACTTCCCCGAATTCCTAATTTTTTTTTTAAGTTCCCGCAATATTCCTGAAGTTAATTGATGTATCCAGAAGTGTCTGCAGTATTCCTAAAGACTTCCTTGAGTTTGCTAGAACTTTTTTTAAGTTCCCGCAATTTTCCTGAAGTTAATTGAACTGCTTTGAATTTCTTTGTCTTATCCAGAAGATGCTAGTTTTTTTTTTAAATTTTAGAAACTTCCTTGAACGTAATCTCTTAAAATTTTCAAACTTCCTGAATTTCTTTTGACTTGCCTGAAGTTTTCATTCCTTCATGATAATGTTCCCTTAATTTTCAAGAAGTTCTAGGAACTTCTCTAACATTCCAACAATTTTTCTATTTTCTATTTTTCTTGAAGACTAAAAAACAAAATTGCTAGCTTCAAGATCTTTAAAAGCCAAGAGCTTTGAAAGTCTAGACTTTTCTGGTGTTTACGGTGCATATCTTAAGTTATTGGAAATGCCCTATGGACCTTAACACTTCAGTGAAGTTCTCATTTCTTCCTTGAATTTCTCAGAACTTTTTAAGAGTTCACGCAATTTTCCTGAAGTTGATTGAACTGCTCTGAAGTTCTTTGATTTATACGGAAGTTCCTGGAATTTTCCTAAGGTTTTTGAAACGGACATCAAGATCATGGAACAACCCTTATTTTTTTAAATTTCCCTGAACTTTTCTGGACTTGCCTGAAATTTTCGTTCCTCCATTATAATGTTTCGTTAATTTAATGTTAATTTTCGAGTTACGTTTCATTAGAAAGGAGTTGCCACAAAAACTAAAATAGTGAGAAGCTCCTTAAAATGCCATCGACCCAAACGCGGACGGAAGCGGTACGGAAACGAAAAGTTTGACAGTTATCACTAATGACATCAAGATGCCTAATCAAACTCGATTTGGTTCTAACTTATTTTCAATCCGACAATAAGGCTTACTCAGATCGGGCTTTTCCGCTGCCGCTGTCATAGCGCTTGGGCCTCAGCGAAGACTAATGAAGTACGAACGGAGGTGATGGAGTTTCCAAAAAAAATTACAGCTTCGGCAGCGCAGGTTGCTCCGATTTTCATCCAAAAATAAGTTAAAGTACCCATTGGTGAGTACGGTTGAGTACTTTTAACAGAAAATTGAGTTTTTTTTTACTTTGAACTTTTAAAAATATTTCAAGATATTCTTCGTTAGTTATTTTAGTCAATACAATTTACAAACATGTATTTTTTAAACAAATACGGAAAGTATTAAGTCAATCGACAGTGAAAAATATTATGTTTTGACTGTTTTGAGCTTAATAATGATTAACAGCAAATAAACTTAAATTTGAGTTCATCTATTATTACTCAATAGCTGAGTAAATTTGAACCAACGCCGATTCACTCAATGGCGGACCTTAAATGATAGAATTCAACGGTGAAACTAAAGTTCTGCCCGACAACAATTCAGCAGCACGAGACTCCTCGAGCTGTGTCTCAGAGTTGGCGCACTACTGCGCAAACTGGAGGGGCTACGCGGACTAAAAGGCACTCAAGCTTTCAAATTAACTGAAACACAGAGCAGATTAACTTAAACACTGTATTCCTTCAAATTACTCTATAGCACTATGGTGTGAATTGTGTTGTGTGGTCGATATTCTGGCACATACATAGGCAGTCCCGCGAGCGCTCGCTGCGGTTCCGGAACGATTCTATCGATGGTGGATGATGAAAGGCAGATCTTGTCGGCAAGATGGTAGTACCACCGGTCACTGAGAATCCGAAACAATTCTGGATATGGCGGATTTTACAAGGCTGGCCTTGTCGGAACGATGGCGATACCACTGACTAGTCTACCAGTGACTACAGCGAAATGGCGCCGGACTAGCGCGTCTACCGTACGTCGGCTGTAATGGGGTGTTAGTTCTAGCTGGTATAGCGGTTTGTGGAGATGGTTCCGATACACAGGCGCTTCCTTCTGACGGAGCCGGTGGACGACGGCAAGGCCGCCCTCTGTTTAATCGGGAAGGGAAATTCTCCTTTACTTGGCCTTTACGATTAGGTCACGGCAACTAAAACGCCACCTAGACCGTAGCGGGCAATGGCGGTCCTTGACTCGCCAACTAGATAGAGATTTGATTTGTAGAAAAGGTCCTAGCGAGGGGGTAACACACTCGCCTGAGATAAAGTGAATAAGGCATAATAAGCATCGCAGAACCCTTCAGCTCATCACTCGTAGCTCCGTGTCACCATTTTGCCGCGGCCATGCACGTTTTATTCAGCAATTGCCGTTAAGTATGGTCGTATTGTCTACCCAGTGGGTTTCACCACAAGTGTTATACAAATTTATTTGATTGCTCGATCACATGTGCATATTTAAAATATTGTATTAACAGAACGGTTACACCGTGTACTCCTTCAGATCACCAAAAATTTTCAAATTTGATCCATATATAACAACCAGCATGGGTATTTAGCTGTAATAGACATTTTTTATCTTGTTCGTTAATTTGGAAGGCACAATCGCGTTAGCTTTACAGAGCCGATAATGCATTGTTCATTGTTTTTAACAAAGTTCACTTATTTCTATGTCTAGTAGGAGTTGGACCGAATGCTCACGGCTTACCCGAGGCTAGAGGGGGTACATTGTCGATGCCGGAAAAGACCATTACACGAAACGTCAACGTGACGTCAATCTCACTGTTCGCAGTATGGAATGTTGTGGTAGAGTGACGTCGTCACTCAGCAATGTTTACAATAGTTTTGCTTCTAACACCAGCAAGCTGCTTGTTGGCCCGGAACTTATATAAACGTCATTGGGTGCAGTAATGTGCGCCGATTAAACGCCAAAACGTTTTATAGTAGTCCTACACTGTATCAAACTACACACCTAGAAATATCTAATTCTACACGTGACGTAATCCATCTTTGACATAAAGGATGAGACGTAAACAAACATGTCATGTAAAATTAAGTGCTCCGAGACTAAAAAGTTCGTTACTCGACTAAGAGTACGTTTGATTGAGCTGAATTTTGCGTCATTTATGACTCAATTTTATTTCAAAATTGACGCTCGTATATATCAGTCTCAGAGCACTTGAATTTACATGAATTTTTCTAAGTGTGTACTGTCCTTTGTTCGAATGAAAACTCAGACCAGTCAAATTGAAACATTGAAATCGCCTTTTGGAATGATAGCTGCAACCGGATGACGGTTGTTTTGAAATCAGATGATTTCCCTCTCGAATACAGGATGAACATTGTTATGAAAAGGGATAGGACCTTCAGTTGGAATGCGTAATTCTCTCTGCAGAATGATAGTCATTTTAAATAGAAATGCATTTGGTATTGGTTCAGCCCCATAACGCAAAACATTCAAACGAGGTGGAAGCACAGCTATCGCTATCAGAGGTGGTACAAACATTGGTAAAGCATGGAAACCGTAAAATAGCATGTGGAGAAAACCGTAGTCAAGTGTTCCGCCTTGGTTAGGAGTCTGTATCCGCTGATTTGCCGCAGATCCCGCCTCTCAACGGTGAACAAACTGGCCGTCTACAAACAAATCATAGCACCTGCAATCCTCTACGCAGCTCCGGTGTGGGAATCATGTGCACAGACTCACAGGAACGAAATTCAGGTAGCTCAGAATAGAGTGCTGAGGATGGTTCTTGATCGTCCTTTCGACACTAGAATAACAAATTTACATGAAGAGGCAGGCATTGCCAAAATAGATTCCAAAATTAACGAAATTAGGACTAAATTTGCACAAAAAGGTAATTTATCAGAACATGCTTTGATAAGCAATTTGTATATAGTAGGTTAGGTGTACATAGTAGTTGTAGGTTAGTTGTAGTTGTAAATAGTAGTTATAAGTAGTCTCCTTTTTCCAATTCAAATCAAGCCAATCCCACCAAGGTGGTCATACTTTAAAATAGACCTGATAGGACTACCCAGACAACCAGAAGTCGTATAAAAATGTACAGATAGTATCGTAAATTGCTACAGTTTAAGTCAAAATCGAACATAAGAATGGCATACCTCGCGTTATGTTTAAGTTAAATCATATAGAATGCAAATTTCCGACTTATATGCGATGAATCATTTTTCCGTCGTACTTTATCACAAATTAAATCGGATTACATCGTAAGACTTTTCAAAATGAATTTGTTATTACAGATTAAATCGTATATGATGTTAAATCAACTCGTTGAAAATTAAACGAAAATATGCACCTATATGGCCTCCACTTTTGTAGGTATAAGCCATTTCTTTGCATTCTATACGACTTGTTTGTTATATGTTTGTATATCACGAAAACAACTTTTAATAAACGTGCATTCTGGTTGTCTGGGTAGGAACTGTAAATAATAATTAAAATCTCAAATGTACTAAAGTGGAAAAGACGCATCTGTGTCATTTAAAAATTCATACATGTAAACCACACAATCACAAGAAATAAAGATCATTTAAATGGCAAAAAATATCTATTTCGTGGTGGAGGAAGTTTCCTCTACCAACACTACATTTTTGTATCCATGATTAATGCCTGTTAATGGCTATGGAATATAGAAATGTAAACAATCGAATTTAATAATTTAATCTAAAGCATTTGCGAGTAATCCTATCCTTAAATTGTTGCCCTCTGAGCCCTCTTTTAAGACAGTAGAAGAGATACAAAACACTTTAAAAAATCAAGATTGTCGGATTTCAAGATTTTTAAAATAGACAAATTCTTTAGAAAGCAAACTTTAATAATTTTTCACATTGAACCTTCTAAACTATGAATTTGCTCAATAGAGATTTAGGTTACCTGGAAATTATAAAGATTTTTCTTTTTATAGATTTTTATCAGCCAGATACAGATTAAGAAGATGTTTTGCGATGAATACAGATTGAACTTCGAAAAAATGTGGCATCACTGTTCGTAACTCTATTTTTAAGCGTCCATCAGTTTGTGCAAGATATTGGGTAGTGTAACACGGAATCCACTTAAGTAAGAGGGAGTTGATTGAATTTCAGTCCGCACATTTCCTAGCATTAGTCATTTTATGGTGCCATTTCCCATGCACTCTCAACGAGATGTCCGCAATAGCTAACACGCTGGCAATTAGATTTTCACAATTGCATTTGCACCGTCCTAACAGCACACATGTTGACCTCATTCTGCACGAACTTAAATCCTCCTCTAACATCACGCCTTTGGCAGCCCATTGCATCAGCCATCCGCGGAACATTATTCATTACCTTAACAGTTAATAAACCACACGTCCACTTGAAAACCGCACTATAGAATCCCGCTGCATCTGATGGACATCAGCGACCGACGGCAGCAGCAATGCGGATAGCCGGGAGCATTTTTGCGCGTCGTTTCCAGTTACGAGATGAGAGCGGCCCCTATTTGCATAGACCACCACCACACTTCATCGTCGGAGTGGAGTGGACCAACGGCCGAGATTAAACGCCCATGACCATCGCCGGGGTCCATCCCGTTTTAAAAAGTGGTCGAGGACGCTGCTGCACGCCGAGCTGACGGGTGATGCAATATCTAAACAATCAGTGACACTCCCGCAACTGCGCGTGGTCATCGTGGGAGGGATGGATTTTGAGGTTTTAATTCTTCGGGCTGTCAAGATGTAGGTCGGTTGCGGTGGTGATACGTGGTATTCAGCCAAATGCAAAGATGAGGTTTTGCAAAAAAAATGGGTTCAACGCACCGTGGCAGTTCGTGACAGCAATCAAATCCGAAAGTCGAACAAATTGCATTGCATGCAAATTGTTCGATTACGGCTGTCAGAACCACAACCACCGGGGAAGATGACGGCCCGCCGATTGGGAATTATTGAGAACCAATCGGTTCGGATGGTTCTTCCCGGGAATAGAACGCCGCGCGCATAAAGAGCCAAGTCACGCCAATTTGCCGTTTTCTGGATTCTCGATGGGAATGCATCGGGAAGCAAATTGGTCCCGGTTCCACAGAGAGATTGTTGTGTTTTGATTGTCTACACGTAGGTAGGTCGGTTGGGTCGGGAACGTAAACATCCGATTCGAATTCCCCGGGCTAAGAACACAGAGAGTGCAGTTGGAAATGTTTTGATTAATAGAGTTGTAGGTCCCAATTATCGTTCGGTCAATGCATTCCAACAAGAACAACGGCAGACGAAGATGCATCCAACCTACGCGCGCTTCTAGGCGGGCATGAATGCAGTAACTACAATCACGTCGGAACAATCAGGCTCCGGGGATGGCGAAGAACTGCGCTACTCGGCGTGGGGGGGGGGGGGGAGGGGGGAGCCTGGCATGCCTGCCTGGGTCGTTGAGTGATTGCGTGAGCTTCGAATTATAGCTCATCTAGCAGCAGAGGCAGTAGCACGCAGTGTGGCTTTGGGCTATTGCCTTGAGGTGAATGGAAGAAGTAGGTAGGTAGGTGGATGATGCACATTCTAAGAAGGAGCTTCACATTTCAAGATGAATCTGCACTGTTCATGTTTTGAAAACAGTTCGATTTTGGTATGTTAATTAATTATTGTGACTACTGGCAAACGATTTACTTGCAACATATGTTACAATCAGTGTGGCAAATGAAGCATTTATTGAATATACAATCTAGAGCATATGTTTCTGTCGCTGAATCAATATGTCGGTGGTGCCACGCTGTGAATTAGTTCCCCATAATACAAATAAATAGCAATCTGCATGTCAACTTTCGCACTGTCGTGAAAATGAAGCTTTCGGTGATGGGTCATTAGATTGAATGTCTTTAGGCAGAACGCTAATGACCGAACGCACCGAAGATCAAAGTGATTCGGCAGTTTACGGAGATGATCTGTGAGCTTAAAAAAGGTTAAGCGATCTTTGGAGTGTATCGGAAAACTTCGAAGAAGTTTTACTAACATCAGAGTTGACACGTGCTAGGATTCATTGCTTTGCTATTTTCCAAGGATACGTTCTGTAATTGTATGGGGTATGTTGAACGCAAGTTATAGGATCTTCCGAAAGAAGTTTTTAGAGATGGCTGAAGTAAAATTCAGAATCTTTCAGAAGGCATGAATTCGAATATTGTATGAGGGATTTTCTCAAACCTTGTTCTAGAATGTTGAACTTACTCACTATTATATCCGTTTTTTTTTATATGACACTATCTGAGTGTGCCCGGCCTTGCTCGTGATTCAATCTACGCTTGAGGGTATGAGCCGATTAAAAAAAGTATATTATATTGTACCTAGCCCCTCCCCCCTCTTATCTAAGGGGCTATCCCCTATTACCATCTCCTTATACCTCCACATGCAAAATTTGGTTCCATATGCTTGATTAGTTCCCCAGTTATGCAGAAATTTCTGTTTCATTTGTATGGGGGCCACCCCTTACATAAGGGGTAGGGGTCTCAAATCATCATAAGAACCTTTCCCGGCCCCAAAAATTCCTACATACAAATTTTCACGCCGATCGGTTCAGTAGTTTCAGTAGGGTCAGACAGACAGACAGAAATTCATTTTTATATAAACAGATAGATGAAGTGACAGTGTTCACTCGGCTGTCGACAGAAGCAGTGTGTTAAAGGTACAACTGACTATAGTTTTAAGATGTATTGTATAGTGACCAAGAATCCTCGACTCTGTAAAGTTAATTCGCAAAAATTGACAAAACCGCGACTAAATTGAATATCTCGGCTGCCAAACGGTTTCAGTCAACATGTTGTACATATTCTCAAAGGAAAAACTCTACTGAATCGATTGGTGGTGGTATCATTGGCCGGAGATTTTTGTGTACCGAGATAAAGGGCCGGGATCAACCCGAGTTCCCGGTGAAGTAGGAAATGCCGCTATCTATCGACATAATTTTACACTTTATTTAACGTATATTACTGGAAATTGATAGTACAAAGTATACATGGTGTAAAGAAACCAAATATGTCCTCAGGGAAACTCTACTGACCTAAAGGAGAATCCGGAACGACCGATAAAGTGGCCACTTTATAAAAATTATCCTAGAACCTTGTGATTTTTTCTATGTTGTTCAGAATCAAGAGATCAATTTTCGATCGTATTTAACATGGAAACTATATTTTGGGGTATAGTGGCCATATTCTGGTTCTCCAGTAAGCGATCCCGGTGTAGTGGTTAGTATCCATACCTCTCACGCCAAAGTCACGAGTTCAAATCTCACCCCCGGACAAGTCACGAATGACCCAAGAGTGTTAAAGTGACTATAATAAAAAAAAAACTAGTAATATACGTTAAACAAAGTGTAAAATTATGTCGATAGATAGTGGCATTTCCTACTTCACCGGGAACTCGGGTTGATCCAGGCCCTCTATCTTGGTACGCAAAAGTCTCCGGCCAATGAGATCACCACCAATCGATTCAGCAGAGTTTTTCCTTTGAGAATATGTACAACATGTTGGCTGAAACCGTTTGACAGCCGAGATATTCAATTTAGTCGCGGTTTTGTGAATTTTTGCCCACTGTGCATTGTAAGAGCTCAGCAAAGGTTGTAGAAACTTAGTGAAATTAGATTCAGCCAATTTTGTAGGAGTACAGAGCTCTTTGTAGATCTTCATCAAACCTTGTTGACAATTTGAAAACTTTAGAGAAATTTTGTGAATTTTGTAGAAATTCAGGATACATCGTAGAAGTGCATGGATTGTTCTTTAACTTCATTAGACTTTTTAAAACTTCAAGGACCTTACAGATGTTCAGAGGACATCGTAGAAATTCATAAAATTAAGTATAAATTCGGGCATTTCCTACAGCTTCAGAGAATTTCGAAAAAATGCTGTGTGATCTAATCTAATCTAATCTAATCTAACACCAACACAGCCAGTTCTTGAAAACATCCTAGAAAATGATACATAGAGGGTGTTCAGTTCCTTAGCGCAAATAATTTAAGGGGCGATAGAGGATCATATTTGAAATAAAAAATTGTTCTACGCACATGATCAAATCTCAAAGATTACTGAGTTATTGAACTGTTTCTGTTTTGGTCTATGCTTGCCATAAATTGGCTCTAACTCGAGGTGTGCTATGCGCGCTGCAAACAGACGTCAACAGCAACGCACGGTGGGGTTGAATTCATGTTTTACGCAACCGTTAGTTAACGACCCAACATGATGTGTTTAGTACGAAATTGCGACAAAACTAAACAAGATAGAAAATTGGTGTCAAAAAGAGAGTTGTTGAACGCACTAAGAGGCATCTTTTGTTTTGACGAAATAATACACTTTATTACGTTTTTTTTTAAATAATAAGGGAAAACCCGTAGACTCGTTTAACCCTAAAATGTGTCTAAATGCAACTTACTTAAAGTAGAAATGACACTATTAAGTAGGTAATTTACCAAACTGCTCAATGGACGTAAGAGTTTTGTGCTAAATGGCATACTTTTTGAGTTAGGGCCAATTTTGCAAAGACTAAAACATAAAAAGTTCAATAACTCAGTAATCATTGAGATTTGATCATAAGCGTAGATTTTTTTTTACTTCAAATATGATCTTAAATTAGTTGCACAAAGGAAGCGAACACCCTGTATACCTACATCATTTTTCTTGTCTATTTGAAATATGGTTCACATCGAAGATGCGTCACACATATCAGGCCAGGCCTACTGTGCAGCATTTAAGGGGCAAGATGATTCAGAATCCAATAAATTGAAGAAACGTGGACATCTCGTACCGTACGTTCCGATTTTGGTAATTTTATGATTGGTTGGTCGTTGGAAGCATCAAAGCTAGAAAGGTAAAGCTATGCTCCATTTTCTTCTGACGGTTGGGGCATGAGCACTAACTCTTGTCCTAGCCTTTACTCGCTTTCGAAAAGAGAAGCGGTCAAGGAAAAGGATAAGGACAAAGGGAAAAGAATTATGTGAAATCTATGAACATAAACAATATTTTTGATTTGAAATATATAATATAGAAATGCAGGCACTACCCGCGTTTTGTCACTATTATCAAGTCATAAAAAGTATCAAGGGCTGATCCTTTGATTACTGGAGAATCCTGATGCCGGCCGCGCCCTAACGCAGGTTAAGAAAGGAAAGGAATGGGTAGGAATGTGTTGATGTGACACTCGCTTTGATGGAAGCCGAGAAATCCTCTGCAACTCCACGAGGAATCACTGGGATGTTGGGTAAGGGGGTTGGGTTTGCAGCAGGGTTCGTTTTGGTAAACGATAAGCTGAAGTGAAATATAAATAGATAATTAAAGATAAAAAGAACGATCTCACCGAGTGACCAAGTGAATCTGTATCAAGCTGCCAAGCAATGTTCCAGCGCAGTAGTCCAATTCGTTTGCTTCATGAGGATCAACATTCGGTCTGGCTGTCGGGTAAAACTTGAATGAAATGTCCTGAATCGAGTGCTCCCTTGATAGGATCATCACTCTAACTTGATCCTCAGTGTGATCAAGACATCATGGGTCCAATGGAGGATTTACTACGTTTTGTAGCAGGGACGTAGTTCTTTGATAATCTTGCAGGATGGCTGCTATATAGGAGAACTCGGCAACACTCCCTTCACTCTTTCTCCTCTATCCAACGCTGACCGATCATCCAACACCCCACCAGCACAAAAAAACTTCACTTCCGCTTCCAAACAAGCAACAAAAGACTAAATCTATACACCAAAAATAGCGTATTGTTTGATAAGTCCATTCAATCAATTATGATAAGTTGACAATTTTTATACAATCAATTTTGAAGACCTCGGATATAGAAACTTTTTGAAAAACCTCGAATTTCCATAGATCTAGGGCCTACACAACTTTTCTAGGTGGAACGAGGAAAATTTTTCAAGATGGAAAGATCGTGAATGCACACGGCAAATTAATCTAACTCATATTTGAGTCAAGTTCACTTAAATTCACAAAAACGTAGGTCACAGGAATGAGTAAATTATTACTCAATGATGCGTAAATGTTACTCATATATGAATAAAAGTCATTCAAATATGAATAACATTTCCTCATATTTGAGTTAAAATTTACTCAAATGTGAATTTTAGAGAACGGGACTAACATATGAGTCAGATCTATTTGCCGTGTACAATATTTTGCATGCGTCTCGGACATAACATCTGGAAATCAAATAAAGATTCCAGGATAAGTTTTAGTGATTTTGGGCCATTTTTTCAATGCTGGGGCTTAAGCATCCGAAATCTTTAAGACAAATAAGTTAAGAAACTTGTGCGGTCCGGAATAATTTTCATATTTTGAATGTATGGAATGTAAGTTCACAGTCCTTGAAACATTTAAATGCTTCTGAAACGTAAATAACATTTTATGATCTTGTTCAAAGATTTTTTTTCTAAAATCTGGTCTTGGAAATGTTTGGACGAATATTAAAGCTACCGAGCTTCAAAGATTTTTCAAAATTTTTGACTTTAAAAAAATGTCTAGCGCAAGTTAGCTTTCCTATGCCATTTTTCAAAATATCTAAGACTCGGAAAACTTTCAACATCACGAAGTAAGGAAGCCAGGATGTTGGAATCAGATTTTTATCGAAACCTCAGAAAATTTGCGATACAATTTTCTTTGGCTATTTCGAGATCACAAGGCAAAAAGAAAACATAGAAATCACCCAGAAAAAATGCTGGATGATTTCTAAAAAATCGAAAAACTTCGTAGAATTGAGAACCTTAGACAAGTTTGGGGAACTTCGATGAAGTTAAGGGAACTTTGTTTTATTTTAAGAAACTTGAAAAATAGTCTTTCTGAAGCTAGGCACTTCGTTAGAGTTTAATGAACTTAAATAAATTAGGAAATTCACATTAAAGTCAGAACATTTTGCAGAAGTTCAGGGAACTTCGTAGAATATCAAATACATTCAAAATAGTTCGAGGAATTCTGTAGAAGTGCTGCAAACTTTGTTGAAATCAAGCGAAATACACGGCAATTCAAATAACCAAAAGTTGAATAGTTTAAACCATGAATTTCGGAAAGGGTGTATGCGTGATCCAGTTTGGAAGACTTTGTTGGCTGCTTTCAGAGACGTCGCTTCATTTGAATAACTTTTTGTTGAGTCGGTCGTAGATTGTGGTAATGTAAGGGGCATGGTGGCTGTAGAACAAATTTTTTTTGCCTAATGAGTAGAAGATCATGGGTTTAAACCCAAGCCTCATTACATCACTAAGTTAATATATCCAGGCCTCAATTGCAGAAAATCGTTAATAACAGAAATTGGAGGAACAATTCAAAAAAGTAATGAGTATATTTAGACAAATCTGACGTACACCTGAATCGGTTCAGAAGACATTGTTAGCTACTTTGGATGATTTCATTTGATTGTAAACCCGATCTTTTAACCGATAATGAACGATCGTCGGTCGTAGCTTGTTGTGATGTAAGGGGCACGGTGGCCTTAGAGCAACCGTTTTTGCTTACTGAGCAGAAGATCGTGGGTTAAAACTCAAGCTGATAGGGTCGCGTCATTTGATTAACAGGTTTTAAAACATCGCATTACTTTCCAATGTGAATCCAGATCTAATTTACTCTTCCCACTAACAAAAATGTCCTTCCCATGCCAACCGTGGAGATGCAATGTGTAATAACATTGGTAATTTTAAATGAAATTGGACACAAATTTAAACAAAAATGACACAACTTCAAAATATACTTTAATCATTCACCACTTGTAATGGAACCAGTGATGGCAAAATCATTAGCAAATTGATATTTTTCCGCTCTCATACGCGCTCCATATCACGCGTGAATTGAATTTAAAAGCTCCTTTGATATTGCGAGACTATTCCCAACGCGTTATGTTGAAGCTGAGAGTTGAATCGACGCAAAAATAATTCAGTTGCACCTCGTTTCTTAGAAAGAGAAGGTATAATAATGCTATCTCTTTTTTCTCTGCACCGATGGCAGACACGAAGCGGCTGCTGCCAGCCGTCATGGAAATTTCGGTTACGTTTGGGTGCTAAGCAAAAATCATGAAACTCAATCTCACCACGGTTTGGTGAGTTTTGCAGCTGGTGAGTTTTGTTAGCTTGATATTCCGAGCTGCGATATCACAGTTTGCAATATCAACCGCAGTTGTTTGCATGTTGATTTTTGTTTACGAAAATCAAGCGTGATCTTGTGCTTTGGTGAGATTAGATATTTTGATATTTTCCCAGCACTGAATGAAGCTCTGCATAAAAACTTATACAAAGAAAACGGATACATATTAAATCGAAGTTCGTCACAGTTTCGAGCTAAATTCCAGAACTACTAATGAAAAACAAACAAAATTTCTAACACAATTTTATAACATTTGTGCATGCATTTGACCCATCTTATAACAAATTCGGTCACAACTTTCGAATCAAATTTTGAAAAAAAAAAAAATTAAATGGTCACAATTTCTAACCGAAGATTTCAAGAGAAAATGTTCACAGCTTCTAGCGCATTGATCTCAACTTTTCACAAATTTCAACGAAAATTGACAAAGCTTTTATAAGCGTAACCGAACAACGTCTGCACGATCATTGAGAATAACTCAGAGAGCGAGAGTCACTCTTTGAGTTATTCTCAATGACCGTGTGTGCAAGTTCGGAAAAAATTCCAAATTGTTTAATAGCTCATTGATTTTTAAAACTTTCACCGAACAGATCCGAAGTTCAAAGAATATTGAACAGCAGAGACCTGGCTAGTTGTGTAAAACAAAACTCCAATCAAGTCATTTTTCAACTACCGGATCGCTCATTTGTATCACCAAGCACTTCTCAACAATGTATCTCTGCCAATCAATGCATTCCAACTTCCAGGGCTCGCCCTCCTGAAATCCCGCACACAATAGCGAACCCCCTCATCAAACCAATCTAAAGCGCCCTCCATTTCCAGGTCAGTGTGTTACGCGACGATCGACTCGGGCCGGCAGCGATGATTTGCAGAATTAGTACAAAAACATACTAATCAACCAGTGCCAATTCCGAGTTCCTTGTGTACCTTGTGCACTTTCGCCACGCGAACAGATTACAATGTTACTATGTCCAACCCGCCGCCTAGATTTCCTCCTGCATCCATACTTTCCAGCACTACAATCACTTCAACGGGAAAGGCACGCTGGAAATGTCAAAAGCCGTCCATACCTCGACGCCAGCGGCCAGTGCGACCGGGAATCTCGCAGGGGGTGTGAAAATTGATTCTTTTCACGAGTTCCCCTCCGTCCGCCTGTTCGTCCGTTTCTTCAGTCGTCAATCGTCAGTCGGAAGCCCTATTGAAGCGGCGATTTGCCACGAGCCACAACTACCTTTCGGTTCCAATTAAAACGCGTTAAGACGAAACCGCAGCAAAAGAAAAAGAAGTGAGTTCCGGAACGCCGGAAGCTGCGTGGAAAATTGTATCTATCTCCATTTTCTATTCTTCGCCAACACGAGGGCCTTTCAGCGAGGGAGAAAAATAGACTAGACCGCAAAGTGAGCTCCGATTGTGCGGTTGGAAGAGAGCACGTGCCCTAGCGGCAGTAGTTGGCTAGTTCAAAGCGATGAAGCGCATAACGGGATCTGGCACGAGTCGGGGACAAACCCAGGAGAAGGAACGGCGAGTGATAAATCATAATAACAATAAAATTAATAGCTCCGTCCAGCTAGATGAGCCGAGCGGGTTCGTAATCCGAGATGGACAAGGTGTGAAGTTGAAGATTTGCGGGTTTTACAAGGCCCGCGCACCGGGTGCGATTATCGCGGAAGTGTAACTTTCCGCCGGTTGTCACCCGGTGCAAAGCGAGGCGTGGCAGGTTTGTAATTGCCCGGTGGAGTCTTTTGCCTTTCTCTGGAGAGGTTTGCGATCCGCTGAAGAATTGTCGGTCTGAGTGCCAATTTGCAGGATTTAATTTATTTTCCTTCTACGGTGGAGCAAAGCGTAAGAAACTGCAACAGGAATGTCCGGTGAATACGAGCTATTTCAAAACTACCCAAATCTTATAGTGAATTCGTTTATTATCGGGGTTGGGGCCAGTTTTCGTAAATAATTTCGAAGCACAGCCTGAGTGATAATCTACTGATAATCCAGTCAATCACGTCGAAAACATCAACCAGTTCATTCCGGCTTCAATTGAGCCATCGGTTAATGATATTTAATTTCCGGATGTGATTTTTGAAGTATACATTTCTACTAAGGAAATGTTTTTTTTTTAATATTTGACAGCTGCGGTTGTTTCTTCTTCTTCTTTGTGCAGTTTCAATGCATGCTAAGATTTCTGTGAAGTGGCAATAACATTTCACATTCAACTATCATTCAATCATGGCATGCTGATCTCCAAATTGTAACTCTTTTCGTGAATTATAACAACTGCTTTTGGTACAAGGGGTGTTTAATAGTTTATTTCTTACTTATATTGCGCGTTTCACACCAAATTGGACTAATAAGCGCGTATTCACTTATTAAAAATTGTGATAAAACTGCAAGTTTACGTCTAATCGTCTTGGTGTCTTCTGTGCACTTATTCCTTATGATGCAATCAATAAGTGCTCCGAAGACATCAAAACGATTTGGCGGAAACGTGCACTTTTATCACACCTTTTGCATTTTTGGGACAGTTCAGTTTCAGATTTTTTCGTGACATTTTATTGCGGATTCCAGTTTATCCACGTAGTTGCCTTCATACATGCAGGATAAATAATAAATAACTATCATTAACTATATCATTGTTTGATTACAATATTTAGATTTATGAATGTAATACCATAAATTGTATCATGCATTTGATGATTTGGCAAACATTGAATTGGAATTTTATGAAGGCAAATAAACTCTAAAGCTTGATTCATTTAATATCTGGACGCACTGTTTATATTACTGCAGTGCTCCTAGCAGTCGGATCTGGAATGTTTTGACAGTAGTTTGTTTTGAAATGTTTCCTCATTCAGTATTGAATAGTTCGTCACGATTCATTTTGCTTAAAAGAAGTTATATTTGATGGAAGCCGCAAATCGAATATTAATTTTGGACACTCACTTGGAAGATCCAACGTGGTCAGGTTAAAAAATCGCGAAGTCGTTGAAATAGGCAAAATTGACCGTGTGCAGTGTTCTTAAACGTTGCCGTGAGCGGCATACCAGCGATCGGCAGGATCACAGCAAGCGTCGTAGGTGAACTAATCGGAAATTGCATTTGAAGGTGTTGATACCGGTTAGGGAAAACCCAGGGCTGTCGGGTTACGATATCGCCAAGAAATTCAATGCCAGCCAAAGCACCGTCAGAAGAATTTTGATTTTTTTGGGCCAGTAAGTAACCAAACAGGACACTAAAGCAGAATCTAGTGGCCAAAAGATGTGCCCGGAAGTTGTACAATGAGGTGCCTGGAAGTTGTACAATGAGGTGCCCGGAAGTTGTACAATGAGGTTCTTACGAAGTACGAAGGATGCATGCTCATGGACGACGAAACGTACGTGAAGATGGATCATGGCCAGCTTCCCGGACAAAAGTTCTATAAAGCCACTGGTCGAGGTGATATCCCTAGCAAGATAAAATTCGATTTTGCCGATAAATTTGCAAGAAAGCTTATGATCTGGCAAGGTACTTGCAGCTGCGGACAAAAACCCAAGTTTTCGTGACAAACAAGACAATGGATTCCAAAATGTACAAGCAAGAGTGCCTGAAAAAAACGTATTCTTCCGTACATTAAGGCTCACAATGGACCTATGTGGCCTGAATTGTCAAGCGGCCACTATAGCGGAGAAGTTCTACAGTGGTATCGAGACAACGGGGTAGATTTCTTCGAAAAGGACATCAATCCACCCATCTGCCTTCAGTTCCGTCCAATTGAGAAATATTGGGCAATAGTCAAACAGAAGTTGAAGAAGAGTGGAAAGGTAACTCGGGATGCGACAGAGATGAAGAGATGGTGGAACAAAACGACCGCTCAGGTTAGCCACTCTGTGCTAACAAAAAAATGGAAGATAACCTTTTTTGCTGTTAACAACCCAATTTCATTATGATGGCTACTAAGCCTTTGGGAATTTGCCTTATTAGAGAGTTGTATAGATTTTTCACCTTTAGCTTACTTAAATCTTTGGTTTTATTAGTTAGGTAGGTTCCGATTCACCACATTGTAGTTTCATTTTTATACCTATGATCTTGACTTTTTTACCTAGGGGATGAGTACTTAAGAGGGTTAGATTTTGATAAGTTCTTTAGTGAGAATGACACTGATGAAGACTGCACATTGTATTCGAAATACGTATCTGTCATGGATACCAAAATTAATTAGGTGGAATTAAATGGAAGATAACCTTTTTTGCTGTTTTATTTAGCATTCCGCTAACAACCCAATTTCATTACTTCACGAAAAAATATATTCCTCAAGGTATTGGTATCATCTTTTATGCAGTTACCTTTCTGAAATGTTGTGCAGTACGTTTTTGTATATTTTGAAGGTATCGTTACAGTTTATTTTTGACTATTTCAAGGTTTTTTAAGGCCCTTATATGCTGTTGTAGGTACACACTTAACTATTACCGTTGCGAGCACGTTGAATTCGGTCATTTTCCGCGAAAATTGTAGTTCTATTTTTTTCAAATTTTGACCTAAATACCAAGTGCTTTTAAGGTGATACTCTAAGGAAGCCTATATGAATACGATCATTAAAGAGGTTTAACAAATATGTAACGACTGGAATAAACACGCACAAAACTATTTTGACAAGCGAGTGCATGATTGTTAACGGAATGACGTTCTGTGCGAATGATTGAGCATGTCAACCCTGTCCTAAAGTAATGTCGAACATTCAACATGTTTTAAAGATGATATAAAGGACAAACCCGAATTTAATGCAACGCACATAAACAGCTGCTGTTTAACTACGGTTACAAATGACTTTAAATTTTCAGAGAAGATTCTTCGACGAATTTTTAGTAACACATCAATAGACCAAAGTTCAATGGCAAACTAATACCCACTTTTCAATTAAGGAATGCTGTCTTTAGACTTTGTACAGTTGCAATAAAGTCCATCCTCAGAAATCCTTGAGGTTCTTTACGAAATTTTTAGAACTCTATGAGATTTTTTGAAATTCTTCTCAGAAGTCCTTTTGAATTATTTTTATAATTCTTCTTGACTTTTGCTCAGAACACCTTGGAACTAGACCTGTGCGCCGATCAAAAAAAATTCGGCGGCGGCGTGATATGTTATTTTCTGCCGGCGGCGGCGGCGTGGCGGCGTCACGCCGTTTGCTTTCGGCGGCGGCGGCGTGGCGGCGTGAGTCGGCGTGAGTTTATTTTTAATGATTTTGAAAAAAAAAAAAACTTTTCAAGCCAATCGCACATGTACAAAAATTTTTCAGATATCTCAAAATCGTTAAAACGTAGGTCACTCATAGTGTGAATAAATTTTGCGACACTTTCCCGCGGAAAACTTCTTGAATATGGGGAAAATTTAAGAAAATTGTACACAGATTAGAAGTTCACTAGTGGAAAGACTAAAACCATATTCAGTTTTCCTCATATCCGAGAAGTTTTCCTCTGAAAAGCGTCGGAAAATTGACTCATTCTATGAGTGACCTACGTTTTCGCAAATTTGAGTAACCGGTACTCAAATATGAGTAACTCTTACTTAATTTCGAGTTGTTCTCAATTTTGAGATATTCTCAACGTATGTCAAGTGCTTATTAAAATTGCAGGGGGTGGAGTCGTATGGCAAAGTGTTACAACCCTTTTATTAAGTATAAGAAAAGGTAGAGGTGGATAGTACACTCAGGTCTACACGGGGGATACGTACCGTGTAAAAAAAAACCGTGTAAAAAAACCGTGTAAAAAAAAACCTACGAGAATTTGATTTTTCACATGCTTAAATGTTTTTAAAAAATCGGATTTTGATGCCATTTGTAATCAAAGCATGCTATGATCCATACAGGCATATTTTAAAAATGTCTATTTACACCAAAAATTGTGATTTTTTTTTTAAGTATGCCATTCGATTACCTATAGCTTGAAACGGATAATGTGATTGAAATCAAGTCGATAGGTTCTATCTTTGTCGAGAAATCGTTAAAAACGTACCCTGTAAATCGCGAAAAACCGTGTAAAAATAACCGTGTAAAAAAACCGCGTAAAAAAAACCGTGCAAAAAAAGACTTCAGTGTATTGAAAAGCAATCTGTTGCATTTCGCAACAATTAAATGGACCCTAGGATTTTTTCATTTATTGAGCATTACACGTTATTAATATGTTGATAGCAATAAATGATGTGCTTTTATTACTCTGATACATATTTGAATGTACGCGCATTGTAGAAATAAAACTTTTTGTTTATGTATTTGAAGATGATGTCTTTCGGATATACGTAGAATTCCGCACAACTTGGCCTGTAAGAGATTAAAAAAAGGTCAAATTTCAGCGTGTTGTTTATAATATAGATACTATAGATTCCATAGATAAGCGGAGGCAAAGTATAATGTAGCCAAACTAACTGTCAGTTAGTGTAGCCAAACGAGAATGACGTCATCATGGTGTTGTTTGAGGGAGAAGTATTGTTATACTATGAGCACAAAACGCTTTCCACACTCCACATTCAATTTATTTCGCGGATCCGTTCCTCGTCAGTAAGCCAGTGTTTATTGCAAAACTCTATTTTGACAAATGCCTTACCCAAAGTAGCACAATTCTGTCCCAAAAAGATGCAGCAACTTGTTTATAACTGAAATAAGTCGTATATAAGTTTCCAAGACCAATTCATAACAAGGGTGCTGCTAGGGTAATTGTCATGAATTAAGATTGTTGATTGCAGATTTCGGAATTTTCGCGGTTTTTTACGAGGATTTCGGAATTTACGCGGTTACTTTCGATTCAGTTGCTCCTTCATCCCCAGCTTCATATGTGTTATGATAAGCAAGTTCTCATTATTTTCACTGATACAAACTTCAATCTCAGATCGCAAGAGCATGGCAATGTAAACTGTTGCGTTCTTTTCAACAGCCAACAGGGTTACTATAATCTTTTAACCAAAACCGAAATTTTACTACAATATGTTCACCACCACCATGTCACCATGTCTCAGGAACAGACTAGAATAAAATCACATTGGAACTAAAATGAAACTTTTCACATTAGACGTTCGCTACGTGATTGACTTTTAACTGGCACGTTTTTAACTTGTCCGCTAACTGAGACAATTTTTCAATTAAAGTACATTTTCTGCCAAAATGATGCAATTTCAAAATGTCATGATTAACTGGAAGAACACTGATGCTTTTATGATATTAGTGAATTCCGTTCCCCTCGGTGAAAATCTAACATTATTTTCTCAGCTATCGTCTAGTGTATCAGTAAACAAACATCTGATCTTCAATGCACTGGTTGGATATTGATTTTCAAACTCGCAAGTTGACCATCTAGCTCCTCCTCTATAATAGATAACGGGTGTTGCTCATCCATATCAAGCCAATCTCCAGATTTTTCGATATCGGTTAATATTTGTCTGATTATTTTTTTCCATTTCGAGGTTTTTTTCCTCTCGAAGTATCAATCGACAGAAAATGCATCGACATCGTGAATGGGAAACAAAACGTCAAAGAGCTTTGAGTGGGTTGGTTTAAATTCCGTTATAATTGCTTATCTTTTGACAGATACGCGTATTTCGTCTACTACTTACAGACTTCATCAGTGCCAAGTACTCAACACCACTGAAGAATCCATCTTTTATCTACGAGTTATATACTAATCAATAGGTACTAAAAATCAGCAGGTATCCACTGACATGTCAAAAATTTACCTGTTGGAGACTGAATTTAGGTACCTGGCACTGATCAAGTCTGCAAGTAGTAGACGAAATACGCGTATCTGTCAAAAGATAAGCAATTATAACGGAATTTAAAGGAAATAAACCAACTCACTCAAAGCTCTTCATAAAGGGATTCCGTTAAGAGGTTCGACAAATTAAAAGGATTAAAACGTCAAAAATAAAATGCGTAACTGAGACGAGACTTATGTGCTGGATCTATAGGTGAGGCAGTAGGAAACTTTAGTCGACTGTTTCATTCATCCAGGGTTCTCGTCGGATCGATAGAAAGAAAGAGTCTGCTATTTTCCTTCTGTCTCACCTATAGATCTCGCCATTCTTGCTCATCGAGACGGAACCAGTGAACTGAGATATTTGACGTTTGATCAGCAGGAGGACAAAATAATGATTTATCCAAGGGGTAGGTCACTCCACACACCAATCTTGGGTCATCTTTTTTTAGTGTGCCACAAGTGTGCCGCAGGTGTGCCGATTGTGACGGTCATAGAGCAAGCTGTGATTTTTTGTGAAATACTTATCCCGGCAACCCGTTATTTCTGGCACCTGAAATGTTTTGGTTTGAAATGGCAAGGATAAATCGGTATAGCGGCATTTCGGATTTAAATCTATTAGTGAACCAAGAAGTGAACTGCTGGTCTTAGTTCCTCAGGTATATCTCATTAGAGGATGTTCCTGAATATACAACCAAACAGCACGTAATGCTTTGAACAACTTGAGTGACCAGCAGTTCTTTCATTTTATTTACAACAATCAAATGCCTACGAGATTGTGCCAAAGGTGTGCCGATGGATGTGCTCAAGTTGTGCCGAATCTAATTATGGCACAATGTGCTGAGTGACTTACCCCTTGGATTCATCCCTGTGTGCTAGATAGAAGAAGTGCGAACAAACGTCAGAAAACTAAATGACGCTAAATCGCTGCCTCATACAGGCTTGTTAGAGGTTACTCAAACATGAGTCAGACGTATTCATTTTCATAACCTCTTTTTAAGCTTCAAAGCATGAGTAGTTGGGATTTTTGAATATAAGTAACATTGACGCAACAATATTAAAATAAATAAATAAAGGTGGATCTCAATTTTGAGTTTTCAGCCCAGTTGTTGATTTAAAAAAGAAACAAAATGGAATTGTGAGCATGTCTGAAAAATTTTATTACAGCTAAACCGCTACTTTTCAAAATTATGCTACTATGAGATATTATAATAATATTTTTTATGTAAGATGCAAGAAGAGGCGGTAAAGTTTGTGTAGGACACATAAAACCTGTCAATTTTACATTCTTCTTCTTCTTCTTCTTCTTCTTCTTCGCATTTCAAGCTTATTGCATATCGCTATTAGCTTATTGCGTGCTCTCAACTTAGTGTTCTAGATGCACCTCCACAGTTATTAATTGAGAGCTTTCGATGCCTGTACCATTTTTGCATTGGTGGTGTGGCAAGTACAATCAAACTTCTATGCCCAGGAAAGTCGAGAAATTTTCCAACCCGAAAAATTTCTAGACCGGACCGGGAATCGAACCCAGCCACCTCCAGCATGGTCTTGCTTTGTAGCTGCGCCTTTACCGACTGAGCTAAGGGAGGCTCCAATTTTACATTCAGAGGGTTACAATTAGCTATTTTAGCTGTATTGAAATATTTCAATGAGTGAGTACTCTTCGTTATAACTAATAGCTAATTGCGACACTCTGGAAGTGAAATTGACAGGTTTCTTGTCACATACACAAACTTTACCTCCTCTTCTTGTATCTTACATATAAAAATTATTATTAGAATATATCATATATTCATAATTCATAAAAGTAGCATTTTAGCTGTGATGAAATTTTTCAGTCCTAAAAATTACAAAGTTTGCCGTCGTAGAAGAAAATTCGAAAATTTCGAAATAAATCATTCGAAAATGGTGCAAATTGCAGCCGGCGTGGTAATTGTGTGAATTGTAATTGTTTTGCAATCTGTTTTATTTAAAATAAAATGCTTGATTCAAATGCTTTTTAGTTTATAGTTTATTAATCCTAAAGAAAAAAAGAAAGAAAAGAAACGAAATATTTGCTTATTTTCGCCGTTTTACCCAAAGTTTAGTTCTGACTATGTTATTAAATTTTGAGTAGATTCAATTTCAATGAAATTCAGTGGTTTTTCACTCAATTTTTAGTAGCCATGAACGAGCGTTCTAATTTCAACGCGTTCAAGATGCATTTTACCGAAAAGGTATTGCGGATTTTTCATCGGCGTGACATAAATTTATTCGGCGGCGTGAACGATTTTGCTGCGGCGGCGCGCCGGCTCAATTTCATCGGCGGCGGCGGCGTATGAAAATCGTCGGCGGCGGCGGCGTGGCGCGGCGGCGCACAGGTCTACTTGGAACTAAAATTTCGTTGAAGTTTCAGAAGAATTTCCTCAGTATTATCCAGAAATTATTCTCGGAATGAGCTAGAAATTTTCGGTACTCTCTTGAAATTTTTCTCAAAATCCCTTTAGAGTTTCACTCAAAATTTAATTTTCTCGGTATTCTTTTCGGAATTATTTTAGAACTACCTGCAGGATTCACTAGAAATTATTCGTAGAGTTTTCTTTGGAACTGTCCTCAGAATATCAGACAATATCCTTGAGGTTCTTCGAGGATTTTTTTAGAACTCTCCTAAGAGCTCTTTTGATATTCTTCTTAGAAGTCCACTAGAATTATGCTTAGATCTCTTCATGTTTTTTTTTTCTCAGAACACCTTGGAACTGAAATTCCTTAGAGTTTCAGAATTTTTCCCGAAATGAGCTAAAAATTCTTCTCGGAATTTGCTTGAAATTTTGTTTAAAATCCCTTTGGAATTTCACTCAAAAGTTTGATTTTCTCGGTATTCTTTTCGAAATTATTTTGGAACTATCCGCTGGATGCACTAGAAATTATCTGTAGAAATTTCTTGAAATTCTTGCCAGAAATATTTTGGAACTGTCCTAAGAATTCAATATCTTTTACGTTCTTCTCGGAATATTTTAGAATTTTTTTTTTTCTCTGAACACTTTGCAACTGAAATTGCCCTAAAATGTCAGATGAATTTCCTCTGTATTCTTCCCAGAATTAGCTTGAAATTATCCTCGGAATTCCCTTGAAATTTTCCTCAACATCCCTTTGGAATTTTATACAAAATTTGATTCTCTCGGTAGTCTTTTCGAAATTATCTTGGAACTATCTGCAGGATTCACTAAAAATCATTCGCAGAATTTTCATGAAATCATCCACAGAAATCTTTTCTTTTGGAACTGTCCTCAGAATTCAATACCCTTTACGTTCTTCTCGGAAATCAAGTTTAAATTGTCTGTCCATTCACCAAAACGTTGTAGTATTTCTACCAGAAATGTTCAATTAAGCTTGCTCCTCCATTCACCAGAACTGTGCAGTTTTTAGATCAGAAAATTTCAATTAAGCTTGCTCCTCCATGCAGCAGAATGTTGCAAATCATACACCAGAAATTTTCAATACAAACTTGCCCACAGAAAATTTAACACCAGAAAATTTGAATTTACCAGAACGATGCAAATTTTCCACCGGTAATGTTGAATTAAAATTGCTTATCCAATCTTCTAATTGGTGCCGATTACCTTTTTCCATTTTCCACCAGACCTTTTCAAATAAAGCTTGCCCCTATTTTCATATTTTTCGTCATAAATTTTCAGTAAAGCAGCTTCCCTCCAATCATCAGAATGGTGCAAATTCCCAGACAACCAGAGTGCACGTATATTCAAAGTTGTTTTCGTGATATGCAAACATATATACAAACACACAACTCGTATAGAATGCCAATAAATGGCTTATACGTACAAAAGTGGAGGCCATATACGTGCAAATTTTAATTTAATTTTAAACGAGTTGATTTAACATCATATACGATTTAATCTGTAATAACAAATTCATTTTGAAAAGTCTTACGATGTAATTCGATTTAATATATGATACAGTACGACGGAAAAATGAGTCATCGCATATAGGTCGGAAATTTGCATTCTATGCGATTTAACTTAAACATAATGCGAGGTATGCCATTCTTTTATGTGATTTTGACTTAAACTGTAGCAATTTACGATACTGTGTGTACATTGTTATACGACTTCTGGTTGTCTGGGTTTTAGACCAGAAATTATTATTAAAAGTTGTTTCTCTTTTCAGCAAATTTAAGACCAAAAATTTTCCGAAAAGCTTGGCCATCCGTTCACCAGAACAGCGCAGAATTTCCACCAGAATTTTTTTTTAAATTTAGCGTAATTTTAAATAAAGCTTGTGCCTTCATTTACCAGACTAGTGCAAGTTTTCCACCAGAAATTTTCTGTTCATTTCATTTATCAAAGCAATGCAAATTTCGCACCAGAAATTTTCAATAGAGCATGCTCCTCCATTCACCAGAACGGTGCACCAAAAATTGTCAGTGAAATTTGTTTCACCATTCACCTTTGTGGTTCAATTTTTAGGCTTTGCAGAATTTCTTTGCAGAATGGTGCAAATTTTCCACCATAAATTTTCAATGAAGCTTGCATTCATCAGAACGATGCAAATTATGCACCAGAAAAATTAATAAACCTTGCTTTTACATTCACCACAGTGTTGCGAACTTTCCACCAGAAATTTTCAGTTAAATGTGCACCTCCAAATTTTTAGCGCGATTCAATTTTAGAACCACAGTTATTCATTTTGATAAGTCCCTCCATGCACCACCTTGATGATATTGTTACTCCAGAAATATTCAATAAAAAGCTTTTTCTTCGATTTACCACCACGAAAGTGAATTTTTTTAACCTTAAATTTACTCTTTTCTTTTAACCTTCCATGAACAACCTTGAAAAAAAAAATTACACCATTGTATTCATCAATGTGGTGCAATTTTTTGACCAAAAAATTTCATTGAAGTTTGTCTTTTCATGCACCATTGTGGTGCAATTTTCGGGCACTATCTCAAAGGAATTGACGCAATAAAAGGATTTCAATTTTACCTTCCATTCAAGTTATCAAAAAATCTAAATATTTTTTATCATAACTTTGAAAATGTGGAAATAAAAATATTATTTATAAAAGGTGGAGCAATTGCCCCACCTTGCCCCACCCTGTGCACGCCAGTGAATTAAACTGGAATTTTCGAAACTTCCGTGAAGTTTTCTGGAATTCTGTGAAGTTCCTTCCCTTTTCTGAAGTTATCTTAACTTCATTGGAGTTGTTTGAAAGTCCTTGAAATTATCAGGACTTGTCAAAGGTTAATCTTCCTGTCGTTAATTGTCGCGGTTCCAAGATTGTCACTAAAGTTCTCCAAGTGTTATTAAAATTCATGTACCTAACTCTAACTTCATAGGAACTATTTCTTCAAGATCTTAAAACTTTCCTGAAAAAATAGATTTTCCAAAACAATCGGAACATGTTGGCCGGACGTGGACTCTGGATCTCAGCAATTATATCATTCTTGTCGAATTTTATTCATCATTATGAATTGTAGCGCAGAATGAATGAGATATTAACAAAATTCAGTTTCAAACATGTTCATCGAACATAGATACAACCATTTTGAAAAGCACTTTAGGAAGGTCGCGCAGATCTAGATCTAGCCTAATGTCTCGGAAATCGTCCTCTAAACTTCTCAAGAGTCCTCTGAACTACTCCGGACGACTAGAAACTTCTTAAAAGTTGTTACAGATGTCTGAAACTAATGGAACTTCCTTGAAGTTCTCTGATCTTTGCTGAAGTCTTGCATTTTTTTCTTAAGTTTACTTAATTGTTCTGAAATCTATAGATCTTTCCTTAAATTGCTCCCGCATTGTCTTGATATTCCACTAAATGCCTGAGCCTCTCGAAAAATTTGTTCCGGGTGGGTATTTTTGGAATCGAGGTAACATATAAGGACTGGCAATAGATGTCTGGGCCATTTTCAAATCCAAGATGACGGCTTTCGATTACAGAACAACTGGAAAACACTGCCAAATATCCCACAATATGGGCATTTTTGGAATCGGGGTGACGTGTTGGAACTGGACATCCAGGTCTGACGCCATTTTAAAATCCATGATGGCGGCTTCCGGTTACAGAAAACCTGGGAAACACTGCCAACTACTCCAACATATGGGTGTTTTTGGAATCGTGATGCCATTTGGATATCCAAGATGGTGACTTCGGGTTACAGAACAACAGGGAAACACTGCCAAGTATCCCACAATATGGGTATTTTTGAGTGGGGATGACATGTAGAAACCAGAATTCAATGTCTGCCGCCATTTTTAAATCCAAGATGGCGGCTTACGGTTACAGAAAAATAGGGAAGCACTGTCAAATACCCCACAATATGGGGGGGATACTAGATACTGTAATCTAGATGGGCGTCCAAAAAATCCCTTATGCATTTTAGGGCACCCAGGATGAGTAACCACCATGACAGGCCTACTCGAATCATTTGACACTTTCAAACATTCCATCAAGACCGAATAAAGTCAAAATGCTCTTCACTCCCTGAACAACATTCAGTCGGCTAATCTTGATCAGGAGGGCACATGTTGCAGATCATTGGACACTTGTTCCGCCATTCGAACGACCATCAGGACGTCGAGGCCGTCGGTGGCGGTGCAGAAGAACCCCTTCGACACGACTACATTCATTAATTAGCATAATTATAGTCCACGGGACGCGGCACAACATGACCGATCCTGTTCGCCCCAAACCCTAATCAGCAGTAGCTGTGCTACCCGTTTTTATCACGTTATCAAACCGAGCAGCATAAGTGGAATTTTAAGGCGGGACTGGCTAGATCCCAATCAGGATCCAGTGGCAACCAGGGACATGTTTTCGCTTTCACGCTTCCAGTCGTTGCTGGCGATCTTCTTCACTCAAATGTCAAACGGCACTGAACTTGATGATGGTGTGATAAGATTTATTGCCAACTCAGTTTATCCGTAGATCCGACTTGCGTGGAGTTTGCTGCTGTTTTATCGACCCTTATCGACTCCGGTGATTTTTCTCTGTTGACGAGCTTCCTTGGCTGCCTGATGGGCAGCGACTCCACCTGTTTTACCGGCACTTATAGTGGACGACGATGTCTTCTTTCCTGCCTCGATGGCCGGCAGGAAGCAGCCGAACAGGGCCGCGAAAAGGAATAGCACTGTTTAAAATTAGAGAGTAAAAATTAACCACTGCCCCGCTAAAGTTGGCATCGATACCTACGGAATGCGATCTTCATTATGCTTACACGTTTGTCGATGTGACTGAGGTTCGATCAGAAACTCGCTGGTTATAAAGGATGGATTGTCTAGGAAAACAACATCTGTTCAAATGTTGAATCATAACGGATGTCATTGATCGATGTTCTATTGACCGTTTGCAGCGACGCGTGGTAGATCTATCTATAGATGCTCTAAATAGCTTATAGATTAATCAAACTTACTTTCTTCGAGATATTCCCATCGATTGTCCTCCATCTAGCGATTGCAAAACTGCCTTTCGATTCCGCTCCGTACAAACTCTGTTTTAGCAATCAATTAACCACAAATCCACATTGCCGGTCGGATCTTACCTGCAAGAACAGAGAGAGAGAAAACAAGAATTCCAATTAAATCGCAAATCCAATTTCGAAATCCACGCGGGAACTTAACACTAGCTATTTCAAGTAGGAATGCACATTACTTAAACAGCGCCGCCGCGACGACGACGACGCGTTGCAGCACACTCTTAATCGATTCATTACCGCAACAACAATAACAACAATCTAATCGAAGCGGCGCGGCAGGATAATTACAATATGGCAGCTCCGATTTTACAAGGCGAGAGAAGAAAAAAAAACTGGCGCAAGCGAAACAATTGAATTGAATTATCGCTTGCTGATTGCACTTCCATCGGTAATGAGATGTGATCTGTGACACCATTCCAGTTGACTGTTGATTTGCTCTTTTAAACTTATAATCGAATGTTTGATCAATACAAATATGCCGCTTGAGAGAAGCCAGCACTCGCCAGAAAATTCCGGGGTTGTGCCGATCAAGGTTGCTGAGTGTCTTCCGAAGCTGACAGTTGACCTTTTTGTTTACAAACAAATAGGTGTTTTATTGTTTTTGAACGATCGGAAAGCTTCGCAATGGAAAGCCGTCGCAATGATTTGTTGCATTGAAATTCCAAATAGCACCATCAATTCCGACTAAGCAATGACAGGCGACATCAGCGCCACCAGTGACGATCAAAAGTGTCAAACAAAGTTCAAGTTGACGTTATTGCCGCCGAACAGAACCCAGGTGTTGACGACGACAAACGACGACGACAGACCGACGCCATCTTAGAACAACAATGAAAACAATTATGAAAGAGCGAAAAGCCCTGACTTCTGCTGCTGTGGCCTGGCGTCTGAATTGATTAAAAATAATCGTTTCGCTTGTGAGACGCTGACTGCAAGCCTGGAAGCGATCGGGCATCACGTGTGGGCGGTCAACAACCAGTTTTGTACAAGTCTCGAGTGTGTAGTTCCGTGTGTTGTTGCCGAGGAACGGGACCCCGGCAGAAACTCGAGCGATTCGAGTGTGTTTATCTTAAGATCGCACGCGAGCGAGCGCGTGAATGGAAGAATCGCAGCAAAATTAATGATTGAGCGATGATGGATCGACGTTCTTTAGATTCGGAGGTTTTGTGGCACGAGGCTCACTTACATCGCAGATTGGGTAAGTGTTTTCATTGGATCTAAGAAGCTACCGCGGTACGCATGGCTGTCAATAGGCGAATGAGTTCTTGAACCGGTTGGACTGGAGATGGAGTGAATATTTATCATTGTCTCACGTTCGAGTTTTCGAATGATAGCTGTTTTGCAATCAGATGATGCTCCTCTCGAATACAGGATGAACATTGATGCGAGAAGCGAGCGGACAACAGTTGAAATACGTAATGCCCTCTGTAGAATCATTGTCATCCCAAATTGAAACTCTGCACATTGTGCCGAAACACATCGAGGCACACTGATCGGCACGTCATGGCACACGATGACAAGTATGACACAAAATATAATATCGGCATCTCTATTTTGTGTTGACATTTTGCCAATCGTTGCTAAAGTATACTTCTTCGTTTACTTCAAAGTAAGGGGAAAAGGGATGTTTTTTATTAGTGCCATTGTCCAGCGATTGGAACCCAACCCTCTGCAATGCGATACAGTTCTTGAAACTGCCGAAAACATCAGCAGTACTGGTGATCCATAATATATTTAAGCTCCAACCATGATACATTAAATGCGACAAGGTGGCAACAAATGTAATGCCTTCAAAACCATTCTTACTTTCCCGCAATGGACAATTAAAAAATGATTTAGTTGTATTCGAATTGACGAACACAATTTGCGTGAATCATGCTTTCCTATAACGTTATTTAGAAAACTCTATAGGGCCACCCACATTAGATCCGTTTGCGTTGCGTTGACGTAAATTTGACAGTTAAACAATAGATTTAGCTGTCACTTTGCCGCAACGTGTCCGATCCGGATCAAATGTGCCTGGGTCTTATCTATTTTCCGCAACGCGGTGCGACATGTACCAAGCTTAATTATAGAGGTGAAGGAGGAGCTGCCAAATTAGCACCAGAGGTATATTAGCGTTGCGGTATTGTGGGAAAACCCCAATCATAATAACAGATTGTTTGGCGAGACTCTCTTTGTCTTCCGGGGGATGAACGTCTACAGAAAGTCCACACGGCTTAGGACACACGGGAAGTCCACACGAATTAGTCAGAGTCACCACGCCCCGCAAAATAGGTAAACTAGAATTAAGTATTAACTCGATGGCCGTAGGATCCGAACTGAGAGTTAATTGTATGGGTAAGCCCAGTGCCGAACGATCCTACCAGTCTTCAGATGTATCTGCAATCACAGCTGTACAGCTCATTCTATGGACTGAACTAGGATTCGATTGACTGTGGAACTTGTATTGGAGACAGTGGATCCCGTATTACAGAGCGGTATTAATGAACGCAATCGAAACCGGCAGCAGTTTTAGGGAGATTAATATGCGATTCCGGCATGGCCAAGGATAAAAAAATATGAAGAAACAACAAGAAGATACAAGGACCAGGTAATCATCAAACCACTGCAACCAGTATCGAGTTCCTGGACCGACATTTGGATAAACCCTGGACCGTGGAAGTAGTTTGACCCCCCCCCCCAACCTTCATGATAAAGAGGAGGAAAGTTGACGGATGTAGTACCTAACCACAACTGCTGGCACTGGGAAGCTACTGCAGGTCTTTTGCTGCCACTACTACCGCCGGTGGGCCGAGTCCTTCCTGTTTTTCAGGTTGTAGCATTGCCCGAGTTGCATGATGATAATGCAGAAAAGATTCATCTTCCATTTGCCGGTTAGGTACATACTTGGTTTCGGTAAACGTCTGCCAGAATGACGCACGGAACAGAACTGTTTTATGGATGGACAACTTCTGTCATCAGTCACTAAGGGACTAAGTTTCGAGTGCCACTTCCTTGAAGCGGATGACCGGCAACCAGCTCGTTGAATATTATCTTGGAATTAAGTTTCACAACTTTTTTCGTCCTTGGCTTGAAAATGTGAACACACAATCTCAAAGGTTATAAGTGCAGGGTTGCCAAACTCATGGGTTACTGAGACTGAGACCTTGATTGCCACAGTTCGGCACGTTCGGCACAACGCTTCTTGGCCTAGCTTTCGGCACAGATTTTGATGTGCAGAGTTCAACACACCTTGGCTCGAGCAATGCAATAACCTTTCGAAGTATTGAGGATGTTTTCGTTCAGTGTAGTTGACTACGGTAGCGATGATCATTTTGAACACCACCATCTTGTTCCGCTGTAACAGCCGGGACCGTCGGCATATCAGCGAATATATCGATATTAGGAGACCGATGCACCGCTGCTTCAGCTTGTCCGTGTGTTCACGGTACAGGAGTTTATCGTCAATGGTAACGCCGAGGTAACATACGTTGCTGGGATAGCCGTTCACAGAGACGTGACAGTCCGTTGGTGGGGATAGCGTTTTTGCCACGTTGACTTTGCTTTTCCAGCTGGTGAGATGAACTCGAAAACCATCGTTCGTTTAGGTAGCTCCTTATCATCCTGACCAGGTATATAGGACAGTTCGCTTGCACTAGTTTGTCGATTAATCCGTCATGTCACACGTTGTCTAAGGCTTTCCCAACGTCCAGTAAAGCCATCACGGTATTGTTGGAAAGTGATTTCTTTCGTATAATCATATTTTCCACTCGGATCAGCTTCCACATGGATGGTGGGATGTCCTTTCCTGAAGTCGAACTGCTCCGGGATGATGACTTGGTGTTCTTCGATGTGCTCCATCAGTCACTGAAGGATAATTCGCTCAAAATGCATGCACACTTAAAAAAAATCATGTAAATTTAGGTGCCCTGAGACTGACATATTCAAGCGTCAATTTTGACATAAAATTGAGTTATAAAAGACGCGAAATTCAGTTCAATCAAACGTACTTTTCGCCGAGTACCGAACTTTTCAGTCTCGGAGCACTTAATTTACATGACATGTTTGTTTACGTCTCATTTTTTGTGTCAAAGATGGATTCCGTCACGTGTAAAATCATGTATTTCTAAGTGTGTGCTTACCGCCGACAACAGCGTGATGGGTCTGTAGCTGGTCGGCAGAGTGGGATCCTTTCCAGGTTTCAGAATGGGAACGACTTTCCCTGTCTTCCACCTATTCGGGAAGTTGTTGAGCTGGAAGCATCTCGTGAAAATGGCAGCTAAGAAACCGTAGGCTTTGCTGGACAGCTTCTTCAGGGCAAAAAAGCTCAAAAGCATAATCACAGATAAACAGACATAACACTCGCAAGTTATTCATGGAACAAGCTTTTAACGATCAATTTAAAAGTATCGTAGTTGGTAGTACCACCACCTGTGGCGCGCATAGTAAATTCTCTTGCATTTGACGATTACACACTATCGCCATCTGTTGAGCGTACTACCCACCACAGTGTACTCAACAGATGGCGGTAATGTTTTAACGCCGATGTTTTACGGTGAGAAATATTTAATGTATTATGTCTGTTTGTCTGTGGCATAATGGTAACAGGGCATCAGCGTCTACCAGCATGAGATTTCAGGAGCAACTGAAATTCGTGCTACTTGGCTAGTACACTAGCGCTAGCAAATCCACACAGATGTAAACAACCCATTAAGGCGAGACCAGTATGCCGCCGGCATCGTCCTTTAAAGGTGGTATCGCTTTCGGTTTCTGCTTCAGAATCTTCGACACTTTCCAGAACGCCCTTGATTGATCGCCCATCTGTTCGATTTCATAGGAGAACTGATCGCTTTGTATAGTTACCATGCGGTTAAGATCGCTGACTTGTTGCTTTTTCTTTAGACAGCCAGTTCGTTGAAACTGCCGAGTGTCGGGTGGTGTTGTGTTGCTGAATTAGTTGCTGGGTGTAGGGGTCAATCGTAGTAAATTGTCGCCTCACCGGTACCCAGCGCATACAAACTTTTTCTGCGGCGTGCATGGCTTCTCGAACATCGTCAGATGGTTGTCGATACTTACAATTGTTGGTAGAGCTGGATTTTCTGTAAGATGGGTGTCTAAAATACGACTGAAGGCCACCCAGTTGACTCGGTGGTAGTCCCGTCTCATTTGGACATGCGCTGGTGTTGATGTGCTTAAGGAAAGTGGTCAGAGCTTAACTCCTGGTGTGTAACGGGCTTCGATAGATCCAAGTCCAATAGGAATACGTCAAGGGTTGCTGTCTTCCCCGCCGGTGACAAGAACACGTTGGCTCATCTGGAAAGTGGATAATGCAGGTTCCAAAGCTGAGGTGGTCTGCCAAGATTATGCCATTTTTATTACATACATGGTTTCGCCACAGTGTATGGCGAGATTTAGGTTACCAGCTACCACGAAGTGGGTCTGGCGAGGTCTTCAGCGAAGAGCTTGGAAGTGCCATTGCTGTCCACGCACTGCAAAAAGCAATTTCGATGTTTCGATTTGAATGGGCTGAGGTTTCATTCGAACAGAGGATGATGTTTTGGTACAGTGTAGACGGACAAACAACATAAGATTACCTTGAGGGGTGTTAACCATTACGCCGATAGCTTCGCGAATGGCCGTCTCTTGAATTAGTATGGTCCAGCCGGACTGCGTTGGGAGCGAGAAATTTGAGAAAGGGTTGAGCCGAGTTTTCGACCTAATAGAGCGAGCATTCCAGTTGGCAATTCTGATACTGCGGGGCTCAGTTGACCCTATAATAACAAACCATATAGCCAAGGATCCTGATCAAGGCTACGCGTGTTTGGCACTGCTGAAGCCAATTGGAGAGCTCGTTGAAAATGGACCATATTTGAGCCGAACTGTAGAGGTGTTGCCGACGCTGCATACGATGCAGCTCTAGTGTGAGGGTCAATGCGACCCTTGTTTTGGTTGGACCCGGTATTGTTTGGTTTTCCGCCTGCAATTCCGGGGTTGGCGGAAGGGATGGGAAACCATCATCTGTGAGCTTCGGTGCCTGTGGTGTTTTCTTCAGTTGTTGCTTCTTGCCGAATGTACTCGGTGCGCTTGGGGAAGCTACGGTCCTCTGCAGTAAGCACATCACCTGGTTATCGAGCAATTGTCGGTGTTGTGGGCAGCACCGCAGTTGTTGTATCGGCTCTTCAGATGAAAGTTCTTTGTGTCATGACCGTCGTGAAGGCAGTTCATGCACTGTATCACCTTGGATCTGTTGTTCCGATATGCTTCCCTTCGGATGATGATGCTCGTGACGGCTTTCACCTCACGCAGCTTATAGAGAGTGGTGTAACCCTTGAGGATGTACACCTGGTAGAGGGCGTCGTTTTGCGTAGCAACCTCCTTGCTACGCTTGATGATGTGAACGTTGAGAGCTTCAAGTCTACACTCAGTGAGCAGACAGGAACAGACTTCCTTTGGGTCTACCAGTGAAAGCCTACGGATGGCAACCTTGAGCGGCCGGTCACTGCCCATCAAACAATTTGAGTTGATTAACAGCTGAAAAAGCAATGTTTTGGCCGAAGAATTTCTCTTTTTAAGCTCTTATTCAAAAATCAATGTTTGTTTGGTGGTATTGTCGTACGTGTTGTATTTCATTTTCACCGTTTGCAGGAGATTTTCCAAAAAGAAGATTTTAGAAGAAGATCCTAAAATTTCAAAATGGACCAGATTTTTAGGGAAGTTTAAAAATGTTTAAGGCTAAGTTCTTAGAAGTTTAGGGCAGTTCCACGAACCCGGAAAAATATAGAACATTGTATTCTTTGTTTTCTCTCCGAAAAAATGTTAATTCGCTGTAACTTTTCCGGATGGGCATCAAAACATTTTGTAATTTTGAATACTGGCTAATCAACTATTCAAGGTTTATCGGTATGATTTTGGGCTTGTTTGACTTTGTTTTGTCCGATACTCCGATCAGCGAACTTTGAGAAAATTGATTGAACTTTTCAGACGTTCCAAGACTTTCAGTAAGTCCAGAAAACGTCAGGCTAGTGGTAAGAGATCATGAACTTCTGCGGCTTATCAGAAAATAGCCAGGAACTTTTGGTTAGTTACGAACAATTGAGAACTTCAGAGCCGAATGAAGGACGTCCGAAAACGGCAAAAAAAGTTTAGAGATCTTTAGGAAAGTAGTGTGAAATTCAGAGCAGTTTGGAGAGCTGCAGAACAATTTCATGTGTTAAAAGTGTAATTTGAGTAAAGTGCAATTGATAATCACCTAGTTTCTAATCACCGTGTATCACTTAACGTCAGAATAAAATTCTCTCTTGTCTTTCTTTTGTTACGGAACACACGTGTTTAGTTTATTCTCTGTCAGAAACTGGCTCAATATTAAAAGGTTATGGGCCCAGTATAACCGAGTGTTAGATTTTGTCGTTTTGGAACCGCAAAAGAAATCGGTCGGTAGTGCGCGATGGACGGCGACGCAAAAATCATCAGATTTAGGCCTTTCGACGGAACAGGCTTCTACAATTGGAGCTTCAGCAGCTGGAGGTGCTGCATTGTGTAGAGAAGGCGGCTGAAGAAGAAGATTTTTGGCAGAGTCCGGCTGGTGCAACGGCTGAGGTGCAAGCGGCAAACGAAGCAAGAAAGGCTGTGCGTATCAAACAGGACAATAAATGTCGTTCTGTATTGATTCAGGCAGTAGCGGACAGTCACCTTGAATATGTCAAGAACAAAGAAAGTCCCAAACAGATATGGGATGGTTTGCATGATGTGTTCGAGCGAAAAAGCATCACCAACCGCTTTTTTCTCAAACGTCAGTTGCTAGCTATGAGGTTCTGCGAAAACGATCGGTTGCAGGAGCATTTCCTGCATTTTGATCAGATGGTACGCGAGATTAAGGGAGCTGGAGCAAAGATGGAAGAAGAAGACGTTATCTGCCATCTTATGCTGACAATGTCTGAATCGTATGATGCCGTTACGACCGCAATGGAAGCGGTGTCGGAGAAGCTGACCATGGATTTAGTGCGACGTAAGCCTCTCGACTTTGAAGCTAAGCGAAAAGGCCAGTGGCATGAAACGAATACGGAGGAAGCAGCGTTCGCGGGAAAATCTAAAGGAAGATTGAAGTGCTTTGCTTGTGGGGAATTTGGCCATAAGAAGGCCCAGTGTCCGAAATCCGGTGAAAATAAAAACAGTGGCCAGAAGTCCGGTAAGAAGAATGTGGTTCAGAAAGCGAATGTCAGTGCGAAAACGGTGTCGTTTGTGGCTGCTGACATTGGACCCGAAACAGCAGCAGCTGGTAGTGTGGTGGATGCCAAATGGTTTTTGGATAGTGGAGTCTCCGAACATATGGCGAACGATAAATCATTGTTCGAGAGTTTGGAAAAGTTAGACCAGCCAGTGATCATTCAGACGGCGAAGTTTGGTGTTAATTTGCTCGCTCACTATAAGGGACGTGTCGTAGCTAGTGCTATCGTAAACGATGAGCAGATTCAAGTGAATATGGAAGACGTCTTGTTTATTCCGGAGCTGTCTTTGAACCTCCTCGAGTCTTTGGAGAAGAATGCAACCTGGAGCTTGGTTGAGCTACTCAACGGAAGAAGAGTGATCGATAACAAATGGGTGTTTAAGATCAAAAATAGTGAAGGTGAAGTTGAACGGTATAAAGCCAGGTTTGTTGCTCGTGGGTTTTCGCAGCGTCATGGCTTTGACTATTCGGACACATATTCACCGGTAGTGAAGATGTCCACATTGCGTATCCTTCTGTCACTCGCGAATCAAGAGGACTGGCACGTACACCAGATGGACGTAACATGTGCGTTCCTGAACGGCGTGTTGAACGAGGAAGTGTTCATGCGTTAATCGTCTGGCTTTGAGCGGGGAGGAACACTGGTTTGTAAATTGAACAAAGCCATATACGGTCTGAAGCAGGCCTCACGGAAGTGGAACGAGCGTTTTCACGAATTTATGAGCAATATGCAGTTCAACAGAAGTGAACATGACTTTTGTTTGTACTTTTGGTCGGTAAATGGCGTAGTGCTATACGTAGTGATATACGTGGATGATATACTTATCATTGGGAACTCTGAAAAGGCGATTCGTGGGCTCAAGCGGAAGCTGTCTGCTGAATTTGAGATGCGAGATCTACAAGAAGTAAGAAGCTTTCTCGGCCTGAACATTCTCCGTGATCGAAACAAGGGTATTATGGTAATTGAGCAAAAAGTGTACGTAGCCAGTATCCTTGAACGATTTGGAATGAGCAACTGTAAATCGTCAGCGATTCCGATGGAGCCACATCTGAAGCTCGAGAAAGGGAAAGATGCTAAGCAGTTTACCACAAAACCTTACAGGGAACTTATCGGCTGTTTAATGTACCTTATGGTAACTTCGAGGCCGGATATCTTCGCTGCAGTAAACTATTTTGCTGGGTTTCAGTGCTGTGCGACGGATGAGCATTGGGTTCATCTAAAGCGGGTGTTACGTTACCTGCGAGGTACGAGCGATTTTCAACTCGTGTATCGTCGATACGATTCGTCGAATATTCTTGAAGCGTTTGCAGATGCGGATTGGGGTAACGACCCCAATGACCGACGTTCGGTATCGGGGTTTGTGATCAAGTTATACGGCTCGACGGTTGCATGGGCAACAAAGAAGCAATCTTCGGTTGCACTGTCGACTACGGAGGCGGAGCTGATGGCGCTCTGTCGTGCAAGCTGTGAGCTGATGTGGATAGCGAACTTGCTCAGATCAATTGGACGAAAGGTTGAAGTACCACTCACAGTGTTTGAGGATAACCAACCATGCATTGCTCTGACCACGGAACCTCGGAAGCAGAAGCGGATGAAGCATGTGGAAATCCAACATTTCTTCGTGAGGGAGCAAATCGAAAAAGGTAAATTACGTCTTGAGTATTTGTCAACTGAGCAACAACTAGCTGATGTTATGACCAAAGGACTGGCTTCACCAAGGTTCCGAGTGCTTCGTGATCAATTGGAATTATTCAATTGAGGGGGATGTTAAAAGTGTAATTTGAGTAAAGTGCAATTGATAATCACCTAGTTTCTAATCACCGTGTATCACTAAACGTCAGAATAAAATTCTCTCTTGTCTTTCTTTTGTTACGGAACACACGTGTTTAGTTTATTCTCTGTCCGAAACTGCCTCAATATTAAAATCATGAACATCAGGAACATTTCGGGAACTTTATGGTTTTACTTCAGCATAATCCTGAGAACCTTCAAGAAGTTATGACAATTTTATGGAAGTTCCTAGAATTTCAAAATAGTTGCGAAAACATAAAGGTAGTCACTGAATTAAAAAAAAAAAAAACATCAGGAAAATTTCAGGAGCTTTACAGATGATGCCAAAAATGCAAAGTTGGTTAAAGATCAAGGAAGTTACGTAAAATGCATTCTGAGATTTTCAGAATTGCAAGTTCCATACAATGTAAGGCAGGTCCACTAATTTTAGGAAAACCGAAAAACCCTTTAAGAGGATTCGAACATTTCAGCGAATAGTTTAAGGAAGAATTTCTGTATTTTTTTTTTGGAAACCTCACCAAAGTTCCAAGAAAATCACGAAAGTCTTCATGGAGTTAATCGATCGTTACTGCAATTCCATTAATTTCAGGGAAGTAGCACGAACAGCATCAGAAGAATTGTTAGCCTTAAGCGAAGAAAGTTTGGAGAGCTTCAGAGCAGTTCCAGTAACTTTTGAAAATTGTAGAAACTTTACAGATCCTGCGAGGGTTGAAAGTAAATTCAGAGATTTTGAGCAAAGTTTTATCAACAGACGTTCCCAGTAGGGGGGAAGGCTCGAGAACTTCCGGAAAACTTTTTAAACTACGAAAAAAATCCAAGAAGTTCTGAGAAATTCAGGGATATCTAGAGAATTGAAAGAAAGTCTAGAAAACTGCACAGAAGTGCAGATGGCTTGATGAAAATTATGCAGTATTAAAAAAGGTTCCAAGAGCTTCAGGAAGCTTAGTTCCGATAACTTCAAGGAAGTTGCGAGAACTTTAAGAAAGTCCAAAATTTTGGGAGAGTTGTAAGATCAGTAAGGATAAGTTCCGATGAGTTTAGGGCAGTTTTATGAACTTCAGGATAATTTCTAGATCCTTTGAAAATATCCAGGAATTTCAGGGAAATCCAAGAAAACTCCAGAGAATTTTCGGAAATATATCGGAAAGTTAACAGTCTGTACTGCCTGATAACTTAAGGGAGGTTTGAAGATGTTTAAGACTGTTCCATTAACTTTAAAGTTGTTCCGAGATCCACAGCTAATTTTCGAAAACTTCAGAAAAGTTCTTAGAGCTTCGGGAAACTTGCGGCACATCAGTAGAATGCAGGGACAGTATACTTCACAGCAGTGTTGATAACTTTAGAAATATTGCGTGAACTTCAACGAAATAAAAGAGAAGTTTAAACAATTCCATAGAAGTTTAGAGATTTCATAAGAGGATTTATTATCATTTAGAGAAGTTTCGACTACTTTGGGGATGATCAGAAAACTTGAAACAGTTAAATTAATTTCAAGATAGTTGCCTAATGGAAAATTCCGAAAATTTCAGAAATATACTAAGAACTTCATGAAAATTCCGTTAATTCCAGGATGATTGCGAGGAAATTAGGCAAGTTCCAAAAATTTTAGCGAGGTCCAGAGAAGTTCAAGGAAGTTGAAGAATTTTAAAGAAAGATCCGTAAAACGGGAGATAGATTCAGGAAAGTCTAGATTATTAGGTAGTTTAAATATCTTGAATTTCGAAAACTTCTTTGGAGCTGCTTTAATTATTTGGATTTATTTTTCAGGAAATTCTATCCAAAGAAGTTAAGAAATCTTCATAAAATATTGGGGAACTTCACAGTAGTCCAGAGAACTTCAAAGATGTTTCGAGAATTCCAGATAAATAATGGTAAAGTTAGAGAAGTTTCATGAACACCAGGAAAATCACGGTGATTCAAGACAATTTCTAGTAAATATAGGGAACTTCTGTCAGAAAAAGTTCACATTTTTATAGATATTTTAATGGAAATTCAGATAGTATAATTCAGACACGATCAAAGAACTTTAAAATTGTTCCATTAAACTCAGTAAACATTGTGGGCTTTTTTAAGAAGTTCTGAGGACTTCTGGAAGTCCAGAGAACTTTTTGGAAGTCCAGTGAATTTATGAAAAGTCCAGTGAATTTTTGGAAAGTCCAGTGAATTTCTGGGATGATTAAAGAATATCAGGGAAGTCCAGGGAGTATCGAAAAGTCCATAGAAATTCACAAAACCTTATAGATCGTTGCAGAAGTAACGTGAAGTTCGAATAAGTTCGGATAACTTCAGCAACATTACAGATCTTCAAGTCTGTTCAATGAACATCTGGAAGATTTAGGGAACTTCTGATAGGTTCCGAATAATTTAGGAAAATGACCGGAAAATGTTCTCCAGTGACGCATGCGTCGCTTAAGGGTTTTGCTTTAAATTAATCGGGCCACCTATCCGAAATATATACGGATGTCAAGAACACAAGGTCTACTGACTGTTTATGTCAGAATTTACTCACTAGGAGCTAAAACGAAAATGATCAAGTTGCACCATCTTAAATACACATTATATAACGATAGCTACAGATTCTGCTCATATGGATGGTTCCCGTCTTTGGTAAAGTTGTTCAGATGGACAAGACCTATCTTAAGGAAAAGAGATTAGTTCAGATTTCACTCAACAGGCGGTGCTAGTGAAACATTCATATTGAATTGTTTACTCTCACTTAGTTAGAAGGCTCGCACGTTGTAGACGAAATATGCGTATCTGTCAAGGATAAGCAAATAAGGTAGTGGAATTAAATGGAAATTACTAATCCTCTCTCTCATTATACAGGAGAGGACTAAGACGCCCACATTCATCAGGAACAAAACCTATTTTATGGTAAACAGTTCAGCTCATAATTTACTCACCAGATGGCGCTAGTGTGATATTCATTTTGAATTGTTTGCTCTCTCTTAACATATGGACTAAATAGAAAGTTTTCATTTTCGGTAAAGTTGTTTAGATGGACAAAACCTATGCTAAGGTAAGGAGTTAAGTTCACAATTCACTCAAAAGGCGGCACTAGCATAGAGGTAACTCTAAGACTAGTAGGTCTCGAAGAAACGTGCTCAACTTTTTGGCTCAGCTCTGGTACTCTCTTCGGTCCCAAGCTAATCGATTCACCCCTCGAAACATAGGAAAATCCAATAACCCCTCATTTTATCTGTCAAACTTTCATAGCGAATCAAAACAAACATAGTGTAGTACTAGAATTTCGACTAGAATGGGGTACGTTAATCGTTTACTTGGGGCCAATAGGCTAGTCAAGTAGTGAGCCAATTTAAAATCGTTAGTTTCGTATTGATTGTTGGCACTAGCGTGTCATTCATTTAAAATTGATTGCCCTAACCTAACATCTTGACTAGATGGAAGGTTTCCGTCTTAGGCAAAGTTGTTCATATGAACAAGGCCTATTTTATGGAAATGATTTCAGATCAGAACTAACTCACCAGGTGGCACTAGTGTGACATTTTTTTTTTTGGTTTACCCTTACTTAACATCTTGACTAGATAGAAGGTTCCCGTCATGGGTAAAGTTGTTCAGATGAACAAGACCTATTTTATGGTAAACATTTCAGCTCAGAATTCACTCACCAAGTTGCGCTGGTGTTACATTCATTTCCAATTGTTTGCTCTTGCTTAACATATGGACTGTACTGAAAGTTACTGTCTTCGGTAAAGGTGTTCAGATGGACAAGACCTATCCTAAGGTAAAGAGTTTAGTCAAAAATCAATTCGAAACTAACGATTTTAAATTTGCTCACTATTTGACTAGCCTATTGGTCCTAAGCAAACGATTAACGTATCACATTCTAGTCGAGATTCTAGTACTACACTATGTTTGTTTTGATTTGCTATGAAAGTATGACAGATAAAATTAGGGGCTCGTGGATTTTCCTGTGTTTCGAGGGGTGCATGGATTAGCTTGGGACCGAAGATAGTACCAGAGCTGAGCCAAATAGTTGAGCACGTATCTTCGGGACTTTCTGATCTTAGAGTTACCTATGGTTTAGTCCAAGGTTGCAAATACTCATTTCAGCTGAAATAATGTTTTTCGGAATAATAAAACCAAAAGATGGTATGATGACATGTTTTACTTGTAACTTACAAGAAGAGGTTACAAAGTATGCGTTTGAAACATAAAACCTGTAAATTTTGCTTTCCATGAGTCATAATTAGCGATATGCTGATCGCTGAGTGAGTGAGTGAGCGAGTGAGTGTGTGAAAAATCGCTGATTGTGACTCTCATGAAGTGAAATAAACAGGTTTAATAAGTCAAACACATTCTTTGCAGCCTCTTCTTGTATCTTACCAATTCAAAATATCATCATAGCATCTAGTTATTTCATAATAAAAAACATTGTTTTAGCTGAAATGAGTATTTGCAACCTTGGTTTAGTCCTCATTTCACTCAATAGGCGGCGCTAGTGTGTCATTCATTTTTAATTGTTTGCCCTAACATAACATCTTGACTGGATGGAAGGTTCCCGTTTTCGGCAAAGTTGTTCAGATGAACAAGACCTAGAGTTCAGCTTAGAATTAACTCACCAGGTGGCGCAAGTGTGACATTAATTTTCCATTGTTTGCCCCAACTTCACATATGTACTAGATAGAAGGTTTCCGTCTCGAGCAAAGATGTTCAGCTGAACAAAACCTATCCTAAGGTAAGGGGTTGTTCCAAGGGGTGCGACACATCTAAATCTCGATTTTAAATGGTTGAAAAATCTCAAACGAGCGAGTCAATTTAAGAAAAATATTTTTTCATCTCTTGCATCTAAACCCATCTACTCGCATCGCTCTCCACCTTTTTGCATGAAGTCTTCAAAATCATAATCAATCGTGTTTCTATCTATTAAGAGCGAGTGAATCTCACAACAGCAAAGCAAAAACAATTTTGAATCTTAGATAGAGTCACCCCCTCGGGTTGTTCATAAACTACGTAGACTCTTTAGGGAGGGGGGTGACAAATGTTTGCGGTCCATACAAATTTTCAAAAAAATGTATGAACGATTGTGTACGCGGGGGAGGGGGAGTTTAAAACCTCTAAAAATCGGTCTATATAGTTTATGAACAACCCCTAAAGAGTTAAGCTCAAAATTTACTCACCAAGAGGTGGTAGTGTGACATTCATTTTGAATTATTTGAATAAAAATTGGACATTACTACTTGTATGTGAAACGTCGTTTTGACACCCAACGTCAATGTCAAATGTAAGGGTCATTCATAAATAATGAGATAATTTCATAGGAACGGGGGGATAATAAGAAAATGACGTCCCCTCGGTCACTAAAAAAAAACACGAGTATGTAATCGTTTATCGTTGGTATAACTATGCAAGCTCTCAAATCATTATGTGTAGTCAAAGCTTATCTTGGCATCTTACTGTTGTATCCTCTAAAAAATAAAAAATACGATTGACCGATGAAAAATTGACAGTCCGACAGAAACTTTCACTTACATTCACACTTACCGCATTCACTCCCTTATAAATCATAATCACCGCCACCGCCATTACCAAAACCATTCTGTCAAACCACGTTTCGCCATCAGCGATGCATAACAACGCTGTGCGAAGAGAAAGGAGTAGACTGGGGCTGGAACCGTCTATGGGTTAAATGTCTTAATTTGTACTAACCGATCGCCGATGATTGTCCGATAACCGTTCAAATCAATCAACTCGAGCAGCAGTTTTGATTTATTATCTGCTCCGGCCTACTTTCATTCAGCGCTCGTTCTCCTTCCCCCTCCATCTTCCGAAAATTCCACCAAAACCACCCACAAAAAGGTTAAAACTTCTGCGCCTCCTGTAGGGCAAACGCCCAAACACGAAAAACAACGACCTAACTGACAGGAGTTAACCCGAGTAGAAATAATTAAATTTTATGTTTGATTAGAAAATTGACTTTCCTATAATTTATGGTTTCGGCAGTTCGCATCACGTCGAGTGAAAGAAGCTGGATCGAACGACCGAATCGATTGGCCGACCTAGAGAGCACCAGCAAGCAAAAGCCTATAATTTAACAGTAGCTGACTTTTTCCCGTGTGTCCCACTCTAATTCGTTCCAATTCAAGTCTCTCTCGCTGTTGGTCCGTGTTTCTTGGGGTAGGCCTCACAGCCTCTCAGCCAGCTTGGCAGTCCGTCCGTGCATGATTATATGTGCCTGGTATAGGTCCCGGGCAAAGTCGAATCGTGTGGTTCAATAATGACTTCTCGTCGTCGGTCATAGTAAACAAGCACAACCGGCAAATGGTTCGGTTATGTGATGTAACACAGCTTCCCGGGTTTCTTCGGCTTGGTGTGGTGGTGCCTTGGTGTTTAACGAGGTTCGTTCGTAAGGTCTTTTGCTTTTGAATTGGTTTCGATTGGTGGGTGTAGCTTACACTCACTGACAGTAATTTGACGTTTCGGGTGGGCCGGAGAGTGAAAATTTGATTTATTATGCAGCGCGCAAACAGGATGGAGCGAAATTTGGGACGCTTTTGAGTGGTAATGTTGAATGCCGTTCGTGAAGAGGGAAGTGATGGGGTACAATATAAACAGCGACCGTCGTCAATCCAGAACGTAAGTGCTTCCGCTTGCGTTAGAAAGGGTAACTGCAGTTTCTCCTTTTAACCAAGCCTGTCATGGTGGTTTCTCATGTTTCAGGAATGTTCAGAGAACCTAAGGGAAGTTCAATTAATTTCAAGGCAAACTGGTGGAACTTTGAAGGTGTTCCGGTTTTTTGGAAAACTTCCGCAAAGTTCCGAGGGCTTCAGGAAAATGTCGGAAACAGTTGAGAAGTTACATGATCACCAGGATACTGTGGGAACATTATAAGGGTAGTTCCACGACTTTCATGAGCAGTTAAGAGAATTACATAAAATTGTAGGAACTCCTGCGAATATCAGAGAACTTCAAGGCAGTTCCATTAATTTAAAGAAAATTGCGATAACTTTTAAGATGTTCCTAAATCTTCAAGAAAGTCTAGAGGTCTTCAAGGAATATTAGAGATTTTAAAGTAGTTTGATTAAATTCAAGTAAGTTTCGAGTACTTCGAGGATATCACAGCAGTACCATTAACTTCAAAAAAAATGTACACGCTATTCCAAAACTACCCAAATTTGGGTAGAATCCAGCCAGATCGGTAATAACTGAGAGGATCGCAGTAGGCCGCGCTTGAAAGCTGACGTGTTTTTCTTTTGCTGCGTATTTTTCGTCAGCGAATAAAACTTGTTTTGACTTGAATTTGTTAATTTGTGTGCTGAAATTTAGTTTCAAGTGTTCATAAAGTTATAATTTAGTGATATTTGTGTGATTTAGAATTGATTCAGTCGTGTTTCGTGTTGTTGAGTGTAGATTTGTTTGCCGTACCTCAGGAAAGTGGTGGTTTTTGCGTGACTAGTGATTTAGTAGAGAAATTCTGTGATCATAATTATCGTCCCACACACCGGTGGTGGCGACTATCTGTTATTGTTCACTCTATCACTCTTTGTTTGCATCCTTGCTGCACTGCACTGTGCTACCGTACTTTCTGCTCAAGTAGTGTCCCAACTATAGTTTTTCGATACGTGGTAGTCGTGGTTTCACGTGAAAAATAAGATTTTAACTTTTGTGACCATGGCTTGCAAAAAGTGCACCAAAACCGTTTCTGACTCAGACCGCATCGTCTGTCGTGGATTTTGTGGGGACACATTTCACGTGATTTGTGCCAAAGTTGATGTCGAACTTCTCGATCAGCTTGGACTGTACGCGAACAACGTTTTCTGGATGTGCGACCACTGTGCGGAACTTTTTTCCAACGGTCACTTCCGGAATATTGTCAGCCGCGACGCGAGTTTGGGTTCTGCGATGCCAAGTGCGGTCGATTCGATGAAGGAAGACATTGAAAAACTGAATTCGGCTGTTACTGCATTGGCAGCCAAAGTGGACTCTAAGATTCCTGCTAGCTCAACTCCACGTTGGCCTAGACCTGATCGTTTTGATTCTGGTAGTGGTTCTTCGAAGCGTCGCCGTACTTCTAGCTCAGACAACAAATCGATGCAATGTGGGACGAAAGGATCGATCGATTCAGTTAGAACCGTTGATCTGAACGATGATCTGGTGTGGATCTATTTATCGGCTTTTCATCCTAGCACTACAAACGATGAAATTGCATCTCTCGTCACCGATTGCTTGTGTATGGAGTCCAACGAAAAACCTCGGGTGACCAAATTGGTTCCCAGAGGGAAAGATCCATCTACCTTGAACTTCGTCTCCTTCAAAGTTGGCGTCTGTGCAAACAAACGAGATGTCGCTTTTTCCTGTGAGTCGTGGCCGGAAGGTATACAGTTCCGCGAGTTTGATGATTCCCGGTCAAAGGTGACGAAAATCACTCGGATTGGCCCAGCACAGTGACAGGCCCATTCCCATTCGAGAACTGGTACTCGACCGGGTGGATCCGGGACGCAACAACACAGTGTCTTGGAAGCCTCTGTTCCCTCCGAACCAGTCGTGCTGCTTGAAGATCCATTCATCCGAAGTCGTCCCGGCCCTGGTTTCAGAATCGGTGAAGAGGTCTTCCAGCCTGTACTAACAGGCAAGTACCGCTTTGTATCAAAATTTTCTCTTCCTGAGCCGGCCTCCATTTCCAGTAACAATTACTTAACGCGTTGCGTGGACGTAACAAGTTCAACGCCTTCTAGACTCCTGATGTACCATGCTAGCCAACCAGGACGCATTGTAGAAAGTTTATTGGAAGCCCCCAGTTCCTCTAACACAGTCGTGCACGTCCCTGCCTGCGTTCATCACAGTCGTCCTGGACCTGAGTTTAGATGTGGGCTGGGGGTCTTCCAACCTCCTATGACAGGCAAGTACAGACTCAACCATTCAAATTCGATACCTGATGCCGATCGAACTTTCAGCACTTTGAATGCCGCTGTGCCAACTCCATCTCGAAACTCGGAACGCATCGTAGAAAGCCTCATGGAAGTCCCCAATCCCTCCGCCTCAGTCCTGCCACTTGCTGTCTCCGCGCATCATCGTCGTTCCGGGCCTGTGGTCGGATGTGGAGAGGGGATCTTCCACCCAACTTATTTTGGCGAGTATTCTTCCGATCTTGACATTGGTCAGCTACTTCCTGTCGTTCCTGTGATTTCCAGGAAGAACCAAAGCCCGCTGACATGCCGTTTGCAGAACACCGAGACCCTCAATCACAACGACCAATTCTCCGTTTCAAGCCGAACATCAGCCGTCATTTCATCTAGCCTGGGACGCACGTCACAAAGCAGTATGGAAGCCCTGGACCCACCTAGCTCAGCTGCGCCCACTACTGGTTCCAGTCCTGGTCAGTTCACACGCCCCCACCATCTAAGTCGTCCCGGCCCTGAGTCTAGTGCTGGGGACAGGGCTTTCCAAGCTGCCATCCACGGCAAGTACCCTTATTCTTTCGACGTTGCTCTGCCTGATGCTGCCTCCACTTCCAGATTGCAGCCCGTTGTTCCATGCGTCCCAGCATCTCAAATTCTGCTATACTACCAGAACGTCGGTGGCATGAACAGCTCACTCGCCGAATACCAGCTAGCATGCAGCGACGCATGCTACGACATATACGCCTTCTCGGAAACCTTGCTGAATAACAACACTTTGTCAAAGCAGTTGTTTAACGATACATATTCCGTCTACCGTCAAGATCGATCAACCCTCAACAGCAACAAGACCTCCGGTGGTGGAGTCCTTCTGGCCATTCGCTCCTGCTTCGTATCTCGCTTACTGAAACCTCCTGAAGATTCGACGGTTGAGCATCTGTGGGTTGCAATTTCAACTCTAAGTGGTACAATCTATATCTGCGTGATATACGTTCCTCCCGACGCGTTAACGACCACAGCCTGATTGAGAAGCATGCACTTTCGCTGGATTGGATTGTCTCTCAAATGGATGCCAGGGACAGCATCGTCATCTTGGGCGATTTCAACCTTGGCACTGTATCGTGGCTTAGCGATGCTCACGGCTTCTTCTTTCCTGACAATTCCCGTTTGTCGGGGAGGATTTGGGACAAAGCTGCTCTGTTACCCATGCTGCCTCGACCATGTGTGGTATCATATTCTACGCTATCGATCAGTTTGTGCCTAAAAAACTACGGTGTAAACCTGCCAAACCCGCCTGGTCGAACTCTGATCTTAAGCATCTGAAAAAGGTGAAAAGGGCTGCACTGAGGAAACACAGTAAATATCACACAGATTCTACGAAGGCTAATTACGTCCGCGCCAACAACGAGTACAGAGATCTCAATGCAAGCTTGTACAACGCACATCAGTCTCACTTGCAGAGTCGTCTCAAAGCTAATCCTAAGGATATGTGAACGAGCAACGGAAAGAAACGGGATTGCCGTCCAATATGACTGATGGCGTTACTGATGCCAACTACGTCGCAGATATCGCCAATATGTTTCGCACACAATTCAGCAGCGTTTTTTCAGACGAAGTTCTTGATGCTCAGGAAATTGCTGCTGCCACGAGTAATGTCCCTCGTACGTCGGTGTTTGGTTCTCCATTCACCATCCACAGCGACATGGTGATTTCAGCCGGGAAACAGATGAAAACATCAACAGGATTTGGTCCAGATGGCATTCCCTCATTAGTACTGAAACGTTGCTTAGACACTCTCTCAGAGCCCTTAGCTAAGGTCTTCAACTTGTCAATGACCTCCGGAGTTTTTCCAGAATGTTGGAAGGATTCGTTTGTTTTCCCTGTTCACAAAAAAGGATGCAAGCAGACTATCGCCAATTACCGCGGAATAGCTGCATTGAGTGCTATCTCCAAACTATTCGAGCTAATTGTCCTGGAAAAGTTGGTTCAAGACTGCTCGTACAGTATTTCTCAGGATCAACACGGCTTCATGCCTAAGCGCTCGACGACGACTAATCTAACTGTTTTTACATCGTTCATTATTCGTGAGATTGAACGTGGCCATCAAGTTGACGCCATATACACCGACCTCTCTGCAGCTTTCGATAGAGTGAACCATGAAATTACCATCTCTAAATATGACAAAATGGGTGTTCATGGGAGTCTACTTACCTGGCTTCGCTCCTATCTGACTGGCAGATCTATGTCTGTTAAGATCGGTGACTACGCTTCTCCACCCTTCATTGTTACATCTGGTGTTCCTCAAGGCAGCCACCTGGGGCCATTGCTTTTCCTGTTGTATATGTTGTTGTACGACGTGAACTTGATCCTCAAATGCCTTAAACTCTCGTACGCCGACGACATGAAGCTCTACTACGTAATAAAAGGGCCTCAAGTCGCTCATTTCCTCCACCAAGAACTTGAAGTCTTTGATGATTGGTGCCGGATAAACAGGATGTCTTTAAATGTGTCCAAGTGCTCGGTCATCTCCTTTGGCCGTAAACGGGCGATGCATTTCCACGATTACACCTTAAGAGGAATAAGCTTGAAACGCGAATCGACTGTCAAGGACTTGGGAGTCATGCTCGATTGCAAATTAACGTTCAAGGATCACATTGCCTATGTTGTATCTAAAGCTTCATCGCAGCTAGGATTTTTATTCCGTTTCGCCAAAAGCTTCAAGGACGTGTATTGCCTGAAGGCTTTATACTGTTCCCTGGTTCGACCTATACTGGAATACTCTGCCGTTGTTTGGTCGCCATTCTATCAGAATTGAATTGAAGCTGTTCAGCGAAAATTTATTCGCTTTGCGTTGCGACACCTTCGTTGGCGCGACCCGCGTAACTTGCCGAGCTATGAAAGTCGCTGTAACCTCATCGACCTGGAGCTCTTGGAAGGAAGGCGTAATGTGGCGAAGGCTTGTTTCGTTGCGGATCTTCTGCAAGGGAACGTCGACTGCTCCACACTTCTCAGTCTTCTTGACATCAACACTCAACGACGGGACCTCCGGCTGCACGCGTTCTTCAACAACCGGCGTTCGAGGACCAACTATGGCGTACACGAACCAATGTTGAGTATGTGCCGCGTTTTCAATAGTTGTTATTAGGTGTTCGATTTTAATGTGTCCCGCGAGAAAAATAAGCGTAGCTTTAAGAGATGTTTGCGTTAATTTTGTGTTTGAAGCAGTTTTGATGTTTAGATATAGAAAATTGTCATTAGGGTTACTATTTTATCTGTTGACAAGTAGAAATAAATAAATAAATATATCGTGTTTTTTCCTGTGTTGAGGCGTCCAGTTTTGAAGCCAAATTTGATTAAAAAAATAAGAGAAGCAGAATATAGCAAGTGAAAAATAGAAACATGCGTCAAAAGAAAGAAGCAAGAAAAAAAAGGTCCGTCTTGAGTGCTTCGGTTGACCTTGAATTTAACCTCCAAAATCTACGTCGCAGCTTTAGTTCAATTGTTTGGTGTCCGTTTAGTTGCCTCCCGGGAGCCCGGTTCTCCAAGTTCGGATGCCACACTTTCGGCGCGTAGTTCTATTGAGAGATTCGTCATTGCTGGATCTGCAATAGAGCTATCACCGTCTAACTCCCGAACTAAAGCTGTCTACAATGACCATAAATGCGACATTGTAGAGAGAGTTCTTCCATAATAACACTGCCGGCCAGTGGGTGTTAGAGGGTATACACACACATACACACACACAATCCAGCCAGATCGGTTATAACTGTTCCTACCCATAAATGGATACACTATGTTGAGAATGACAAGTTGACAAATGAACAACGTCGATCTGATTCATTTCGATGTTGTCCATTTGTCAACTTGTCACTCCCAACACAGTTTACCCATTTTTGGGTAGGGTAGATTCTATCCAAATGTGGTTAGTTTAAAAATAGCGTGTAGGGTCTTCATGGGAGTTTTGGGAATATCAGGATAGTTGCCGGAACATTAGAAAAGGTATCATCAAAGAAGTACCAAAAACTTCAATGAAGTTCATAAAAGTTCAGTTAAAATGCGAGATTTAAGAGGAAGTTCCAAGAGTTTCAAATAAGTTTCAAAACATTAGAAAAATCCTGGGAAAAAAGAACCGATAAATTATGGGTAGTCTAGTGAACTCAGCAAAGATCGGAGATCTTTTGTGCAGTTCTAATAACATCAGGAAAGCAAGTTCAACATCAGGGAAATCTATAAATTAGGGGAGGTTTAAAGATGTTGAAGAATTATTTTCGATCATTTAAGAGCAGTTTCATTAACTTCAGAAGAAATCTAGAACATCATTGAAAATTTAAGAACTACATTCAGTCTAATTTCAGGAACATAGTGGAAAACTTCAGAGAGTTCCGGAAACTTTGGGGTAGTTCAAATTTCTCCAAAAACAATTATACTATTTCTGGAAAACATAAAGTCTTCACAGAAGTCCAGAGAATTTCAAGAAAACTCCGGAAACTTCATAGAGGTTCAGAAAACGTTAGGGAGTATCTGAGAACTTCACGAAAACTCCGAGAACTTCTGGAAAGTCTCATGAACGAATCTATGACAAAAGGTCGTACGGCAAAAAGTCAAAGGACAAAAGGCCTAATAAACAAAAGGTCGAATGGATAAAAGATCAAATTGAAATTAGAGGGACAAAAGGTCGAATGGGCGAAAGGTCCAAGTTTCAAAAAATCGAATTAAACTTGGATCGACAAAAGGTCGAATGAACAAAAGGTCAAATTGAACTTAGAACGACAAAAGGTTGAATCAAATTTAGAGTGACAAAAAGTCGAAGGGACAAAAGGTCGAATGGACAAATTTCGAATGTACAAAAGGTCGAGTGGACAAAATGTTGAATAAACCTTAGAGGGACTAAAGGTTGAACGAAAAAAAGGTCGATTTCTTAGTTCAATTCTAAGGGATAAAAAGTCGAATGTACAAACGGTCTAATGGACAAAACGTCGAAAATACAATAGGTTGAATGGGAAAGAGGTTGAATTGAACCTTGAAGCGAAAGGTCAAATGTACAAAATGTTGAATTGAACTTAGAGGAACTAAAGGTCGAATGAACTAAAAGTCAAATGAACAAATGGTTGAAAAAGTCAATCGTAAAAAATGTCGAATGGACAGAAGGTCGAATGGACAAAAGGTCCTATGGACAATAGGTCGAATTGAACTTAGAGAGACAAATGGTCGAATGAACAAAAGGCCGAATTGAATTTAGAAGGACAAAAATTCGATGTTACAAAAGGTTGAATGAACAAATGTCGAATTGAACTTAGAGGAACATAAGGTCGAATGATCAAAAGGTAGAATTGAACTTAGAAGGACACAAAGTCGAACGAACAAAATGTCGAATGGATAAAAGGTCGTATAGACAAGAGGTCGAATGGGCAAGAGATCGAATGGACAAGAGGTCGAATGAACAAAAGGTCGAATTGAACTAAGATGGTCAAAAAGTCGAAGGAACAAAACGTTGAATGGACAAATGATGAAATTGAACTAAGAGGGATGAGAGATCGAATTGAACTTAGAAGGGCATCATATTTTTAAGACAATTTTCGCTCAGAGTTTAAAAGAACTTAAAAAAACCTATGCGAATACTCCCAAAGAACTGCTTTTGATGATGGATATATATTGTAGAGAAAGGCAGTTATTTGCTCCTTAAATTGCCATGACACGTACAGTAGCTATTTGTTATCTTAGTTTTCAAAATAACTGCTCATGATTTAAAGTTGGAGAAATATTTAAGAGTTAGCCATCAATCCATCAATTCATCAACCTTATGCCAATTTCAACCTTTTGTTCGTTTCGACCATTTATCCATTCAGCAATTTGTTCAGTTCAACCTTTTGTCCTACGACTTTTTGTCCTTCGACCTTTTGTTTTTGACCTTTTGTCCTTCGATCTTTTGTCCCTCGATCTTTTGTCCTTCGACCTTTTGTCTTTCGACCTTTTGACCTTCAACCCTTTTTTCCTTCAACCTTACGTCCGACGACCACCTCAGAGAAGACCATTGAAGTTCCATTATTTTCAGGAAAATTGCGATAATTTTTAAGAGGTTCCCAAAGTTTCAAAAAATCATGATAACTACAGGAGTATTTAGAAAAGTTCAGATGCAATTTGATAACCTCACAAAAGCTCAGAGATTTTTAAGAAAGTTATGGGATTCTTAGTAAAGTTCTATTAAATTCAGGGCAGTACCACGAGCTTAAAGTGAATTGAAGGAATTTTAGAGATGTTTCGAGTATTTCAGGAAAGATCAGAAACCCCAGGGCAGCTCTTATAACTTCAGGGAATATAAAAAAAATTGAAGTTTTAAGAAGTGCAGGGAAAATGTAAAAGTTTCAGGAACTTCCGAGAATTCCAGATTAATTTCAGGAACTTTAGAGAAGACCCCTGATCATTAGGATAATTTGGAAAAGTTAAGGGAAGTCCAGAGAAGTTCAGGGAGCTACAAACATTTTAAGGAAAGCTCCATGCATCAGGGAAGTTTTGAAAATTTTGAAGAATTTCATGGCAATACTATTACCAATAAAATTATGGAAACTTTGAGAAGAGAGATTCTGGGAAATTCACGAAAGATTAAAGATTTATATTGAAATTACTATGCCCTTTGCCTTACTTTTAATATTTGAAAAAAAAACTACAAGGGGCAGCCATATGGGGTTGTACGCAATGGTGACGTAGGACTACGTGGTCGTATGTAATAAGTGGTATTTGTTAACTGCAGCAGGAGCTTGTGTTTTGAGTAGGAGTAGGAATTTAGGTTCTCTCTGTTTATACTCTTTAGTATGACTATGATTGCCCTGAAACAAACCTTATGATATGAATTTCAGTTGGGCAGTTGGGGCAGCCTTTATGGCTAGCTGCATGCGAGGAGTCTTTCGTTGTGTACTGGAGAACATCACCACTCATCACGCGGTGATTGAATAAACACCGTTCGATGAAACCGGATGGAATTCAACTTAGAAATCTGTGTTAGGGAAATCGCTTTTTGCAGGCAATCGGTGGTAATTTTAATTATCATAGCAATAGTGCCACATTCGTGCAATTTTCAATAGTGACATTTTGAAAAATGATAAAGTATTAATTTTAATAGAAATATTTCTGTTCGATTGGTGATAAAATTATTGAAAATGGTCCTGGGGCAGCTGAGTTATTTACGTTCAAAATCTTTCATAATTTCGTTACATGTTCCATTTTCGGTTTTCAAAAATTGTACCCCCATATAGAAATAACAGATGTAAAATTGTACCCCCATATAGAAATACGTCAAAAAAGAAAGTGAAACAAACACAGGCAAGGAGATCAGTGATTTCAGGGTTTGGTTTATCAAGGCTAGGATCTGGGTTAACTCTAAAGTGATGTTCAAAGAAGTTTTGGGGTTAGTTCGGAAGTCGTGAAGCGAATGTTTCAAAACTCCCGAGAAAATGCTCTGCTACGTGAAGTTCCCGAAATCATTCCGATCCTTTTCTGTTATCAGATGCCTAGTTTTCCAAATGACCTACAACAAGTTTCCTACAGTGATTCAACCTATCCGGTGCGATTAAATATCAATATGTGTGTCACAGCATCTGAACTCTATTTCAACAACTTCACTCATAATACCTCGTTCTAAAAATAGATTTCCCTCGTGTCGCCATCAGTTGTATGCAAATTCGCATTCGGTCAGGAAAGCCACCATTTCATTCCAAACCCCAAGCATTAATGCGGGAGTGTTACAAGATTAGGTTTCAATTGGAATTACCGTTTTAGATGTGCTAGGTTAGGTGGCGTCGACTTGGTCATTGTTGAGTTCCCATATGAGACCCCATTCGCACTGAACCTCACAACTGATTACCCGAGGGGTGATAAATCAAATCTGTTGCAAGGACGAGGAGCAGGAGGAATGTAATAATCCCTTGCTTCGAAATGAGGAACCGATGCAGTCGGGGTGTTTTCATCGCCCGCGGATTAAATGGCGCCCGCGTCGAGATCGACTGGAAATGGAACGACGCGTTTTGATTTATGAAACTGCCAACCGCGTAATTAGCATTCGCATTTGCATAAGTGGCATTTGCTTTCATTAGGTTTTAACCAGTCAAGCGGCACATCATCGACTCGATGACAAATGTCGCTCCGGATTTCAATCTTTGATCGTTTGTAAAAACAAGCGTTGATCCTATTGTGGAGCCTTTTGTTTGTGCTTACAGCACTATTTCCCAATATCGTGTCCAATCGATCAGCGATCGCCAAGATCCGCTGCTCCACAAAGTCCACGGTCATATCGGCAGGGTCTAATCTGCGAGGAGACGACGACGACGACGACAATTCCATCTGGGGTCCCAGGCCGGGTGTGCACATAACAATCCCTTCACGGATCCCTATCGGGCGTGTATCTCCTCTTTGGCTAGAGCAACAACCACAAAGAATCCCACCCCGAGAAGGCCTTCTTGGCTAGTTATGGCCGTACACAACCTCCGAAGAACAATGGGTCCAGCTGTGCTGCAGTGGAGAGAGGTCTCCTATTATCTATCCGGCAAGATCTTTGGATCGTTCGCTTTGGCTTCCCCTGCGCGAACCGAGGATATATGCAAAAATTATGAATTATTAATACCGCGAAGAGTGCTCGCGCGCATTGAATGATTGTTTATTTTTGCGCAAAATATGCACAATATCTCCTATGATCCTGAATAAACGCGCGCTCATTGCCATTGCCTTGCGCCGTGTCCGCTAACCGTTAAACCACGCTGGCTGCTTGCGCACTCTGACAGGGGGATGTCAAAACATTGCTCGGTCGGTGGATTGTGAAAAATTTGTTGCCGATCGGTTTCGAAATCGATTTATTATCATTTTCCTGGCTCGGAACCTAGGCTCGTTCGGATCCCTTCGTTCGTTCGGCTGCATAATTTTCCGATATCGATTGGCGATATACTGTTGTATGTTAATTTACCTCTATCGATGCAGGTCCCCAATTGCTACCCCCCAGTCCGATCGTCGTCGTCGTCTGACATAATGAAACAAAGTCTCACAGAGGAAAATTCTTGCCCGTGCTACACGGAAGATCTGACCAGAACAGAAAATTTTAATTTGCTTCTTGCTACGCTTCTCCGGGACCCAATGGAGAAGGGTTCACAGTATGGAACCTTTCGGATGTGGACGATGGGTAATTATTTCGATGTACTTCGGGTTCTGTGGTTGCGCGGCCGCCGGTCTCATGAATATTGAAATTGCGGGAGAATATTTGTCTGCCGGATGATGCTGGGATCCCGATGAGAGCCAAGATTGGTATTTCAAGTTCAATTTTAATGGCATTGAACTGCTGCCGGTCGGTAAAGGGATGGTTGGTTTTGCTGACTATGCTTGTGTCGTGGAGCGTGATACAGAATTTCATTAGAATTTATGGTCGATATGACTGCGATAGTAGACTATTCTGATGCTCGATTAGAATCAATTATAATAATGCCCATAATGAGAGATTTCTGGAAAAATCTGGACCTGGAATCAATATTTTCTTAAAATGCATATTTACTCAAGTCTCTGGATGTTCACTGGACTATCTCGTAAACTACCTCAATATCAATGAAGCCCTTTGGACTTGCTCACCAAATTGTCCTTTAAAACTCAACTTGAGTTTTCTTTCTTGACTTGACTTGACTTGACTTGACTTGACATGTCATTAAGTCATCCATTACGGCACTCAAACATTTTTTAATGTTTTGGGCAGGAAGAGACAAAAGTCCTCTCGGAGAAATCTAGTTCAAATAAGTTGGACTTAGGTACTCTAGTTGCGGAAATATATATATATAAACTAGCTTTTCCAATTTTCTGGTCAGCTCAATAGCTCCCATCCCGATCAATCGACGTTTGACGAAGTCAAACCTGCTGACATCACCCATGAAGATCACCTCGGAAAACAGTTCCCTCTTGCGTGAGGACGTCCGGTGAAAAAGATTGCGTAGGATTCCATGACAACGCTTCAAATTTATACCCAAATCGAAAAAAAAAATACTCGCCTGCCGGATCCAGGAATGCAGCAAACGGAGCATGGACTGTGTGTGGTACCATACAAAGTGGATGTTCAGCTTCTTCTTCTTCTTGTTCGCATTTCAAGCTTATTGCTTAGCGCATATTAGCTTATTGCGTGCTCTCAACTATGTGTTCTAAATGCACTTCCACAGTTATTAATTGAGAGCTTTCGATGCCAATACCAATGCATGAATTTGTATATTGTGTGGCAAGCACAATGATACTCTATATACCCAGGGAAGTCGAGAAAATTTCCAACCCGAAAGATTCCCTCGACCGGACCGGGAATCGAACCCTCCGCCTCCGGCTTGGTAATACCGTGCCTTTACTGACTAGGCTATGAGGCCCCTATGGATGTTCAGCTGGCTTACCTTAATAAGAAGGGCCAAGGGGTCCAGGCTGTAATTACGGTGTTTTCAGATTTGATACAAGCAGAACCTGACCGTGATACACGAAACGAAAATCAATTATTTAATTCATGTGTTTCACTTATACATTTTTGCCAAAGCATCAGCCTTATACATTCCATAAGACAAACCACATAGGTCCTATTAGAATGCATAAAAGGTATGTGTGACCGCTTATACATTTCATTTGACACATGATCTTTATTAACTTTTTGCAAGGCGTCTGCTTATTAGTTGACTTATACAATTTATGAATAATCAGCAATGGAAATTTGCCAAAAGGTATAAGGAGATTTCTATCCGTGTAGGATTGGTATCTTAGGGTAGGATTGGTTATTGAAGCAGAGAAGCTGTACCTGGAAATGCGTTGCAAAGAAGGGAAGTATACCTTCCATAAGTTCCGCTACATGTGCATTCTGTTCGGCTGTAGCTATTTAGATTTTGAGGATTGGCCAAGGTTGGAAATTTTTTACCGATGACAGAAAGAGCCGATATGCGGAGAGCAGAGCACTGACGAAAATTCCGGCATACCTCAAACATTTGGCTGCGGAAGAATGAACCTTTTTGAAAGCGAATGCAAGCTTTAAGCATATGATGGTGTACGATCCTGTGGAACGGAGACAATCGCAACTTAACGAACCGGAAAAATAGGATCTTCTTCTCAGGGAGTGTCGGCCATGCCAACCTTCATCTTGTATCGTACTACTTAGGGTGAGTTCCGTGAGATTTCATGAATTTCCTACCCACTTCAGGTGATTTTTATTCCAGATGAAAATGGGTGTTGATGTCAACGGTTTGGAAGCGAATATCCAAAAGCATTTTCGATATCGAAGTCGAAGTAAATGGCTGAACGGATGACCATCCGATGGCAAACACTCTCATCTCTCAAAATGCCCAAGAATGTCCAGCTGTTCATCAACCATCTAGCGATATGACGTTTTGGTCCAGGATCAGGTGGTGGATCAGAAGAATCTGGAATCGGGATGATTGCCGATTCAGCTGAGTTTCATCAAATTCCATAATGTGCAGAACGTTCCGCTGTTTGCGAAGGACAGTCAGTCGGGCAACGAAACAACGATTATCGATAATTTGGCTTTCATCTGATCACCAATTTCAACCATTAAGATGCACGACTTTCACCGGGTTGCACAGTGGTTGAAATCGGCATTTTCGTGCGCTTAATTAATAGCTCCTTTACCATGAAATTAAGAGATATGGTGTATTGAGAGAAGTGTTTCAATATGTTACTGCGCTTCTTTTGATGTTTTTAGTTAAAAGATTAATCCCCCTAAAAGTGAGATCGTAAATTTATTTTTTCAACTATTCAAGATACAGTGTTGGTGGCTTGGACAAAGTTGTAGAAAATTTCTTTTCAAAGAACTTTGCTCAAGACGCTTAATTAATATCTTTTTTACTTTTCAAGATATGTGACGTTTATTGCCGACGGTCCCTCAAAAATGGTTTTCTCATCATAACTTTTTGGTCTACATTTTTATGGCTTTACCATGTTCTAGTAAGTTGTAGATAATAACAAAATACACAATATTATAGAACACCGCATTGCAGTAACTTCTGTAGAAAAAAAAACTGAAGTTTTTGTAGATTTTTAAACCATAATTTATGAACTTGTAACTTAGCAGGGGGCAAAATGGGGCAATATACCCATGGTGCATCTGAAATTTTAATAAATTTACTTCAAAATGATAGCAAACATCTGTGAAAGTAAGCGATTGTTGGTAAACTATGATTTAAACAAAATATTGATAGCCGTGCCTAAATGTGCATGCTATTTCATCAGAATTGCCGCACCTAGTGTTAGAGATATCTTGTTTACATTATAATGCTACTGTTGAAATCAAGTAAACCATGACCCAAGACTTCAATAATTTTTCTGAGTCTCTTAGCAACCATCGACAAGTGAAGAAAAATAACATTGTTAAATCTTAATTATTTGTTGGACATTGAGTGGTTTGAAAGCTCTATTGTGTACACGAATCACGGTAACAGTGCCCAGTTTTCAACTGTATAAATGGCCTCCATCGGTATGTAAAATATCTCAATTTGAAATTTGACTGTCTATGTTTTATAATTTATGCCAAGAACTATTTTTTAAATCATTCTTAAATTCCAGTTGAAATCGATAAACATCATCTACTTTCAACATGGAGAGCAGCAGGAAGGAGTTCGGCGATAAAAAATCGCAGCGTATTCAAAGAGGTCCTGAAAGCCTATTCGATTGATTCAGACATTATGCCGGAAGTTGCTGTGGAGGTTGAAAAGTATACCAAAACTATTTTTGATATTTTTCAAAGGCTTTGGATAAAACATAATCGCACAGCTGACAGGGTGCTGCTTTTGAGAATTTCAAAATACCTTTCAAACTTCCAGCAAACATCCTCAATATGTCATCATCGAGCGTTCCGGCTGGGCGTAAGCCAATGCCATTCGAAAAGTGTAGTGACTCGACTAAAAGAAAGAAAACAGCATCCATTCGTGAGAACCATCCAGCAGAAGAGCTTGTAGGTATTTGCAACGCAGATGAAGCTACGCGAGTCAGGTCAGAAACATGCTGCTGATATTCTCAAAGACTACCCCGTCGCGGGCAAGCAAAATTGCTGAACCGTGGAAAAGATCATCGAACAATCCATTGTTCGAGTATAACGATCCTGAAGCTTTGGCCTCATTTGTTGATGCAAAGCTGTCCAAATCGCAGTACGTTAGAATTCAGACCGAGGTCAAACAACGAAATGCGAATATATATCCACCGTACCACCACATTCTAGAAGCGAAAAAAAGCTGTTATCCGGAAGAAAACTATATACACGGTATGAAAAAATCTTGTAAATATTTTTGTAACTTGCAAGCAACTTTAAATGTTTAAAAGTTATTTATATTTAAATGTTTAAAAGTTAGTTATTTAATATATTTAATATATTTAAATGCTTAAGAGTTAGTTATATTTATACTAAATATAGTTTAAAATTAAGTTTTTTTCTTTCTGTGTTATAGTCAGCGACACATGTGTGGAAGTAAAATTACAACAGCTTCTTGACCACACAACGGAGCGAATCATCGATGCAAACGAAGAAACTTTGGATAACTTCACAGATGAGAAGCTTCTAAACATCAATTTGACGATCAAGTGGGGAATGGACGGAAGTACCGGACATGCTGAGTATAATCAAAAATTTGAGGATGATGACGGTTCAAAAAACGATGCAAGCATGTTCATTACATCACTAGTTCCCATAATTGCCGAAACGCATGGGAAGACATACTTTCGTAATCCTCGGGCATCATCAACTCGGCTGTGCCGGCCGATAAGGATACAGATAATGGCCGAAACTGCTGAGCTTGCCATTCGGGAGAAAGAATATATTGAAGAGCAAATTGAGAAACTGTTGCCAACGGAGTTTACGAAATATGGACGAGACATACGGGTTCGGTACAGTATGTTGTTAACTATGGTGGACGGGATGATTTGTTCTGCACTCACTGGGACAAAATCGTCCCAAAGATGTTTTGTCTACCTAACAAAGCCTACAGAAATGAATGATATAGACAAAGTTCGACAGCGTAAAGAGAATGAGACTGCATTTCAGTATGGACTATGTCCTCTGCACGCATGGATTAGATTTTTCGAGTATATTATGCATGTTGCATATCGACTTGAAACGAAGAAATGGCAGTCCCGCGGAGAAGATAAACAGAAAAAGAAAATCCTACAGCGTTTGAAGGTAGAATTGGGTATGAATGTGGATCAACCACGATCTGGTGGATCTGGAACATCGAATAATGGAAATTTAGCTCGAATTTTTTTTTTTGCGAACCCTGAACAAGTAGCAGACATCACTAAACTAAATCTCACAGCAATCCAGCGCTGTTGTTCAATTCTCCAATCTATAGGATCAATATCATTTGACAACTATTGTGTTGAGACAACACGCTTGTTGGTGAAATTATATCCCTGGTACTATCTACCAGCAAGTGTCCATAAGGTTCTTATACATGCATGGGTCTTCCATAATTGACCATTTTATGGTACCAATCGGACAACTCTCAGAAGAATCGCAAGAGGCAAGAAATAAAGATTGGAAAAGGTAGGTAAATACAAGCTTCATGATGTAATTATTTTATTGAAATATTTTTACCCATCCAACAGATACCGAGAATTCAACACCCGAAAGCATTCAAGACAAGCTACGAATCGTGATCTTAACATGCTACTACTGTCTTCTGATCCATTGATCACAAGTATTCGAGGATGGCCGAAGAAAATAGAAAAATCACTATCGGATGACGCGAAAAGCCTTTTAAAAAGTTTTTCTTACGATAGTGAGAATGACAACGAGAACGACAACAAAACCAAAAGCGAGGATTACAGCAATTCATGAAATAGACATGTTGAAAAACTTTTATTATCAGTTAAATTTAATTAAATAAATTGAACCCAATTAGCGTGCCGTACACACTTAGAAAAAATCATGTAAATTTAGGTGCTCTGAGACTGACATATACGAGTGTGAATTTTGACATAAAATTGAGTCATAATAGACGCGAAATTTAGCTCAATCAAACGTATTTTTCATCGAGTAACGAACTTTTCAGTCTCAGAGCACTTAATTTTACATGACTTGTTTGTTTACGTCGTATGCTTCATGTCAAAGATGGATTCCGTCACGTGTAAAATTAGGTATTTCTAAGTGTGCAGATTTTTAGCGATGGGCCCAATATTTGATCTATAGGCCAACATTAGAACCATTTCCTCTAGTAATTAAATTAAATTATAGTTTGTCTACGAAACCCGGGTTGCTTCCACTCACTTATTTAAAAAAATCGTAACTATAAAATCATTAGATGTTATTATGATGTTTTGTGCTTGTAAGTTTAAGTAAAAGGTTGTAAAGTATGTGTTTGACACATAAAACCTGTCAATTTCGCTTTCAGAGTGGACATCATAATCAGCGATTTTATGATTCGTGAGCGTTCACTCAGAGTGAGCGTTCGCGAGTCGTAAAATCGCTGATTGTGACTACACACTTAGAAATTACTATTTTTACACAAGACGTAATTCAGCTTTGACGTAAATCATGGAACGCAAACAAACATGTCATGTAAAATTAAGTGTTCTCAAACCGAAACATAAGCAACTCAACGAAGAGAATGTTTGAATTGATTTTCTCGTTTCTTTCATCTGATTCTTATGTAAAAAGGGCCGCTTACATGTGTCGGTCTCAGGAACCTAAATTTACATGAGACTTTCGTAGTGTGTAGCAAATGAGTGGAAGCAAGGCTGCATGAAACCATTGCCAAACATCTCAACACTATATCCTCGTTTTGCTGATGTTCAACCGTGTCAAGGAGAACGGATCCAAGTTACGCGCACACTTAGAAAAAATCATGTAAATTTAGGTGCTCTGAGACTGACATATACGAGCGTCAATTTTGACATAAAATTGATTCATAATAGTCGCAAAATTCAGCTCAATCAAACGTATTTTCGAACTTTTCAGTCTCGGAGCACTTAATTTTACATCTCATTTACGTCTCATCTTTTATGTCAATGGTGGATTCCGTCACGTGTAAAATTAGTTATTTCTAAGTGTGCAAGACAACATGGAACGCAGTTGCTTCTTCCAAAATATTTGCCATATCAGAACAGGACTCCTCATCGGTTCTTGTTGGATCCGATCCGTTAAGTTAAGTCCTCCATGTTCTATCATACCTGTTCGCCCTTCTTGCCAGCAGTGGTTGAAATCGGCATTTTCGTGCGCTTAATTAATAGATCCTTTATCATGAGATTAAGAGATATGGTGTCTTCAGAGAAGTATTTCAACATGTTACTGCGCTTCTTTTGATGTTTTTAGTTAAAAGATTAATCCCCCTAAAAGTGAAATGTATTTTTTCAACTATTCAAGATACAGTGTTTGCGTTCTAGACAAAGTTGTAGAAAATTTCTTTTCAAAGAACTTTGCTCAAGACGCTTAATTAATATCTTTTTTACTTTTCAAGATATGTGACGTTTATTGCCGACGGTCCCTCAAAAGTGGTTTTCTCATCATAACTTTTTGGTCTACATTTTTACGGCTTTGCCATGTTCTAGTAAGTTGTAGATAATAACAAAATACACAATATTGTAGAACACCGCATTGCAGTATCTTCTGTAGAAAAAAGTTATTGATTTTTTTGTAGATTTTTAGACCATCATTTATGAACTTGTAGCCTAGCAGGGGGCAAAATGGGGCAAAGTACCCATGGTACATCTGAAACTTTAATAAATTTACTTTAAAATGATAGCAAACATCTGTGAATGTAAGCTTTTGGAAGGTATATTTCATGTTAAAACTTTTTCTTTGTTATAGTAAAAAAATACACACTTAGAAAAAATGATGTAAATTTAGGTGTTCTGAGACTGACATATACGAGTGTCAATTTTGACATAAAATTGAATCATAATAGACGCAAAATTCAGCTCAATCAAACGTACTTTTCGTCGAGTATCGAACTTTTCAGTCTCGGAGCACTTAATTTTACATGACATGTTTGTTTAAGTCTCATCGTTTATGTCAAAGATGGATTCCGTCACGTGTAAAATTAGTTATTTTTAAGTGTGTAGATTTGAATATGTTTTGAGTGCAGCAAAAAGTGGAACCAACTCCATATATTATTGTCCAACAATTGAAAAGGTAATATCAACTTTTATAAACAAAGCTTTGATAGTTCCTTCCTCGGCGTGTTGGTCTGCGTAGGCAAGCATTTAGTCACGGAACAGGGCTGATATGCTCTTTAATGTTGTTGTTCGTGATATGTTCGATTGGTTCCGCTATTTGACTGCTCCCATCGGTTCCCAGGATTCTATCCGCAAGACTATAAATATCGCGACTTTAATCTATTAGGCTTTTTATTTGGTGGTGGTGGTTGGAATCGCTGGAGGAGGAATTGTATAAAAATGACTAGAGGAAAATATGCGTGAAAGCATCCAGTTGAAGATTGTTCTTATACATTTCTCGATTGCATTTTCGAGGGGACGTGTCTGCTTTTGAGGGCAGTGCATTTGATGTTCGGTTTTGTGTGGGTGGTGGCTCGCCCATGCGTGCTGGTGCCACTATCAGGTAGGGAAAAAAAATTCCCCTATCTGATGGGTTGTTGGCATGCGTGGGCGGGATGCCAGTTGTACTGGATTGGGGATCGGATGCATTATTTGCAGGAGCGGATCCGTCCCTTCGAGGGAGTAATCGAGATTTAGTTTCATTGTTTCCCATTTTCTAGAAGGATGACCTCGATCGCGTGAGGCATGTTCCTCGGTTTTTACGGTTAGGTGCCTACAAATAATGTATTATGATTTTTTTTTCCATGTTGAAGCATGATTCGTTAAGAAAATAAATGTCGCGATCGAACATGCAAGCTTGGCACCTAACCGAATAGTTTTTGATGCGTTGTTAGGTGTGTCCTTAACACGATTTTGAGGACCGTGGTTGAAGACTGACGCTGTTTAAATCGTTGCGTCAATCGTAGTTTATTTTGTGAAGTAAGGGCACGGTAGCCCAAAAATGTGAAAGTGTTATGCAGTCTGTTCCCTTCTTACGAAAGGACCTAATCGAAACAACGAACGTCGTGTAAAAGTAGAACTTAATGAAGGTATAAGCGCATTTTCGCAGCTTTTTTGTTTCCAGGATTACAAGATCATCAGCCATAGAGGCTTATTCTTGTCGAGTTTGAGTTTGAATAAATCCCAGGTCTTCTCATATTAAGGAGACTTATAGTAACATCGCTTGATGATCGTGTATTTTGTGAATCTTAACATCGATATAAGGAGCTTGGTGGCATTAGAACGACCATTTTTGCTTACTGAGTAGAACCTCATGAGTTTAATCTCAAGCCCCTCTACATTCAAGATTCGTTGATCGCTTTATTTGTAAATGTGAATACATTGGAATAACAACAAATCGATCATTGTTGTGTTGTCATAAAAGGAGCTCGTTTGTCTAGTGGCACACGTTTCTGCTTATTGAGCAGAAGACCGTGGGTTCCATCCCAAGCTCCTTCGCGTTATAGGATCGTTAGGATATCCATTCAGCTTTTCGTTGCTGCAAACCCAACTCTTTTATCCAACATCCCAATGATTTTTCGTGAAAGTGCAGAGGATTTCTCGGCTTTCAACATAGCGGGTATCACGCCAACACATTTCTACTCTTTCCTTTCTTGACCTGCGTTCGGGCGCGGCCGGCGCTGGTATTGCCTAGTTTGAGATCACCAGTTTTTAAACATTGAGAATGAATGCTAGTCCCAAGAATCGTCTATTGGTTCTTTGTGTAATTACAGCTGGTCTGACAATAACAGAGTAGCATCCGCGGGCGGTCAATCATGGTCATAAAAATGCTCATGCTAAAAGCATAGTAGTTTATGTTATCTGGATCAACCGGAAAGAAAACACTGTCTCTTCATCATCAGTTCTCACGCGAGAAGTTAAAGTGACGTAGGTTACGTAGGAATGATAAGGAGTTAAAAATAAACCTTTGCAGATCGAGGATCATCTTCGATAGGCCTAAGTTGCATCCATTTATAGACCCAATATGAGTACAGAAGACTAGTGGCAAATATATCAAAATAACAATAAGATCCATCCATGCCTGTGTTTGATAATGTTTGAGAAACTTTTGAAGCTTCAGCATTTCCAAGGATTTCCAGAGAATTCCTGGAATTTTGGGAATATTTAAGGAATATTGTGGGGATTGTAGGAATAATTCCAAAGATTTTCTGGGAAAGTTTAAAGATTTGTAAGACAGTTCCATTGATTTCCGGGCAGTACCATGATACATATGAGGATTGTGAGAACTTCAGGGTAGCTTCGAGAAGATCAGTGGGGGCAGTTCAATCAACTTTGAAGAAATTGTAGGAACTTTATAAATGTTCCAATAAAGTCAGGGAGTTTCCGAAAATTTCTGCAAAGTTCCAAGATTGTCAGTTGAAAGATTTTTAAGCAGATTTATTATTTTCAGGGCAGTTCCGTGTACTTTAAGGATGATCAGGAAGCAGCTCCAATAATTAATTGCAGGATCGTTCAAGAAGTTCCGAGAAATTGGATTCTTTAAGGGTATTAAGGTAAATGGATATTAATTGAAAATTGAAACGAAATCCATAATTTCATAATATTTTGATGCATTGGAACTATTTTAAATAATTGCGATAATATTAACATGATTCACTATCTTGCTCCTCAATGGAACCTTATATGGAAGCGAGCTGTCAAGTTTTGGCTATAAATAGTGTCAAACAGTTATTATTTTGCTTTAAATCAGATTAAACAATCAAGATGAAAGTTTATGGGTTTGAAAAAAAAAATCGTTGTGATCAGATAACGAAACTCTTTCATACAATGTATAAAAACGGATAGATTTTTTCACGTGTTTCAGAATTATATAAAAAAACATTCTGGACAATTGTGGGACATTTAGGGAAGTTCCGTAAATATCAGGAAAATAGTTGAAACATAAAGGAAGTTCCGAAAACTTCTTGAAAATTATGGTAACTTCAGGGAAGTTTCGAGATTTTCAAAAAGATTTAATGAATTTCTAGGAAGTATTAGGCTAGATCAAAAAACTTCAAGGAAGTGAAATTTACTTCAGGAATATTGCAAAAACTTTCAAAAGTTTTAAAATATGTTGGGAAGTCTACAGAACATTATTCAAGTTTATAGATCACTAGCTGAGTGTGCCCGGCCTTACTCGGGATTGAATGTTAGCTTGAGTGTATGCACCAATAAATAAAAAAAAGCATGCTATATTGTACGTAGCCCCCCCCCCCCTTTCATCTTATCTAAGGGGATACCACCTATGACCTCCATATGCCAAATTTGGTTCCAGACAGACAGACCAGACAGACCAGACAGACCAGACAGACCAGACAGACCAGACAGACCAGACAGACCAGACAGACCAGACAGACCAGACAGACCAGACAGACCAGACAGACCAGACAGACAGACAGACAGACAGACCATGATTGGAACAATTGAAGAAGTTGCAAAACTTAAAGCGAAAATCAAATTAAGCAGTTCCTGTAGTCTGTATAAGATTTAACCAGCGGTATAGGATTCCTCAGGTTTTTTACATAGTAGGTATCTCACGCCTCCGAAAGCGGCACAAAATAAATGCGATTTTTGAACATTTTTCCCACTGTTCATTTTGGTAGATGTCAGATTGAAACTGACCCAAAATTGCTCCGTCATAATGATACCCCGAAAAAACTATGCAAACATGTTTTGTTCAAAAATTGTTTCGATCTCCAAAGGTTATTTGAATAGTATGAATGGTATAGCATAAGTGTTCTACTACTACTTTTATTTCAAAATTTGGCCAACCTAATTCTGAGAAAATCAGTCACGATTCTTCAGAGTAAATTTTGAAAAATATTGTAACTTTGGGTTTTGAAATTTGAAAATTATATTGAAAAATTTGCCTACAAGGAAAGTTCCATTCAATACCTTTCAAATGATCTAAAGAGAACGAAAATTGGACGTAACATCACAGAGATATGAACATAACAAATTAGTCATGTTTTTTTGGGGGTGTCCTTAAACTTATGATCGGGAGTGTATAATCTGGTTTTGCTTGATTTCACTGTTATATTGTCTGATTCATTGAAAACAAAACAAATCGTCATGGAAATCTTCACCATAAGAATTCCTATTGCGACGATTTCTGCGACGGTTTCGGTGCGTTGTGCCCTTTTCTACATGAGCTGATAAAACACGTCAAGCAATTTACGATTTCGTGTTAACAATATCTGCTCCTTACTTGACTAGCCTATTGATCCAAAGTACATCTCTAAGCGTACCCCATTATCGTACAAGAAAATGTCAAAGTTTTTGTTTGTTTTGATTCGAATTATAAATTTGACAGACTTTAATGAGGGACTCAAGGATTTTCCTACTGAGCCGGCGCCGGTGGCGTAGTGGTAAGCGTGACTGCTTTCTAACACCCCAATGGGTCTGGGTTCAATCCCAGCCGAGGTCGGTGGGATTTTTCTGAGGCATAAAAATCTCTGGTCACGTCTTCCTTCGGAAGGGAAGTAAAGCCGTTGGTCCCGGCCCATGTGTGTTGAATGGGTGCGTTATCCTACGCAGGTGTGGAAGCTGCCTTCCTTGCACATTCGATTGCCGTCAATGGATGGCAATCGATGTCCGTCGGTGACTGGCACTAGATTGCGGAACAGAGACCGGCGTTAAATAAAGGAAAGAAGAAGAAGAAGAGTCAAAAGGTTTGGACATGTTTTTTTTTTCGGAATCCCCTAGTCTTTGTGTTAGTCTATTGTATATTCCTTTTTGACCAATATGTCGCCAAAAACCCATAAATTGTTCAATTGTGTGCCAGCAACGCTTAATTAACGTTAAATTACCACCTTTCTAATCGCCTGTAACTACGGTCAAGCATGAGAATGGTGACAAGCTTCCCGTTAACTATCATCGATACCCGCGGAGCAAAACGGCCTCAAACGAGTGCCGACCGGTCGTTCAAAATAACAGAAATAGCGCGATATGATGAAATGCAAATAAATAACACTCTGTTTTTGTCACCGGAGCCAAACCGCAGCGGCGTTGCACTGGGAAACCACTCTCAATTTGCTTACCGGTGCATCTGTGGACCACTGACCAAGTGGCCACCACTGCTGTCGTCACCGCCATCGTCCAGTTGAACTTATCTAAACTGCTAATAACCAGCCAGCCTCGTGCACTCCGCGGCGAAAGCGAACCAATGACTCCGATAGGGCGAGATATGGGAAGTCCCAAGTCTGCTGTGTCTCGCTAAATAAGGCAAAAAGAACTCAGATCCACGCCCTGGCCAGGGTCCGTGGTGGTGCCTGCTACATGTCATTAGGTGCACATTTTTACGACTTTCAGTGGTCATAGTTTGAGCTTTTATTATCAATTCAAATTCGGCCAGCTGCCACGTCGTCGCGGTCACCTCGGAGTAACTTCGTGGCCGGTGATAATTTCGCTCCCCCATAAGTGCCTACAACCGAATGGCGAGCGCAAAACTGGCATTAGAAAGGAGTTATGTCGTTGGGAGTATTATCTTTCCCTCTATACTTGCCATTACTAACTTCAAAGAGTTGGGCGTTAGCTCGCGCACAGCTGGAATACTCTGCGACAACGACGACGACGACGCCACCAGCCACCCCCAACTCCTTGAGCAGTCTCTAATTCGAAACACAGTTGCCCGGGGAAAAGGAGCTGCGGTGCGAGACGGTAAACTGGATTTCATTTGCTACTATGCTGCTGCTGCTGCTGGTTGGGGTCTTGCCGGGGTTGCATAACGATTTTGTTTGGTTTTTAGTAGGTACACTTCGCTTTCATTACGGTTTCCAATGAGAGTGAGAGAATTGCGCATTAAAATTATACGACCCAACCAAACCAAACTCCAAATGCTTTTGAATGAGTGCGCACTCTTGTTGTATGCTCGTTAAGATCACTTGGTGGTACATAAACGAATGCGGATCATTTTTTTTTTTGCTGTGAAAGTGATCTAACCTTGGATTCCACGTGAAGCGTCCTAATGAGATGGGATTATCTAGATGGCCCACATATCGAGCGTTTATGAGGAATGGAGTTTTTTTTTACCAGTAGGAGTTGCAGTTAGTTCGATTGGAGAAGTCGTGAGATTGAATTATGCTATGCAGAAAAAGGTTTTGCGATGTGGAAAATTCATGATACCTTCACTGTAATTTATGACTCTAATCACAGCATCCCGAAATCAAAGGTCAGCTGACCAATGTACGTAATTTTACAAATCACATTGTTTATATTACACACCAATTTATTCACTAGATAAGACTGCAAGTTCAGCAAAGGTACCCAGGTAATCGGTGAAAGTTTTGAAGGTATTTCCGGAGAGCTCAAAATTGACAAACCGGAGGATTTTGGCACTTGTGGGATGTTTCAAAAGAATTTGTGGGAAGATCGAAGGGAAATTGTGGGAGTTCTTAAGGAACTTGTCTGAAGTTCCAATAAAACTTTTGGGGTGTTCAATCGACTGTTGCTTGATGTGTTTGATCATATTTCATAAACTTTACTGCAATTCCATGAACTTCTTCTACGTTCCGTGAACTTTTTCTAAGTTCCATACTCTTATCCCAACTTCCGTAAACTTCTCTCAAATTACGTTATTTCAGAAGTTCCATGGAAACTTGTGGAGAATTCCTAGGTAAAGAAGTTCCTCAAACTTCTACCAATTTCCGTGTACTTTTCCCAAGTTCCGTGCACAAGGCCTCTGGCTCCGAAAACCGATTATTAATCTTTTAATTTTGTCGAATCTCTTAACGGAATCCCTTTATGAAGAGTTTTTTGTGTGTGTTGATTATTATTATTAATAAAAATCATATTTTTGAGTAAATTTTTTAAAGATTTCACTGAATCAAGCTAAGAGTGTATCACAGTAGGCATTGGTTGTCAGGATAAGTTCATTTGTTTACCTCATGGCTTCACCAGAGCAAGCACGTCGCGATTCGATCCTGCACGCACGTAACGAAAATCCCGGTCTTTTCGCTCCTGGCAGTTTTCGATCAAATTCCTGGGCAGAAATTTTATACCTCGGTTGACCGGAAGAGTGCCGCGGACGAATATAGAATCAAAATGTCTGGCAAGAAATCTGCAGTTGTGGGCTGAAAAGCAAAACTTTCGTTAGTTGTGGGACCATGAACCAGCAAATTTTCCAGGAGGAGTGCCTACGAGAGTAATTACTGCCTTTTTTCGAGGTGGATTGCCTATTTTGGCCGGACTTAGAAAGCTGCCACTAGTCAAATTCCACCACACAGTGTTACAGCGAAAATTGCGCCACAGTGGCTCCCAAGGAGATGAATCCGGCCAATACTCCGGAGCTAAGGCCAATTGAGGAGTACCGGTCAATTGTGAAGCAGATACTGAATAAAAAGGGTGGAACAGCAATTGACCTGAAAGATTTCAAGCGGAAATGGAATTTGGCAGCCAAAAAAGTGGGAACAGGGCTCGTGCAAGAGATGATGGGCCGTGCACGAACAAAAGTTCGAGCAATGGCCTATGGTAAGAAGGAAGACTGGAACAATGGGCATGGTATTAAGCATGATACCTACATAATGCATAGCTGTTGCATTGAACTATGAAAAATAAAACGCATTTTAAGCCCCAAAAAGATTTCCGTGTCCATTTTGTGTCGTGTTCAACATTTAAAAGGTGCGCTCCTAAACACATAAACTAGTTCCATGTATGTCAGGGCAGTACCAAAAACTACAGGAGAATTCAGATAACGTTAGGGATGCTCCGAGAACATTAAGACAAATCAAAGAACCTATAACGTCGCGTGAAAGTGGATCTTAATGAAGGCCTACGTACTCTTTCGTAGCTTTTAGTTTTAGGATTTCAAAGATCGTCGGTTGCAGTGGCTTGCCTACTGAGCAGAAACACGCGGTCCCAGGTCCTGTCATATTAAAAATGTATGGTAAGATCGCTTGTTTATCGTGTATTTTGTAATACCTTTCGTTGTCGTCGGTGCCGGGTTTGAATAGTTAAAAAAAACTAGAGTAACGCTATATTGTGATATGAGGGGTTCGGTGGCCTTAGGGCAACCGGTTTTGCTTACTGAGTAGAACATCATGAGTCTAATCTCAAGCCCATCCACATTCAAGATTCGTCAATCGTTATATTTTTTAACATGACTACATGGTAATAGCAGCAACTCGATGATTAAAAAGGAGCTCGTCTGTCTAGTGGCAAACGTTTTTGCTTACTGAGCAGAAGACCGTGGGTTCAATCCCAAGCTCCTTCGCGTTATACGTTAGTTAGGACATCAATTCCGCTTATCGTTTACCAAAACGAACCCTGCTGCAAACCCAACTCTCTTACCCAACATCCCTGTGATTCCTCGTGGAAGTGCAGAGGACTCCTCGGCTTCCATCAAAGCGAGTGTCACGTCAACACATTCCTACCCATTCCTTTCTTGACTTGCGTTCGCGCGGCTGGCGCTGGTATTGTCTAATTCGAGATCACCAGTATTTACACATTGAGGATGATTTCTAGTCCCAAGCATCGTCTATTCTATGTAATTACAGCTGGTCCGGCAATAACAGAGTAGCAACCATGGGCGGTCAATCATGCTCATGCTCATGCTCATGCATACCAATAGCAATATCATTGGATCAGGATGAGAATAAGGGTGGCCTGTTTCGCGAACTCCTATTTAGCTCTGAGGAAATTGCTGGGAATTTACGAAGGAACTGTACCCATGGGAAGTAGCATTCGGAAAAAAAATATCGGACGAAACTTCAGCAAGCCTCAAGGGAACTTCCAGAAAAGTCTTTCTTGAGCAGTTTCAAGGGAGGTTCTGGGTTATTTCTCGGGAGCATTTGAAAATTTTCGAGGAAACTTTGAGGAAGTTTCGGAAGAACTTCTGTGCATTTTTCAATGGTAGTTCAGCGAAATCTTTAGTGGAATTCAGAAAAATTCAGCGAAGTTCGATAAGAAGCTTTGGTATTTACCGACAGCGGAAGAGAACTTAAAAAGAGAATACAGAAGAACTCGGAAGATCTGGGAAGTTCCAAGAAAGCTTTAGGGTATGTTCCGAGGAAACTTCTAAGAAGTTCATAAGGAATTACAAACAAGTTACAAGAAGGCTTCAAATAATTTGAGAGAAGTTCCTAGGTAACATCAGAATCTAAGCAAAGGTCATATGAACTATCAAGAAACTTCCGAGAGAATTCAAAAAAGTTACGAGAGAATGTTCAAGCAAGTTTCGAGGAAAATTTGAACATGTTCCGAGGGAATTGCATAAATTTTCCGATGCATCTTTTCCCGGAACTAAATTTCAAGTCTATCATGGTCACGGTCTACAGAACCCTTATAAAACCGAAATTGTTCCTTGGGACCAGTTTGAAATTTTCACCAGTGAAGGACTAAAAGATTTCAAGCAAATAAAAATTTAATGTTCATTACCCTGACGAATCTGTGACAAAAGATCAAAGGAACAAAAGATCGAATGGATAAAAGGTCGAATTGAACTTAGAACAATACAATATTGAAATGGGCAAAAGGTCATATTGGACAAATGGTCGAAGAGGACATAAGATCGAATTGACACTGCAATCAGCATAATCAGCAGATCTGAGGGAGGTCCCACCTTAAGGATCCTTTGGATGCCCACCGGAAGTCCCAGTGATTCAGGTTCACGTAGAAGCTATTTCCAACAAATTTATGGGAAAGCATGCGGATCAATCGAGCATTGGGCAGACTTTGCAGACGCAGATCAAATGTTAAAGCAGACACCTTGAAGATGACAATGAAAGGATGGCCAGCAAAACTCAAACGCTTCAGTCTAGAAAATGACAAACGTCCTCTTAATTGTATTTTTATTACTCCAACAGGCACTACACTATCATTAGCCATCATCTCAATCTCAAGCTCTCCTCTGAGAGGTAGATGAGCGTAGCCTTGCCGCTGGCGATGTGCTGCATTTCCATTTCACTCCGATGCGAAAATCGATTACACAACCCATTACGACAAAACAGATTAACAAGGTACCATAACCATATTAACACTTATCCTCAGTACCCATCAGGTATGAGTACCGACAGTTGGGACACTCAGGTCTTTGCCCGAGCCTCGCCGAACAGACTGGGCGTACCCGTCACAATGAGATAATCGATTTAATTTCCAACTCAATAGCCATGAAGGCGTCACTGTCGTAGCGCGCAATCTCGCCAAGGGGAAGCCGGTGTCCACCTCGTTAATCATGTAGGAATTTGCCGTCGATAAATTTTCGGTGTGGCCGAAAGATTTAAGAGCCATTGATGACACCCTTCTGCTGCTGCTCTCGACTCGAGCGCTCCGGGGCTCCTCTTTTCGCTGCGCACTCTTAACGACGGTACTCACGGTGCACTCCGTGGCCGGGTGTGCTAATTACTGCTTGCGCCGGAGACCTTCGAAGACTTCCATGTGTAATTGGTTTAGCCCCGAGGTTCATTCGTTTATGGGTCGTTCGTCCGTATTGGGAATACGAATTAGTCAAATTGTTTTACCCCATGTCAACGAACTGACACATTGATTGGTTCCTTCTTCATAAACATGCAAATCGTTCACACCGTCAGAATCACAATCCGAATGTCCCATCTCACCACCGTGGTACAATTTCCTAGTACAATTTAACATTCAAAAGCACTTTAGATAAGCCCGGAAAGCCATGTACCGACGAGGAAAATCTTCGATAAAGACTCATAAGCCATCATCTGAAATCACCGTCTCACGTCAGAAATTGCTGTCCCACATATATGGACTGCGGTCGTAAAGTAAATCGAGCTGAGATAACTACGGCACGGATCATCACACCATTTACTCCTCCACAATTGCTATCGGTTGGACCGTAAAGTATCTCGAAAATGGATTCCGTCACGAACCGGAAACGTGACATGAACCTGGCGTGCACCTTGACCCACTTTAGCGACCGTGTCGGGGTCACCAACTGATGAAATAAAGTTCCGATATAACGGCACCTCGGATGACAATATATCATATCATATCATTTATCACTAACACACGCAATCGCTTCCGCTGCACGAAAAGCTTCAGCCAACATGTGCCTAGGTCCCAGGGCGAGGAAGGCGTATCACGTGTTGCGTTCCTCGAAGGGGCACTCAATTCTGTTTTTACGCGAATTTCATTTTTTTTTTCGATTTCGGCCTCAGTTAGAAGGAGTACAGACATTTCAATACCACCATAGTTTTCTTTGATTTTTTTTCTGATGATCTTAAACAAGTTGCACTAGAATGGGTTGCAGTTTAAGATCACACGATCATAAATACGGACGAAAAACTATCGCGTAAAAACAGAATTGGGTGTACTTTGAATGGGCTCTTTTTGGGGTGGAAACGGTGATTTACGTTGGCTGGAAGCCATTTTAAATGAAATATGTATTACTGGTAGAAGGTAGGCCTTAACGTTTTTGAAGGGAACATCATTTATGAACCAGTTTGCAAGAGTGAGAGATTTGCTTTTCACTCGACACGAGCTGGCAGCTCCCTGCACGCTCCTCTGTACTAGTTCGAATTATCTTCATACCTATTTTTGGAGTGCTTTGAACTTACCTTCAAAGAGCTAGAGGTTTAAAATTGATGTCAACTTTACTAGTCTTATAGGTCGTCAACTCAAGAATCGTACAAATTTTACCGTCAGGTCGTTTGGTCTTGTTCGTTTAATCATATGGTAATGCCGTTAAGGTGAACTTGATAAGCTTCTAAAGATTCTTTGAACCTACTTTCGGGATTTGATTTCGACAGATTTTTGATCCTCCAGGAATGCATTCGACTTACCCATTACGGCTTGAAATGCTATGGAAGGACATTCTTCTTCAGTTCGAAGTACATCGCCTGTACACCCTCTTTATGGCTTTCACATTCCTCTGAACATGACTTGAAATTCCACAGGAGTCATGAGTCACGGCTTTTCCACATCGGACTTTGGGCTAGTCTTGAAGGTCCGCTAGACCTTCTATTAAAAGTAGCCTGTATTTGAGGCCTTTGGGGTGATCTAAAAATCGTCTTAATTTGCCATTCAGTTCTGATTTATCGGTAGTTCACCGATTTTCGATCTTGATGCCGATATACAGATAAGGCTCCTCAGAATACCGATTTTTTAGATTTTATTCCGATTTATATCGATTTTTGAGATTTTATAACGATTTATATCGATTTTTAAATAATCAAAATTATTATCGCCTGCCCACGCGAAAACTATTGTGAACGACTTTTATCGTTTTGAATTTATCAATCTATTCATCTTCAAAAATGTATTATGCTCAAGAAATCAAAAATATCTCAAAATGACAAAATGACAAGCGATCAACGAACTGAATGATAACGCTATGTCAGAAGTGGAAAGCAATAATGATAAAATCTTCTTCCTTTTTTCTCATGACAAGCATCCCGTACGATACAGCTCACTCGGGGTGGTAGAAGGAAACGAGCAAATTGTTGGCTAGCTGCTTCACAAAATAAAGCCGAAGATGATACACTGTTAATGGGATTTTTTGTTATGTCTTTTCTCGATTCAGATCAAGCTTTGTCCTCATCCATGTTTTTTTTTTTTTATTAATTTATTTGTACAGGCTCAATCGAATAAACTTTACAGAGCCGAGTTATCATTACCTCATCCATGTATATTGCAACAAACCAGGCAAGCAATATATCATTATCCTTCTACCGCTCTTATCGAGCTATGTTACAGAGCGAATTTGTCATGGCAACCGTTTTGTCTGTATCGTTGGTTGCTTCATGTGTTTGGATAAATTTGGATTTGGATTGTGCTTGATACTCTTTCGACTAGTGTTTCCTTTTCCAACTGTTGATCCGGAAATTTCTGGAATTCGAGAGAGAATACTCGGAGTTGGTTGGAAACGCTATCTAATATCAACATTAAGCTTTGGTGTGATAATTTGTTAGCTAGAGAAAGTTTTGAAGAGGGTAGGTTGATAGTTTCTCTAGCGTATGGCAGTGTGAAAATTGAATAGAAGTTGAAAATGAGCGAACTACCAGTCAAACGCACACTTCTTTACCTAACTCATTAATTAATGGATGAGGAGACTTAAAACGATGAACTGCTCCATAAACCTTGGCTACTGAGATTTACCGTTCTGCTGGTGTTTTTTAAGTCAGAAAAGTGTAGCGACGGATAAGCATCTAGGACACGCTTCTAATGAAGCTTCTTAAGAAAATTAAACAAAAAAACTTCTTTTGAAAGCTCTTTCTTGATGCTTGCCTGTCACTCCGCTCCCCCAATAAAAAAAAAGACTAGCTGAAGTGTAAATCTAAGGAGCTACACAGTAAATGAGCATTTAACAAAGTTTATGGAGCTTATCATCGTTTTATTATTGAGTTTCCAAGGCTGCTATTTGATTTTAGTTCGAGCTTCTTGGGACCTGCCCTGTGGGCTGCATTATTTCAGATTCATCCGAAATTACATTTAAAGTTCTCCAAATAACCTGGGCTTTTCCAGTGCAGCCAACAACAGCCATGAAGCCAACAGCGTCTTCTGGTCTTGGACCCAGTAGGTCTTTAAATAATCATTTAAGTCCATTTGATTTATCCATTGTAGAGTCTCAGAATCGTTGGAATATGAATCCAATGAGCTCCCTATGAACACGCCCTCAGCGCTGAAAAAACTTCTGAATTTTAACTGTCGCGAAAAATTGTCTCCATCGATGACATGAACAACGTAGTTGCTTACGAGTATACAATATTGCTGAGTTATGCGATACTGCGCTTAAATTTACATGAAATATCGTATAAATTACGCCAAATCTAGCGTTAATAACGTGTGCAGTATCATGTGGGAAATGGATGTAATGTCGGCATGAATGCTCTTAATTTAGGCCTACATGTAAATTCAGTAACCGACTAAATTTTCAATAGCGACCAAAAATATCCATTAGTACCGTCCCTATGACGCGTTCATCTAGATAAAATAGATAAATAGCAGATTCCCGAGCAAAGCTGTAGATCAAATTGAAATCAAAATTTGCTGTTATGATGTAACTTATTTTGAATACTCCAGTTGATCTCATTTTGGTTGACTTAACGGTTAACACAGCAAAAATGAGAGCAAAATTTTACACTGTTGAAGCAAACGGAAAACTAATCCTGCTTTCAATGAAATCAATTTGTTTACTGATTTTGCATTCATTATGTTCAACTGAATACGGGCCTGGAGTGAATGGTTACCATTCATGTTTCTCAAGCTGAAAGACTTGGGCTCCAATCTCACCCCTCAGTGTTCACTCGGCTGTCGACAAAAGCAGGCCACTCTCGATGTGTGCCACGCGATCGTCTGTATTCTCGGCAGCAACCATTGTGTGGTCCTCCTCATTGTTCTTCATCAGCAGTTCTTTCGGTCGATGCGTCGTCGACTTTGAAAAGCAACCGTTTCGTGATGAGTGTGTGAGTGCTGACCACGTTTTGCGTCCATTGCTGCAATGGACGCGCTCTGACCCTCGTTGGCGTACAACAATTTGCCATACAATGAAACTACTGGAAGCGGCTCCAGTTCTGATGGAGGAGGCTTTTTGGATAGCGGAAGATAAAGTGTTTATAGTGTTGTACCTTTTGACTATAGTTTTAAGATGTATTGTATAGTGACCAAGAATCCTCGGCTCTGTAAAGTTAATTCGGTTGAGCCTTATCAAATAAATTAATAATAAAAAAATAAATAAATAAAAAATCTCACCCCGGGCAAGTCACGAATGACCTAAAATGTGTTAAACAAATCAAATAAACAATAATCATTAGTTCAACGAAAAATGAATTTCAATTAAATTTTAAACAATTCGTAAACAGCAGAACTTCAAGTTAAGTTGCTTTCATTGAAAAAGTCTTAACTGCATAATGAAAGCACAATATGATATCAGACTTATGTCGCAACATTTGAAATCAAAATCAGTTTTCATTATGATAGCAGCTGCACACTTTAATATCGATTTGCTTTCATTTTGTTAACTGACTTTGCTCGGGTTATTAGCTATGGGCCCAATCTTAGATCCATAGGAAAATATTAGAGCCATTTCCCCTACATCGCAGAATTTTTTTTTCATACGGTTCTTCTGAAGTTGATTAGAGCTGCCCTTGGAATCTTTATAAAGTGCCAACTCTAAACGAATCTACGACAAAAAGTCAAAAGACAAATAGGCAAATACACAAATGGTCAAAGGTACAAAAGGTTGAATAGACAAAAGGTCGAATTCAATTTATATGGACAGAAGGTCGAATGGACAAAAGGTTGAATGGACAAACAGTCCAATGGAAAAAGGTCGAATGGAAAAAATGACTAAATAGTCAAAAAGCTGAATGGACATAAGATGGACTAAAGATCAGATGGACATAAGGTCGAATGGAAATAAGGTCGAATGGACAAAAGGTCCAATTGAATGTTTAGGGTAAAAAAGAAATGGTCAAAAGGTCGAAATGGGCAATTGATCGAATGAACTTTTAAGTCCTTAGTTTTATTTATTTTATTTATTTTTTTTTATTATAGTAACTTTAACACTTTTTTGGGTCACTCCTGACTTTGGCGTGAGAGGTATGGATGATAACCACTACACCGGGGTTGCCCCAAGTAGTAGTAGCTTTTAGATTTTAAAGAACTGTTCAAGGTACAAAGAAGGGGTTAATACCAAGTGCAATAAATATCTTTAAAGCATTTTCAGCTGAAGTGTTCGAATAGATCTAATGGACAAAAGATCGAATGAACAAAAGATCGAATGAACAAAATATCGTAATGGACGAAAAGGTCGATTGGACAAAAGTTCGAATGGACAATTGTTCAATGGACAAAAGGTCAAATGAACAAAAGATCGAATTGAAAAAAAAAGAATAAATGTTCAAAAGGTCGAAAGAACAAAAGATCGAAATTGACAAGAAATATCTTTACAGCATTTTCTGCTGAAGTGTTCAATGATCGAATGGACAAAAGATCGAATGAACAAAATATCGAAATGGACAAAGGGTCGATTCGGCAAAGTTCAAATGGACAAAAGGTCTAATGGACAAAAGTTCAATGGACAAAACGCCGAATGTGCAAAAGTTCAATTGACAAAGTTTGAAGGGACAAAAAGTCCAATGGACAAAAGGTCAAATGGACAAAAGGTCAAATGGACAAAAGATCAAAATGGACATAAGGTCGAATGGAAACAAGGTCGGTTGGACAAAAGATCGAATTGATTTTTTAGGGAAAACAGTCGAAATGGAAAATTGACCGAAAGAAAGACGAGGACTTAATGTTGGAGTTTTCAGTTGCTTTTATATATTAAAGAACTGCTCATGTTACACAGAAGCAGTTTATTCCAAGTGCAAGAAATATCTTTGAATCTATTTCAGCTGAAGCGTTCAATAGTTTTTGTCTGTCAAATGACTGATCATGTTACAAAGAAGGACTAAACTTCAAGATTGAGATATTTTGTGCATTTTCAGCAAGATTTAAAGGAATTTACTTCAAGATTGAGAGAAACCTTTAAAGTATTTCAGTTTACTTTTCTTTCTGACATTTTATTATTTTGATTCTTTGATTCACTAAAAGTTATTTAACCATTTAGAACAACCTTATGTCCCTTTAATCTAATTCGACCTTTTATACATTCGACGCTTTTTTCATTCGACGTTTTGTCCTTTCGGCTTTTTGTTCGTTCGACCTTTTGTATTTCTTGGTTTGGATGAAAATTTGTCCAAAAGCGCTATTTTTCATCTTCAAATCGCAATTTTGAATCAAGCCTTGTTTTTGAAAAGCGCCCATAGAAAATGTTATGCTCATCTTCAGAAAACTGTTACTCGAAATGGTTTGTCCGATAAGTTTGGTGCCTGACCTTTCTTCGGAAAGGAAGTAAAGCCCAGTTCATGAGTTGATGGGTCGATAGGTAGGGTTCAAGTGTGAGAGCTGCCTCCCTGGCGTCGGTACCATTGATGCTCAGCACGGCAAACAAGATCACCGGAAAACAAATCAAGGAAAAAAAAGAAACAATGTTGTAGGTGATGCCTGGGGCTGTTTTAAAAGTATATTAACACTCTAAAAAAATGCACCATATAAAAACAAAAACTTAAGATATGTTTTTTCATAAGTGGTTTTTTTTTTTGTAATTTTTTTTTTATTGATATGTTTTAGGGGACAAAAATTTAATCTATTCCATTATAGCATGTTGGAAAAATGATGGAAAAAAAATTATGATTTTTTGATAAACTAAATTTTTTGGAATAATATCCAGAACATGGTCCAATTATTCTTTAGACTTGATAAAATGAAAGCACATAAAATATACAATAAAAAAGCGTGAGCGTTTAATATTTCTAAGTGGCACCGTGTTCAAGGTGTAGAGGTTTGAAAGTTAATTTTTTTTTAAATGTTGATTCTCCAGTACTAAGAATATTATTTTTGGAAAGATCATATATTTTTAATGAAAATGTGATGAACAACTCATCTTTAGTATAAGTTTGTCTTTTGTCTTTAGTATTTAATTCGTTTGTCTTTTGTATCTCTTAATAAGTTTTTGTTTGTCTTGTCCCCCGTCTCGATGAGTCTCATCGTCGCCCACTGGTCACCATACCCGGTCAAACTCCAGAAGAATCTAAAACCACACTACCGTTCATACTGGCGACATCGTTCTGATGAGACAACAAAACCCTACCGCAAGCTCCTCCCCTTTTCCTATGCTTCGACAATGTACCCCTCTAACCTCGAGTAAGCCGCGAGTATTCGGTCCAACTCCTACTAGACATAGAGTTAAGTGAATTATGTTACAAACAAAGAACAATGAATTATCGGCTCCACAAAGCTAACGCAATTGAGCCTTACAAATAAACGAACTAGATAAAAAAAAACAACTCATCGATGTGATCAGCATTTTCAAAAATATGAAAATAAAACAATGCGATCTTTAGATGCTTTTCCAAAAACTTCAGTTTTCAAAAAAAAAATCACTGGGAGTTTATGCACCGGTTAGCTAGCATGGGAGAACCGTTGAAGGAGCATCTGGTTGTAACAAATTTGCTGTCGAGCTTGCCAGACTCGTACAACCCGCTCGTGACTGCTCTCGAAGGCCGTCCAGAAGAGGACCTGAAGCTGGAGTACGTGAAAGGAAAACTCCTGGATGAGTGGCGTTGTTTATCCAGTCCACTGTAGTCCACAGATCGTTGTAAATAAAAGACGTACGTAGAACGTAGTCCGTTGTTTGTGTTATCATTTTTCTTCAATATCACGCGACTCCCGGGACGGGTATTTTGTCCGGTTGTGCGGTTAGTGGTAACCTGTGACACTTCTTACGCCAAATCTCGTCCGGCAGAGCCTTTTGATCTACCTTTACTTTCCGACACACCTTGATCTACTTCTCCATATATATTTTTTTAATGAACGCTGCAAGAACATACCATCTTCCTCAGCACCACCTGTTTCCTTACAACTCATTCCTCCACATTGGAAGTGCTTTGACAAGAGTTGACATGGGATTTATCAGACTCATCGGTGGGCTTCCTAAAACGAGCATGCTTCTGGGCATCTTTGAGCAGCTTCTGGTACTCCTGGGACAGACTTTGATTAGGCAGTAACACTTCTTCTTTGGAGCGCATATCCTGATCCACGAGTTCGTGGAAAACAGTCTGCAAATCCATGCCTGTCGCCTGCAACGATTCTACGATTGTCGCTGACTGGTTGCCCGCTTCATAATCTCTCTGGAAAAAGTTTGTGGGCAATCGAGTGGCTTAAATCCAGCAGGGGGAGGTAGCTCATCGATTCTTCCGGTTCGCCTCCTAGCATCGTGCTATAAGGTACCAGGCGATAACCAGGGTAGTTGATCGATAGCTCGATGACGTCATTTCGTTGGCGTCTGCAATGGGAAATTCTCATAGCAGGCGTTGACGATGGGACGTTGTCGAGTTGTTGAATAGCAACTATCGTGGTAACTCACCGATTACCTGTCGATCTGCCAAATTTGGAAAGACGTCTGCATTGAATTGTCTCATATAATAATATTCCGCCCACTATATCACAAGAAATTGCGAGTAGCTGAGTGGAATGGAGATAAGTTAAGCATTGGGTACAGGACCAAGTCTCCCCTGGATGGTGCCAAAAGATGAGCGCAATGGAATCATCAAGTTGCCATAAGGCACGGAATGAGACTATTGCATGGCTGGGTAGTCAAAGCCTTCCATTCGTTAGTCATTTCAGGTGGATTAGAACAGGTTTAGGTTTAGGGTGGGCGTTGGCCAGATTTGGATTTTTCAGATATAATCCTAAATAGGACCTAGATTATTTAATACACTAGTAACCTCAACTTCTGTCACAATGTTTCATTGTGACTAATCAACACTCAATGGGTAAAATATCAAATTTGCGGTAAATTTGAAAAAAAGAGGTAACTTGGAGTGTAGAGCGTACTGCCCACTGGACGATTCTGATAGGTTCATGTTGAGAAAATGTACCATATGGTGCCCGTTCACTGATCAAAATTAAATAAGATTCAAATCGTCAGGGCCTGCCCTGTAATAATTTTGACGATGATTTGTCAAGTTTCATTTTGCATTTGCATATAACTGTAAGTTTCGGTTTGCTTTTGTAATTGTAAGATAGATAGTTTGGCTCAATTGAAACATTGAGTTGTATAAACTTGACGAATCATACCTCTAAAATAGTAGTAGTTACAGTGCCGCATTATCTAACAACCACTGCCTGCAACTAATGTTGGAGGGGTCAGCAGGGCTGATTACGGATCAAAACTAACATAACTCTAACACTGAAATGATCCCGAAACTAACGCTCATTCATTGCACTTTGAGTCATAAAGTAGTTTTATTTATTTTCCTACTAATCTATCTACACACTTAGTTTTTTCTACCGAGCTCGGCTGTGCGGGTCTCGGCGGGGACGGGGTTTCGCTGAGATCTCGGCGAGAGTGACATTTGATTGCTGAGTCTCGGATAATGCCTTTTCTAATAATCTGCCTACGTTTCTTTTATTTGTTATCTACTTCATCCCTTTTTTATTTGTCTGCTCTTCTTTCCTCTTCTCTTCTTTTGTTTTGTTTGTTTACATATAACTAATACTAATACCTCCTTGTTTTCTCTCTAATTTGTCTACTATGTCCCACCATCACGATGAGAGATGAGCTACCGTACATGGTACACGCTCATATACACTCCCAAAATAGTATGCCGCAAGTAAGTATATCACTGAGGCAACTAAAGATCCAGAAACGAAAACCGATAACGCTGAAGTGATTTATATGACTAAATAGTATTATTTATTTATACTAACCTAAACACAACGTGGGGTGACCCAAATCCAAACGATCACTAACCAAAATAATAGAGTTATCTTTTTTCAACAGCACTACACCAGCCAGCAAAGGTCAACAATCCATCGTTGCTTATGCCTTTGTTGTCGTTTGGAACCAGTTTTGCGAGGTAGGCGACGATTGTGCGTATTTCTCGCGTAACTTTTGAAAAGAGCCTATTTATAGCCTGAACAATACGTAAAGAGCAAATTGAAACATTGAACGTCGCGTGAAAGTGGAACTTAATGAAGGCCTAAGTACTTTTTCGTAGTTTTTAGTTTTCGGATTTGAAAGATCGTCGGTTACAGTGGCCTGCTTACTGAGCAGAAAAACGCGGTCCCAGGTCCTTACATATCAAAGAGATTTATGGTAAAATCGCTTGTGTATCGTGTATTTTGCGAAACTCGTTGTTGTCGTTGGTTCCGGGTTTGAATGTATACAAAAATTTGAGCAACGGTATTATGTGATATGAGGCGCTCGGTGGCCTTAGAGCAACCGTTTTTGCTTACTGAGCAGAACATCATGAGTCTAATCTCAGGCCCATCCACATTCAAGATTCGTCAATCGTTTTATTTGTTAATATGACTACATGGTAATAACAGCATCTCGGTGATTAAAAAGGTGCTCGTCTGCCTAGTGGCAAACGTTTTTGCTTACTGAGCAGAAGACCGTGGGTTTAGTCCCAAGCTCCTTCGCGTTATATGATCGTTAGGACATTAATTCAGCTTATCGTTTACCAAAACGAACCCTGCTGCAAACCCAACCCTCTTATCCAACATCCCAGTGATTCCTCGTGGAAGTGCAGAGGTGTTCTCGGCTTCCATCAAAGCGAGTGTCATGTCAACACAATCCTTCCCATTCCTTTCTTGACCTGTGTTCGGGCGCGGCCGGCGCTGGTATTGCCTAATTTAAGATCACCAGTTTTTACACATTGAGGATGATTGCTAGTCCCAAGCATCGTCTATTGGTTCTCTGTGTAATTACAGCTGATCTGGCAATAACAGAGTAGCAACCGTGGGCGGTCAATCAAGCTCAAGCTCAATCGAGTGGCTTAAATCCAGCAGATCATCGCTTCTGGAACTTGAAAACACGTCGCAGTTTATGAGAAGCCAGCAGATGCCATATCAAACTGATTTTGGCCCAGTTTAGTTCGAACATTCAACGATCTCTTCATCCGAGAGTTACTCAACGGTCATGCAAAGCACATATCTCTCAGTTTAGCTCGACCTCTGCTCTGCGACTGTATTATAGTTAGCTTAAGCAGACTCTAACCACAGCATTCTCATCACGAAAGCCACTGCTGTACTGTAACATTGCGTGACTCAACTCTAAAGAATAATTCCAACCGCCATCCCATATCGTACCGGGTCATTCCCCCAAGTTCCTAAAATACCTACAGTCATCTATCAACCCCCGAAACCAAATGCTTACCCGATTCACTTCGTTTGCCTATGTTCCCAGTGCTAGATTTGAAGCACGCTTTGGAAAATTTATTCAACAACTCCTTCCAATGAATCACACCCACTTACGCATATTTCAACGAAACATAAAAAAAAAGCCCAAAATTGACCATACATATGCAAATCTAATCAATGCTCGTTTGTTTTCAGTCGATTTGTTAAACGACGACAACGACGGCGATCATCTTCAGCACAGGATTCGTCGTTGATTGAATTTTAAACGCTGCTTTATGCGATCACGCATAACGTTCAAATGGGCTATTAAAATCACACCCCCTCGAGGCAATAGTCGATCGGGTCGGGCACGCGTACGGGTTCCAAACCAGTTCCCTTAAAATACTGGTTCTGTGCGTTCGCTATTTGCACGTGACCTTGGTTTCAGTTGTTCTTTTTTTTCGGAACTGTCATTTTCAAATTCCGAATAGAAGTATTTTTTTTCGACAGGAGAAACCGACACGAAGAACGGGTTTCGTTCGGATTTCTATCGCCTGTACTGTCAAATCTAACACGCATGCAGGGTCTTAAATTTGCATAAATTAGCCGTAATTTGTGCTGATCCGTGAATTCCTATTAATCAAAGTGATCGCCTCGGTGGCGGTGGAAATTATAGACTTCGGAAAGGTCGATTCAATTTGGTTCGCCCAAGTGGTTGAGGTGGGATGTGGCCGAACCATATGCGGAAGATTGTGGTTATCTTCCATCTTTCACCTTACACGACAAAAACCAATCTTCATGATGATAGTAGTAACAATCGGTGGTTGGAACCATTCATTCGTTGAAAGCCCCATTGTACATTAATCTTAATCAATTTGTCAGTCGTTCCAAAACAATCGAAATGGTAACATCGTGCCTCCTAGCCCCCTTAATAGTACCAGCACTGACCGTTACGCAAAGCGCAATTTTCCACCATCATTCAGTGCAACTTGAACCCCAAATCCAGACCGACCGCTCGCAGATCGCTTACTCACGATTTACCGATTAAGGTGGTGCAAAACGATCCATTACTAAATCGTAGGTAGATGCACTTACTTACTGTTCCGCGACGAGCGGCGCCGTGGCCGCTGCCAAATGCGTTAGGGAAAATTGATTTATGTGTATGCATTAGTTTACACATGCCGTCGTCGACCCGTCAGTTGGAAATGTCAAAGTGACTTTTCTCACGCACCCGTCATCAGTACCTAGTAGTAGTAGTTCACACATGGCGATGCACTCGGTTTGGGTTGGGTGCGTCCCCAATTCCGATAGGGCCGTTTGCCATGGGGTGATAAATATTTATCAATGCTGCCATAACTCGCATGGACAGTAAAGCAAGACCTGTCTTTCTGGGATCAATGAATCGGACGAAAGTCGTAAAGTGTTCAATTGCGAAACGATGATCGTTAAAATATAAATTCAAAAGACATAACCCTGCCATCCCGACCCACGGGTGCAAACAGTGACAAACGGGACCAGCTGAAGTTTGGGATCAGGTTTTCTTTTCTGAAGAGCTGATGACGGTGGTGATGATGATGGCGCCAAGTGTAGGTAATTCGACGCCTGCGATCGATCGACGATGGTTGTGGTTGGACTCAAGGTGGGACAGGTTGATTTCCTCAAGGTCCCAGCGGTAATCAATGCGAAATCAATTTTAACGATACTGTTGTTCGTAAACAACTTGACGACAGTATGGACCTTTGTGTACGGAGAGGATCATGAAAAGGCGATTAATTGACGCTTAATGTCATAATTACCACGATCCAAGTGCTCTGGAGATGGTCGGCCAGCAACGCGCTGGACGGAGTAGTTTTGGTAAAGGTCATGGTAATTTTTTTTCTAAACCGGCGGTCTGAGAAAGCGGTCTGAAAAATGTGCGATGGATTTTTGCGAGACAGTTGGTCGTTTGTTTACAAAAAAAAACATTACTAATCTAATCTAATCTAATCTAATCTAATCTAATTCAATACAAACGCAACCAGTACGAGTAAGCATGCTGGAAAATGATTAGGTTACACGGAGAAAAAATACTACCCAAATGTTGAGTTGAGCCTCTCACTTGCACTCGTTCTTGTTGTCAAAAAAGGAACGAGAGATTCGACCCAACGATATAGTTCAGCCCAATAAGTTATTTTTGAGTCAATTGTATATTCTCAAATTTACGTGAATTAAACTTAAGTTTGTGAAATCAAAGTAGTCGTTGGATTCACCTGGTCACTCCTGTTATTTTGCGCTGTCATTTCAATTCAAGAGCTCGATGTGAGCAATTCAAGTTTGCTTTAATAAAACATTATTTTGTTCGTTAAGTCTCGGCCTGTTCATTATTTCCCCGTCAGGTCCACATAGTTCCTTCAGGTTATGGGCCCAGCTACGAAGGAAGGCTCCGGAATTCCGCAGTTGAATGCAACGAACTTCGAGAATTGGCAATTTCGAGTTCAACTGTACCTGGATGCGGCAGAAGTTTCGGACGTATTAACGAAGCCAGTTCCCAGTGAATCGGACCTGGGAAGGGCGAAGTTTTTGCAGACAGATCGGAAAGCGAAGTCCTTGCTAGTTGGATTCCTTTCTGATGAATGTCTAGGCATAGTATGCTTCCATTTATTAACGTCCTTTTAAACGAACCACCTTGAAGAGATGGAAAAAGTTCATTCAGGACGGCCTAGGCATAGTATGGGACAAAGAGACTGCTCGAGAAATGTGGAAGGCACTGGAAGATACATATGCGCATCGACAACGAGGAACTATTGAAAAAGTAAATGTCAAGAATTGTCCAAAGGCGTCGAAATAACTAACAAATCCACCAATTACGTACATGCATATGCTGCTTCCCCAACACTGTCGTCAGAGAGTCGTATCCCAAGTAACATTGCAAGTTTTATCGAGGTTTTAAAGCATGCTACAAGTCTAAACCATGGTCTCAAGAACCTTCATAAAACCAAAATTGTTACTTGGGATGGTACCAGTACTCGATAAACGATTAATCGTAGAGCTTTTTCCCGCTATTCGATTAAATATTTATCGAATTTCAAGCGCGTTACCGACATCCCTTCTAATTTCTAGCGCAGTAGAGAAAATTAAATAAAAGTACTAATTTATCTGAACAGTCATAGAGAAGAACCATGACGTGAAACAGGATCATAAATTCGCCGAAAAAAGTTTTAAGCGTCTCTCTGCTAAAAGCTAAGATTTACCAACTTGTTGAGAGAAGGAGTTTAACGAGAAAAACTGAAAAAGGGAGGAGCTTTAACTGAATGGACACTGATATTCTGTGGCCTTCCAACCTGTCGCAGACACCAGTTCAACCCCTGTCCAGCAGCAGACGGGCCGCGTTTTTTGCGAGTGTCCAATCATTGAACCGAAGAATATGGGATTGTCCGGTCCAATTGACTGATCCAGTTGCCTACACGTCTTCATCTTCATCATTTTCCAAACGCTAGAAACCTGTAATACCATCATGCACCCTTTTCAGGGCCACCAAGGTTTTCCAAAAGAGTTAAATTTCTGAACATGTCCCAACTAAAATTCAAATCAAAAGGTTCTTTTCAGGGCAATCATAGTCATACTAAAGAGTACAAACAGAGAGAACCCCGCTCAAATTCCTATTCCTACGCTCCTGCAGCAGTCAACAAATAACATTTAGTCCTACGTCACCATTACGTACATCTCCATAGGGCTGCCCCTTGTAGTTTTTTGGTTCTGGAATATGCATATTTCCGACAAATTTGAAATTTGAACAAGTTTTTGAAATTCATGATTAACGAGTTATAATACTTCAATAAATTTTCAAGAATCTGAAGTCAAATTCCTTGCACAGGCTTAAAGGCTCCTGGAATTTTATCGAGGACCTAAGTCCAAGGGAGTTCTGCGGAATCTTTGAAAACATCATCAAGTTAGATAATTTTGAATAGGATTTCAAGGAAACCCTGAATTGAATTCGAAGTAAATTTCAATGCAAACTCGTAGGAATTTCTGAGGAACAGAACTCCTGTGCTGTGAGCATAAGTCCTTGGACCTTTTTGGAGAATACTTAAGGGGTAAGGGGGATGCTAAAAGCGAGGATTACAATTAAATCTAAGAATAACTCCAGTAGATCTTCAAAGAAATTCACAAAAGAAGTCCAGGAGAGTTTGCCAAACACATTATAAGGAGAAATGCAAGTTAATTCTTGGGAAACGCCAAACTCCACCAGTAAATCACTCATGACGGAGGCTGCAGTTGCTAATACATCTTACCTGCTCAACACTTGCACACTTAATGGATATTTGAGTCTAAACGGCCGCTGTTGAGTGGCCTAGAGTCGACACAGAGAGTAAAGGGTGTCCCACATCAAATTGCACCACGAAACAAAAAAAAAAAACGCCGTAGAAAATTACCCATTGGGTATTTTTTCTTGAAAATTTGGGTAGAAGTAGTTTAGAGTGTGATGTTTACACTGTATTTTTATCGCTGTCAGTTTGTTGAAAGTAGGAAAAAATTGATTTTGCGCAAGCACCTGAAAAAATCCTCAACTCTCTCACCGGGACATCAGATAGCAACTCGGAATTATGCAGTCAACGGTGAGTCGTGTGATTAAACGTTACTACGAAACTCTGAGAATCGAACGAAAGGAGAAATGCGGTCAGAATGGATGTTCTATTAGTGATCAGTATCACAAGCGTGTCGTGAAAGCGTTTAATCCCAGTGTGCTTCTTCTGTTGAAGCAACATGAAGGCCTTACGATCTTCCGGCCAGATTTAGCTTCGTGCCACTATTCAAATGTTGTCCTGGAGTAGTACGAAGCCACTTTTGTACATGAACCCCCCCAACGCACCGGAACTAAGGCCCATCGAAAAATACTGGGCTATTATGAAGCAGGCACTACGGAAGCATCCCAAGGAGGTCAAATCTGAGGAAGACATGAAGAAAAAGAGGGCTTTCGTACAGAAGAAGCTGCAGCCAGATGTTGTACAGAACCTAATTAGTGGAGTTACGCGTAAGGTGCGAGTATTGAAGTTGAATGAAATAAATATGCCAAAAGCTTCTTAATGGGTTATTTTATATTGCCTGAAAGTTTGAAAAGGATCGGTCCATTAGGTAATTTTCGACAGCGTTTTTTTCCGTAATGCAATTTGATGTGGGACACCCTTCACCCAGTGGCACAGCAATGTCGACTGGCTCCACGCAGTTCTTAGGAGACCTTCAATGTGAGTAGTATTCCAAAGGAGGAGTGAGATTCAAAAGGAAATCTGAAATCAATTCCTAGAAAATTCTGAGTTTAGTTTAGTTTTCTTTATTATCGAGACTTTCAGCCGTGGGCTCGTTCATCTCTTACCCACTGGAGGTTCCGGAAGGGAGCCCCCTTAGTTGCAAAATTTGGGATGGGTGGGGCTCAAGAAGGATTATCCTCTTGTTACAGAGTTAATGGTAGGGCCCCAGAAAGAAGCTCCTTTAATTACAGAGTTTGGAATATAGGTGGAAACCCCAGAAGAGGTTCCCCTACAATCAGAATTGCAGTTTTATCAGAGTTGTTGCTGTCATAATTCATTACTTCCCTTCTGAAGGAAGGCATGATCAGAGATGTTATGCCTTAGAACATCCCGGTGGCGCTGACTGGGACTGAACCCAGGACTGCTGGGATCCGTTGGCATTATCCATTTGAGAAAATAATGTTGGTCGAGTATTGTCGGTCATCCAGGTTCGTATTCAAATGAGAAGTTAAGATCGGTCTTCGTGGGGGTGGTAAAAATTGTGATCGGGTTCAATGGGTCCCATGGGTAAATGTTAAATAGATTCCAGTAGTCTGGCTTCTCACATGAAAGCGAGTAATGCCACGGTTCTGGTCGGGTCCTCACTAAGGGCATCTCTACTGCTTCCAGGTATATCATAAAATTCACGAGGGCCTTCATATTGGGGGCAGTGGCATTTGATGTGCTCTACCGTGTTTGTGACATGACAGATGTCGCAGATCCTGCGGAAAGGACCGTGTGCCCCTTTCTTAGGCGAGACATCACAATCTGAAATCGGTGTTCTCGTTGGTCCTCTCACCTATGTGTGACCTCCTTGATCTTTCGGATGAAAGTATCCCCTGAGCAAAAATCCGATCAGTTGACCATGAGTCCCAGATTACAGTTGAAACCCTGTGTTTTAAATCATTTTCTGGGATCTTCCGGGCGTAAATAGGAATCGCCTTCCGTATGCCGCCAAGTAATTGACCTCTATATTCCCGCAGATACCGCATTGTCCAGGAATTCGGACGAATGCTGCGTTTATGGGTGCATGTTTCTGAATGCCCTGGATCCAGGGATGCTTGGAAATATCTGATCCGGTGGCTTCGACCACGCTGGCAGAGTCCGATAAAATCGTGATTGGTCTGTTGGATGGTGTAGTGGCAGCGATGAATGCAACAGTCGGAGTATCGGATTGGCCGTTGTATACGGTTCGTTGAAGCTCTGTTACCGATTTCACTAGCACGGGGGAGTTGGATCCTGCCCTAAATTTCTTCTTAATTGTCAAGTCAATTACGGATTTTGGTAGGTTCCAACCTCTGGCTCCGCAGCAGTGGACCCTGAACACCGAGGGGAGCACTAGATTAGCAGTTTCCAGAAGAAGCTGGTTTGCATCGGTGAGGAGGTCTTCTCAGCGAAACTTATAGACCGTTTACAGATAATCTGTGTGGTTTGTCGATCGAAGGGTAACATTCCGCTTTTGATGCAGGTGGCCACGTCAAGCGTGGAGAAGACCGGAGCAAATCCGAACAGCTTCTCGGTGCGTGCGGGTCAATTTGGAGATTAGAAGATTGCGTGAAAGACAGGTGATTTCGATGCCGTAGAAAAGACGTGATTCGAGAATTTTTCCGGCAACTCGGAGTCGAGTGGACCAGTTACTGTCAGGAAGCCGTCCAGCGATAGAACGTAAAAGATTTAGCCTAGTTTTGGAACCACTTTTGACCTCGTCGAAATGTGCAGCAAAAGTCAGGTCTCGGTCAAGACGAACCCCTAGGACGCGAACTGTCCCATCGATGTAGATAGGAGTGCTGAGAGGACAGTGATGATGGTGTGAACATATGTGAATAAGAGAATTCAAAGACGGAATACAGTGGACGATGCTCATAATTACACTGCTCTGACCGAAAATTCTGAGAATCTTTCCAAAGAGTTTCGTATTGAGGAGAATTTCAAGGTAAATCCGAGGAAAATTCAATGTAAATTGAATTTCAAGAATAGTTTCAACCAGTTTTGGCTAAAATCAAGATCGATTCGATTACCAAATGGTGGCCTTTGCACAGTGAACATGCATCTAAACCCATGAAATATGGAATGTCGGGAGGTCGGCATATTGGATTTTGGTCCACCATCTTGGATTTCAAAATGGCGGTGGATGTTAGTTTCTAACTTTGACTGTAATATCACGGAATTGATTTTCCATTTGATGAATTTGTTACCTTAAAAGCAGCCAAGGTTAAAACCAGTATTGATTTTCTATTTTGTGATTTTGCTACTCTCAAGATCAGCAGTGATTTTCAGCCGTTCCTGATTTTGGATTTTTTGGATTTTTCCCATCACTGATTTCAACAAAACTTTGTTTATAAATATTTCAATGGAATTACGTGAAGTGTTCTAAGTATATTCTGGTGATATTTTTTTAGAGAATTCAGAGAAGCGTTCCAAGTAGATTTAGAGAATAATGCCTTGATAGTTTCGCGAGAATACAAAACGAATGCTGAGGAGAACTCCAAGTGAATTTTCATGAGAAATCTCCGTTGAATATGGAATGTATTAATCTGGGGTCTTCAGAACTACTTGAAATTATCCTTAAGTTCATGTAACTGCTTTGAAGTTCTTTTATAGTTTGAGAAACTAGCCTGATGCTCATAATACTTCTCATCCAATTTTTAAACTTCCCTGAAGTTTTTCGGACTTCCTACAGTTTCCTCAATTTTCCTAACGATCGTGAAACTTCTTTAAACTTTAACAATTCGCTAAAGTTCTCTCATCTTCTTTAAAATTTATGTTACATCTCTAATTTTAACGGCACTGTCCTTTCCAGAAGTTCTCAAAACTTCTCTAATGTTTATGCAGTTCTCATGAAGCTGCATGATGTTGTTGTACTTCCCTGAATTCAATTTAACTGTCCTAAAATTTTTAAGCTTGCGTGAACTACTGTGAAAGCTCAAGAACTTTCTGAAGACATCTAAAGTTCTCTGAAAATCTGGGATCTTCTTCAAACTCCCCACTTATTTTCTGAAACTAATGAAACTGAACGCCTCCCTCTTCTTTGAAATGCTCCGGCATTTTGCTAATGTTGATGAAAGTTCCTGGAGTTCTCGGGTCTTTTCTTAAGTTCAATAGACTTCCATGAAGTCCTAGAAATGTTTCTGAAGATCTTTGCACTTCTGTGAAGTTTTCGAAGTTTTTGCAGAAATTTCTGGAAATTCTTTATGCTACCACAATTTTCTTGGAAGCAAAGAGGAAAAATTAATATAGCTCTATGATTTTCACCGATTATTACATGTATTTAAGCTAAATGGGTCCAGAAATGTTGACCTACGGACGTCCACCCTGAAAAATTTGCCGTTCTTGTGACAAAACAAACGCTTAAGAAATAAAAAATCAACCGATTAAAAAAAAAATACCCAAAAAAATTGTAAGAGCTTTATCAGAGAAGCTCAGAGCTTATAAGAGCAATTAAAAAAACTTCAAGAAGATTTTAAAACTTCAGGAATGTAAATATTCCGAGAAGTTCTGAGGACTAACGGACATTCCAGAACTTTGTGACTTTTAAATGTCTTTTAGGGTAAGTTCCGACAGCTTCAGGGCATTTTCATGACATTAAATAACATTTCCTGAACTTAGCTGTAGATCATAGATCTTCATTATTCATCCATTAACATAAAAACAAAATATAGACATGACTAGAATAATAATAAACTCCAGAAAACTTCAGGTATTTAGGAACACATAGAAAATGTAAGAAACCTCCGAAGAAGTTCGAAAAACTTCCAAACATTTCCATGAACATCCCAAAAACAAAGTGGGAACTTTAGGGAGGTTCCGAAACTTCTGGAAATTTTTGATAACTTCGGGGCCGTTTGATTAACTTTAAAGTCCAAAAAAGCTTCAAACAAGTTAGGAGTCCCTGCCTTTTGGAAACTTCAGGAACCTTGTTTCGTTTATGTTGCTGAGCTAGCAGCAATCAACTTCGCATTGGAGATGATTTCCGACATGCCCACAGACCATTACTTCATCTTCTCGGATAGTCTCAGTTCGATTGAGGCTATTCGGTCGATGAAACAAGGTAGGCACTCATCTTATTTCTTTTCAAAGGTAAGGGAGCAGATGAGTGTACTGGTCGAAAGATCACACGTTAGGTTCCATAGATCTCAGAAAAAAATCGAGAGCATTACCAAAGTAACCCGCTAATGCAAAAAGAACAATAAGGCATCTAGGCTGTTCAAGAATGAGACGTAAACAAACATGTCATTTCAACTCCGAGACTGAAAAGTTTGTTACACGATGAAATGTACGTTTTATTGAGCTGAATTCCACGTCTGTTACAGCCATAATTGTGTCAAAATTTACGATCGTATATGTCAGTCTCAAATCACCTAAATGTATCTGAATTTTGTTAAGTATGTAGATTTTGGCTTTATATTCTAAGAAACATTTTAAAAATTGTGTTTCGACCAGGATGCACTATGTACAAATTTAAAAATACTGGTAATTGTTTTAAATCTCAGATCTCAAATATACCCAGTGCCCTAGAGTTTCGAAACATTGTTTGAGTTCAGTATCTTCAAAATGAGTCTGCTGTGAGTCTATTGGGGGGCAAAATCCGCAATAGTAGCTTTAACACAATTTACGTCATTCACAATTTGGTCAATTAACAATAGTTATCGATAGAGCGCATATATTTTCTAGTATTTCCGAAGTACCATTATTAAAAATATGATGAGATTTTGAAAAAGCAATCGTCTTTGCACACAATGACTGGTCTACTTCTGTAACAATCACGTGAGAACTTAAATTGAAAATTACATTTTCCAGCCCTGATCAAGATGCATGTTGTAATTTCTTAAGAGTCAGGGAAGACAAATTCTGTTTTTCATTCACGCTAATAAAAAACTAGTTTCACCTTCAGGAAGTGATCACGCTTCCACCGAACTCAGAATAGCATTTGTGCATTTTGAATTCCCCTTCGGCGAGCTTAATATAAACAATCTGCATTCAAGTATGTTTACTCTCATGCAAAACCCGACAAGCACATTAAAAGAAGAACGATTATAAATTCCACAGCTTGTTGCATTTTGATCCTATGGCACTACAAAGTATCACAAAGTTATACCCGTTTTAGGTGAGCGCAACATCGATTTCGGACGTAGGCAGACAGCAGGTAGGTAGATGGTAGCCTTTTAACTTCGCCTGTCAAAACTGTGGGCACAAAGATTCGAGCTTGTTTCTTTCCTGAATCGTTCGCTAACATGATAATCAAATCCTTAAAAAAACACACACAGCACATTTAAAAACAGTCCCCGACGTAAGGTTAATTTCTGTTTCGCGAGTCCAACGGTTGTCAAATTTGCATACATAGTAATAATAACAGCAGCTAGGCTAACCTAACCTCAAAAAACAACTGCTTGAGAAGGTGACACCTGCTACTGGCAGTCGCGGAAGTGGCCGCGCGGCACCGTTTGAAGCTCGACTTGTTTTTGAGAGTCCTCAATCTTGACCCGCTTTATTGTTTCGGATCGAATGTAAATTTTAATAACTTTGCGGAAAGGTTCACGGAAGAAGTCGGTACCTTCCTTGCACCACCACCACAATCAGGGTAATCAATCAACGCTGTTCGGTGCAGACGATGACGATTAGCTCACGCTGAGCGAGGGCTCGAGAACTTTTTCGGGGTCTTCCGTCGACATTATCGAATTAAGGCGAAATGGAATGACGGACGACCACCGCTGGGCAATAACTGCTGGCCCACGGCAGACGGACGGATGGATGAAATTGAGTGTCAGCGATAGTTTCGAACGAATTTTGGCTAGTGGTGGTTTCCGTTTCGCGCAAAATATTTCGTGACCGAGGTTAGGTTTAGAATGGAGCTGAGAGAGGATTGTGAACGTGTCGGTCGAACCTTGGAGGTGATTTTAAGATAATTAGCGTATGAAATTTGTTGATTGCACAATTGTGCCAAGTCAGTTACAATTGGGGAGCCGTCATGCGATTCTTTCGCTTTGGTTTGGCTTGGAAGGGCTTTGAAGTAGGTTAAGTGATATTCAAGGCGTTATGGAAATAGTCGATCATTTACATTGTCTGTTGGAAAATTAGCATCGAGGAAACTGTTAGAGCACTTGCCATAATGATTACTAGCTAATTTGTTTTTTTTTAATTCGGATTGGAATCCGTTTGTCAGTGCGAATCTCCATTTTAACAATTGTTTACACAGGCTCATATTTTGAGGCTATAAATCAAATGGACTTTTTACAAAATGAAGCACCCTAATATCAATAGGTGAGTTTTCTCAAGCTCACGCACTATATGTAGATGGAAAAGAGCAGAACTGCCAAATTTTTTTCAACGATAAGACGGTTAACGGCGTGATTACAGTTCACGATATTATAAAATAATATTCAATATTGTTCAAATGTCAACAATGTTATCTGTAGCTCTTATGAAAGGTAATTCATGATTAAAAGCTAACTAAAAGTAAATTGCTACGCCCCTCGCACACCATCAGCACGTCTCTAGTGTTGGGAATCTAAAATCTTTAACAGTTGTTTGTTTACACTTCTATAGAGAACAACTGGTGCAAGTTTGATCAAAGTAGTCGATCGCGTTCAGAAATAACGTCAAATTGAACTCGAAAGAAGAAGGTCCAGTTCCAAGTTGGCTACAGTGCTGAATATGCCGAAAACAACAGTTTGTCGAGTGCTCAAAACCTACAAGGGAACCCTGAGTGTGGAAAGGATTCAGTGGACCTACGAACAAACTGAAACCAGGAATCGTCAGCTGCGCAGCAAGGTGTTGAGGTGCGTTAAAGCCAACCCCGGTCTTTCGATCCGAGATGTGGCCAGAAGGTACAACGGCAACTTTACAACGGTGCGGAACATCCTTGCTAGGGAAGGATACAAGTCGTACAAAGCCAGTAAGCATCTGAACCGGCACATGAAGCATGATCGATGACGAAACATTGACGTATGACTCAATTTTAAGCAGCTTCCCGGTCAAAAGTTTTACATCGCGACTGGACGTGGGGATGTGCCGGGAAGATTCAAGTTCGTGTTTGCCGACAAGTTCACGAAGAAAGCCATGATTTGCCAAGCTATTTGCAGTTGTGGCCTGAAAGCTGGAACCAGGTATCAATACGGTATTTAATGTTCAGCAAACTATTCTGGAGCTAATATATTGAAATGCTACAGGTTCAATTACGTCCTGAGAATCTTTATGAGGCCATGGAGCTCAAAAGAACCTTTTGGCAAGATGCATTTCATGGAATCAATAAGCCATTTAATGCTCAACAAACTGTCTTGGCACTAAGATCTTGACGTTCTATGCTCAATTAAAGCTACGAGAACAAGCACACCATGGAATGGTATCAATCATATATTTAACACTTTCCAAATTATTCTGGAGTTACACTTTTGAAGGTTTACGAATGATGTCTTGAACGATATCGTGGAAATCATTGTTTGCCGTGAAGGTCACGGGAGCCTTTTGAGAACCAACAAATCATAAAATGGTTGTGGCGGCTAGAGATGTTATGCTTTCAATATTACTCTGGAGTTAAGATCTAAAAGTTCTACAGGCTCAATGGACTCTTGAACTATGTCCTGAAAATCTGTGTGAGTCCGTAAAGCTCAAAAGAGACTCTTGACACGCTACACATCATGGATGGGTATTAGACTGATGCAACATTTGAAATTTTCAACAATGGAACTTAGATCTTGAATTTCTAAAGACTCAAAAAAGTATTTAGCAATAAGAATTTGATTGCGCTTTTCCTAGTCAAATTTGGCTTCGCTTCTCGTAATCCAAATTCAATTGCGCTTTTGCAAGTGAAATTTGGCTTCTTACTTACTTACTTAAGTGTCCTGAGCGCCATCCCTGGCGCAAAGGGCCAACGTGAAAGATCTCCATCCTGGGTGATTGTTTGCTTTCGCCTTGACCTGGGCCCAGGTCAAATTCCGGTCGACTTGCTTAATCTCCTTGTTTAGGCTTCGCCGCCATGAGCCCCTGGGTCTGCCTCTGCTGCGATGTCCGGCTGGATTCCAATCCAGCGCTTGTTTGCAGATTTCATTTCCGCTCTTCCGTAGAGTGTGGCCAACCCACCTCCACTTACGTTCCCGAATTTCTGTCGATATCGGCTTCTGGTGACACCGTCGATGGAGCTCGGCATTCGAAATCCAGTTGTGAGGCCACCAAGCACGAATTATATACCGCAGGCATCGGTTGATGAACACCTGCAGCTTCTGTGTGATCTCCGCTGATACGCACCATGTTTCGCTAGCGTACAGCAGTACAGATTTCACGTTAGAGTTGAAAATTCGGATCTTCGTGCGGAGACTAATCTGATTTGACTTCCAGATGTTTCGTAAACTCGCAAAAGCAGCCCTTGCCTTCTTGATCCGTGCACCTATGTCACTCTTGGTTCCGCCGTCCGACGCTATCTGGCTGCCAAGATATTGGAAACTTTCAACCTTCTCCACTTCCTGACCAGCTACCGTAAAATTGGATGGATTTCCCGTGTTGATATCCAACGATTTAGTCTTGCTGACGTTGATGTTGAGACCTGCCGCTGAGGAGCGTTCGGCGAGATCGTCGAGCTTACTCTGCATGTCAGAACGCCGTTGTGATACTAAAGCAACGTCATCCGCCAAATCTAGGTCGTTTAGATGCTCCATTGTAATAGGCTGCCAGAGCAACCCACGGTTCGGCACACGGTCGATCGCACCAACCATTATCTCGTCGATTACGATGAGGAACAGTAGCGGTGATAGAATACATCCTTGCCTCACTCCAGCGACTACCCGAATAGGGTCAGATAGGGCTCCGTTGTGCAGCACCCTGCACGTGAAAGCCTCATACTGAGCTTCGATGAGGTTGACGATTTTATCCGGAACTCCCTTGCGCCTTAGGGCGCCCCACAGGTTTTCGTGGTTGAGTCGGTCGAAAGCTTTTTCGTAGTCAATGAAAACCAAGTAAAGGGACTCTTGGAATTCGTTGACCTGCTCCAAGATTATGCGGAGCGAGACAATATGGTCCACACAGGATCTTCCAGCACGGAATCCCGCCTGCTGCCGTCGGAGAGTCGCGTCGATCTTCTCCTGTATCCGGTTGAGGATAACTTTGCATAGAACTTTGAGAACACAACACAGTAACATAATGCCACGCCAGTTATCGCATACAGTTGGGTCCCCCTTCTTTGGGACCTTCACTAAGACGCCCTGCATCCAGTCAGCCGGAAAAGTCGCGGTGTCCCAGATATTGCAGAATAGTTGATGCAACATTTGTGCAGATAGCATGGGGTCAGCTTTGAGCATCTCTGCTGATATGCGATCGACCCCGGGAGCCTTGTTGGATTTCATGGTTCGGATAGCAGCTTCGATCTCCGGTAGGGATGGCGCCTCAGAATTGACGCGAGTGATGCGTCGCACTCTTGGCGGTTCATGCCGAGATGTTGATGGCTGGTTGACCGACGAAACTTGTAGAAGCTGTTCGAAGTGTTCAAACCAGCGTTTCAGCTGATCAGTGGGGTCGGTGAGCAACTGACCAGTCGCGTCCTTCACTGGCATCCTAGGATTCATCCTTGCTCCACTCAGGCGTCGTGAGATATCGTAGAGGAGACGGATATCGCCTGTTGCTGCGGCTTTCTCACCTTCATCGGCTAGGGAGTCCACCCACGCTCGCTTATCCCGCCTACACGAGCGCTTCACTTCCTTCTCGAGAGCCGAATACAGTTGGCGGGCCTGGTTCTTCGCTCCTCTGGTTCTCGCCCGCTCTATCGCGGCTTTTGCATTTCTCCGCTCCTCTATCTTCCTCCAGGTGTCATCCGTGATCCACTCCTTTCTCTGAGCGCGCAGCTCGCCCAGGTTGTTTTCACTCGTTTCAGTAAAGGCATCCTTGATCGCCGTCCATTGCTCTTCTACGCTGCCACCATCAGGAATATCCGCAGCTCTGGTCTCCAGTTCCTCGACGAATGACCTTTTTACTGCTGGATCTTCCAATCGGCGTGTGTTGAATCGCCGTCCGAGCCGCTCCTCCCGCCGCTGGACCCGCGCGATACGAAGGCGGATCTCTCCAACGAGGAGATGGTGGTCAGACGCGATGTCGGCACTGCGTTTGTTCCGAACGTCAAGAAGGCTCCTTCTCCATTTTCGGCTGATGCAGATGTGGTCGATTTGATTTTCGGTATGTCCATCACGGGAAACCCACGTGACTTTGTGCACTGGTCGATGGGGGAAGAGCGAACCCCCGATCACCATGTCGTTATTGCCACAAAACTCTGCCAACAGCTCACCGTTTTCGCTCATTTCGCCAAGACCATGGCGCCCCATGACACGCTCATAATCCGTGTTGTCGGAGCCGATCTTCGCATTGAAGTCGCCGATGTAGATCTTGATGTCACCTCTCGGAATTTTATCCACGACTGCATTCAGTTGACTGTAAAAGTTCTCTTTGTCCTGTAACTCGGCAGCATCGGTTGGCGCATAACATTGGATTATGGTTAGGTTACGAACCCGCGTTCTGAATCTGGCAACGATTATCCTCTCATTGATAGGTTCCCACTTGATGAGCGCCGCATTTGCTTGGGCGCTAAGCAGGAAACCAACTCCACGGTTCTAGTAATCCAATTTGGCTTCGCTTCTAGTAATCTAAATTCGATTGCGCTTATTCAAGTAAAATTTGGCTTCGCTTCTCTTAATCTAAATTCAATTGCGCTTTTGCAAGTGAAATTTGCCTTCACCTTTCTCAATCCAAATTTGATTGTGCTTATTCAAGTTAAATTTGACTTCATTTTTCTTAATCCGAATGCAATAGCGATTTTCAAAGAAAAATTTGATTTTGCTTCTCAAAATCCAAATTCGATTGCGCTTTTCCAAGTAAAATTTGACCCCGCTTCTCGTAATCCAAATTAGAATGAATTTTTGCAAGAAAATTTGAATTTGCTTCTCGTAATCCAAATTCGATTGCGCTTTCCAACTAACATTTGACTTTGCTTCTCGGAATCCAAATTCGAATGCGCATTTCCAAGTCAAATTTAACTTCACTTCTCGTAATCCAAATTCAATTGCGCTTTTGCAAGTGAAATTTGGCTTCACTTCTAGTAATCTAAATTCGATTGCGCTTATTCAAGTAAAATTTGGCTTCGCTTCTCTTAATCTAAATTCAATTGCGCTTTTGTAAGTAAAATTTGCCTTCGCCTTTCTCAATCCAAATTCGATTGTGCTTATTCAAGTTAAATTTGACTTCATTTTTCTTAATCCGAATGCAATAGCGAATTTCCAAGAAAAATTTGATTTTGCTTCTCGAAATCCAAATTCGATTGCGCTTTTCCAAGTAAAATTTGACCCCGCTTCTCGTTATCCAAATTAGAATGAATTTTTGCAAGAAAATTTGAATTTGCTTCTCGTAATCCAAATTCGATTGCGCTTTCCAACTAACATTTGACTTTGCTTCTCGGAATCCAAATTCGATTGCGCATTTCCAAGTCAAATTTGAATTTCCTTCTCGTAATTTAAGTCAATTGCGCAAGTGAAATTTTTCCTTGCTTCTCGTAATACAAATTCGATTGCACTTATTCAAGTAAAATTTAACTTTGTTTCTCTTAATCCAAATTCGATTTCGATTTTTCAAGTTAAATTTGACTTTGCTTCTCGTCATGAAAATTCGATTACGATTTTTCAAGTTACATTTGACTTCAGCTTTCGTAATCCAAATTCGATTGCGCATTTGAAAGTCAAATTTGGCTTCACTTCCCGTACTACAAATTCGATTTCGTTTTTCGAAGTCAAATTGGGCTTCACTTCTCGTAATCCAAATTCGATTGCGCTTTTCCAACTGAAATTTGGTTTCACTTCCTGTAATCCAAATTCTATTGCGTTTTTACAAGCGGAACTTGGTTTCACTTTTCGTAATCCAAATTCGATTGCGCATTTGAAAGTCAAATTTGGCTTCACTTCCCGTAATCCAAATTCGATTTCGTTTTTTCAAGTCAAATCGGGCTTCACTTCTCGGAATCCAAATTCGATAGCGATTTTCCAAGTAAAATTTGACTTCGTTTATCGGAATCCAAATTTGATTGCGCTTTTCCAAGTCAATTTTGGTTTCGCTTTTCGTAATCCAAATTCGATTGCGCTTTTCCAAAATTTGACTTCGCTTCTCGGAATCCAAATTCGGTTGCGCTTTTCCAACTTAAATTTGACTTCGCTTTTCGTAATCCAAATTTGATTGCGCTTTTCCAAGTAAAATTTGGCTTCACTTCCCGTAATCCAAATTCGATTGCACTTTTCCAAGTCAAATTTGGCTTCTTTTCTCATAATCCAAATTCGATTGTACTTTTCCAAGTAAAATTTGACTTCGTTTCTCGTAATCCAAATTCGATTGCACTTATTCAAGTAAAATTTGGCTTCACTTCCCGTAATCCAAATTTTTTTAAGTTTTTAAAAGTCAAATTTGGCTTTGCTTATGGTAATCCAAATTCGATTGCGCATTTCCAACTAAAATTTGAATTTGCTTCCCGTACTCCAAATTCAATAGCTTTTTTCTTAGTAAAATTTGACTTCGAATCTCGGAATCCAAATTCGCTTGCGCTTTTCCAAGTAAAATTTGACTCCGCTTCTCATAATCCAAATTCGATTGAATTTTTGCAAGTAGAATTTAAATTTGCTTCTCGTAATCCAAATTCGATTGCGCTTTTCTAAGTAAAATTTGGCTTCACTTCTCTTAAACCAAATTCGATAGCGATTTTCCAACTAAAATTTGATTTCGCTTCTCGGAATCCAAATTCGATTGCGCTTATTGAAGTAAAATTATACTTCACTTCTCGTGATCCAAATTTGATTTCGCTTTTCCAACTAAAATTAGACTTTGCTTCCTGTAATCCAAATTAGATTACGATTTTCCAAGTGAAATTTGGTTTCGCTTCCTGTAATCCAAATTCGATTGCGTTTTTTTAAGTCAAATTTGGTTTCGCTTCTCGTAATCCAAATTCGATTGCGTATTTCCAAGTCAAATTTGACTTTGATTCTCATAATCTAAATTCAATGCGCTTTTGAAAGTGAAATTTGGCTTCACTTCCCGTAATCCAAATTCGTTTGCGGTTTTCCAAGTCAAATTTGGCTTCGCCTTTCGTAATCCAAATTCGATTGCGTTTTTCTAAGTCAAATTTGGCTTTGCTTCTCATAATCCAAATTCGATTGCGCATTTCCAAGTCCCTTCTCCTAATCCAAATTCGATTGCACTTTTCCAAGTAAAATTTGACTTCGTCTTTCGTAATCCAAATTCGATTGCACTTATTCAAGTCAAATTTGACTGCACTTCTCGTAATTCAAATTCTATAGCGATTATCCACGTAAAATTTGACTTCGCTTCTCGGAATCCAAATTCAATTTCGCTTTTTTTTCTCGTAATCCATATTAGGTTGCGCTTTTTCAAGTAAAATTTGACTTCACTTCTCGTAATCCAAATTCGATAGCGGTTTTCCAAGTAAAATTTGACTTCGCTTCTCGGAATCCAAATTCGATTGCGCTTTTGCAAGTGAAATTTGGCTTCGCTTCTCGTAATCCAAATTCGATTGCGCTTTTCCCAGTAAAATTTGACTTCGCTTCTCGTAACGCAAATCCGATTACCCTTTTTCAAGTAAAGTATGTTTCGCCTCACGGAATCCAAAATCGATTGCTCTTTTCCAAGTTTAATTTGATTTCCTTTCTCTTAATCCAAAATCGATTGCGCTTTTCCAAGTAGAATTTGGCTTCGCATCTCGTGTCTTTGGTAACTGCTGCACTGCCAACAAATATTGATCAAAAGTGTTTCAAGACGGTGTTCAATCCCGTAGGTAATTTACCAGAAGCGTCGAACAGTACGCGGACTTTGGACCTTTACCATTGGAAGATGCGGAAGAAAACAGGGTTTGACTGATCCTTGATCTCCTCTGACTTTTCGCATGTGACCTAGCCAACCCCTCCATAAAAGCAACTTACTGCTCCCGAAGATTAGCGTCTATGCGTCTACGTACTAAATAAATGTAACCTTAATGATAATTCTAGATGAATTTTTCGAAAGTTCCTATCTGATTTGATCGATTATCTTCGTAGACTTTCTCTTAAGATAACCACGGTTATGCAAACACATTCATGCTATTTTCGTCACACATTTTGATCAAATAAGTGCATATCTAGAGCTCAGAACATCAAATACAACAGGGAATTTTTCTGCAGCTGAGTTATTAATGAAAGAGAACGTCAAGTATTGATTCAGAAATATTGCTTCTAGCCCTTCGATTAAATCAGATAGGACCTTTTGAAATATTTATCAAGAATTAGTCAAGTTTTGATTCATAAATATTGCTTCAAACCCTTCGATCTAATATATTTTTTTATTTCAAATCTCCAAATGAACTCACACAACTAATCCATCTCAAACTCCACCCAAAACCCAATCAACACTTCAACCGAATTGACCCCATCGTCCAAAAAAGTTGCTGTAATGACCCTGCAATCTAAAAGCTCCCATCTCACCCGTCAAACATCGTCATCGATGTTGTAAATCCGTTTGCCCCCGCAATCGACAGCTAATCACTTTACATGTTTATTGGTTTTATTGATCGTCGCCACCAGGAGCCAAACCCATCAACCTTTCCGATTGGCACCAAGTGAATAATATTTTAATGGTCGCAACCCCTTATAGCCTATCTGATGCCGAGCTGTTAAGCCACCCTTCGACTACTACTACTACTACTAAATCGGGAATCAACGACGACAGACGACGAACCAGCTCCTCGACTTTTGATGACAGCCAGATCTGCTGTTTGACGTTCCTTGCTTTGGAATTATGAATATAGCATCAACCTACGATCGGACAAGACAATAAATGTTTCACCGCATGTGCTTGATTTAATTACGCTTATGCGCCTCCAGCGGCAGCAACAGTACAAGATGTCTAAGTCTGTCTGTTGGTCGATCAAGGCCAACGGAGTGGATTTCCGTCCCAGCCAAGTCCTCTACTCTATAGCTAAATGTCGGTCGGTCGGTCGTCGTGAGACATTATTCGAGTGAAGCAATCGCCACAGACATCCTGTCCAAAGATATTGAGACAAATGTGTCCCGCCATGGGCAATTATGAATATTTATTATTATTTTAAGATGTATACGAGATTTGGTAACGGATCCGAATTGGAACACCCGAGGAATGAGGTTATACTGAATAAGTAAGTATCATAATGTATCGGCTTTGCAGTGCACGATGCCATTTAAAGTCAGGAACCGTAGAGCGTAAGGTACTGCAATGGTCCAAACATCGATCGATCGAATTCGAAAAGTAGGTACTGTCATCCTTCTTTATTTTCTTTCGCCAACAGACGGAAGAAAACGCTCCCCGATGAGCGATCGTGGCGATGAGTCAGCATCCGGGTGAAAGATGACATAACGGTACACGTACCTATACCGAGCCGGAGTAGATAACGAGCTCAATTAGGGAATGGAGGAGGCCGGCCACACGCTCAAGACAAAATCCAATTTACCGGAGACCGTTCCAGCGGACAGCGATTTGCCTAATTTGGAGATTTGGCGCACTTACGCCCTTCGTCTCCTAGTCTTTCTTCAGAACGGGCGGATAATGATGATTGCTTACCTGGAAGAGAAATGGAGAAAATGAAGAAATTAGATCGAGCAGTTTCCAGAGATTTGTTGCACTAATGGCGACTGTGGGGGTCAGTTCGGTTGAAAAATGGCTGTTTTTTCCCTTCATTTGCATTCTGACACCCGAAACGAGATTATACCAAGGCGGCCTTGCTACTGTCAGTTTAATATTTAAGGAGACAAAAGGGCGCAGCGCACGTGGCCAGCTGTCATTTGACAGCTGTTGCAATTAGGCAGCACAGATTCGTGGATAGGCGGCGCCACGCTCGCCCAGCCTTTCGAAAGAGTGATAAAATATTCACTCGGAATTAATTGTTTCACAAGGTTGTGTCACCGAATGAGCCGCCGTGCGGCTATTAATCGATTTATTGATAACTGCGTTCGCTATATGTAAATGAGGGACCCCTCGCGCTCGCGTTGATGCTGATGATGGGGCTTGGGTGCAGCTCTTTCTAATGGAAAGAGCTGCCCGATCCGGTTCCCATGGATTTTTGTGTGTATTTAATCGATGAATGTGATTTATGGGTTCGTAATAAATCGGAATGGTAAACGGGCTTCTTCGGGAAGGGAGAGGTTATGTCATTTGGGGTCGAACAGTTGCCTAACAATGATTTAATATTTATCAAATTCGTTCTTTGAGGCCGTCAAATTTGCAGGATTGCAGCCGAACCGGATCATTGAGGTGATCCTAAAACCCGGGATAACTGTCACTAGAAAACTGAAAGCTCGCGTCACTTTTCAAATGGACCTCAAATCGTAATACGCGATCCAGGTCAAATAGCGAAAAAATAAACAAATTTTAGATTTTAACTTCATGAAACTTTACTATGAAACTTCACATAAATCTTCGCTAGGGGCAATCAACCAATTTGTGCTGGAATTCGGCCATTTTAACTGTCGCCTAATGTTTTAATTAATTAAAGCACGAAAATGGCTCATGTAATATCTGAGACTGTTGAAAACCAGGGGCGGGATGTACTGTCAAATCCGCCTACTGAACATCCATCAATGAGATGTAAATATATAAGGCTCAGTGAATTTGTCTTCCCTTTCGATCTCCCGCCGTTTAACTGGTTGAAGGAGTGTGACGTCAAACTCCGTCATCCATTTAATCAGCGGGAGAACAAGAGAGACGTCAAGTTTACTAGGTCTCACATGTTTACGTCAAGGAAGGGAGGTGACTGTCAAATACGAACAATCGTCGCCTACCTCGCATAACTGGTTTCAAACGTAAACAAGTCATAAGAAACATACAGCGTTTGTTTACGTTCGGAACTAGTTTCATACAAGAATGATCAATAGGCTGATTTGACAGCACGCCCCCCCCCCCTCAGTTTTAGGTAGGCGACGATTGTTCGTATTTGACAGTCATCTCCCCCAGAAGAAAGCTGATTTGCTTTTTACGCTTTTTAAGAAGAAAATCACACACTAAAAAAATGCAGATATGTGTCAAAAAATAAACTTAACTTAAAAACTTCAATAACAAAAGAAGCACATTTTAATATTTTTATGCTACGTTATGAGTTATTTGAAAGCTTATCAGAAATGCTAATTTTTCAGAAATGGAAATAACGGACACCACATAACAGACCACCATCGTAAAACATAAACTTTTAGTAAACGGGGCAACGCCCTAGTGAACAATTATACGAAGTTTCATGGAATGCGGAGAGGGAAACATTAAATCGATTCGTCAGTTAGCGTGGAACTGCTCAAAGTGGTCTCTGAAATTTACTTATTAGGCCCATGAAATTAACCCATGAGCTCTGTGCAGTTATCTCAATAATCAATACGAAACTAACGATTTTAAATTGGCTTACTACTTGACTAGCCCATTGGTCCCAAGCAAACGATGAACGTACCCCATTCTAGTCGAAATTCTACTACTACACAATGTTTGTTTTGATTCGCTATGAAAGTTTGACAGATAAAATGAGGGGTTATTGGTTTTTCCTATGTTTCGAGGGGTGAATCGATTAGCTTGGGACCGAAGAGAGTACCAGAGCTGAGCCAAAAAGTTGAGCACGTTATTTCGGGACCTTCTAGTCTTAGAGTTACCTCTATGGTTATCTGGAGTTGAGCCATAAGATCTCTGAATTTAATTCAAAAGATACCTGAACTTAACCCTTAAGATTTCTGTTGATTGGAGAGGCAAAGACAGCTAGACTTAGTCCTCGTAGCCTCTACAAATGACTCGTAATGCTTTGAGACTTATCTTAAAGCTTATTTCAAAGTTGACTGGTAAATAACCTTTACCAAACAGTTGAGTAACCAATCGGTCAACAACACTTGACAGCTGAAAATAGCTATTTTAAGCATTGAGTTGATTCATGGTGAATTCCCAACAGAAAGTGTGTTCCCGACTTATCTTTCACCAACGCGTGGGCAGCTTGCTCCCGCAAATTGTACTCTCTGCTATCGCGCTCGTCAAACATGATGTTCTACTCGAAAAACGGTAGCAATCGTGAGGTATTCCATCTGATTGATCGATTTTCGATACATGTAGCGGTACATTTGATTGAAAGTTATCAGAATGCTTCGTAGAAGGAAGAAAGCAAACCCGATTTCCTATATCATCAATCAATTGAACTGCTAGCTGCATTAGACTGCATCAGAAACTGCAGGTCGATTCCTCTATCAAAATAGCGGCTTTCGTTGGTAATTTCAACTACAGTCAAGATTCCTATAGTACGGTTAATAGGGACCGCACTATAGGAACCGGCATTAACGAATACACGTGGCATATGGGATTAGAGGTAATTCGGGACAAACGCTTATTGTAGGGTAATTTGAAGAGATAGCTTCCTGGTGTTTTCTGAAAAGTTATTAAACAGACTTTTTGAGAACATTTAAGATCCGGAATGTCACGAGTCTGATCCTCCGGAAGACCCAGAAAAACCTTAAAAGTGGTCAATTCATAATTTTAATCCTAGAACTGTCTTGGACTCAAAAACGTCTTATCAGAGTTAATTTGGAGTTGTGCCCTAAATATGAACCCAGAGGACCACGGGATGGTGCACCGGAAGATCCGGGACATCCGTAAAAGTGGTCAATTCATGAATCTGATCCTAGAGCTCCGTGGTTTTTTTTTCGAAACCACTCATAGACGTCTTATCAGAATGAAATCGGAGTTGTGATCCAATTATGGACCCTGGACCCCACGGTATGGTCTTCCGAATGATCCGAAACATCCGTGAAAGTGGTCATTTTATGAGACTGATTCTGAGCTTCATGTTTTTTTTTTCGAAACCGCTCATAGACGACTTATTAGAATGAATTCGAAGCTTTGACCTAAATATGGACCCAGGGGACCACGGGATGGTCCACTGGAAGATCCAGAACATACGTAAATGTTGTCAATTCATAAATCTGATCCTAGAGCTCAGCAGATTTTTTGTAATCACTCCTAGACGTCTTATCAGAATGAATTCGGATTTGTGACTGGAATATGGACACTGGATACCACGGAATGGTCCACCGAAAGATCCCGAACAACCGTTACAGTGGTCAATTAATTAATCTGATCCTAGAGCTCAGCAGATTTTTCGAAATCACTCCTAGACATCTTATCAGAATGAATTCGGAGTTGTGACTGGAATATTGAGGAATTCCAAATTCTAGTGATGGTTCTTAATTCCGGAATAGTTTTCACCGCTCTTCAGAAAATCTACGGCTTGCAGGGTTATTTAGCCTAGTGCGAATCAAAACAGATTTGATCCTTTGTGCTTCCTTATGAATGGCAAGAGACGCTTCTCAAGGCACTCTTCTGTGTAAATCGCACCGTTGATTGTTCCGGAAGTGATGAAGGGAGCGCTTATTTCACCACATCCGCAAATAGCCTGCGAGATCAGAAACTTCTTTGGAATTTTCGATAATTTCTTCTGTCAAACATCCTCCGAAACATCGAACTTAGACTTGGCAACGAAATATTCTTGCCCAGAAAGTTGACGGAAGTCGACCTTGACGTAAGTTTACACAAATAGGGGAAATGGATGTAATGTCGGCCTAAATGCCCCTAATTTGGGCCCATACATAAAGTCAGCAATCAAGTAAATTTTCAATAGCAACCAAGAATATCCATTAGTATCGTCCCAATGACGCGTTCATCTAGATAAAATTGATAATAGCAGATTTTTAGTGATGGGCCCAATCTTAGATCCGTAGGCCAACATTTGAGCCATTTCCCCTATAACGATGAAAACGTGTTGTGATGCCTTTCACTCTCAGATCGATGGAAAGTTATTACTTCAAGCAGAATTTTTGATATTATTGAGGTTTTAGGCCCTGGGATCGATAATATTTATGGTATTATTTTTTGCCAACATGAAATTGATTTTTTTGGATCGCTTCCGATTTTGACAATGTTGGGATCGAAACTCACGCGTTGATAAATCTCAACAAACGCGTATTCGTAGATGTATAACGAACTCATTTGTTCATTTCCCTCGTACAAGGTAGTGAAGACTTTCAAACGTAACGTAATTCATCTACACTGGGTTGAAGCGCTACGTAGTAGATAGATTTAGTGTGGAATATAAACAAGTAGAATCAAGTGAGCGTGAAGCGTGATAGACCGTATGTAAACAGAATCTGAATAGTTCGGGAATTTTGATATAGCTAGTGGTATAAATATGAGGTACCTAAGCTCGTTGTCGGCTCATCTCACAACCTGTGACCCACCAGGAGCTGAGTCCGGACCACTATCCGGTGGCAGCCGATGTGAGCTCATCCGTCAACCGATTCCAAGCTTCCCGACGCAACTGGGATCAGTTACAACACTGTGTCGACTCCACTGTCGACTACGGTGTCCTTCCGGAGACGCCCGAAGACGTTGACCGGTGTCTGCATTCCATCGAGGAGTTTACGGCTGACGAACTGTTGGCCTTTATCAAATCATCTAAAAACATGAAGGCCCCAGGTTTAGACAACATCCTGAATCTGGAACTCAAACACTTGAGTTCCAGATTCTACAACCATCTGGAATTGATTTTTAATCTGTGCTTCTGACTTGGCTACTTTTCCTCGTGCTGGAAGTCAGCTAAAGTCATACCCATCCGGAAACCTGGGAAAGATCCGTTCTCTCCTTCAAGTTATTGACCAATCAGCCTTCTCTCAGGGTTATCAAAACTGTTTGAAAGAGCAGTCTACCACCGGCTCCTAACATCTGCCGAAGAAAACAACTTGTTAGTCGAGGAAGAGTTTGGTTTTCGGAAAGGTCGTTTAACCGTCCACCAGCTGACTCGAGTAACAAACATTCTCCGACGGAACAAGTATGTTTCGAAAACATCTGCCATGGCGTTGTTGGACGTTGAAAAAGCGTTCGACAATATCTGGCATGATGGCCTGGTGTTCAAATTGCAGCAGTACGGTCTTCCCATCTTCCTTGTGAAGATAATAAACAACGATCTATCAGACAGGACGTCCCGAGTATCTCTGAATAGCATCACATCGGATGCGTTCAACATCGGTGCCGGGTTTCCACAAGGAAGCATCCTTGGCCCCATTCTATTCAACCTGTTCACCTCCGATATGGCGGCTCTCCCTGATGGTGGATCGTTGTATCTGTTCGCAGATGACACATCCATCGTCTACAAGAGTAGGGTCTTCGGAGCTCTGACTGCCAAACTTCAGAGGGGCCTGGACGTCCTGTCTGAATATTTCAACAGCTGGAAGATCCGTATCAACGCGGCAAAGACCCAGGTCTTTATCTTTCCACACTCTAAATCTCCCAGACTTGTTCCGTCGGAGAATAACAAGATCTGCCTGAACGGCACAGTGGTGGAATGATCCAAAGAGGTCGTGTACCTCGGGCTAACACTAGACAGCAAGCTTCTTTTCAGGGAGCACGTTGACAAAACAAAAACCAAGTGCAACATCTTGATAAGATCGTTGTATCCACTTATCAACAGGAAGTCAACCCTGTCCCTGAAAAATAAGCTTGCTGTCTACAAACAAATCATCCTTCCTGTAATCGAGTACGGTTTGCCAATCTGGGAGAGTTGCGCAAAATGCCATCACCTTAAACTCCAAAGGACCCAGAACAAGATCCTAAGGATGGTCCTAAACAGTTCCCCGCGGACTAGAAATTCTGAGATCCACTTCCTGGCTGGAATTCAAACATTAGAAGAACGGAGAGTATCCATCCTGGAAAGGTTCAGAGACACCTGTCTGAGATCAAATCATCAGATTATACGTGATCTAGCACGTTAGGTTAAGTTATACTCGTAGTTAGGTAGGTTATCACTTTTTTCAATTCAAATAAAACACATCCCCAAAGGGATATTTTGTAACCTAGTTGAAAAACGCAAATATTAAATTAGAATATCAAATTTAACAAAGATGAAGAGCCAAGTAGGCTAATCAATTAAAATGATAAATCAATGTACTACCATGGACCCAAAGGTCAGGACCAATAGCGTGGAAGGAATTTATCGAAAAATCATGGTTCTCGGTAATAGAATGGAAGTGCACGCAGTAGTAGGTTTTTTAGATTTGTGGGTAGTTATATTTTTGAGTGCATGGGGGAATGCTGTCAACAATGCTGTAAGTTTGTTTACGAACAATAGCTGACGTTTTGTTTTAACCTAACTTTTTTCCTAACCTGAACTTCAGAGCTAGGATTAATGTCATTGTTGATGTTGATAAAAATGGTATCAGTTTTATCACTTAATTGTTGGGGGTCCAACTAGAAATCATGCAAGGCGGATCCAGGTACGATCTTTGTGTAGCGAGGACCGATTGGACCAGATCTCGCCAATCAGATGATTGTCCGCGGAAAGATTGTTCAAAGGAGGATTGTCCGCATGAGGATTGTTTGAATGCGAATTGTCTGCTACCGACGAGTCAAGGAGTACGTGGAGGAAGAAGATTATCCGGAACTCTGAAGCTCTTTATATGTTCCAGGGGGAACGATACATTCGGATGTATCCTGTATCCCCATCAAATTTATCCATAAAATTCTGCTTATATATCCAGAACATCAGTCAGAACTTTTTTTCTCCAGACATCCTTATTCGATTTTTTGTCTATTTTCAGTATATCCTGAATATCCCTGTTGATCCTTCTGTCTATTCCGAAAATTCTTTCAATTCCGCTCGCATGCCGTCACATGTTGCCATATCTTTTTTGAAGCAACATGCATCAAGATGAGTGTCGTTCCCCAACGTTTTCCTTGAACGTCATTGATTGTCTCTGAAGATCTTTCCTGGAACTATCTTCCTGCGGACAGTCGTCCAGTGGACAATCTTCCTCTGATCAATCTTCCTGCGGACCAGTGTTGGAAAAGTTCACGATATTTCACGAAGTTCACCAAGGGAAAAGTTCGCGAGTCATAGGGAACTTTGATAAACTTTTCCATCACTGCTGCGGACAATTCTCTTCCTCCAAATAATCTTCGTGCGGACAATCCTCTTTCGAACAATCCTTCTGCGGACAACCCTCTTTCGAACAATCTTCCTGTGGACAATCCTCCTACGGACAATCTTTCTCCTCGACTCGTCCTCTTCCTCCGGATAATCTTTCTCCTCGACTCGTCGGTAGCGGACAATGTTCCTGCGGACAATCCTGCTGATAATCCTCCTTCGAACAATCCTCCTCCGAACAATCTTCCTGCGGACAATTCTCCTTCGTACAATCTTCTCCCGATCAATCTTCTTGCGGACAATCCTCCTCCGAACAATCCTTCGAACAACCTTCTCCCGAGCAAACTTTCTGTGGACAATCCTCCTTTGAACAATCTTCCTGCGGACAATCCTTATTCGAACAATCTTCCTGGGTACAATCGTTCTTCGAACAATCCTCCTGCGGACAATTCTCCTGGGGACAATCCAAATATATGATGTTCAAGGGCCCTGGAGCTAATGAACTATTAGATTAGATAATTAACTATTTTAACTAGTTCCGCTTTTTTTTTTGTTAGCATCCATGCCTCTCACGCCAAAGTCACGAGTTCAAAATGGCGAAACAAAAAGAAACGTGCTAAGGGATTTGACACACCTCTGCCACGGCAGCGGGTACCTCGCTTTTTTTGCTGGCGCTTTTGCTGGCAATTGACACCTTGTTTTGGTACAAATTGCTGTCTTTTGCTCTAGTACCGGGTGCACCAGGTACACTAAAAAAAACAGCTAGGTGAACCAAAAAAAAAATCGCGTGAAGGAGGTCCTTACCCTTTGGGTCCATGGTACTACCAACAATCAATACGAAACTAACGACTTTAAATTGGCTCACTACTTGACTAGCCTATTGGTCCCAAGCAAACGATTAACGTACCCCATTCTAGTCTAAATTCTAGTACTACGCAATGTTTGTTTTGATTCGCTATGAAAGTTTGACAGATAAAATGAGGGGTTATTGGTTTTTCCTATGTTTCGAGGGGTGAATCGATTAGCTTGGGACCGAAGAGAGTACCAGAGCTGAGCCAAAAAGTTGAGCACGTTATTTCGGGACCTACTAGTTTTAGAGTTACCTGTATGGTACTACTATAATCAACAGAAATAAACATATTTTACTACTACTACTCGTTGACGGTATTCTTACACTGAGATAATTATTCCTACAAATTTCATAAACTACATCGTATGAACGTATGCAAATACAGTACAGTACCGAAGGTAATCCAGCCCCGAGCTAAAAGCCTCCCTAATAAAGAAAACCTAGCCTAACTTTACAATTTTTGTTTAAAGAAATTGGAACCACCATCAATATCCAAATCAGCTTTTCTTCCTGCCACAGCTTCATTAACTCAACTGAGATCTTCTATTCCAGCTGTGTTCAAGCAAACAGGGTTGACAGAAAATTACGCTAAAGACACTGAAATCCTTGGAAAATGTAGGGCAAAACAAACAACAAAATTTCTTAAAAAATTAAAACTAATCGGTTTCATTTTCAATCCTCAGCTACCACCAATTGACGAACTGGAAAACCATTTAAAGCTGGTACTCCAGCTAGCAAAACTGTATCTATTGCTGCAGCTCCACCTTTCACAATAGCATCAGGGTCGACGACAGTTACCACAGTTACAGAAAACACGAGCTGCCTCGGAGTCTTAATTTAATATATATAATATAATAAATATAATAAATAATTGCTTGGTTTAACGGCTTTCTCAGTCTTAATATCACTCTAAAGACTACGATTTAATCTGCCCGACGCTTTAGTCATAGGTTTTAGTTCATGGTCTATGGCCGAAACGTCGGGCAGATTAAATCGTTGTCGTTAGAGTAAGATTAAGACTTAGAAAGCCGTTAATCTAAGCAAATCACTCAAGTACTAGTCGTCACCATCACTAATAAAGTAATTAATAAACTCAAACTATATTTTTCATTCATATCTTTTATGAGTTTCATACGACATGACAAATGAAATTGTTCGTAATATCCTATGATAGCTATTGTTCGTTTAAATTGAGATTCATAGTTATATGCATGAAAAATCATACGATGGCTGATTGACAAAAAAACTGACAGTTCTTCATAGTTCGGTCGTATGAAATTCAACATAAAATCTTGTCGCAAAAAATCATACGATATTTCTATGAAATTTGTTTGATTAATAATCTCAGTGTATGATGGACTGTGGAGAGAGCGGACGACCAGCAAAGTAGCACCAGCAGAAGGCGGCGGACCAACAGTAGCAAATTCGTGGAACCGTGACCGAGACTGAAAACCTCGGTCCAGTCACGACAATGGCGCAACTCGGTAAGTGCGAACCATCCTCTTTCTTGCGAGGATGCTACTGGCGCTCCCTGAGAGAGTAGAAGAAATCCCCCCCGACAGGGTAGATGAAATTCTTCCGAAAGGGTAGAAGAAATTCCTCCAACTAGGTAGAAGAAATTCCTCCGAGAAGGTAGAAGGAATTCCTCCGAGAAGATAGAAGACATTCCTTCGAGAGGGTAGAAGAAATTCCTCCGAAAAGGTAGAAGACATTCCTCCGAGAAGGAAAAAGAAATTCCTCCGACAAGGTAGAAGACATTCCTCTGAGAAGGTAGAAGAAATTCCTCCAAGAAGGAAAAAGAAATTCCTCTGAGAAGGTAGAAGAAAGTCCTCCAAGAAGGAAAAAGAAATTCCTCCGAGAAGGTAGAAGAAATTCCTCCGAGAAGGTAGAAGACATTCCCTCGAAAGGGTAGAAGAAATTCCTTCAAGAAGGTGGAAGAAATTCCTCCGGGAAGGTAGAAGGAATTCCTCCGAGAAGGTAAAAGAAATTCATTCGAGAAGGTAGAAAGAATTCCTTCGAGAGGGTAGAAGACATTCCTCTGAGAAGGTAGAAGAAATTCCTCCGAGAAGGAAAAAGAAATTCCTCCGAGAAGGTAGAAGAAATTCCTCCAAGAAGGAAAAAGAAATTCCTCCGACAAGGTAGAAGACATTCCTCTGAGAAGGTAGAAGAAATTCCTCCAAGAAGGAAAAAGAAATTCCTCTGAGAAGGTAGAAGAAAGTCCTCCAAGAAGGAAAAAGAAATTCCTCCGAGAAGGTAGAAGAAATTCCTCCGAGAAGGTAGAAGAAATTCCTCCGAGAAAGAAAAAGAAATTCCTCCGACAAGGTAGAAGACATTGCTCTGAGAAGGTAGAAGAAATTCCTCCGAGAAGGAAAAAGAAATTCCTCTGAGAAGGTAGAAGAAAGTCCTCCAAGAAGGAAAAAGAAATTCCTCCGAGAAGGTAGAAGAAATTCCTCCGAGAAGGTAGAAGAAATTCCTCCAAGAAGGAAAAAGAAATTCCTCCGAGAAGGTAGAAGAAATTCCTCCGAGAAGGTAGAAGAAATTCCTCCGAGAAAGAAAAAGAAATTCCTCCGACAAGGTAGAAGACATTCCTCTGAGAAGGTAGAAGAAATTCCTCCGAGAAGGTAGAAGACATTCCTTCGAGAGGGTAGAAGAAATTCCTCCAAGAAGATAGAAGGAATTCCTCCGAGAAGGTAGAAGACATTCCTTCGAAAGAGTAGAAGAAATTCCTCCGAGAAGGTAGAAGATATTCCTTCGACAGGGTAGAAGAAATTCCTTCGACAAGGTAGAAGACATTCCTTCGAGAGGGTAGAAGAAATTCCTTCGAGAAGGAAAAAGAAATTCCTCCGAGAAGGTAGAAGACATTCCTCTGAGAAGGTAGAAGAAATTCCTTCGAGAAGGTAGAAGACATTCCTTCGAGAGGGTAGAAGAAATTCCTCCAAGAAGATAGAAGGAATTCCTCCGAGAAGGTAGAAGACATTCCTTCGAAAGAGTAGAAGAAATTCCTCCGAGAAAGAAAAAGAAATTCCTCCGACAAGGTAGAAGACATTCCTCTGAGAAGGTAGAAGAAATTCCTCCAAGAAGGAAAAAGAAATTCCTCCGAGAAGGTAGAAGAAATTCCTCCGAGAAAGAAAAAGAAATTCCTCGGACAAGGTAGAAGACATTTCTCTGAGAAGGTAGAAGAAATTCCTCCGAGAAGGTAGAAGACATTCCTTCGAGAGGGTAGAAGAAATTCCTCCAAGAAGATAGAAGGAATTCCTCCGAGAAGGTAGAAGACATTCCTTCGAAAGAGTAGAAGAAATTCCTCCGAGAAGGTAGAAGACATTCCTTCGACAGGGTAGAAGAAATTCCTTCGACAAGGTAGAAGACATTCCTTCGAGAGGGTAGAAGAAATTCCTTCGAGAAGGAAAAAGAAATTCCTCCGAGAAGGTAGAAGACATTCCTTCGAGAGGATAGAAGAAATTCCTCCGAGAAGGTAGAAGAAATTCCTTCGAGAGGGTAGAAGAAATTCCTCCGAGAAGGTAGAAGGAATTCCTCCGAGAAGGTAGAAGAAATTTCTCCGTGAACGTAGAAGAAATTCCTCCGAGAAAGAAAAAGAAATTCCTCCGACAAGGTAGAAGACCGAGAAAGAAAAAGAAATTCCTCCGAGAAGGTAGAAGAAATTCCTCCGAGAAGGTAGAAGAAATCCCTCCGAGAAGGTAGAAGACATTCCTCCGAGAAGGAAAAAGAAATTCCTCCGAGAAGGTAGAAGACAATCCTCCGAGAAGGTAGAAGATATTTCTTCGAGAGGGTAGAAGAAATTCCTCCGAGAAAGTAGAAGGAAACCTCGGTCCAGTCACGACAAACTAGTCATTAGGTTCTGCAGCGTAATGTAACGAATGAACTCAGTGTTAATCGGCTGAACCTTTTTGACAGTTCAGTGGTATCAACCGGTGGAGACTATCGATTTTAAATTGGCTCACTGCTTGCCTAGCCCATTGGTCCCAAGCAAATCGATTAACGTTACCCATTCTAGTCAAAATTCTAGTACTACTCTATGTTTGTTTTGATTCGCTATGAAAGTTTGACAGATAAAATGAGGGGTTCGTGGATTCTCCTATGATTCGAGGGGGGCATCGATAAGCTTGGGACCGAAGATAGTACCAGAGCTGAGCCAAAAGTTGCGCACATTTCTTCGGGACCTTCTGGGCTTAGAGTTATCTCTATGGTGGTACTGTTTACAAGCACTTAGTCGTTTTTTCGAAAAAAAATATTTTAAGATTTACAAATGTTTACTTGAAAATTATCGAGGAAATGCGCGGTGAAAGAATGTTGCTCGTGGACATTACAGAACTGTGGTTTACATCTCACTGCAGTCTGAAAAATTATTGAGAAAATATGCCCAAGAAATAAATGACAAAGTCCACGCACACAGTACCACTGAACAGTCATCAGATTGAGTTTAACCCCGACGGTGAAAAACCTTATTGCGGGCGACGGTAATGTGGTATTTACATCTGTGTGGATTTGCTAGCATTAATGAACTTGCACTGTACTAAAAAGAAACCAGCATAATGTAAACAAGGCGTCAGCATCTAGCTGCATGAGATTTCAGGAACAACTGAAATTCGTACTAGTTGGTTGAGCTGGTGAAGTTCGTGAACTAGCCTAAGTGTGAACAGCCCATAAATGTTCCAAACAGGCACTGGCGGCTGCAGTATATTCAATCAGATCAACGCCCTGTACTGCCACATCAATCCAGCTGCCACTGTTCTGTTAGTGTCGTCATGTCCTGCCCGGAAGCGGAAGGATGAAGTTGTAGAAGATGGAGATATTTTATTGTGTCATCTGAACGTGAAGAAGTTCATGGATTTCGGATACGTCGTTCAGCTTTCGGCATCAGACTTGCGCCCGGGATGAGCTGTGGGTCAACACTTGTCCGTTGTGTGAGAAAACGGATCCCCATGCAATGCGGTTGGTTGAATATTTGTTTACGCTTTGGGGTCATGGAATAATCAAGCTTAGACGCCAAATTTAAACCTTTTCAAATTTTGCATCCCTCATCAATCACCAGGCTTGATCACGCTTGTCAATTGCAGTGAGGTCTCAATGTTCCCTGCACCCTTGACGGGCTCGTTATTACATCATCCCTGCCCGTTGCCGAAAAGATTGACTATTGAGGAGTTAATAGAATAGACTTCAAAATCCCTCATCCATTGTTAGGCAGCACCTTTCAATGCCTTCTTGTCTAGTTAGTAGGTATCCTACCGTCGGGCGTCCGAAAAAGGTTAACGAGGATAGATCACATGCCAGCTGCTCTGTGCAATTTGTATTGTTCGCCGAGCCGGCTTTGTTCTTTACACACATTTTTGGTCTACGCCAAAGCAAATCTGTATGAAAAGAAATGGGTGCGTTCAAGGTACCACCTCTGTTAACTGTCAATTACCGCACGTACGCGTACGATTGCGTTTACTTGCTAACGTGTGATCTCTCCTAGTTGTCCGTTTGTTTACTTCTCTCTACAAGGTGTCAATTTTTGCTTGTTTGCTTTGAAGGTAACTTCCGACGACGGAATCGGAAGTCTCGCAAGCAGCACTGTTATTCAAACCAAGCCACCAGCCACTCCCGATCCGATCGTTGACCTCGACCATAAGTCCCATCATCATCGCCGTGCAGCAATCGGCGATCGTGACTTGGCAGAACGAAGAAAGATGTCTTCCCATCATCAACACAGCACACACAACATGTCAAAAAGGGAAGACGCGCGGAATGGTATGGTATGGTATTCTAATGTGAATGTCATCTTCACGACGAGCAGCTCGTCAGAAGTCCATTTTCCTGAGGAGTGCTGCTGTTTGCATTAAGTGGAATGCAGAGAAGATCATTTCACCACCGGTGCAAACTCAATATTGACCCTGGCCAGATAAAATATTCCCAATCACACACACTCACACAATCTATTGTTGATCTGTTTGCTCGATCGCACGAGGAGGAGAGGGAGGAGAAAGGCCGGTAGCGAACACGAACCAATAAGTGCCCCCGACCTTCCGTTAAATAAAACAGCAATGACTTCGACGACGACGACGACGGATGAATACAGCACTCAGGTATTTTTGCATACATTTTCATAAATTTGTTATTGTTCGGTTTAATGAACTTCTTCTTGGTGCTCTAGGCGAAGAGACAGAGGATTCTAATGATGCTCCTCCTCGCACAGTTGGCACAAGGGAACGCAAATAAAATGCGCATGCTCTTGTAGCCTATTCCAACTGCACCGTTCTGTTTAACATATGCTCACTATGGTGATTGGATGGCCACAGAATCGAATGGCTTCCGCTTCAAGTGCCCATAGAGATATTGACATTGAGAAGAAGAAAAGGAAAGAAGATTCTCTCAATTACAGCGAAAACGCATAGTTCTGCGCGATTGGACACAAATGGCATCAAATGGGTACTTGGCATTCGACAGGCTATGGATTTATGGCTTCCTCAAACCCCCTCGCCGCCCACCGACGTCAGGACCCCACTAAGCCCAAGGGGTCAAGATTCTCCGGGCGGAATGTCCATCCAAAGTGTTTTAAAAGCACTCCATAGTCCATGGGAACATGTGACATAACTCCAGTCGCTAGCGGTTGATAGCCCTGAATCTAGGTCAACGCAACTCGCCGTGCGGTGGTCAACACGGATTCCGCTAATCGCTAATCATCAACAATCTAGACCGTGCAGTGTGTCATACCCGTTCGTTCGTTCGTTCGGTTGATATGAATCGTGCGTCAAGTCCCCCCAAGTCGGTCGCTCGCCGGAGGACAGTTGTTAAAAGATGGTTGTCATTTTTTTTCTCAACTGCGAGCAATTCTTTCCGCATGTTGCGATTTTTCAATGTTTCTTCATCTTCCTCTGCCCCAGCTCGATCAAGTTCCCACCGACGACGAACGCGTGTAAATTATTAATGAACCTGCTCTCGGATCGGAGCCATGAGGTGTGTCTCCGTTCGATCGTTGACAGTCACGCAAGTTTGATTAATTGTCACTTTTAGCCGATCGCATTCTAGTACTGCACTCGATGGCGGCGACCTAGTGTGACACATTCCACCCTCTCTTGGAGGCATTTTCTCGCTTCGCTTACCTTCTTCACTCCGCTGCCGGGTCGTCGCGAGTGGATAGCGTGACATAATAATGACGTTTAAGAGCGGTTGAGGTGTGCAATGTTCGCACACCAATTTGCGCCTGGTTTGCGATCTGTTGCGATCGCTCCTTACCGGGAATCTTGATCGTCATCTGGTTGGTGGCAATGGAGGAAATTTCTAAATGAAATTGAAATCATTTACAATTTACGCGTTGTCATGGCGGTTGGTGCAACCCCAGTAGCCGTTACAGCTAGCACACCACCGGGTGAAGGAAAGCGTGAATTTATAAGCGTGTGAACGAGCTCCGATAGAGATAGCGATTGCCTGTTGAGGCTTTCTTCTGCTTGGTTTCGTTCGATTTATGGACGACGACGACGAGGGATGGAGAATACTGACATCGAAGACAGCGATGCGATAAGAAGTGCAGTTTCGCCAGATGTTGTTGCTGAATCAATCCGGATCTGCCGATAGGTACGTAGCAAGCATTGCTTTCTCTCACTTGCTATAAAAAATATTTTTTTCGGAATTACGAAATCATTGTATGAGGTTGTAAAGTTTGCGTTTGACACATAACACTTGTCAATATTGCTTTCAGAGTGTAACAATTAGCAATTTTACGATTCGTGAGCGCTCACTCTGAGACAATCGCAGATTGTGACGCTCTGAAAGCGAAATTGACAGGTTTTATGAGTCAAACACATACTTCGGAACCTCTTCTTGTAACTTACAACTACTAGTTATTATTGTAACATCCAATGATTTCATCATCCTGAATAATATTTTTTTATATAGTTTGCATTTTGCATGACACATTATTTAATAAAAAAAACTAGAAAATCGAACAAGGACATTCTGAGTTATTAAGTTTTATATTTATTTTTAAATTTACTAAAACTAGTTTAGAGTGTGATGTTTACACGTGAAAAATATCGTCACAATCTGTCAAGTGGTTATCGAGATGGCTTCCAAGCAAAAAGTGCTTCGACAAAAAACTATGGGAGCCGTCGTGGAAAATCCAGGCTAGTTCCACAGGTGGATCGCGAAACAGTTTGAAATTGACAATTCGATCGTGTCCCGGGTGGTAAAATCGTTCAAGGAGACCCGGACGACCCAGCGACGAGCTGGCAGCGGAAGAAAAGCGAAGACGACCGACCCCGTGAACGCGAGGAAGCCGAGGGATTACTTCAAGCGCAATCCGATCCTTTCGATTCGGGTTTGTCCAGCAGACAATGAAGCGGGCCAGACTTCATGTCTTCAAGGTAAGGATGGCGTCTAACCGAATCGATAAACAGAATACGATGGCCAAATCCCGCGCCAGAAAGCTGTACCGCGAGTGGTTAGTGCAGCCGAAATGCATCGGAATGGACGACGAGACGTACATTAAGGCGGACGCCAAGCAGATCCCCGGCCTGGAGTTTTTCGTCGGCAAGTCCCACCTGGATGTTCCGGAGAAGTTCCGGAAGAAGATGGTCGACAAAATTTTCCAAGAAGTACTTAGTGTGGCAGGCGATCTGTGGGTGCGACAAATTCAGCAAGCCGTACATAACGACCGGCACCATCAACGGCCAAATCTATAAAGAAAAATGCCTCCAGAAGCGCCTGCTGTCCTTCCTCCGGTCCCAGGTGACACTCTGTTTTAGCCGGATCTGGCATCGTGCCATTACGCGAAACCGGTTATGGAGTGGTACAAAGTCAACGATGTTGGTTTTGTGCCGAAGGAGGCAAAGCTGCCAAACTCGCCAGAGCTTCGTGCAATAGATAAATTCTGGGCGATTATGAAGGGCAAGCTCTGGAAAACAGGGAAGGTATTCAAAAACAACACAGATTTGAAGAAAGGGTGCATGAAAGTGTGTAAGAAAGATGGCGCAAGTGTTGAACAGGATTTGATGGGTAGCCTAAAGTCCAAGATGCGGGCATTTAGCCTAGGAGAGAAGGTTGAATAAACCAACTGTTCCAAAACATAGCTAACATGTGTTTATTTATTTCCTGAGAATTTCAAAAATATCCAACAAAAAATGAATTTTTGGTGATCATTTTTTCCTGTTGCATTTTTTTCAAGTACAGTCTTTAAAAACGTCAAAGTGATCCGATGCCAGCGCTGCGATGAGTAGTTCGTGGCCGGCGCCGGTGGTGTAGTGGCAAGCGTGACTGCTTTCTCACCCCAATGGGTCTGGGTTCAACCCCAGCCGAGGTCGGTGGGATTTGTCTAAGGCATAAACATCTCTGGTCACGTCTTCTTTCGGAAAGGAAGTAAAACCGTTGGTCCCGGCCCATGGCTGTTGATAAATGGGTGCGATATCCTACGCAGGTGTGGAAGCTGCCTTCCTGCACATTCGAATGCCGTCAATGGATGGCAATCGATGTCCTTTGGTGATTGGCACTAGATTGCGGAACAGAGACCGGCGTTAAATAAAGGAAAGAAGAAGAAGAAGAAGGAGAAGAAGAAGCGTAGTTCGTGGAAACGATAATATTCAGATCAATCGTTGAATGCGTGAACGATGATTCAGAATGAAGCGCTACGTCTGTTTGTCTGTGGAGAGATTCTTACGCAAATACACACCATGGAATGCACTGACTGAAGCGTGTCATCTGCTCCTGCAATTTGGCAGCGTCAAATTGAAACGATTCTGCAAGGCATCGAGGTGTAAACTGCGTCCATGGACGCGCTGCATTTGCAACGGCTGGAGGAAGTCATGCGCAGGCTGAGTTCTTATGGTATTCGGAAGACATGCGAATTCTCCACCGATACAATCGGATACTGTGGGTAGAATAGGATGGTCTAAAATGCAAATTAGATTCGGCACAGCTTGGGCACATCCATCGGGTTACCTTTGGCACAATCTCGTAGGCATTGGATTGTTATAAATAAAATGGGAGCACTGCTCAACATATGTCATTGAAATTGTTCACAACATTACGTGCTGTTTGACTGTATATTCAGGAACATCCTATAATTGAATAAACCAGAGGAACTCAGACCAGCAGTTCACTTCTCGGTTCACTTATCGATCTAAATATGAAATGTAGGTTCTAGAGTGAGCTCAAGTTTAACAGACCCCCAGTGGGCAGTTAATCAGACCCCATTAGTACCCTTAATACTAATAATACTGCAAATCAAACAAAACAAACTAAAGAAGTCTATTAATCATCTTCTATAGTCGGTCTCCAACAATGTTTCCCACCGGTTCCAACTCTTTCCGGTCGCTGATACTCCGTTTATATTCACATCATGAAAGGCTAGGTAGGCTATGAGAGCATTATAAAACCCTAAAACACAGAACTTTTATTATCATATGAACACAAAACACCACAATTTTGCACACACCCCACTTCCCGCGTCATTCACAATTCCATTTTTGCATGCGATTTCAAACCAAAACATTCAAGGTGTCAGAAATACCGGGTTGCCACGATGGGTATTTTACAAACAATCGCAGCTATGACCGGCACAATCGGTACACCTGCGGCACACTGACAAAAAAGATGACCCAAGATTGGTGTGCGGAGTGACCTACCCCTTGCAAATACTCATTTCAGCTAAAACAATGTTTTTTTTTAATTATGAAATAATTAGATACTATGATCATATTTTGAATTGGTAGGATACAAGAAGAGGTTGCAAAGAATGTGTTTGACATATTAAACCTGTTTATTTCACTTCATGAGAGTCACAATCAGCGATTTTTCACACATTCACTCACTCACTCACTCACTCACTCACTCACTCACTCACTCACTCACTCACTCACTCACTCACTCACTCACTCACTCACTCACTCACTCACTCACTCACTCACTCACTCACACACTCACTCACTCACTCAGCGATCAGAAAATCGCTGATTGTGACTCATAGAAAACAAAATTTACAGGTTTTATGTTTCAAACGCATACTTTGTAACCTCTTCTTGTAAGTTACTAGTAAAACATGTCATCATACCATCTTTTGGTTTTATTATTCCGAAAAACATTATTTTAGCTAAAATGAGTATTTGCAAGCTTGGCTAGAAGGTCGATTTTATTGGAGTTCAGTGAGGTGAAAATGCCAGAATAGAGGAAGAGAAAGAGCAGTGGAAATTTTCATCCGCAAAAGGGTCTGGCTAATTACTTCCACCATCAGTTTTTGCCAGATATTCGAGCTCTCCGGAGCAAGCAAATATCGTCAGAGTAGAGAGAAAGGAAGAGCAGCGGAAATCTCAGCACAAAAATATTTTTGATGCGGTTTTTGGATTGACTTAGGAGAAATGACGGCTTCGACATTTCTTTAGCTATTATCGTCAGGGAGTAAATGAAATCTTTGAGCGATGCTCTGGAATATGATGCACCTTCATACAATAAATCAGCGCTCAATGGCAAAAGCTACCCCCTGACGATAACAGGTAACTCCTTACGTAACTTTATAAATATTCTCAAGCCTCTTAAAAAAGAACTTTTTTTTTTCTAAACAATTTCAAAAACCGCATTCCAGGGAATCGCCCTCAATTTATCAAAAGGCTAATTACAATTCACGTTTTAGTGGCATGCATTTCGATATTTATTTTAACACACATCCCGGTATCAAGTCAAAACTTTTAGGGATCAAATCTTCCCAAAAGTTTGATCAAGTGTGACCAACTCCTCGGGGATCAAGTGATACAGATGCTGATTGAGACTACCACACACGTAGCTAGACATCTGCACATAGCAGTGGGCTGTCCTTGTAGGACGACTCGAGCAAGTCCCACAGTCATAATTATACTCAACTTGTCACCGTATGAAGGGCCAAAAACGGAAGCAGTGACACTTACACGAAACACACAAGGGGATACAAGAATCTCCCTCCAACAATCAAGATCATACAATCAGAAGTGGAACGAGCTATCGTTCTGAAGGATGCTCCTATAAGTGGGGAGAAGAGCTCGCCTTCTATCCGTGAAATGTTAACGAAACGAAGTTAGCAATCCCACTCTCGTTATACAAATTGATCTAACGAAACCAATTCAATGTTCCAAGAATCATCTGTTTTGCATCGAAGGGATTAACTCCGAGAGAGCGTGTCTGCCCTCAAACCCAGTGTGAAGCCCTTTCTGTAGTTTGGGTAGTTGAAAAGTTGAATTCATACTTATTTGGGCTTCACTTCACGATTTTCACCGATCATAAGACGTTGGAATACATTTTTGGAGGTAAGCATCAAGATGACGTCGAGCAACTACAAGGGCAGAAGGATGGGCGCTACGGTTTCAGCCGTATGATTTCGATACAAAGCATATAGCTGGAGCTTAAAATATTTCGGACATATTATCACGGCTGAGCTCAAATTCTGACCCGCCATTTGATGACAATGCAGAGCACTACCTTTGTTCGATTCGTGAGGGAGCATCGCATTCGACATCAAGCCTTTTCGAAAGAGTTAGGTGTCACCAGTGGTATTCTAGTACGAGGCGAAAGGATCGTTTTGCCGACTGAATTGAGGCCAAAGGCATTAGATATTGTACATTGGGGTCACCGCCAGAACGACTTCATAGAAAGGAGATACCTGAGCGTGCGTGGCAGGAGATCGCGATAGATTTTTTACACGGTGAAGGAGTGTGCAACCTTCGTGGTTGAAGTAGATTATTAAAGCAGAAATCTACTACAGCAGCTAAAACCATTGATGCTTTAGAGGACATTTTTGCAGAACATACGTATCCGGAAACTATTCGCAGTGACAATGGGCCTCCATTCTCCAGCGAAGAGTTTGCGAAATTTTGTTCTAGTAAGAATGTCCGGTTAGGATAGGACTCTTCCGTACTGGCCCCAGTCGAATGGGCTGGTTGAGCGTCAGAACCAGGGAACACTGCAAACACTAAGAATAGCAAAAGCACCCAAGTCTGACTGGAGAAAGGCAATTAAGGAATATCCCAGGTAACAATTTGATGCTTAACAAGTGTTGGTTAATCGATTTCAATTCAGCCTTAGATTGAATAATTGCTGTACATAGACCACGTTAACCTTTGTCCAGCTTTTAAACATCTAAATCTGGTGATTTAAATCAGCCAAAAGCTTAACAGTAAAAAACATTATAAGCTTTTTAAGGCATTAAATAACAGTATTTTCCAACCCTTGTTAAGCCTTCTAGTTTTATTTCAAAAATAATAATGGCGGACCGCTTCATATCTTATCTTATGCATTTATATGGAACTGCTTTAACTTGTTGCTGACTAATTGGATTAACATATTTGTTAATATAAGTCTAAACATTACCTTTGCATTTCGGGATTCGAACCGGCAGTCGCTGATTCATAGGCGTCAACCATACCTACTGGGCCATTTAGGCATATGTGAGGTAAAAGATATGATCATTAACTTGAAGCATGTCAAATTTAAGTTGAAAAACAGCAACCGGAAGAGTATTATACAGCAATGCAGAATTGTAAGCAACAACTGATGACAGTTAAACATTCCTCTCATTTTCAAGTGCAGTTAACACAATGTGGACAGAAGGGTGTGATTTATTTTGATGGTCATTTGGATGCTAATTTAGTACCATAATTGAGTAATATTTTTGGAATGCGGTCTGAAACTTCAGTAAAATATAACAGACAAAATACAGGATCATAAATGTATACTTCCGACGTCGTCGCAGCCTACATCTACCTGGAGTTATTCCCCTTTTTCTTGTCTCTACTGCTGCCACTGCCTGTTAATAGAAAGGTAGGCAGTGAATTTAGTAGAACTAAAATGCCGGACATGTAACGAGTGACACAGACACTGACGACATTTAACAAATCAAGCTATCAAAACATGTGTTACGCATTGCTGATTTGTGGAGTTGCGTTAAGCTTAAATAAGGCTTGTTCAAGCTTTGGATCAGCTAACCTATTGAGGTTGGATTATGGGGATACAATTCGCTTCATGCACTATTAACCAACTATATATTCAGCCTGATGTTAATCAGCTTTGTACACCTTAAATCAACCAATAATCAGCTGCTGTTCTTAATGTTCAGTTTGAATTGTTACTTGGGTAACTGGGCAACCAGTGAAAGATCTTTTGCCATCATTGCGAACTGATCCTCATTGGCAATGGGAAGAAGGAAAGAGATGCGATCGAGAAGCTAAAAGGAAAGAAGTATGCAGACCTACGGCGACATGCAAAGCCCTCAGAAATAAGTGAAGGAGATGCAGTTGTTCTTCAAAACTATCAACACGGTAAGCTTGAACCGAAATTTAAGTTGGATACGTTCAAAGTCAGGAATGATGAAGGAGTAACATTACGACGGTGTGTCACACATCTAAAGAAATGGCCGGGATCAAGCAAATCAGTCAACAGCCAACTTGAATCTCTTCCAGACGGAGTTAAATTCATCTCTACCGCTACAACCAGGATCAGCATCATACCCATCATCATTACCAAAAGTAACAGGGGAAAGTAGCTCTAGTACGCAGCAGAACTCGCTAAAGAGAACCAGAGAGAATTCACCACAGTCAACTTCAGATCATCGAGTTAGAAATAGAGAAGTTCCTCGTCGATACGTACAATCTGTAGCTAAATTGAAGTTATTTTCGGACTAGGGGATAGATGTAGCGATGTAGAGATGAGCTCAGGAGTGTAACAATAAGAAGGATTCGGGAAAGAGACAGGGAGAGGTAGAGTAGGAGAGTGAGGCCGGATTGATTGACAGATTGCATACTGTGAGTCAGAGGCCAGTTGATTGTGAGTGACGCTGCGAAGCAGGACGTGCGGTTTGAGTAAATAAATGAAGTGAAATATAAATGTTTGAGTATGCATCAGTAATCATTTTTTTTTAATAATTCGTTTATTTTTCCATGCTCATTTGCTGTAGCTTTGCGGAGCCGATATTCATTGTTTAGATAACAAAATTACTTAAAACTAACGTTAGTAAAGCGGGGGCCGATTACTCGCGGCTATCTCGGGGTTAGGGGTAACAAATTGTAACAAATGGATGGAAGGGTAGGGATTGTGAACACAAGGTTTGGAGAGCAATGTGCTCTTGATCTCGAACTAGGCGACACTCTGATGAAAAAGACAAACATGGGGGTACACCGATGGGCAGCTAACAACTTGAGGGAACACAAGATGACACTAACTACTAAATCCTCAAATCTATCCGTTTTAAAAACCCATAAATTAAATTCAAATAGTCGAGGTCTCGGCTCATCAAGACATCTCTAACGGGTATCGCGGGTTGTTTTCCTCGGGCCCTGAGGGATGTGGATAACTCAGATCTGGCAACACGGTGTAAGGTACACGACCAAACAACATGCTCGATATCGTGATAACCACTGCCACACGCACATAAATTGCTGCCTGAGAGCCCAATTCGATAGAAGTGCGAGTCTAACGAGCAGTGATTGGACATAAGCCTTGATATAACGCGCATAAAGTCGCGGCTCATGTTCAACCCTTTGAACCATGGTTTGTTCGACACCTGTGGGAGAATAGAATGTAACCATCTTCCCAATTCACCATCATTCAATTTTTGTTGCCTGATGAGGACTTGCTGGCGAGCAATGGAGAAAAATTCGTTGAAGGCGATTTGTCGAGTCCGCTTTCTCATTACACGGAATTGAGCAATGAGATGGGACCCAAGCTAAGATGATAGTATAGGAGCAGTTAGATAAAGCACTCAGTTTAGATCGTATTTCAGGCAGTAAATACGAGGAGTGCTTCATCGGCCTCATTGAACGAATAGCTAAGACTATCCGTAAAAATGAAATAATGGTCAGAAGGTAGTGAGGCAATTCGCTCTACTGCGTAAAATATAGCTGCGAGTTCCGCAACGTATAGGGTAACCAACTGATTTTGGACTCCTAGAGGAAGTGAGATCACGTTTATGTCAAAATAATATTATTTGTTTATTATTATTATGCAATTTACATGCGGTTGTGTTCGAAAGCTACTCATCTTGGATGTAAAATGTCACTAGATGTTTTATTTATTGATATATACTCGAAAAATAATTCTTTTCACATCATGATATTCACATATTTTGGACCCTTCCACTTGATTTTGGACAGTGTCCATAATATATTTTGGACACACTGAATGGGAACGAATATATTTTGGACATGCTGAAGTTCTTTCAACCTATGAGCCTAAAATTAATTACGACGGTTACTTCTTCCTATCTCGCATTTGTTAGGTCCGTCTAGGTGGGAAAATTTTCAAAGAAAGTGCCGTAAAACGGGGTGAAATTGATCAGCGGGGTGAATTTGATCGCCCCGGTATGCATAAAAGTTAACCCACCGTTACTCGCGCTGTTGTACTTTGTACAACACATATGAGTTTTCCATTGCCATTTTGTTGCTGCCAATCGATCTGAAACCAACTTGTATTCCTCAAAAAACTTATTTTGAACTAAAAAAGCTAAACTTTGATTACAATTAACCCCCAAAATGCGGATAATAGAGAAAATGTAAATGGAAACCGCGTAAACGGTGTCCATACTACGTGGGATTGACTTAATTGGTTACAACATGGAATATCTCGAGATCCTGACCAGATAGAAAGTTACTGTCTTCGGCAAAGTTGTTCAGAAGGTCAAAGCCTATTTCTAAGTGTACAATAGTTCAGAATTATCTCACTTCGTGGTGCTAGTATACATGTGAAATTCTCGTGTATAAAATATCTCTAGATCCTGACCAGATAGAAAGTAAATGCCTTCAGCAAAGTTTGTAGAAGATACTTTTAGTCTAAAGTTTCAATTTCAGGCTCAAAACATATCATTCCACCTAAATCTGCATTCTGGACCACTGTGCAATGATAACACTATGTCAGCAATGGAAAGTAATAATGATATAATCTTCTTCCCTTTTTTCATGACAAACGGCCTTTGTAATATAACTAGCTCGGGCCGGTATAAGGAAACGACCAAATTTCTTGCAAGTTGCTTCAGGAAGTAAATCCGAAGATGATACATGTGTGTTAATAGGAATTTGGTTGTTATGTCTTTTCTCGATTCCGATCAAGCTATGTCCTCAATCGTGTATATTACAACAAACCAAGTAAGCAATATATCATTATCATTCTACAACTCCGATCAAGCTATATAGATTAATTCTCCCCAAACAGAGGTTTCAACTCGTTTAAACTTGTAATATACTTCATAATATGGCAATGTTATGTGCATCAATAGAAAGTAGACATTATTTGTTATGTTTTCCAGTTAAAAGTTATGAATAAAAGCACAACTATATGCTACTAGAAGCAACATTCCTTCCCTAAAAACAGCGAACCTCCTTGGAATGGGTCAATAGATCAAATAAACAGCAGCAATCCAATGATTACATTTTATTCTACTTATTCAAAGATTTGTTGATGAACATTTTCTGCTGACTAAGTTCAAAGTAGTGAAATCATAGAAACTGCTGTCTAAAATATATTTGATGATCAAACTGATAGCAATGTAAGTTTTAGTTTACCATCAATCTAGACGAATGATTGTGGTAAACTACCGATACAAAATCTTGCTAGTTTTCATTTTTCATTTTGCAGCGTTTGGTGGGGCAATGGGAGCGCAAGTAAATCCAAAGCCAAGGATAAAGGAAGGGTAATGGCTGAATAGTCTATGCGGACCACTTGAACGCCATGGGAAAAGGAAGGGATTGAAGAGGTCGGTTATTGGGGGGTTTTGAGGAAATGACACATAGTACTAGATTTGTGATGCAAAATTTAATGAAACCGAAAATCCATCTCCCAATGATTCATCCTTTCACATATATACCAAATTGATATTTTAAAGCAACCATCAAAATAAACAGACAATATATGAAAAGGCTAGTTGCCAGTTTCTTTAAAGGCTAGTTGCCTCCCTAAGCGAACCCCCCGCATCCAAATTCTTTTGTTAATCTACTACTATTACTATTATTATTACTATTAGGCTGTCTAAATTTTCTTATTTAAGTTTGTTTGATGATTATGATATCTCATTAGTCTAATTTAATAAATAATTGAAATCTCTAATTTACCTAATCAATCATAACTCATGCTTTATTAAGTACCTAAATTGCTATGTAATCTAAAATTGAACATGTTTCAAGTAATTTTGACTTTGATCTATATTTATTATATCTTAAATCCTCCCAGGTGACACCTTTAAGTGACTAAAATGCTTCACTTTGAAATTAGATTCCTAGCTGATTTTTAAATTATATAGGGTATATGCTCCAACTACGCTCACACGTTTCCACTATGTCGTCCCATAAAATTACGTATGGATATGTCACAATAGAAGCACGCCACAGTGGAAATCCCGAGCCATAGTTCAAACATTTATCCCAAATCAAAATGAAGCACATATAAGATTAGTTACAATACCATGTACAAAAATGGTGTTTAACATTGTTCCCTGAGTTTTGCTTCAATGAAAACAACAATGAAAGCTTGTCACGCAAATAGAAGGAGCACTGTTGGGCACTTTCTGAAATATTTCAATAGTATAATTCCCTTGCAAACCCAAATAAATCTATCTGCGTAAAAATAAATAAAATAAGAGTGATTTGCGGCAAAAGCCGCCAGTATCACACCCAACGTCAGTGCCTATACGTAAGCGTACTACAACGCGGCTTTCAAACAAAGGAGTAACAAGTGTGATACTATCACTTCACACTTCACACTCGTCACTAGTCTCTTATGCAATGGTTCATCAGAGAGAGGAAGCTCAGTAATCGTCATCGCTGCTCATGACGCTATTCTGTCACGGCATGAGCCAGCGATGCCGAACCTAAACCAACCGTCTCCAACGCTCCACTATGAAGCATAAGATTAGGCCCGCCCACCAGGTTAAAAACTAGCCAAGGGGTGGGTACAAAATCTTGCTAGTTTTTCAAAGATCAATAATAATATTTTCACAAGGGATCTGATGGCACCTACAAACCTTGAAATTACAGCTTCTAATAATCATTGATGTTTATGAGATAGTGCGGTAAGAGGCGTGTGTGTGTGTGTGTGTGTGTGTGTGTGTGTGTGTGTGTGTGTGTGTGTGCATGTGTGTGTGTGTGTGTGTGTGTGTGTGTGTGTGTGTGTGTGTGTGTGTGTGTGTGTGTGTGTGCCTGTGTGTGTATGTGTGTGTGTGTGTGTGTGTGTGTGTGTGTGTGTGTGTGTGTGTGTGTGTGTGTGTGTGTGTGTGAAAATTTACGAAAAATCTAAGGCCACCGGTGGGATTCGAACCCACCACTCCCATTCAGTACACGGGTGCATTGCCAATTATACAACGGTGGACCTGGACAATCGTTCTCTAATACACAACAATCGTCTATTATCGGCGATATGTGCTTGTACCGCAACCACTCAGTATCAGTTATATCATAGTCATAGACTCATATAATTGAGTAATAGTTGCCACCATCAAATCCGACAAATGTTGCCCTGCCAGAGGTGGACAAACCAGTGTTGAGGTATGGAGATTTTCGAAAAAATCGTCGATTTCTCTTCAAACCTTGCTTCTAGCGGTGAGAAAATTTCTACATTTTGTTCTTTTTATTAATAGGGCTTAGATCTAATTTTGGGTCTACTAAGCACAAAGCGCTCTTTCGTGCTTTCACGAGAGTGACGTTTATTGGATCCGTTTCTTTCAACGGCTGTGTTTTTTTGAAACCAGCAGTTGTAAGTGTGCCTGCGAATTGCATTGCCTCCTGGAAGGCCGGTTCACCGTGTTAGGATGTCACGCTTTCATCGTGTAGTTCTATCGAGAGTCTTTCAGAGACGATAGTTTTTGTTTAAGAGCAGAAGGATATAAATCGTCCTCTAATCTCTAGATAGAGCTGAAATTAGGGCGTAGAAGCTTTTGTAAGCGGTGCCTTCTCTTGATGATTTCTCGGAAACCATGGCGCTCCCTGGCAAATCGACATCACCATCGAGTAGAGGAAGACTTCTCCTACCCGATGGATATGATATTTTGAGTAGGCGTGCCTTGAATTCCGAGAAATCAGTGAGATAAATCGTTGTTTACAGGGGCTGTTGCGCCCTAATTCCAGCTGTATCTAGATATATGGGAGCTCTTCGAAATCGCCGTGAAGTCATGGATTCCTTTGCAACATATCGAGTGAGATCTTTCCTTTATTGTTCACTTAACATCCATTCCATTATTATATGACACATTATATGCTGGGTATGGAACGGTCCAACCAGGGCACCCGATTGAAGCGATTTGGATGGGGAGAGTGGAATTGCCAACTTCCTGTCGTTAACAGATCGTGAATTGAAGACGGGCTTTTCTTCTCCACTCATTGGGACATCCCCTAGTGCGATGGCTGGTACATTACCGGGTTGTAGCATTTTATTGTTGGAATGAGATTCTCTTTGATCCCGCGGACTAAGCGATAGTGTCTTTGGTCCTTCATACAATGGTAAATTGAATAAAATAAGGTGTTGTGCTTGATTAAGGGGGGAGTACACTTTGATTTTTCAAAAAAATGCATTTTTTTGGCTTAAAATGTTCCTTGGGATGTATACTTTAATTTAGAAAACACTCCAAGTCCGCCAGAATATTCCTTACCGCTTTACGAAGCGATTTCCTAAAACATGTACCGGCGCGCTGAGAGAGAAATTTTATCTTTAAACGCATTTATCTCTAAACGGGGTTTTTCAAACTGGCGTTAGAAATAACTCTAACCAGTTATCATCAAATTTGGATATCGTCTAGGTTTTCTTGTTCAAAATTAAATTCTGCTTAGAAATACGTATCCACATTTTCGATTTTGTCAAAAATGGATTTTTAATCCACGATTTTGTAAGCATTTTTAGGGTGAAAAAATGGACTTTTTTTTCCTAAGGCCACAACTTTTGAAAAAATTAATTTAAAAAAAATCGGAATACGTATTTCTAACCCAAATTTCATTACTAATCAGGATTTTTTTTCGATTTATGTTCCAGGATCACATGGAAAGGAGTATTTTCCCACGACGTTTTCCGACTTCCGCGTGAGGACGCCCGCGCGATCTGGTGCACCGGCCACGGGGAGACGCCAATCGAGTTAAAAAAAAATACAAATTGTAGTTCGAAGGATGACTAATAAATGGGTTATAACATATTTGTCCTCCCTGAGTGTTTTATTGCTTAAAAAAATTAACGAAAATGCCTTACTTTTTGGACGTTCAAAGTGTACTACCCCCTTAAGTCGTACGAGGTGGACAGTCCACTGTCTAATGGTTGTGCCTGCAACAATAAGTAGTTTCCTTTACATACATAAGTTACATACATACTAAGCACAACGCGCTCTTTGCCTCTATTTATCAAGCAAATTTTTTCACAAAATAGAATTGTTTTACTGCAAATGCCTTCTCAATGTACTTACCTTTCCATACATACCGCAAGATTTGCTAAAGAGAAATAAATTATTGAGATATTTTTAAAAATCTAACACTGCTTCTTGACCCCAAACTCGGCCTGTGGATTCTAAATTAGGCCTAATGCCAAACGCCATTGAATTTATTTCGGCCTGTCGGATGAAGATAAAAATTGATTCGGTCGGAGCGCTTCGTTTGTTTTTGAGAAAAATAAGTGTAAACATACGTATCACGCGGTTTCATTGATTTCGTTCGGTAGCTTTTGAACTAAGGTATCGTACCAAACGCATAATTGACTTGTCTGAAACAATGGATTTATTTGATGTTTTCTGCTCGATAGGCCCAAAATGGGCGATTAGGCCGAAGTAGTGCTCTACCCTAGTGTAAATTTTTAAATATTTTTAATTAAAAGTGGATTTTGCCATGCATTCTCAAGTCGATTTTGCTCGCCTTTAGGTGATGAGTGGTGTCAGAAGCAGCATGAAACACCTTATTGCCCGTCAAGTACACGGTTTTGCTCTTACTGTTGGTATTCATTCCATATTGATACGTCATTTTTCACACAACCGGCCACCATTTGAAATATTTAAAGAGTTTAAAGTTTATAGTCCTAAGTTAACCCTAGGCACATACTCTCCTGCTTTTTCTACATGATATGACAAATACAAAACCCCCGTCACCTGCATGATCTTAGCTGTGCCTTCCCTGACTGAGCTAAGGCAGCCTCCAAATTAACATCTAACAGTAAACTGAAAATCACGTAGCGTAATTTTGTCCGTGACCTTTACAACGACCTCGTTAATTCAAAAACCAAATGGTCGAGAACAGTGGGCCCAAAGTTCACTTTGACCCTTGAGGCTTTCACCATACTCGAATGAATTTAAAAAAAATACTCCAGGCTAAGAAAATAAAATCGTGCCCATTAGCACAAACCCCTTAAGCGATTGCAATCAACAACAAAACCGTCTTCGGGCCGTTAACGTCGCCGTTGTCCTAGGACCGTGCTTTATGGCTTCAACCAGGTCAACGTTTGAAACGAGTTTCTCAAAAGTGTAAATTTCAGGACAGCTCATTATTAACACAGATTCCCACAGCAATATACGACCATTCCCAACATCACATCAGGAGGAATCCTCTCTCCGAAAATTCCCGAAGAAACAAAGCAAGGAACAAACACCCGTCCTCCGGTGGTAGTTATGCAGGCAGCCTTTCTCACTCTAACTCGAGAGAGAATTCGGTCCCGCCGTTACCAGGAGCCCATGACCGTTCAGTAGGCTGTAGCAAGGGTAGCCAACCCCCTTCCCGCTCGCCCCCCCCCCACCCCTCCCCCTTCATCGGCATCCTCTCCGGAGAACACCCCGACGCGACGGCGACGATCATCCAATTCCGAAAAACTGAATTTGAAAATCGAGAGCCACCGCCGTCCGTAGGTACCCAGCAGCAAGCAACAGCAGCGATGTCTCCTTCTTCGACGAGAATATCTCAGATCTTGAGCAGGGAAAATAGCGTAAAACTCACAGAGAGGAACACAGTCACGCCACACGCGGTCGTCCCACAAGCACACAAAGTTCCGTGCCAGTGCATATATCTCTCGAGAGGGATGAGTTTTCTCCCCCGATTTGAGCGTGTGTCCGTCGCCCTCGCCGTATGTAACAGCTAACTGCTGCTGCTGCTGCTGTTGAACGAGGGAGGAGAGTATGATGACCGTTTGCTTCCGCAGAGCAGCGGAAAGTTCTTCTTACCGTTCGTCGTCGTCGTCAATCTCTTTTCAATTCTCAAACTACCAACAGCGAGAATCGGCAAACCTCAGGAGTATCTCAGCTCTCGGTGGCCGCTGAAATAGGAATAGAATCTCCACAACGGTTTGCAGTGTAGATCCAGGTGATTGCCAGTATCTCTTCTAATCTGCTGCGCCAGGCACTGTGGGAAAGCAATTGAACTTGGCAGCAGGAAAACGATTCCAAAACAGTTCGAGAGTTAATTAATCGTTGAACAGAAGTGCAAATCGACAACACGACGACCAAGACGACGACGACGACGTGAGAAAAACGATAGGACACGAAACATGTGTACACGGTTGGGAGCCGCTGGAGAAAGTAGCCCATGCCATGCTGCTCGCCATGTGAGCTGGGGAACAGAAAAGAACTTCCCAGTGCCTACTTGTGTGCTGCTTCCCTCTTGTTTTCCTTCTATTCCCATTTAGCACACAAAACGAACGCATCATCTGATTTCGTTCGATCCGCTCCCGTTCGCTTTTTGTTCGAGAGGTGTGCGGTAATTCCTCTCGTCATACCATCCTATCTCTGACTCCGAGAAGAGTGACCTACTACTACTGGTGGGGCTCACCGCAATCGCTTCGCTGCTATTCTCATAGCTACTGTCGCGAGTACTTTTGATTGACACAGATAGTATTGCAGATCATAACGAACGGGTTTGAAATGAAACAAGGGTTAAGTTGGTTTTCACATATGAATATGTACTCTTAATTTGAACTGCACACTTAGAAAAAAATCATGTTAATTTAGGTGCTCTAAGACTGACATAAACGAGCGTCAATGTTGACATAAAATTGAGTCATAAAATACGCGAAATTCTACTCAATCAAACGTACTTTTCGTCGAGTAACGAACTTTTCAGTCTCGGAACTCTTAATTTTACATGACATATTGGTTTATGTCTGATCCTTTATGTCAAAGATGGATTCCGTCACGTGTAAAATTAGTTATTTCAAAGTGTGTGGTATTTGAAATTACCCCCGAGATTCTGTTGAAATCCTGTAAGCTTGCTCTTGTAAAATCATTAGGGTTTTTGATATGAAAACCTCCATATTTGTCTCTTGACTTCTTTTGTTTTCAAACTGGGATCTTACCGTAAAGTGCCATAATTCCACACAGCTTCTCAGCGAAAATTTCTAGAATAATTATAAATTGTACATAATTTGACTTGAATTGTACATTACCTACACACTTAGAAAAATTGATGCAAATTTAGGTGCTCTGAGACTGGTGTGATGACTGACATTGACTGAGCGTCAATTTTGACATAAAATTGAGTCATAATAGACGCAAAATTCAGCTCAATCAAACGTACTTGTGAACTTTTCAGTCTTGGAGTACTTAATTTTACATGACATGTTTGTTTACGTCTCATCCTTTATGTCAAAGATGGATTCCGTCTCTTGTAAGATTAGGTATTTCTAAGTGTGTACCTATTCATCACTTGTGTATGCGAAAAATATATATTTATATATTAAAATATAAATTTAGAGACAATTGTAATGTATTGCAAGGTTTTAGCAAAATACCTGCAATTAGGCACTGCGCCAAATTATTTAACTTTGCGGTATCTTTGCAGTTTTCTAAAGTTTTCTGAACCTCTAGCCACAGACATCTGAATTTCCTCTATTCTAGAGATAGCTAGAGATAACTCAGTCAAGTTCATCGAACTGGCCTCTGTAGATTTATGGACTCAAGCTGCTCAATGTTCTAAGCCAGCTAGTCAGTTTTGGGGGGGGAGGGAGGTAATGTTTTGTTACTTTTTGGCTTATTACGTCGCCACTGGGGCAGTTGATAATTAAGAGACTTCTAAACCTGCACCATTTCTGCATTGGTATATTGAGTGTCCCGTCACGAATTCAAATCTCATCCCCGGACAAGTCACGAATGACCCAAGAGTTTTGGAGTGACTATAATAAAAGTTCCCTGCCCTTTGGTTCAGTGAGGGTTAGGACGCGTTCTGCCAGGTCGGTCGAGGCAAATTTCACGTGTGAGTAAGTGATTACACTGGACATTGTTATGTGCAATTCACTTTAAAAGGTGCGTTTCATATTTCTTCACATGTAGTTCCAAAGAGCCTGAACGAAATGTGGCGCTTGTGAAGATCACTTCAAGATACGATATGACGGAACAATGATATTAAAAGTATAAAACATTAGTAAATTCTTCCAGAAATTAGTTAAGATAACAAATTGAAAAATGTGTTAATTGTTAGTCAAAAAAAATAATGTTGCATTGAAATACTTTATCGTGTTAAATTTAAATGTTGCCTAATTCCACATCCCTTGAATCATCCTGAACGTACGTTGTGGTCATATCTATATCTTTTCCGGTACCATGGAGCTAACAAAGCAAAAGTGAAAGAAGAGCTGTAAAATGGAGCACGTGCGATACGAGAATGGAGTAAAGCTCGTTAAGTGGTGATACGATTTTATAAGACGCAACTAGGAGCTCAATATCATCATCCAAAGATAATGGACGTCAAAATGTCATCTGAACTTCTTGAAAGATCCAATGAAACTTGCCTGATGTTCTTCGTGAAGGGACGAACTAGCCTAAGACCAAAAGTCTCTTCAATAAAGATTATTGAAGTAAATTGAACACCTTGAGGTTCTCTGATCTTCTCTGATGTTCTAAAAATTGACCTAAAGCTCCCGCAGTTGTCTTGAACTAATTGCCACTGCCCTGAAATAAAAGGATCTGTCCCAAAAATCTTTAACCATCCTTGAAATTTCTATCGATCCCACGGGGTAGGTCACTCCGCACACCAATATTGGGTCCATGCTTGGCATACACGGTTTTGGTCACGAACTGCTCATTTGCAAATAACTTTGCACACAGTTAAAGAAACATAGTTCTGTTTGAAGCAGTAGATAGAATAGAGTTTAGGTTTGTTATAGATACGTCAACAAAAGTAGATTTTAATTCTAATAATAAACTGTATTTGTTTTTGCGTTGCAAAAATGAAGTGAGAAATGCTCACTGCACATCTCGGACTTTGAGTGTAAAATTCATTGGTGTTGATTCAAATGTTACGATTTACCTACTATTTGCATATCTATTGTAAACTATGATCCTAATCTATCAATTGCTTTAAATAAAAACAAATTTCAACAACTGAGTGAAAAGTTATTAACAAATGAGTAGTTGGTGTGTACAACTGTGCATGCCAAGCATGATTGGGTCAACATTTTCCTCAATGTGGTGCAAGTGTGCCGATTGTGCCAGCAGTGCTGGTCATAGAGCAAGCTGCGATTTTTTTTGTAAAATACGAATATTATAGTTTATTGCCAGTATTTCTGATAGCTTGATTGCACATAGCTTGTACACAACAAAGAAAAAAGCCGGAGAGCAACCGGAAGTGTCCCCTCATCGAAAACCGTTTGATGCGACAATTGAACAACCCCGAAAATGTCGAATATCGTGCTCGATAAGGATTCCTTCTCCGACGCCTCTACGCCATCTGAAAGGAACCAGAGTTTTCCTATGTTGATTCGCTACAGAAGGTGGGTTGCATTCTGATGGCAGTTGGTGTATACGAGGAAACTATCTACAGCAAATCCACCTCACTGCAGACCTGGCTGCTGGGATACGAGCTGACCGATACGATTACGGTGCTGTGCGAAAAGTCCATCTTTTCCCTGACCAGCAAGAAGAAGATCCACTTCTTGAAGTAGTGAACCAACGGGATAAGAACGAAAAAGACAAGGCCAATTTTGAAAAGCTGCTGGAGGAGATCAAGGGATCAAGGGATTATTTTATGTTACAAAAATCGAAAACCATTTATTTCCTCTCGTATAAGATGCCAGTAATCTTCTCCTTTGAGTTTTCCGTATCCAACCGCCACCACTGCATGATCCAATCCATCCAAATTGTTCTTGCATTCCGGTTCGTAGTACACTCAATTTGCCTAGTAGCTGAAAGACTTGTGACCGGCATCGATAGCAATCGACAGCCCTCGGAAGCCTAGATTTCAAATTTAAATGTGAACCGAGAAGTGAATTACTGGTCTGAGTTCCTCTAGTATATTCAATTAGAGTATGTTTCTGAAATACACAGTCAAACAGCCCGTAATGTTGTGAAAAACTTCAAAGACAGCTATCCAGCTGTGCTCCCAATTTGTTTATCTAATCTAATGCCTACGAGATTGTGCAGAAGGTGTGCAATTTTGGAAAAAGTTTGATATTTTTGATAGGCCAGTTCAGTTCATAACACTAAAACAAACATCTGTGCAAAGAATCAGCTAAATTGGTCAACGTTAAGAGGTCGCGCCAACGATTTCAATTTCGTTCGGGATTTTCGTCAAATTAGTATGGGAGAAAATGATGACCCACTAAAATCATTCTAACTTTTTTTTTTATGATTTACATGAAATTATAATATGTTAAACTTAAAACTATAATGAACAACTTTGTTGAAAACTGCAAGTCGATTTGATGCTTCAGAAAACAGAAATTGGCATTCGGAATTCATAGTATGCTTTGCCAGATTTTTTTACCTCAATGTTTATAAACATATTGTGCTGTCAACTCTAGATACAATAGTGCCATGGAGTTTAGAAGTGATACGGAGAAGTGGTTGAGCCAAGGGGTAAGTCACTCAGCACATTGTGCCTGAATTATATTCTACACAGCTTGGGCACATCCATCGGCACATTTTCGGCATACCTTCGACACAATCTCGTAGGCATTAGATTGTTGTAAATAAAATGGGAGCTCTGCTGGACAGCTGTCATTGAAGTTGCTCAGAACATTACGTGCTGTTTGACTGTATGTTCGGGAACATCTTCTAATTTAATATATCAGAGGAACTCAGACCAGCAGTTCACTTAAAGATCTAAATACTAAATGTAGGTTCTAGAGTGGACTCAAGAGGAAGAGCCAGTTAATCAGACCTCATTAGTACCTTTAATTCAAATAAATGCTGCAAATCACACAAAACAAACTAAAGAAGTCTATTCATCACCCTCTATACTCGGTCTCTAACGATGCTCCCCACCGGTTCCAACTCTTTCCGGCCGAAAGGCTAGATTTCTGGTCTGCCTTTTACGGCATTATAAAAAACTAAAACACAGGACTTTTATTACCCTATGGATCACAAAACACCGAAAGTTCACACACCCGCCACTTCCCGCGTCATCCGAGGCGTCATCCTCAATCCGATATATCCTTGCGATTTCAAACCAAAACATTCAAGATGACAGAAATACCGGGTTGCCGGGATGGGTATTTTACAAACAATCGCAGCTTGCTCTATGACCGGCACAATCGGCATACTTGCGGCACACTGACAAAAAAGATTACCCAAGATTGGTGTGCGGAGTGACCTACCCCTTGGGTTGAGCCCATTACCAGGTTCACCGGTGGAGAGCTTCCGAGTAACCGATCGTCGCCTGTGTTTTAAAACACTCGATAAAGTTTATCCTACACATTCAATAAACCTTAACTTTTCGTTGTACCCTTCAGAGTATGGATTGATAGCTGCTGTTTGACTGATGCGTTTTCCGGCCCTCTCCTTGATTTCCGGTTCCTTCAGACTCTTAAGGGCCCCCTACATTAGATCCGTTTGCGTTGCGCTAACGTAAATTTGACAGTTAGACAATAGATTTAGCTGTCACTTTGCCGCAACGCGTCCGATCCAGAAGCGTTAGAAGCAATCCTGCCCTTGCATGAAAATGTGCAACTAGAAGCGGAAAGAAGTGCTCTAAGGCTCAAACGATCTAGAAAAAAAAAGTCATGCCAGGTGATCTTGTTGGACCTCCAAAGAGGACCAGTGATGAGTATGAATGAAGACTGGATGAAACTAGACGACAACTATGAAATTCCCTTCAACGTATGTGAAACGGCACATTCGGATTGGGAAACTGGTGGTCCTAACGTTCGTCAAGGCTCAATCGTATTTTTCACAGATGGCTCAACAATTGGAATACGAACAGGTGCAGGAATCTTTGGCCCCGGGACAAATATTTCAGTTGCGATGGCACATTTTCCAACAGTGTTTCCAACAGTGTTACAAGTTTGTCTGAGGAGGAAATATAGATGTGCAAATATTTGTATTTTTTCTGATAGTCAAGCAGCGCTGAAAGATCGTCTGGGAATGTATTCTCTCGCTTCGGCAACTGTGCCAACGGAACTCAGTAAACTTATATTGGGTACCAGGACACCGTGACATTGAAGGAAATGAAAGGGCTGACGACCTAGCAAAGTTAGGTTCCAATTCACAGTTTTTTGGCCCAGAACCATACTGTGGAATATCATACGCTAAAAGTGGAACTCAAATGCTGGGAAGAGCAAATGGTGATGGCCAAACTGACACAAACTGCCACCAGTCGAAAAGATTTATAACTCCTAATATAACATACACCAAAAAGCTCTGAGAGCTCAATAAAAGAGCTCTTAGTATATTCAATGGCCTAGTAACTGAGAACTGTCCTAGTAGATATCACATAAAGAACATTGGTCGGGTTCAGAGTGATATCTATCGTTTCTGTAATTTGGAACGTGAAACTCGGAACGTTTGCTCTGCAGTTGTGGTGCATTACACAAGCGAAGATCTCAATTTCTTGAAAGTATTAGCTTACAACCTAGTGAAAATTGGTCTGCAAATCCTTGAAAGGTAGTTGGTTTTATAAACCATATTATAGCGGACTGGGAAAAGATGTGTCCAGGCAATTAGCCGTCCACTCGTTAAATAGTGGTCGATTTGGATGCAAATAGGGGTGGTTAAACCTTAAGCTTCTCCGATCTTCCCTGATGTTCTAGAAACTATCCTAAAGCTACCGCAGTTCTCTTGAACTAATTGGCACTGCACTGAAATAAAACGAACTGTCCCGAAAATCTCTAAACATCCTTGAAAATCTATCGATCTTGTAAAGTTCCCAAAATATTTTCGAAGCTTTTTTAACTTGTAAAGACTTCTGAACTTCAAATTAACTCCCTGAACTTCTGAAAGAACCTCAATTTTTTTTTCTGAAATGCATGGAGCTGTCTTGAGTTTATCGAAACTAACCTACATACTTTTACACGCTAACATGAAAATAACCATTCATGGGTAAAAAAGAACCATAAATAGGTAAACAAATACCCATTAATGGGTAAATAAAGACCAATTTTGAAGACAAGTGGCTTATCTCATTTATGAGTGAATTTTTTACCCATCAATGAGCATCTGCAACCCATTAATGAGTTACTTTTACTCCAATAATGGTTATCAGCTACTCATTAATGGGTGAAAAAATACTCATGAATGGGTTAAAAATACTCATTAATGAGTCAAGTCAGCGTGTATAAAATTTCCCCAAAAATCTGGACTTCCCTGATACTATTGGGTTTGCCCTTGAGCTTCCTTAGCTTTTCTTCACTGGTCACTGTACACAGTGTGTCAAAATCAAACTTAGGCACACCCGGGTGCAGTAATTGGCGCTGTTTGGCACCCATGGTTGCAATTTTTATGATCTTTAAAGTTACTGGCAGCACTGAACTTTTTCTGCGCCTGCGCAGTGTGCATGTGTCAAAATTTGTTATTGATGTTGCCACAATATAATCAAATTATTTTCAAAACAACCGTGAATTTCCAGCAAGTCTCGTCATGGATTTTCAAAATCGTTACACCCGTGACGGCAGTCGCATCCACATTTACTGCCAGACGAAGAACAGCTGACAGCGGTATCTTGACCTGACCGAGGTTTCCGGCCATGCCTACACGAACTAGCGATGTAGCTCGGCTGCTTCCAATGTTGCTGCTGGTCCGTCTTTTTTTACGAATTTTAGAGGAGACGGACCAGCAGAAGGAACAGCAGCAGCAGTATTGAAAGCAGCCGCAGCCGTGAGAGCTGCATCGCTAATTCGTATAGCCATTCTTTTATCAGAAAAAGAAGCTTCCGCTCTTTCAAAGCTAACGTGTTTTCGATGTTCTCGTTGCTCCACGCACCGTTCATCTGATCGATCGCGCTGTGGTTGCACTTCATGATGGCGTTCACCGCCAGGGTTACCCTCGGGAGCTCGACCAATCCGGAGGAGGAACTTTCCGATTTCAGCGGGAACATTCGCACTTGCGACGGGTGGCAGTCCTTGGTGAATGCAGTTAACAGCAGATCCTCGGCCGGCATACGGGTAGGGTATTGAAGAAGTGGAGAATGCGATTTTTGCTGGCCTGGGAAGCGATTGTTCTTGGAGGCACTGTAGATCTTGAAGCTGATCGAATTGTCCGGCAGGGTGTACGGGTTGGTGGACTCTGACAAGTAGTTCTGCTTGGAAGATGCAATTTGAATTTTGCTACCATCATTTCCATTCATTCAATGTTGTCCAAGTGCTGGAAGCTGCGTTCGACTGGTTCGACTGCGATGGCGTCACCAATCTGGACCATGGCGGTACCCTCTTCGGTCTTCAGGAACTCCTGACAACATTCCCATACAGGCAGAACAGATTGAACAGCTTATCGGTGTTGGCTGTGTTATCGAGTCCGTAGACCATCATCACTGCGCCCTGTTGCTGTGCCGGTTGAATGAAGTTGAGTGGTCCGTTTCGGGTCAGCGGTGCCTCCTTCATCAGTCCGGCGTGTGTTCCGGCCGGTGTTGGTTTCCAGTTTTCCGACGGATGATACTCGGGCGGTTGACTAATGATTGACGTTCGTAGTGCGGGGTTGGCCTTCCGCCGAAGATGGAAAAATCGTGTAGCAACAGAGCTCGTCCGTTGCAGGCATGCTTGGAGACGGATGTATTCAGTGTATTGACCCAACTAAAGTTCGTGTCGTTTTTTTAAAACATTGAAAAACAAAACAAAAACAAGAGCTGTTAAAATACCGGGTTGCCAAACAAGGCATTAGTCACAAGCAAACAAAAGTCAGTTCGATGACTTCTTGGCACTGCTGGTACAGCTGCGGCACACTGAGATACACTGAGAAAAATGTTGGCGCAAAATAAGGGTGTAGAGTGACCACCCCTTGCTTTTCTTATGATCTCTAGACGTAACTTCTCTACACTAATAAAAATTCAATGATTATTTTTATGTGTCCCACACATGAATTTTTGCAATGTGATAAACAAATGATATATATGTGTCGGACACATAGTTCTTATGTGTACACATAAAATTCATGTGTAACCACACATACTATTCATTTGACTCATAAATTTCATGTGTACTTCTGAGTGGATTCTGTTTATGTTTGGACACATGATAATCATGTGGAATTTTACATGGAAATTCGCCAATAAAAATGTGTCGAATTTTATGAGTGTAATGTTCGTGGAATTTCTTTAAAGTTTACACATATTTTCTCTAGGTGACGATGGATCGAGTGATGTGCGTTGTTCGAGTATCGGGAACACTTTCGAGTCCCTTTGAATTTGGAAGGGGGTTGCGGCAAGGTGATGGACTTTCGTGTCTGCTATTTAGCATCGCGTTAGAATGTGTGATAAGAAGAGCTGGGATAAACATGAGTGGCACGGTCTTCAGAAAGTCCATCCAGCTTCTTGGCCTCGCCAATGACATCTACATCATGGCACGGAACTTTGAGACGATGGCGGAAACGTACATCAGACTGAAGGCTGAAGCTAGGTGGATTGGACTTGCCTTCAACGCATCGAAAACGAAATACTTGAGAGGAAGAGATTCCAAGGAAGACAATGTTGGCCTCCCACCCCGAGTTCAGACCCGAGGTGTAGGCATTTTCAACTAAACTGGCCACCTTAACAACTTTGTCAAAAGCAGCTAACATCTATCTAGTTGAGGTTTCAAGTTATAGCTAGTAATTATAAGTCAAATCGTATACTTGCCGGACCTGGTGTGAAAATTTAGAACTGAGCTGTCCACTACACTACACTATCGTGCTAACAGCAACCTTCTATCTAGTCGAGATGTCGACATAAGCAAGCCATTAGTATCAAATAGCACTAGTGGTTAGTGATTTTATCGAGTGAGATACGATAGGCCTTGTCATTCAGAACTGAAGACAACAAACGTTTATCTAGTCGTACTGTCAAGTTAAAGCAAGCAATATTAATATGTCAAAATGCATACTTGATGTACATCATCCAATAAGCCTCTTTCACTTGAAAATCTTTTCTAAATACGGAAACCTTCTATCTAGTCAAGATGTCAAGTTAAGCAAGTAATTCATTAGTGCCACCTGGAAGACGATTATGCATTTTAACATTCTTGATGAAGACCGCAACCCAGTGATGTCATGGTAAATTTGGAACTGGTTGCTTATTTAGAATTACCCTTTACGTCCTTGAAGGAAATAAAGATAAACATTTTTTTTAATAACTGGTCACCAAGTTTCCTCCAGGGTGGTCACCAGTTCTTACCACCATGATATCACTGAACATTTTTCATATGGGTCATTCCAGCTCAAGTGGGTACATAATTTAAAAATGATGTGGTCGATGTCACCGATTTGCGCCAAACTTGGCCAAAACGCTTGTTTTGGCATTCTGAACAAACGCCTTTTTCATTTTGCTTTAAAGTGCCTAGATCCTTCTGGGCTACAACCCTGGATATTCGAGAATTTAAAAAAATTCAACTTTCAGAAGAGATTACTCCACGACCAAATAACCTATTCGTGATCTTAGAACGTCAATTTGAAGGTTTTTTAATTAAGATTTATATAGATGTTCCCGCATTTTGTTTTTGTCAAAGTAGCTAAAGTAAACAGGCTGATTACCGGCAGGTATCCAATTTGTCAAAAACTTGCCTATTTTCACCATGGGTGCAATTTTTTATTTCTTAATATTTTGGGTTAAAATTTTCACCACACTTTGAACAACTAAGGGCAAATGATTTGGACAAATAGTTTTTGAGATATGACCAGATGAGTGAGTTGGAGTTTAAAGCTTTTTCTGGTGGAAAATCAATGCTATTTAATATTTATTTTTATTTTTTCTTGAATTCCTTCACGTCGATTGCACAAAAATATTTTTAAGTTATTTTTCACATGTTCTGGGCAGGATTCTCATTATATGAATTTATATCTAGCTCATTTATTTACTTCTGTTCATAATTGAATTGTGCTTCTAAAAGTGAAAAATACGTCACTATTGATTTTCAACCAGAAAATCTTAAAACTCCAACTCACTCATCTGGAAACACATCAAGTAGAAGAATTTTCCAAAGTGTGTTGAAAATTTGAGCCCAAAATATTGAGAAATAAAAAGTCCCGCCCATGGTGAAAATAGGCCATTTTTTGACAATTTGGATACCTCCCGGTAATCAGCCTGTTTACTGTAACTACTTTAGTAAAAACAAAATGTGGGTACACCTATAAGAATTTATATTAAAAAACCTTTAAATTGACGTTCTAAGATCACGAACAGCTTATTTGGTTGTTGAGTAATCTCTTCTGAAAGATGAAATTTTTAAAAATCTCGAAAATCCAGGGTTGTAGCCAAGAGTGATCTAGGCACTTCAAAGCAAAATAAAAAAAAGTTGTTTGTTCAGAATGCCAAAATAAGCGTTTTGGCCCAGTTTGGCTCAAATCGGTGACATCGACCACAGGTGGTGTACCCACTTGAGCTGGAATGACCCATATATAGTTATAGTTGTGGAGAGTTGACTGGATTAACAATCAAAATATCAAAATCTACAGACCCTAGGAATTCTAGTGGTATCACAATTTTTGAAATTCATCAAGAAATGACTTAGCTGCGTCATTGTAAAAAGCTCATCTGGCTGAGTGGATCAAACCCATCCAGCTCACTAAAGGGAGTCGATTCTTTTGAACAGCTCTTCAGCTCACATTGAAAGTATGAAAATTATGACACAAAATCAAAAGTAATTAGTGGTTTTAGTGGTTTAGTTTTAGTTTTTACCATTGGTGCTATCGATCAGTACGCACATGGTGTATTACGATCGCGTCTTGGTTTACGCGGTGACTATACAATGTGTAAGTGGAGTAATGTGTCCTTTTTTGAAAAGTTCCGCTATGAGCGATGGATTGAATGGTTTAGAATTCTGATATCAGTGAGCTGATGAGCTGCGGTTCCTAAAAAATGAACCGTGAGTCATCAACTCACTTTAGAGAATCGAGTCTATAGAACAGCTCGGGAGCGGATCGCCCATATCTACTAACAACTGTGGAAATGCTTCATAGAATACTTAGTTGAGAGCAGTCGAAGCTCGTATTAGAGGGTCGAAGCCAGGAAGAAGAAGAATACGGAAGGTGTCCATTGGGTTCATTTCATTTAGTGGCATATGCTCAAATAATAGGCTCACTCGCGCATGCAGATGATCTTCCTGTGACAGGTTGTGAGATCTCATGATGAGTATCCCAAAACCAGGAGTTGGTGTTTTTTTACTACACTCGCTACGTTGTCGTGCGCGACAGTCTGTTTGTATTCAAACACTCATGCTCTACCTTCGTCGCTCTCTCATAAAACACAAACAGTAGAACAAAATTCGAATGCAAATTTATAAAAATAAAATATCATTTTACAACGTGTGATCGTTCTAATTCTTTGTGTAAATTAAACCATTTCTGATCAGAAATGTTACTACTTAGACATCGTTGCTTGCTATTTTCAAAATTCACACAAGCACACCATTAGCAGCTCTTATTATGAGAAAAACTAAAATACATATATACGTGACGGTCATCGACGACAGCGACTGTCATATGACATTTTAGTTTGCTACTGTACTTTGATAGCTTGTTTTGCAAGTGTCGGAAGCAAAGGCAGCCGATTATCACAGAAAATGCGTCGACTACGGTGACCGCTTAGAGCAATCGTTTGACTGACAACGATAAAATCACCTTTTTCTAGCATTCAACTGATTCATATAGTTGATGACAAATTCATAGCTTGCTGCTTGACTTATCTTTCGCCCTACGCGTGGACAGCTTGCTGCCAAACTTCAAACTTCTGTTATCGCACTTGTTGGACATGCTGTTCTATTGAAAAACGGTAGGCTTTCGGGTGTCTCTACTGATTGATCGATTTTCGATGCATGTAGCGGCACTCTCTGATGGATGTTTTCGGAAAGCTTCCGATAATGCGGGAAGCGAAACCAATTTCCTATATAATCGAACAAATTAACTCCTTGCTTCATCAGAAAGTGCACGTTGACTCTTCTATCAAAATGGTGTCTTTCGTTGGTAATTGCAACTGTTTAAAATTTACCATCTTTGATGATTCTACTTTCCGAACAATAGTTTTCAGCGCTCTGTTGGCAATTGTCGGCTTCCAGGAATCGCTAGCCCAGGATGGACCGGAAGGCTGCATCACGGCCAGCTGCAGTACTTTGAACCAGATCAACACCCTGTACTGTCACACCAATCCAGCCCTGTTCTGCCAGTGCCGTCCAACGGTCGGCAATGTGTGGGTCCCGCAGGTCATGCCCTGCCCGGAAGCGGAAACCGTTTTCAGCTTCCGCCATCAGGTCTGTGTCTGGCCGGATATGCGTGACGATGCCGAATGTGACCAATCGGGAGGCGGAGGCAATCAGGACGAAACCGTAGACGATGGCGAAGATGGCGACGGCTGTCAGGCGGTACCTTGCGTGACCTATCAAGAGATTAATACGTTGTCGTGTCATCCGAACGTGAAGAAGTTCTGCCAGTGCAAGCCGGAACCGTCGATCCCGACAGATCTGGCCACGCGTCTGTGGGTTGCGGTGGCCATGCCTTGCGCCATGGATACGTCGTTCAGCTTTTGGCATCAGACTTGTACCCGCGATGAGCTGTGGGTCAACACTTGTCCGTTGTGAGGAGAGACGGGTCCACGCAATGTTATTGGTTGAATCTTTGTTTAAAATTTGAGGTTGTGCAATAAAACGTCGGTTTGGAAAATTCTGTTTCAAGAGCCCCTATTAGCTAGCTGTTTTTTTTTTATCCGTGCATTGTACAAAAATCGTTGATTGCAATTAACTTTCATTCAATTTAGAATGGTCATGATTGTTATTCCCAACAAATAAGCCAAATTTCGCTCAATGACAAACACGCACACACACACACATGCTCACAAATAGCATCAATTATGGCCTGATGAGCTCACGATTCGTCACTCTGTATGCGCTTCCACAAACTTCTGCGGTTGCAAGATTAATTACCGACAAATAATTATCCATATTAAGCACCGACCGCCATCGGCTAATAAATTGAACACACAATCACACATGTCCCGAATCGAAACGTGCCACCGCTTGCCAACCCTTTTCTTCGATTGACATATCGGCCGGTACTGAATTTGGTCATCGAAAGGTCACGGCGCGTCCCAAACGCAATTAACCTGCCCCCAAACTGTGCCTACACCCGAGAATGGCAAAGAATCGACCGAACCCGAACGACTCCTCATTAGGCATATTAATATAAACACGCTGCCGCAGCGCGTTCGAACTTGGTCGTCGTGATCGAATCCGATTCCATCTATACGTTCCCCCACCAACAACCATGCCTCTGCCTGCGCTGATAAATTGTATTAATCTTCGCCGACGAATCACGAGGCTCATCACGATTGGAAGAAAGACACTCTCGCTCGCGGTGTGATGGTTTATAGAGGGGGTCAATGGCACCGTGTCATGCATATTGCAGTATTGAGGTAGTCGTCGGTTGGTTTATCACATTTACACTATATTTCGGTTTGGAAAGCACTAACTAAATTCGAGGTTCTTTATGGACAGCTATTCTGCCAAAACTCGTTCCGAGTACACGTTTGCTGCCGGTAGCTGAACGTTGTATCCGCTCCACACGGCATCGCCAGTGGGGCATACACCGTTGGTTGAATCTTCAGCGGACGACAATGGCAGAACCTCTTCGTATCCTCGTGACACCGCAGCGTGTTGATATCCTGGTACGTAACACAAGGTGTTTCGTCGCAAATATCCAGCTGGTCACCAATGATTTTGTCCTGACATTCCAGTTCGTTTCGCATTGATGGATGAACGCATACCTGATGCCGGAAGCTGTAGACGGTGGCCGATGCACAGGGCATCACCTGCAAAGACCAGGTTCCAGAAGGACTCGGGCGGCACTGGCAGAACTTGTCCGGGTCACTGTGGCACCAGAGGGTGTTGAGTTGCTCGTACGTACTGCAACCTTGCGCTGTGGAGCCCTGTTCATCCGGAATGGCCGCCGTGTAGACGGACAGCAACAAGACTAGTGTACTGCCAACTACCAAGAGCTGCATGGTGATGACTTAGGTTCGACAACGGTTTCCTTTCAAATGTGCCTCCAGGACGGAAAACACCGGCCCTTTAAATCTAATCAGGAAGATGATGATCGCAACCACGGCTTGAAATGAGCTTTATCCTATGGAGCTTTCGTTATCAGATTTCCGACGAATTTATTGCTGGCTGTCTCTGATTGGCGTGGGTATTATTCAAGGGAATTTGCAAACACTTTATCATGCGATAAAAGTGAACCAATGATTGACTTAAATCGGTTCGATTTGAACTGGTTCGAACAATGTTTTATTATCGTTACCGAAAAATGTGGGTAGCCGAAGCTGGTCTACAATTTGTGGAATTCTAATAAATTTCCAATACAAAAAGAATTCTTGACAGATCCGCGAAATTCCGGATGTTAATAACCAGGAAAAACATGTCAGCTTTGATTAAAATACACTTCGAATCCAATTCAGGATTTTTTCGAAATTCTACTCAAATTTATCTCAGGTTTCACATGACATCTAGAACTCCTCAGAACTATCTTAAAAGGAGATTGCACTTGGTGTTCGCTTATTTAGCTTTAATTTTTTTGGAAGACACTCGTTCATATGACCATGTACCAGTGGGCGATTGTGAAGTATGAAATATGCTTTTGGTAATGGTAAAATGTGCGAAAATAAATGATCGAATGTTTCTTGACGCCACGATTTCGATCACATTGGCGCTATTTTGAGCTTCTTATGTGGCGCCAAAAGAAAAAAAAATTGCGACTACTTAGCTCTAATTTTACAAAATCAAAACTACGCCCAGCGTTGACAACGAATCATTTCCTTTCGATAAGCAAGATGAGAAGAATCTGGACAAGCTTAACCGGAAGTCACCGCAGTCTCCTGAGAAATTATAGAAACCAGAACCTCAACCGTAGTCTTGTATCATCACCGGGCGAAGTAGACCAGGAAGGACGGGAATCATGCTTTGGATACTACTGCGGCAGAGGATCCAAAGCAGTCACCAAACATGACCATGATCCAATGCTTCGGAAGCAGCGTTGGAAAAGATCGCGATATTTCATGAAGTTCGCGAGTCATGAAGTTTCATGAAGTTCGCGAGTCATAGTGAGTGTTGGTGATTTTTAACAGTCCTGAAAAAATGTAAGTAGGCTCTGCCGTGTTCGGTTGGCATTTTAGGAAGCTGTCACGATTTTTCGGTTATTGTTTTTTTTTTTACGTAAGTGATCTTCCGGTAGTGAAAAACGTTCTTTCCTTTATTTAACGTCGGTCTCTGTTCCGCAATCTAGTGCCAATCACCGACGGACATCGATTGCCATCCATTGACGACAATCGAATGTGCAGGAAGGCAGCTTCCACACTTGCGTAGGATATCGCAGCCATTCAACACACATGGGCCGGGACCAACGGCTTTACTTCCCTTCCGAAGGAAGACGTGACCAGACGATGCCTCAGAAAAATCCCACCGACCTCCTCTGGGATTGAACCCAGACCCATTGGGGTGAGAAAGCAGTCACGCTTACCACTACACCACCGGCGTCGGCAAGTGAAAAACGTTATCGGTAGTGTTTTGGTGGCGTTGATTGTTGTTGCCTGGGGGGCAAGACAGCTATCGATCATGAGTAAAACCGAAGTTAATTTTGAGTAACTCTGAGTAACTCACGCTGCTCAATGTCTTATTACTCATAGCAACCTGATTGTTATATTGAAAATTACGTTGAAACCGATGCTGTCAAGCAAAGTTAGTGTACGTGCTTTTTTGGAATTTCTGTGTAGGGACTTTTGGGGTGGTTCGATAGGTTCGGATAAGGCTAAATTAATTCAATAAATTAAATTCTTAGAGCAATATAGTTTGTGGCACTGCTACCATCTCTCCTGTTAATTTTTTTAATTGGACCGCTAAAATGCCTAAAGTGGTCTTTTTTTTAATTTATTCAGTTTCTGATATTGATTCACCATTCAATACATCCAGTCAAACTTCACAATTGCTTGTTTTAATAAACTTTAATTCATTGCTAGAGGCAATACATCTGGCAACGCTTTTTCAATGATACATTTACGATTGCTGGCAAAGCGCTAAAGTTGAAGTGGTTTTCTTCCGCTGGCGAAGCTGGCCAGAGCTGACCTAATCTGGCCTAGAATCAGCAGCTACATAATATACCCCAATCAGCAGTCAAGGACCAATTCTATTGACCACGAACGAAGTTTCAAGCTCAGGTTGTACCTCAGGTAACCGAAACGGAGCATTCCCCTTTTGGAACGGGTCACTCCAGTCAATCCTGTATCGTCCTAGGCCTAGGTCGAGGGAAGGCGCCTGAAAGGTATCCAAGCCCCGTAAAACCGTAGTTCAGTCAAACCACCACAGTAGCATTTCGTTTGTCCACAATTTGATTTGTTAAACGAGCGATTCAATCTGTCAAATGTACGAACAGATGCTTCAAATGAAATATGCTGTCAGACGATATTTCTTTGATCAGAAAATCGAGACTACTTTGTTAATTTTTGAGTAAATATGAGTAACTTAAATTCACTCGCTGCAAATATATTTACTCTGAGTGCAGCTGTCTTGCCCCCAGGTTGTTGCCGCGGGTATTGTGGGTTTCCCAGGTACCCGATTCAAGCGTCAGTTGGCTGCGGTGGCCCTTCTTTTCCTTCGATCCCTGAATCGATAGTGCGAATAAGGGCGTCTGTGGGATGTTTTGCTATACCTGTTGTGGACATTAGTACTTTGCCTAAAACTTGTTGAGGACACTTTTTCTTGTCCAAAAGTTATCCCTTTTAAAATACTGATCTTCACAACATAAAGGGCACCATTACGGAGCATTAGATTTGATCTAATTATTAACAGTTCTATTTGTCCAACGCTCCCAGCTGGGTGAGGGGTAGAGGATGACACACACACACTTTTCCAACACTGCTCCTAAATCGTAAAATATGTTGATACATCGAAGGTTTGCAGAAACTTCGATGACTTATGGAGCTAGAAGAAGACCGGGAGCTTCGGAAGCTTCCAGCATTTCAGAAAACAACAAAAATTCCAGCAGCTTCCAAATAGTCGCAAAACTTTCAGTACGACTCCTGCTTCTTATTATAATGTATGGCTTTTACGCTTCTGTAGTGAGCGTTTTGCTGGCTCTCACGTAATGTTCTAGATGCATCTTCACAGTTATTAGTTGAGAGCTTTAAATTGTATGGCAAGGCAAGCATAATGATACCCATGAGGTAACTCTAAGAGCAGAAAGTCCCGAAGAAACGAGCTCAACTTTTTGGCTCAGCTCTGGTACTATCTTCGGTCCCAAGCTAATCGATGCACCCCTCGAGACATAGGAAAATCCACGAGCCCTTCATTTTATCTGTCAAACTTTCATAGCGAATCAAACAAACATACTGGAATTTATACTAGAATGGGGTACGTTAATCGATTTGCTTGAGACCAATAGGCCAGTCAAGTAGTGAGCCAATTTAAAATCGTTAGTTTAGTATTGGTTGTTGATGATACTCTCTGCCCAGGAACCGGGGATTGAACCCAGTCAATACCGTGCCTTTACCGACTAGGCTGCCTGAGGCCCCGTAGCATAACTTGCAGTATCAAAGTATCGAGACTTTTGGATGATTCACAAGATGATGAAGGATTCCATCCCAACACATCTCCATGTATCCTGAGAACCTACAGGGGCCAACTTGATAGATTTCCATGCTGAGTAGTGGTTGCTTGCTTTCGTCCCGACCTGGGTTCAGGTCAGATATCTGAAAACTTGCTTGATTTATATGTCTGCCTCTGCTGCGATATCTTTTTTTTTCCTTGATTTGTTTTCCGTCGATCTTGTTTTCCGTACTGAGTACCAATGCTTCCGACACCAGCGACGCCCACACCTGGACCCTACCACCTATCGACCCATCAGCTCATGGACCGGGGACCAACGGCTTTACTTCCCTTCCGCAGGAAGGCATGATCAGAGATTTTATGCCTCAGAAAATCTCGGAGGCGCCGACTGGGATTGAACCCAGCCTTTTGGGATAAGAGGCAAACATGCTTACCACTATACCACTAGCGCTGCTTTGCTGTGATGTCTTGCAGCCGGATTTCAATTCTCCACCCGATTTCGTACCGAGTTCTTCGTGGTGTGGACGACTTATGGGTTTCTGATGACAACGACGATTGAATTAAGCAGTTAAGGTCCAGTTGTGAAACCTTCTTCTTCTTATTCTTCTTCTTCTTCTTATACGTATTCTTCTTCTTCGCATTTCAAGCTGATTGCTTATCGCGTATCAGCTTATTGCGGGCTCTCAACTTAGTGTTCTAAATTTTCTGAAATTTAACCGTTTGAGAGTCCTGGCTATAACTCTCGACCGAACTCTGAGCTTTAAACTTCACTGTCAAATGGTGAAGAAAGCGTACCATCCTTCAGATGATCAGTTTTAAACTTCTCCTGTCGATCGAAAATCGATACTGCAGGTGGGCTCGGCCCTAGTGACCGCGAAATTGATGTACGGAATTGGAGGAGGACCAGTAGCCCTGCAGATCCTCACCCCAGCCTAAAATAAAATGGCACGGTTTGCATCCGGAGCCTTCGTCACTAACCCGATAGAATCGATCATAGCTGAAGCGGGCACCTTACCGTTCGAACTGCTAGTAGCACAATCCATAGCGCGAATTGCAATTCGGAGGATCGAAGGATTGGAACAACAACAGCCTCCCGCTTATTCGTCGAGCATCGGATCGCCTCAATAAGCTGACAGCTCCCCGCTGTCGGTCAACTTGTGCAGCAGACCGATCGTCCACACGAAAACCATCGATCGTGTGGGACGTCAACAAATGTATGTACACGAGCCGGCTATCCACCAGAGAAAGTCCACCCGATAGAGCAACAACTACTGTCGACCCGCTTCCACAGATCAACCGTCGTCTACATCGATGGATCCAAACAAGACAGCACTGGTGGTTCCGCAATCCATAACAATGGTTCAGCGGGAAAGTACAACCTCCCGAAGGAATGTACACTCAAAAATAATACTAAACGAACATTGATTAAATTTTAAATCATTTTATGGTTAGGCAATAGCAGCAGGCCTGGGTTCAATCCCAGTCGGCGCCGCCGGGATGTTCTGAGGCATAACATCTCTGATCACGCCTTCCTTCCGAAGGGTAGTTAAAACAGTTGGTCCCCGGATGAGTCGATAGGTAGACTCCAGGTGTTGGAGCTGCCTCCCTGGCGTCGGTAGCATTGGTGCTCAGCACGGAAAACAAGATCGACGGAAAACAACTCAAGGTAAAAAAAATGGTTAGGAAATATTTATGCATTGGCTAGATTAAAATATGCTTCAAAATTATACTAACGCCGAATTACGGCGGTGAATTTGTTCAGTGTATTCACTGACTGCTTTGACGGACTGTTTGTTGTTGCAATTTTAAATTAAATTTTATCAAGCATGCTTCTGGTTCTGAAAACGACATGTTGCTGGAACTTTTTTCAAAATATGTTATAGAATATTCAACAGTGAAAATAATGTCGGTTTCCGGTCGTTTAGATAAGCACAATAACTATTACGACACGGGCACTGAAACGCAGGCTATTAACAGGATCGGGACTCGTCCACACTCCGATTTTGCGGGTTGATATGGATAATCGGTGCGCGGTGATGTTGTACATGAGGAAGTTGGTAGTGCTTCCGTACCGGAAGTTTAGCTTGCTGGATGACATTGAGGTGCAGGATGTAAAACCGATGAAGAAGCCGCCAACGCAAATGATCGGCCAAGACGCCCATTTGGCGTCGTATGTCATCGGAATGTCATGAAGGAATTGGACGGGCCAATAGATAATGTGATTGACATTCAGATTTTGCACGAACAAATGCTGTTGATTCTGTTGATTCAAGACTTTTCCGGGGTAAGATATGAGATTAAGTAGGAAAATAGAATGGATGTTGATTTTTTTCTTTGTGCAAAGGACGCATCGCTGTCCGGTCAGAAAGGTGTACAGGTGTGCTTCATCGAGCCGGAGGAGCATTGGTGGTAAATATTGGTTCGGTTGCGCTTCCGAGGAGGAAAACCAAGTGGTACAACTTGTTCCGAATAAGTTCGATTTAGCGCTTGTGATGAGCAGTGGACACGGAAAGGCTTTTGAGTACTTGAGGATTCGTTCAAACCTCAGGTCATCACAATGTTGGACAATCCACGTATCCTTTGGCAAGTTTTACGGCGAAAATAAGTTTGTATTCTCTCTTTTTATACCGAGCTATGGGTTCACCAGACGAATAGCGATTTAGTATGACTTTTAAACTAATTAGTTTTTTTTACAGAGTGTAGCGTTTTCTCTGCGGAGGCCTACGTTTCCATCCCGAACATGTCAAACGAATAAGCAGTACTTACGGACCCTGCTAGCTGCCTCCAGGCCTTGGAAGCAGGAACATCTAAGCCCCCGTGGATTCAAGAAGTGGAGCGAACAGCACGAAACAAATTCGTTCGTCTCTGCTGGATACCTGAACACACCGGCATCCACGGAAGCTGATCGGTTAGCAAACAATGCGAGAACAACAACCCATTGGTGTACCAATCCCAGGCGATGATGCGCTGAGAATGATGAAGCAAAGAATACGACAACAATGGAAACCAATGGTTCGCGTCCAGAATCTCCACGCTGAGATAGGCCAAAGACGACACACACAAGTGGACGGAAAGGGGAAACACTTTCAACCAGCGTGTACACGGCATTGCATTGTACACGGCATTGCAGAATTGTTCACACGCGTTTAACCCATACGTTTGAAGAAATAAGCCCCGCCCAGTTGTTGTGGAACAATTTTAGATGTGCGACACGTGATTCTGTAATGAACTACGACAGTCAACGGCAAGAGTAAGACATTGGCACAGCAAGTTTACGAGATGCTTTAGGAAATTTTGAGGAGCAAACTACTAATTTGCTTAATTGTCTACGTCAAACTGGACTGAACCGAAAAATTTGAGGGATGCACAAAGCAAGAATGTGAAGAAGGAAAACATGTAACAGGAGGAAAAAAACCGGATGAAGGTCAAAGAAGCTGAACTAAGCTGCAGAGGACGAAACTGAGAGCGTGAGCGGCAGTCTCCTCGGAGGTCAGATGGGCTGACTCTGTTGGTTTCCAGCTTTCTGCCGGCAAGAGCGTGCGCTGCTATATGTATATGTACCACCAGGCATCGCAACAACGGACAGCCGATCATGATTAAACAACAAGCAATACCGACCAAAACACCGTGAGGGTCTTGGGAGTGCTCCTCGATCGGAATTTATCCTTTGAACCGCATTTTCAATAAGTAAAGAAGGACTGTCGCAGTCGGTCCAACCTCTCCCGCCCCCACCGATCCAACAATCTTGAAATACGCTTCCGCGAAGCTCCAGCCATCATCAACAGTCGCCTACTGTACGGTGTAGAGATTACATGCCTTGCCGCGAAGAAAGCCGTCCAGATTCTGGAACCGGTGTACAACGGCTACGTTCGAACAGTCTCCGGTTTCCTGCCCTCTACCCCGGCCGCCGCTGCATGCGTTGAACCCGGTATCCTACCTTTTCGGCTCGTTTTCACCGCAGCTACTGCTACCAAAGCTGCTGCCTTTCTCGCTAAAACGTCGGGAAACAACAGGATCGTTCTCCTCGACGAGGCGAACCGACTCATCCGCACGGCCGCCGACGTAGATCTCCCTCCAGTGGCCAGGGTCCACTGGAACGGAGACAAAAGTTGGCAATCGCACAAGAACAAAATTGACAGCCGTATCAAGGACCGCATCAGGGCAGGAGACAACTCGCTTTCTTTACGCCGGACAGTTGTCGAAACTTTCGGGGCGCACTACCAAGGTTATGAAGTTAGGTACACCGACGGCTCTCTCTCCAGGAGCGGAGTGGGAATAGGGGTCTCCGGAGATGGTCTGCTTGTGAGCAGATCGCTTCCGACCCAATGCTCGGTGTTCTCAGCTGAGGCAACGGCCATTCTCCACGTGGTTAAGCTACCGGACAACCGACCGATATTAGTCGTAACTGACTCACACAGCGTGATACCGGCCCTAACAACAGAAACACCGAAGTATCCGTGGATCCAAGGGACGGTAAATCATGCGCCGCCCAACACTGTATAAAGGTGGGTACCCGGTCACTGCGGCATCCAAGGGAACGTAACAGCCGACCACCTCGCCGGCTCAGGCCACACTGGACCCAGGTCCACCGGCAATGCACCGCTCCAAGATGTCAAAAAGTGGATCAAGCGGACGGTTCGGAGAGCCTGGGACACCGAGTGGAGGAACAACAGGACACACCACCTTCGGAAGATCAAGACAACCACCGGAACCTGGAAGGATCAACCAAACCTAAGAGAACAACGGGTGGTGTCAAGGCTGCGCACCGAGCACAGCAGAGTCTCCCAAAACTTCGGAGGAACACCGTTTCCGAAGACTTGCGAAACCTGCGGAGTGCCAGCCACCGTGGAGCACATCCTCGTGAACTGTGCGGAGCTGGAGGACCTTCGGCTTGGAGTCAATCAGCATTCGGAACCTGTTTGGCGACGAGTCCCCGGCAGCAGCCGCCCTCATCATCTTCCTAAAGGAGGCGAACCTTTACAACAATATCTGAGTATTTACAGTTTGTTGGCACTTCTGGCAGTTTTCTACATCTTTTCATTCTAGCAAGATAAATGTACCACAGCCAAGATTGGGAATCTCCTTCTGAGAACTCAATTTTTTTTCTCATTATTTTTTTTTACTATATAAAGAGATGTACTAGTCATATGGCTAAAAATGTATAGAGATTTTTATAGAGAATTTATAGAGATAGAGAAAAAAAGCACACTCCAACAGTACATATGGCATATGGCTAAAAATCTCTTTAATAAAGACAAAAAAAAACTGGAGAAAATTAATACGGTCATGTAAAGAAGGTAAAGGAAAAACACAAAGCGAATAACGGATGGAAAGAATAAGGAGAAACAACTTGTATTGTGCATAAGTAGAAGAAGAATAATCATAAGTAGAAGAAGAATAATATGAAGGGAAGAATTTGGATGCAGCGAAGCATCAGAAGAAGGCGGAACGAAAAACTAAGCGGAAGAAGACGAAGAAGATCTAGAAGATAAAGCGAAAAATATCGAAATGAAGAAGACGACACCGAAAGAAAATTGGAAATAAAGAAGGATGAAAGCAGATTAAAGGTAAACAGAAGTATGGAGGGAAAAAGGCAGCAATAGATCAAATAGTGAATGTAGAAGAACACCAAGAGGCAACAAAATATCAGATAGCAGAAGAAGTGAAGAAGATACAAGAAGACGAACACGATACGCAGATGATTCAGCAAAGTAGGAGATGAAGCAGACCCGCCAACACTATAGCGTAAGAAGGATGAAGAAAAAAGACGATGAAGAAATACAGGAAATAAATATAGACATGAAGAGAAGAAAGAAAACGATAGATTAAAGAGTGAATGTTTAAGAATACCAACATATCATACAGCAGAAGAACTGAAGAAGATACAAGAAGACGAAGACAATACGCAGCCGATTAAGCAAAACCTGGAGATGAAGGAGACTCGTCATCAGGATGTCAAGATAAGTGAATTTAAAAAGAATTATCACAATTACTAATCAAAATTAATATGACATGAATGCATGCCGGAAAAAAAACCAATGATATCTCCAGGGACCGACCGGACCGCGAATCGAACCCATCAACTCTGGTAATACCGTGCCTTTACTGACAAGGCTAATGAGACCACCAGGTATGAAACCGGTGCCAAGATATCGGATACTTTGCCACTGCTTTCTCTGCTACCGTTAAATAGGAAGAGTTGTCTCCATCCAACGTATCTGCATTGATGCGTTTCCAAAATGCTGGAATTTCTCGGAGTTTATGAAAATTCATTTTGAGCTAGAAGTTTCGGAACTTCTAGTGCCGTCGATGTCCCTGAAGTTTTTACAGCTTGAAGCGTTACCTGAGTTTCTGGACTCCCGGTTATTAAAAATCCAGGATTTCGTGGATCTGTAAAGAGTTCTTTTTGTATCGGAAATTTATGGAGCAATTAGAATTCCACAAATTGTAAACCAGCTTCGGCTACCCACATTTTTCGAATTGCGACCTGGCGAGGCAACGATAATAAATCATTGTTCGAACCAGTTCAAATCGAACCGATTTAAGTCAATCATTGGTTCACTTTTATCGCATGATAAAGTGTTTGCAAATTCCCTTGAATAATACCCACGCCAATCAGAGGCAGCCAGCAATAAATTCGTCGGAAATCTGATAACGAAAGCTCCATAGGATAAAGCTCATTTCAAGCCGTGGTTGCGATCGTCATCTTCCTGATTAGATTTAAAGGGCCGGTGTTTTCCGTCCTGGAGGCACATTTGAAAGGAAACCGTTCTCGAACCTAAGTCATCACCATGCAGCTCTTGGTAGTAGCCAGTACACTAGTCTTGTTGCTGTCCGTCTACACGGCGGCCATTCCGGATGAACAGGGTTGCACAGCGCAAGGTTGCAGTACGTACGAGCAACTCAACACACTTTGGTGCCACAGTGACCCGGACAAGTTCTGCCAGTGCCGCCCGAGTCCTTCTGGAACCTGGTCTTTGCAGGTGATGCCCTGTGCACCGGCCACCGTCTACAGCTTCCGGCATCAGGTATGCGTTCATCCATCGATGCGAAACGAACTGGAATGTCAGGACAAAATCATTGGTGACCAGCTGGATATTTGCGACGAAACACCTTGTGTTACGTACCAGGATATCAACACGCTGCGGTGTCACGAGGATACGAAGAGGTTCTGCCATTGTCGTCCGCTGAAGATTCAACCAACGGTGTATGCCCCACTGGCGATGCCGTGTGGAGCGGATACAACGTTCAGCTACCGGCAGCAAACCTGTACTCGGGATGAGTTTTGGCAGAATAGCTGCCCATAAAGCACCTAAAATGCTCCCACAGGTTCGCAACTTTATTTAAATTTTGAAATCAAAAACCGTCCTCAAATTACACTGAGTAATTAACTTGTTTGAAACTAGCGCAGCAACTCATACTTATATTTAAGTTTAAGAAATATATCCCTGAATTTGAATTAAATTCACTGAGTTTCCCAGATTTTCCATGTTCAAAACTGAATTCCCTGATATTTCTTGATTTTTCAGGCGTTAAGGTAGTCGACACCCTGATACATAAGGGAGTTGATAATTTTCTGTCACACGCCGTCTTGCAGCTTACATTGAAATCAAATAGACTGTCTGAAAAAAGGGCTGCGACACTGAAATATGGACGATGGTTTTGCCAAAGAGCCAAACACAGTTAAAACGGTCTTAAAAATGATACATAACCGCCACTATGACCAACCTTATAAACGCCAAGTTAGCCATATCGTCTCCATAATAGCCTTTCAATCGCCAAACTAACTCTATGGAATTAAAATTTAAAAATGCCATTTGAATTCCAAGATGCCTGTAAAGCGTGAAAATCGTCTTAACTCAAGTAACAATTTTGGTTTTATGAGGGTTCTGTAGCCCATGATATAGGCTCTAAGAATGCTTTAAATACTCGATAAAACATGAAATGCTATTTGGGAAGATTACCAAGACCAAGGTTGCAAATACTCATTTCAGCTAAAACAATGTTTTTTTTTAAATTATGAAATAATTAGATGCCATGATCATATTTTTAATTGGTAGGATACAAGAAGAGGTTGCAAAGAATGTGTTTGACATATTAAACCTGTTTATTTCACTTCATGAGAGTCACAATCAGCGATTTTTTCACAAACTCACTCACTCACTCACTCACTCACTCACTCAGCGATCAGAAAATCGCTGATTGTGACTCATAGAAAGCAAAATTTACAGGTTTTATGTTTCAAACGCATACTTTGTAACCTCTTCTTGTAAGTTACAAGTAAAACATGCCATCATACCATCTTTTGGTTCTATTATTAAGAAAAACATTATTTTAGCTGAAATGAGAATTTGCAACCTTGACCAAGACCACCAAAATGAACACAAGATCGCAAAAGTAATCCCAGAACCACCCAAATTAACCATAAACGTCTATTTTTCTTGGTACTAGATGGCCTACAGTCCATAATTTAGTTGAATCTACGCTGCATGTAGAATGCTTTTCGAATTCGCAACCAACGTTTTTTTTTTTGGAATCTTGTTCTTTGATCGTTCTCGGATAATTATATAAGAGTATGAACTGCAGTTCAATCTACCTACTTTGAAAGTTCACGTCGAAGACATTTTGGCCCTAATTTGTTTAGTTTTAAGTGCCTTCATGTAGGGCTAGATCTTATTTTGGGCCTACTAAGCACAAACCTCTCTATGCCTCTTTTTTAAGTGGATTTTTTCACCAAATAGAATGTTTCTACTGCAAATGCCTTCCAAATTTATTTACGATTCCAATATTTGATAAGGAGTAACAAATTGTTGAGATATTGTTAAAAATCTAACACTACTTCTTGACCCCGAACTCGGCCTAATGCAGATAAACGTTGATTCCGTCGGAGCGCTTTTTTTGTTTGGAGAAAAATGGGTGCAAACATTAATATCACACGTTCTTATTGACTTCGTTCGGTAGCTTTTGAACAGAGAACAGAAGTGGAACTTCGTATCAGAAAGTGGCTCCACTTTTTCATTGGCGAACACTAGCGCACCTAGGTATCTCGAAGGTATCTTCTTCCTGCAGTTAAGATAGGCAGCATGCTATGATAGTGTGAGTGCGCATAGAAAGCCCGTTTGGAACGCTACCACAACACATCGCTTGTTGAGCAGAAAAACGAACCACTTTTTGATTCACTGAATTGCTTGTACTTCCCCTTCAGTTCTGTGTTTTGAACCAAAGTATAGTACCAAACGCACAATTGACTTGCTGACGCCGAAATTGTTTGTTTATATGATGTTTTCTGCTTGATAGGCCCAAAAAGGGCGATTATGCCGAAGTAGTTATCTACCCTACATGACTCTGTTTGAATTAAGTCGATGATAAGTTCTCAACCGAAGTCCATCCACAATCCCATCGCTTAAGCTCCCGGCTCTGGTCCAAGTTGCCCCATCCTCATGCCGTCACCCCTTTGCCAGCGCATCATCGGTCTTCTAGGAACGGCTGGTGGTAAATTCTCATTCCCATGTTCAGCAAATTCATCTCAATCACAACAAGACATTGTTGCCTGCCGCGTCTGGCTATTCGTGCGATTAGATTCCAATAACAACTCAGTCTTGTCCTACATGGATGCAATCCCCCCATCACACCACCGACGACCCCGGGAGCAAATGCAGCAGCAGCAGTGCAGTATGCCTACGGGGCTACCTAATTGCTAGAGAATTGAGCGTGTTCCCGGCAGACGGCAAACGGCAAACGGGTGGGACGGGGATTTTTCAGAAATCAAACGAAGAAGCTGCAGTAAGTAGCTTACAAGGTAGGTACAACACCGACCGACCGTTCGGTTCGCTGTGTGGAGATGGTTGATTACTGGAACAAGACGCGCGCGCGATTACGGCCCGAACTGTTGCTACGAGTCGAACGGAACCATAGAACCACACTGCACGTACGGTTGTGTTGTGATTTATCTTATCTCATTGTTTGACTATGGCGGGAGGTTTAGAACCAAAGGGGGGGGGGGGGGTTTAGAGAAATATACCGTTAGATTGTTGTATGAGGTGGAAGCGTGTGTGTGTGTGTGCGTGCGATACTGGGATATTCGGTGGAAGGGATTTATTCTGATAAGAGCGGTTGTAAATTAATTAATTGCATTGTAACCGACAACGTGGAAGAACATCGAAATTTCAACAGAAATCAATCATCTTGAATTGATTGATAAGATCGATTCATTTTTGTTGCGTTGATTTTGACATTGACGTGTGAAATTTCAATTGCAGTGAATTGGTCATATTAAAGATTGTTGCATATAACTTGACGATTTCTTCGAATCAGTAATTCGAATGGGGGTTATCTCGAGAGTCGAACTTACTTTTTTAGTCGTGGTGACGTGACTGTCTGTGTCACCACGACGTGACTTTCCTCACTTCACCAGTGATCAAAATATCTTCGACTCTAGGAATACCCACCAATGCGAAGTAAAAAGGTTCAGGATTCGGATATTTTCAGGCAAAATTGGACATTGCTAGCAACCATTTGGCCATCAATACTAATACTTTGCATCCTTTGCTTCACTCGTATAAAAACAGCCATTCCAAAGTGGTGTAGTGGTTCTCAGAATTTCGTAAAAAACTGTAGTTTTGTTCCTTATCGCAAAATATTAGACGCGTATTTTTTTTATTCTGTCATTAGAGTGACCATTTTCATGTTAGGCCGATTTTTTAAAAAAATCCCAACTTTTTAATCACTGGGCCGATTTCAATGATCAAAATATCAAATGAAAGGTAATTAAAACTATCCTTTAAAAAAACAAATTTTATATTTTATATTGAAAAACATTGATTCTATTTGTTTTTTTTGTTGTGGTTTTCCTGGTTTGTAGATAGAGGTCGCAATATGTTTTTAATTTAGGCTTTTTTACAAATTATAAAATAAAATCAACGATGTGTCTCTTTAATCGTTTAGAGTTATTTTTTTCTTAAGTTATCAAGTTTTGGGTTTTTGCTCAATACTCCTAGACTACCATGCGTCGTGACCATACTACAGTCGCTATAAATCGATGGAGACGCATCGTAGTCTAGTCGCAGTCAGTTAAAAAAAAAACGATTTTTGGACCACCCTAATAGAAATGGTCACCCCAATGACAAAATAAAAAAATATGGGAATAATATTTTGCGATAAAGAACAAAATTACCATTTTTTTCGAAATTCTGAGAACCTCTACATCGTTTTACTATGGAATGGCTGAAAATACATTCAATGTTCGCCAACTCAAACATAAACACTTACTACATGTAATGCATTCCATGTGACAAACCAGTTGTCAAATGCTTTTCAAATGACATTTTCAAATGGTGTGATTAGAAGAATAAATGAATTTGTTTCAGCTAGCGTACTTTCAGTTAAAATACAGTTAATGATCTGTCACTTAGCAATCGTTTACTGTATTTACATTATTAATTTTTGACATAACCTATGATTTGTTACATTATGCGATTATCTAGTGTACTCTCCCGAACTCGACTGAAATCCAGGCTAGGCTTTTTTTTATGAAAATTTCAATAATTTACCTCCGTTACTCGGTATTCTTCCTAATTCGATGAACCATTCGATATTGATTAAGGGAGGGTTGAAGTTGACTGCACACAATAAAGGTTATCACTGATTTGTAATTGAGAGACGTTACCTGCAAAAGAAAGAAAATAGAACTTGTTAGAATGTGAATAGTTGGGTCAAGCAACAAACAGTTCCCTTTTCAAATTCATATTTTGGTGACTTCTGTGAAAGATGGAGGCCCTTGGGATTTGGTTTGAATCGCTTCAAACACACAATGTCTAGTGACCTTTTAGCAAGAATCCCTTGGAGTTATTCGCTGGGTCCGAAAGAATTTTGGCTTTTTTCAGAAATGCCGCAATTCATCTTTGTCGCATTGACGAATGAAATGTAAACAGACAACTCGTGACACGTTGATGATGATGGTCCGACTGCTTATACTTACACAGGTTTGAGATGGACGATTCATCTTTAAGATAATTAAGTATAACATTTAAACCAGATTAGTAACCAAAAACGAACTGGTAATTACTAACTGTAATGCCCTCAACAATTCTCAGTTACTTCATTTGTTCAGCTTTTTGTCCACCTCAAATATTTACAAGCAACCCCAGCGATTAAGAGTTAATGAAGAATCAACAACGCATTGTAATACACTACAAACCCCGCAATCATATGCTATCGTAATTTTCAGCAACGTCAGGAATGCTAATAAACATCCGAAATTTAACCCTTACTCAAACTCACTACTAATTCTTCCAAATAAGCTTCAAAGTCCATTTTTTTTATTATCGAATATTAATTTCACTCCTTTATATCTGTTATTCACGCGTGAGGCTCAAACCTTTGTAGACTACTAAAAAAATTAAACTGCTACATTTAAATCAAATAATAAAAATTCATCACCACCATAGTGACGAACAAACTAGTGTTTGCTGTGCTACAATATTTATAAAAAAAAGTCACTATGACAGCTATCCATCCAGAATAATCCCTTGCAAACTTCGTCTCAATTCATAATTTTTCAATTAATAAAAAGAAATTCATTAGATAACTGTTTGAAAGACAGCTTTATCGTGTAGTTGCACATTTAATATGTCTAGTAGACTGATGCAAGATTTGAAATTTTCGCTCCATAGTACTCAAACGGTTCCAAATCACGTCCTAGTAAGCCTCCCAAAATTTAAACTCATTTGGTAAGAAACTGACTTGACACAAACTATTCGAAGTTTGTATGGAAAGTACTATGGGAAAACCAAACTTTTTGTTCATTGTCTTCTATTCATTTTCCATATTGCTTTTTCGAAAATTTCTTTAACTATTCTTACGGGAAATCTTCTAAACTACAACTTTGCGGAATATCGTTCTTCAGCCAAATGTCAAATTAAATTGTTATTAATTGTTTAAGAAATTGATAATCTTATGGCATGATCAAGCAGCTGTTCTGTAGGCAACACTGTATACTGCAGTGTGACATAGCAGCCATGATATTTGTGCTCTATTCTTCGCACCAGAAACACTGCTGAACAGTTGAATGAGCATAATCATAAGACATCAGTGACTTGAATCATTAATAACTTTTGTTCCTTACTTTTGATTGAAAAATGGTTTTCAACAAAATTGTAACTGAAAAAATTAGCTACAACCACTGTTATCATTTTTTAAAGCATAGTGATGTGGTGAATTGTCAGATGAATATGAACAAAAACATAAGTTTTCCCATAGTAATTCCCATATAAACATGAAATGGTTTGTGCCAAGTCAGTTTCTTAATAACGTAGTTCAAATTTTGCAAACCGTTAACTATTTTAAAAGTGAACACCATAGTCAAATATACTAATCTTTGCTTGACTGGCTACCAGTGCTGATAAACCTCATTTCTTCTACACTCAACATATCTTAAATGAAGACAACCTATCAGTTAAGACCAACTAGGGTTTTTGATCTAATTTCCGTCCTGCTAAGCACAACCCGCACCTTACCCTTCTTTTCTGAACGAGTTTAAACGAAAAATGGAATATTTCTGTCAAAAATGACTTATAAATTTATTCACTTTTCCATACAAACCGTTGGATTTGATAAAGAGTCACAAATTGTTGAGATATTGTTTAAAATCAAATACTACTTCTTGATTCTAAATTCGTTCTACGATTTTCAATTCCGTCCTAATGCCTTGTTCAGACTACAGAGTTATAACATGTTATAGCGCTATCTTGATGGTGGTTTCTGTGTTGCAATTAGTTGACAACCGTTGACAGTCTGGCCAGCGTTTAACGCATTGAAACGCCATTAGATTTTCTTCGTCCTACTGATAAACGTAGAAAAAGGAGCGCTTCTTATGTTTTGAGAACAATGAGCATAAATATTCATACAATGCGCTCTAACAAGGTTTAAGTTGTACCTAATGAACTAACGCATCGGAACAAACCTGTTATTGATTTGTGCACGGTGAAATCATTGATATTATTGATCTTCTCCGATCGATAGAACGGAAATGGGCTATTACGATGAAGTAGCGCTCTACCCTACCTGCATGAATTATAATTTTGACATTCTCTTGACCAAGGCAACCACTGAATCGAAGTTAGCATTTGTTTTTAATCATTCGTGGCTGGATGTTGATTATCATCTATGTTGTTGTCAATATTAATAATCGTCTTCATCTTGTTGGGGATGATTTTGAGGATCAAATGCAACATGATTATTATCACATTGCACAAATATAGCGCTGTAGAACGTGTTGTATTTATGTTTACACCCAGACTGATGTAAAATTATTTCATCATGCTGAATTGATCGAGGTTTGTCTCTGAGGTGGACAATATTCAAAATAATCATTATGCCCGAAATGAATTAGATTATTTGGCTTTTGAGGATCGCTCCTGATTTTAACGATTTTGGGATGGATAATAACCCTAATAAAAAATAACCATAAACGAAATGGTTTGGATGATACCCGGAACACGTCGTTAAGTAAAATAACCATAACAATTTTATTAGGGAAAGCACTGGTGAATATCAACAAACGCGTATTCGTTGATGCATAATGAATTCATTTGTTAGTTTAGCTCATACTTCACAATGAAGATATTCAAAACAAACGCGATTCATCTACACTAGGTTGAAGCGCTACTCCTTACGTGTGATGGTAAATGATAAAAACATACAGTGCTGATAACAATTTTAAAGCGTCTAGCATCAAAGTTGAGGAAGTGGATCTATTACATTTCAAAATCCAACGTATTATTTTATGCTGCAAGCGTTGTAATCTCGATATTTGTATTACGTTGGCCAGACATAAATTGAAAGGGCAAAAGTCTAGATGAGGAGAGACGATTGAGTTGTATAACTGTGTTTAACTGACAATAGTGAAATCGGTTTTCCATCGACATAGAATTCCATACTTCTTGGCAATTTTCTTGATGACATTGTCAATGTGAGAGTTGAACTTAAGTGTGTCATCAATAAGCACGCAAAGATATTAAATCTCTCGAACACGATCAATAGTCGCATCATCAATTACATCGGAGACGTTCTCATTAACTCGATTCCGAGGGAATTACCATGACCCCGTTGGCTTCGTACCACTCCAGGACAACATTTGAATAGTGGCACGAAGCTAGAAGAAGATCGTAGGGCCCTCGTTTTGCTTCAACAGATGAAGCAGACGCTTCTGTAGACACTCCTTGAGGTAGATCTTCCCGTTTACTGTCCTGGTAGTCACGAACGGTGTACTCCGTTTGCCACATGCGCAGATCGCTTGCCAAATCATGTATTTCTTGGCAAACTTTGAAAGTTTCTGCTTCCTTACTTCCTCCGGAACATCAAACTTGTGCTGGGTGGTGAAGAACAGTAGCCCCGGAAGCTACCGGAAGTCCGCCTTCTTGACGTAAGACTCATCATCCATGATGAGACAATGAGGCTTCGTCAGCATCTGGGTGTACGTTTCCGGGCCCGTGACTTTCCCACCGTATTTAGCCGTTCGTCACGATTTGGTGCCTTCTGCACTTTGTACGTATGTAGTCTATCCCCAGGGGGGTGACTCTATCTACGATGCAGGAAAAATTGTGTTTTGCTGTGGTTAGCTGCATGAACACTGAGTAGATAGAAAGAAGATTGATGACGATTCTGAAGATTTCCTGCAAAAAGATGATGTGCAATGCAAGTAGATGGGAGAAATGATTGAAGATTTTTAGAAGATTGATTCGCTAGTGTGAGATTTGTTGAGCATCTAGAATTAAGATTTAGATGTGTCGCCCCCTCGGTCTATCCGTCCTTGACACTCTTAACGAAACACTTGGACAGATTCAACTTTTTGGCCACATCCCTGACCGAAAGCATTGGGATTCCGCTTAAACGCTTTCTCGACATGCTTGTGATCCTGATCACTAATAGAACATCCATTCTGACCGCATTTCTCTTTCTGTTCGATGCTCATAGTTTCGTAGTAACGTTTAATCACACGACTCACCGTTGACTACACGATTCCGCGTTGTTTTCCGATGTCCCGATGAGAGAGTTGAGCATTTTCCTGGTGCTTGCGCAAAATAAATTCGTGGCGTTGCTTTCCGGGTGACGCCAATTTTTCCTACTTTCGAAAAACTGACTGCGGTAAAAATACAGTGTAAACAATACACTCTAATCTACTTCTACCCAAATTTTCAAGTAAAAATACCCAATGGGTAATTTTCTACAGCGTTTTTTTCTGTGATGTCATTTGATGTTAGACACCCTTTAGCATGCTAAAATTGCACGAGAAAACATAATCCACACATTTAAAACCATAGTTGTTCGGTTTATAGATGGCTTTTTTTTGTGGAACTGTCTTGAGCAGTTTAACAAATTTCAGGAAAATTGTAGGGCTTTTACAAAATTTCTGAGATTTGTTGAAAGAGGATTTGTTTTCCTACTGAGTACCAATTCTATCGACGTCATTAGCCCCCACACCTGAACCCTACCTATCGACCCATCAGCTTATGGACCGGGGACCAACGGCTTTAGTTTCCTTCCGAAGAAAGGCGTGATCATAGATTTTATGCCTCAGAAAATCGCGACGGCGCCAACTAGGATTGAATCCAGGCCCTTTGGAGTGAGAGGCAGTCACGCATACCACTACACTATCAGCACTGTTAAGTAGGAGCTTATTAGTGAATTTTCGATAACTTCAAGGATATTCCAAGAATTTTAAAGAATATCAGAAAAAATTTTAAACACTTCAGGTAAATTCCAAGAACTACCGGAAAGTTCAGAACTTTACGAACTTTTAGGCTACAGGGCAGTTAAATGAGCATCAGCCAAATTTCGTGAACTTAGATGAAGAACAGAGAACTAAGTGACATGAAGTTAGAAAATTTCAGGAATTTTGAAATTGTGGAAACTTTGGGATAGTTCCGAGAACTTAAGGAAAAATTCTATATCTTAAGGACCGTTTTATTAAGTTCAGAAAAAAAATTCAAGAACTGTACAGATTATTCAAGGACAAAGTCCAGATAACTTAAAAGAAGTTGGAAGTCTCTTGACCGTCTGGAAAATGCGAGAACATTAAAAAATGAGGAACTCTTGGAATTTTAGGAATGAGCTTAGAAAACTTGAGGTAGTTCCGAAAAGTTCAAGAATGTACAGAACTACAAATACTTGGGGTTAGCGGAAATTACATGCGATGGTTTCACTCAAATCTCACTGATCGTCAGCTGTTGGTTGCCGTCGGTGATTTCCGGTCCGATATTTACCAAGCCACCTCAGGAATACCTCAAGGAAATCACCTAGGACCGTTGATCTTCTAACTTTACTTCAATGATGTGATTCTGGTCATCGAAGGGTCCCGACTTTCCTATGCATATGATCTCTTTCTTCGAAGACTTCAGCTAACTGGTGCAATTTGAATCTAATGACGGTTTACCCGAAAAAATGTTCAGTAATCACATTTTCTCGAAACAAAGAACCGATTTCGTTTAGTTACGAACTTAAAGGTCAAGGAATCAAGAATACCTCTAAATGACAAAATGACAAGCGATCAACGAACCGAATGATAACGCTATGTCAGAAGTGGAAAGCAATAATGATATAATCTTCTTTATTTTTTTCATGACAAGCAGCCCTTGCGACACAGCTCACTTGGGTCGGCAGAACGAAACGAGTAAATTGTTGGCAAGCTGCTGCACGAAGTAAATGTGAGTGTTTACTGGAATATTTTTTTTTTGTTATGTCTTTTCTCGATTCTGATCAAGCCATGTTCTCATCCGTGTATATTGCAAAAAAGCAGGTAATCAATATATCATTATCCTTCTACCACTCCGATTGAGCAATGTTACAGAGCGAGTTTGTTATGGTAATCGTAGCAACCATTTTGTCTGTATCGTTGGTTGCTTTACGTGCTTGGATTCGCTGTTTACAATAGAACGTGTGATGCATGTAAGGCCGACAACATAGTAGATGCGATTCGAAGCGATTCGATGCGATAGCAATTCAAGCTGAACATTGCATTAGGTCCTAAGTAACATTAATCGATTCTCTTCGTCGACTTTCTCTTTCGTTAATAACTTGAGCACATAACCGTTTCTTGTTGTGTTTGTCATATTAGATGCTAGATAAAAGCTTCTTTTATCGATCTGTGTGCTGAAAATACCTATGAATGTCTTTACATTGTGGGGATTCAAAGAGAAAGTCGACGAAGAGAATCTGTCAATGAGACTTAGGACCTAATGCAATCTTCAGCTTGAATTGGCAAAGCGAAATGAAGCGGCAAGCAAAGCAACCTATGACATAGTGAAAGCGTTTTTGAAAACATTTCAGTCACGCGCGCAGTGCAAAATACTTGTTCAAATTAGTTTCAATTCAGCGTGGATTCATCCGATGAGCAATATTTCGCTTCCTCAAACAGGATTAATTTCGTAATGAACAACAAAAGAGAGTTTGTAGTTGAATCAATCGAGATGAGGAGTTCTTCAGATTGTACGAAGATCTTCGTAAATATCCAGAGAAGTTTTGGTCTTACAGAAGATTGGATATGGACACATTAGATCTGATTTTGAATCTAGTGACAAACAAGATTATCAGGTAGTGACACTTGCGTTCGCAGGCGTCACAATACAACACGAAGAGCTCTTTCGCTTTGCTGAACGCTGCACACCTCTTCGCAAGGCTTTAACTATGATAGGTTTATTGCCAGCGCATCGAATCGCTTCTACTATGTTGTCGGCCTAAAAGGTCTGGGTGTAATTTTGGATACTCAACTAACGTACAACCAGCATATCGCATATGTTGTCGACAAGACGACAAGAACATAGGACTTTATCTTCAGGATTACTAAGAATTTTTCCAACATCTACTGTCTCAAATCATTGTACTGTTCCCTGGTACGTTCTGGAATACTGTTCTGCGGTTTGGAACCCAAACTAAAACAATAGTGTTGAGAGAGTTGAGTCCGTACAACGTCGTTTCCTTCGATCTGCTCTGCGGAAGCTGCCTTGGAGGGTCCTGTCGCGTCTACCCAGTTATGAAAGTCGATGCCGATTAATCGATCTAGAACCTCTTCGAATTCCTAGAGATACTTTGAGGGTTCTGCTCATCGGGGACAGCTTACAGGGCAGAATAGACTGCCCCACACTTTTGGAGCAGATTAATGTAAACGTTCAACCACGAGCGCTACGGAACAACGATATGCTGAGATTACCTAGGTGGCTTACAGCGAGTGTGTAACCGATAATCAGCAATATTTCACTTTCACCTGCCACGACAGATGCTACGCCGGCGTTTTGTTTCGTTTTTTCTCTGGGGCTCCAAACCGTGAATGACTTTGTATTTTATTATGTTGACCTTACTTTTAAGTTACTATTTTAAACAATCATAGGGGCCACATTGAGCCTGTTGATGTTAACAAATAATAAAAAAATAATAACTACGGGTAAGTTTTAAGATCTTTCAGATACATCCCGGGCAGTTCAATAGATTTCAGGAAAAAAAATTCAAGGATGTGCCTTACCGCTAGTGCGGTGAAATTTAAATGTTTCATACCCGAAAGAAGAAACAAATGTCATTCAAATAGTGAACAGCCTCTAAAGTTCTCAAACTACGTGAACAGTTTTTGATAGATTTTAATCTCCCATCAATTTTTTTAATTTGTATGTACTACGAACAGTCACCAACCCCATCTGCCACCTCTTAATCTGTCCACGGGGTGTACGGACAACCCCTTGCGATACTTAACGAAAATAGCTGCAAAGTTCAGACTCATGGTGCAGCAAAGAACGACTTGCACTCCAAACCAATCAGGCCAACATTCAAGCCTCGTGCCTGGGGATGGTGAAAATCCATTAAAAAAATCTATAACCCCACTTATACCCATAAACGGCAATGCCGTTTGGAACCACTTTTTATCGTTGTATATTTTCGTCCCTTTCGCCTCGCACGAAAAAAAAAACGAACGATCAAAATGACGATGATGATAAACATAACCACGTCTGCCATAACCAGTACCATCCAAACCGTAAAGATTTATAATGGAATTAAAACAATTTAACGTGCTTGGAACTGCACTCAGATTGACAGTTCACCAATAAATACAAATACAAGCGGAAATCTCCTGTCACTGATGCAAACCAAAAAAAACTGTTATTAATTTGTCCGAAAATCCCGAGAAAAGCGAAAACAAAAGACTCGTTTCGAAGGTGATCAGCATATCAACACAACCACCACAGCTCGTTCATTCCGCGAAAGGATGCACCAGACCACAGATGTTTTGTCAGTGATGCCATATTACTTTGAGGTCTAAACCGTAGGTGTCATAACTTTTGGAAGTGATGATCAGGGGGTGGGAACTTAGCAAAGCACCATAATTTGTAGCAAAATATGATCGATTCCGTAGATCTGGCATCGCTGATGGTTGCCTACCCACCCCCCCTTAACCTGTGTTAATCGGATGATCGCTGAAATTTCCATTTCGGCGATCGTTTCTCGCGCGGACAATGCAAATTGTAGGTATAGATCTCGTCAATCTTCACCGTTTTGTTCGCCGAAGAAACGAAAAACAAACGAACGAGGTGAAAGGTCTTGGACGCGGCCAGCGAACAGCGAGAGAATGGGACACGGCACGAAAAGCGATCGTGAAAAGGTCGGATCACGTTCTGCGTAAATAAAAAAAAATGCGACAACGCGGACGACCATATGGCACGGCAAGCAGGCGTTGAAAACTCGTTTCTCGGTTTTGGGATGAAACCCAAGCAAGCCAGACATTTCGATTTCGATTTCATGGAACAGCCAGATACGGTCGACGCAGAATTTTACGGGGAATGAGAGGACAATGGTCATCGACGACGACAGCGGTGATGATGGAAGAGATGAGTGTTGGGCAATGTTTTAAAGCGAAAGCAGCGCAGCAGTAAGTACGATCTTGACAAGAGAAAAAAAAATAATGGAAAATTGTCATTGTGCGTTGAGGTCCAAAAAAGGGTTGCCGTATGATCGATTTTTATTTAGGGGTCAACTTTCTGCATCTGACGGGAAGATGACAGCTGTCGGGTTTGTTTGATGCCTTGATAGCATTGTTTGACGTGTTTGCTTTGCATCGGTGAGGGTTGCTGTGGGAAAATGCAGAATTAGCGATCAACTAAGTTTTGTTTATGGAAATTTAATGGTTCGAAATGAGCGGAAGCCTTTTGAAGCCGAGCTCTATCGGCAAATCCATCGACCTTGCGGAAGTTTTTGTCTTATCTCTTCACGCCAAACAAGTGGCTAGTTTGCCGCACCTCTACAAAGGGGCTTGGTGCTTGGAGCCAGCTGCTGATAGAGACCAATCGATAGCAATCAACGTTGTGCGAGATCCTGGTTTGGACTTGAAAGTATCATTGAATATTTCGAGACAATGTCAAAAATGGCTTGTTGACACTCACAGCGGATGATAAATTAGCATATGACGCGTACACAGTTGTTGATTTGACGATTTCCTTGTATAGATGGAGGCGAAAAAAAAAACTAAAGTGGCTCAGTCCGCAAAAAAAAATGAGCCAGTTACTGTGAATGAAGTTATTAGATGACCAGAGCGGAACGTTCAAAAGCGCCTCCAAAAATTTTGGCACTTTGTCCGAATCTTTCAACATCCCATCCCCCATACCAAATACAAATGCGCATTGCTCAACGCAATGATTGATGAACTTCTTACCTTCCTAAACGAACGAAAAATAAAAACGGCTTCTCATGATTACGCAATGACCTTCCCGCACAATGAGCCCAAAATCGAAACTAATTTATCATTTAGCACCTACTATTACCTTCAGGTGAGCGGCAAGCGAGTTGGTAGCGCAGCATTTGCTTGTACTCACTTCGAACCGAGAAGAAAGCCTCCCCCGACATGAAATTCGTGCGCCAGATTCGTTCCCGATCGCCATGCAATTCAAGATCCGGGGCGTTCGTGTCGAAAGAGAAAGTGTCTGTGCGTCACGCGACTCCTCCGCGTCTCGTTGCAACAAGTTCCGTTTCATTTGAGTATTTCACCAAAGTGGACCACTTTGTGACATTTTTCGTCATAGCTGATGCCGCAATTATCCAAGCGAGCGACTCATCTTGCTCATTTGCCGTAATGAGCGTTCATTTGCGCGAAACAGCGCCATCTTCTAGGAACCACGTTAAGCGGACATTACACACATCAACATACGGACAGTAACCGTATGGTCAATGTTAGCTTCAAAATCATCAATATATGAAGATTGACATTATTAATGGCTATATATATACTGTATATCATCAATATGATTGGCGATATTTCTCCTCTTTTGATCAATATATTCATGAGTGTAACGGGCGCTTTACATGCCAGCTCATGTGTGCAATAATAATTAGCATTCGAACCGGCTTCTGTCACTGTGCGACAGGCTGATGCTGCTGCTGCTGACTTGCTCAAATTAACCGCTCGATTGTTATTAACAGTAATGGCAGTCATAATAATATCGTAAGATTGTTATTATGACAGGTTTCTCCCGTATTCATGGACGATCATCACCCCGCTGGTGATGCACCGGGCGATCAGTACACTCAAAATACTGAAAAGTGCGAGTGCAAACTGCCGAAAGCACATTTCTTGCGTGAAATTCTGACAACGAAACATTTAGTTTGCCATAAACTGGTTACAAGCGTTAAATTTTATCATAGGTTTACATCAAATATTATAATTCAAATATGCCTTTGAAAAGACGCAACAGTAATACCAACCGGTGGCAACCAACGTACTACTAGCTTAAAGGCGAACCAAATAAATAATGCTTCCTCTGCCAACATCGAAATCGCGCAAAACCTGCTCCGCCGAGAATGTAAAACAACTCCGTCAAAATTCCGTAGAACCTCCGTTGGCTTCATCGGAAATCTCCACCTGAATCTTGCGGACGCTCTTTCACTTTCACGAGAAAATACCGTAGAGATTTCCTGATGCTTCCGTTGGTGACACCGAAAATCAGAATCCATGTAGAATCTCCTCCTCTGAGGACGCGAGAAAACTCCGTCAAAATTCCCTGAAACCTCCGTTGGCAGAATCAGAAATCGCAACCTAAACCGTTGAGAACCCGAACATGGGCCATACTTTATGTAATTTTAATTTATTTATTTGTCAAATCAACAGACTCAATGTAATTTATGTATTCAAACCGAGTCAAACTTAATCCTAGTGGATGAACTCTGTATAAGGATAAGAAAAATAAACATCGTTGGCAGCATCTAGGCTCGTCTTGGAAATGATGCAGAACTCCTCCGCCAAGAACGCAAGAAAAATCCGTTGAAAATTATAGGAACTCCCTCTGGCAGCATCCGAAATATCCGGCATCACTTGGAACCTGGTCCACCGACTACGCGAGAAAACGCCGTCGATATTCTCCGGAATTTCCGTCAGCAGCATCCAATCTCTTCACTGGTATCGACCAGAACCCATTCGCCGACAATGCGTGGAAACGCCGTCGACAGTCCCTGGGAACCTCCGTTGGGGGCGGAGAGGATACCGAAATATCTCGCTGGAGATATTTTATGTTACTGGTGGAGGTTCCTGGGAGGTTTGACAGAGTTTTCACATGTTTTCGGTGGAGGAGCTTTTGCACGATGCCGGTGGAGATTTCTGATGCTGCTTGGGTTTCTGAAGATCTGAAAAGAACTTCCCTCAAGTTTTGAGAGGAACTTCCCTAAAGTTTTGAGAGGAACTTCCCTCAAGTTTTGAGAAGAACTTCCCTCAAGTTCTGGGATGAGCTTCCTTTGAGTCGTGAGAATTTTTTTCAAAAATTTCAGGAAGAACTTCCTTAAAGTTCTCTGAAGAATTTCTTTAATGTTTTATAAAGAACATCTCTGGAATTGTGGGAAGTAGTTCCCTGAGCTTGAAGGACGAACTTTTCTAAGGTTCTGGGAAGAACTTCCCTTAAGGAGGGGAGAACTTCCCTATAGTCCCTATAGGGAGGAAGTTCCATGAAGTTTTGATAAAAACTTCCCTCAAGTTTTATGAAGGTTTCACTGGAGTTCTGAATTCTTTTTTGTTGAGTTCTAGAGAGAATTTCGCTACAGTTCTGGGTAGAACATTCCCAAATTTCTGGGAAGAACATCCCAAAAGTAGTGAGAACTAGTAGGCAGAACTTCCTTCCAGTAGGCAGAACTTCCTCTCAAGTTCTGGGAAGAACTTCTGCTCAAGAACTTCCCTGGAATTGTGGGAAGTAGTTCCCTGAACTCTGAAGAACTTCCTCTCAAGTTCTGGGAAGAACTTCTGCTCAAGAACTTCCCTGGAATTGTGGGAAGTAGTTCCCTGAACTTTGAGCATGAGCATGAGCATGAGCATGATTGACCGCCCACGGTTGCTACTCGGTTATTGCCAGACCAACTGTAATTACACAGAGAACCAATAGACGATGCTTGGGACTAGCAATCATCCTCAATGTGTAAAAATTGGTGATCTCGAATTAGAGGGAAGTAGTTCCCTGCACTTTAAGGGAAAACTATTCTGAGGTTCTGGGATTAACCTCCTTAAAGTACTGGGAAGAGCATCCCATAAGTTCAGGGAACAACTTCCCTATAATTCTGGGAATAAGTGGCATGAAGCATGGAGTTTTGAGAAAAACTTGACTCAAGTTCTGGGATGGTTTTATTGGAATTCTGAGAATTTTTTTTTGAAGGTCTAGAAAGAACTTCTCTTAAGTTCTGGGTCGAACTTTCTTAAAGATATGGGAATAATTTGTCTTAAGTTCTGGAAAACGTTTCCATACCAGAGTAAACATCAAGCCCGCTAGTTCAATTGTATTGCAGGAAGGGCCCTTTTTTTCTTGATTTGTTTTCTGTATTGTATACCAATGCTACTGACGTGAGGGAGGCAGCTCCCACACCTGGACGCTAGCTATCGATCCATCAACTCATGGACCGGAGACCAACAGCTTTACTTCCCTTCCGAAAGAAGGCGTGATCAGAGATTTTATGCCTCAGAAAATCCCGACTGTGGTTGAGCCCAGGCCCTTTGGAAGTGAGAGGGGGTCACGCTTACCACTACCCCACCGGCACCGCTTTTCGGGCTATTAACAGGCTTGGTGGATACTTGGGTAAAGCTCTTGGAAGAACTTTCCTATAGTTTTGAAAAGAACGTTCCTAAAGCTCATGGAAAAAACTACAAGGGACAGCCCTATGGGGTTGTACGCAATGGTGACGCAGGACTACGTGGTCTTATATAATCAATCTTATATGTTAACTGCAGCAGAAGCTTGTGTTTTATGTAGGAATAGGAATTTGAGCAGGTTCTCTCTTTGACGCGCTTGACATAGATGGCCCACAGCGACTCTCGAAGAGCTACTGATTCCGAACAATAGAGGTGCGCCTTCTTTCTCTTTCTATGGATGCTCATGTGGGCTGCAGCTCGCTGCTTGCGGGGAGCCTTTTGTTGTGTACTGGAGAACACCACCACTCACCACGCGGTGCTTTAATAAACACCGTTTGGTGAGACCGGATGAAATTCAACTTTGAAGTCTGTGTTAGGGAAATTGCTTTTCGCAGGCAATCGGTGATAACTTTAACTATCATAGCTACCGTTACACAATCGTGCAATTTTCAATAGTGACATTTTGGAAAATAATGAAGTTTTAAAATTAACATGCGATGCGTAGTAATATTTCTGATCGATTAGTGATAAAATTATTGAAATTGGTTCAGGGGCAGCTGAGTTATTAACGTTCAAAATCTTTCATAATTTTGTTACATATTCCATTTCCGATTTTCACAAAGTGTACCCCCTTATAGAGATCACAGACGTAGTCCTACGTCAAAACTGCCCTGAAGTTGACGAACTTTACTGAAGTTCTGGAAAGAACTTCCCTGGAGCTCTGAGAAGAGCATTTCTGAAATTCCGAGAAGAACTTCCCTCAAGTTTTGCGAAGAACATCTCTTAAGTTTCTGGATAAAACTTTCCCGGAGTTCTGGGAAGTTTCTTTAGATCTGAGAAGGACTTTTCTGAAGTTTTGGGAAGAACATCTGTAGCGGGAGGCGTTACAAGCGTCAGCGTTCCAAACGAAATGTTCTGTAGGGATGCTGAACCAGTTTGATAGATCAGAAACAATAGGCTTGCCGATGCAGGGTAGAAATGTCATTATATGAAAAGAACAAGTCAAATGTGTTAGAAGGAATGGCATGCCGATGAAAGTTGTTCGGATTAAAAGTGAATTTATTGTAGTATATTTCTTAACATTTGTGAATCCTTTCCTGTGTTTACAAATGTCTCGTGAGTTTTCATGCAAAATATTATAGAAAAATACCGGTGAATTACTTATTCTACTTGAATTATACTTATAGGTTAGATTCATGCAAACATTCCACTAAATGAACTAAAATTTATGATAATCTTAATTCTAATACGGACAGACAGTAAGTAAACGTTAACTCTAATGTTTGACTTATGACTAAGATGATAAACTAATTAAAAACAGGTCATCACAGTTGGCTATTACAGTGAGGTCACTAGGACGCAGGGTATTGCGACTAGAGTCACAGAATTGTGAGTACTCCTAGGGCTAAGTATCGGTATTCTGTAAATTACAATCGTGTTATATATTTTAGCTTTAAAGCATTCGCATAATAAATGGATTCGCTAAAAGAACCGTGACATCTACGTCTGCGTCTCGTGCACCAACATTCTTTAAAGAATTCTACTCGATGAGGACATGTTTCTGAAGGCGGATTATTAGATCACGAAGGTTGTACAGAGAACTAATCTACGATGCCCACTACAACGCGAGCGGCGGCGAAGGCCAATGCTGAGACACCTCAGTGCATTTGCGAGTTGTGCAAAAACCTCAACCATGTAGCAGCAATGGTAGCTTGCGACCAATGTCGTCGTTGGTACCATCGTACGTGTGCGGAGCTAGCTGAGAGTTTCACCGGTAAGTGGACGTGCAAGGAGTGTATCTCGACCTGGACAATCAGTGGTGCTTCGACATCCGGGAGATCCAGCAACATGTCGCAGTCGACACGGATTCGATTACAGCTAATGCGACTGGAGGAAGAGAAGCAATCTCAAGAAAAGCTGATAAAAGAGCAGCAGGAGCAGGATCGTGTTCGGATGGAAGCAAAGGCTGCACTTGATAAAAAATACCTCGAAGAAAAGTACGCCTTGCTCATTGCTGAAGCCGAAGAAGAGGAGGCGGGTAGTCGCAGAAGCCGTCGTAGCCGAAGGAGTAGAAACAGCCAGGTCCAGGAATGGATACAGGATCTGGATGAAGCAGCGGGAGGGAATCCCATTCAGGTGAATGTCAACGATATGTTTCCACCGATTCCAATCGGTACTGGATCGAACGAGCCTTGCGGAGGAATGCTGACAAGGTATACAGGTGCAGTCTCGAAAAATCCACAGAGTCAGATAAATGACAGATGCAGGAATCCATCACGTCAGCCAACGACCGAATGGATTGCCGATAAGGTTGGTACTGAGGGTATGGGTTCGCTACCCGGTATGAAAGACCCGATCACAGCATCGACTCCGATACGTTCGGTTGCTATAGTACAACAGCCACACGTACAAAGTTCTTTACAAACACAATCGTTGGTCATACAGCCGGTGCTTACACAACCAGTATGCACGCAGTCGGTGTTTACTCAACCTCCGCAATCTAAAGCTGTACTACCAAAACTAGTCCCGCGAACAACCCTACCGACGTTCTTATTTCCAGAACCGCTATCGAAGCCAGCAGCTGATCAGGCACCTGTCTCGCTCCCACCAGTAAGCGAACCACCGTTACTGCGATCGAGTGTACAATTCACAGTGTCGAATCTCGAGTCGCAAGCGGGTTCATTCCAACAAAGACCACCAGCTCTCCGCCCTCTAGTGTCACCGCCGTCTTGCGTGTTACCGCCGTCTCGCTTACCTCCGTTATCACACTTATCACAAGAGCCAACCATCCATCGTTCAACGGAGCAACGATCAAGTGAACACCCAGCACAGACATCGCAAGCATCGTATCGACAACATCACACACTAGCGCACCCATCGGGATTGGCAATGTGTGATCAGTTCGGTGAACAATCTCAATTTCCATCTGTGTTGCACACGACATCATCGTATACTCCGCCACTACCACACTCTAGTATTTCGCAGCACACAGCGCCACAGCAACAGGCTGAATACTATGCTAATCAGATGCAGCAACTGCAGAATCAACAGGCAGCATGGGGACAATTTCAGCAACAATTGTCCGCCAGACAAGTCGTACCTAAGGAACTCCCAGTCTTCACTGGAAGTCCTGACGAATGGCCACTCTTTGTGAGCAGCTATCGTAACTCCACTGCTATGTGTGGTTATTCTCAGGCAGAGAACCTAATGAGGCTACAGAAATGCCTCAAAGGCAAAGCATTGGAGGCTGTTCGGAGTAATCTGCTGCTACCATCGTCGGTCCCGAAAATAATGGAAACTCTGGAAACATTGTTCGGGAGCCCAGAGCGATTAGTCCAATCGCTACTCAGCAAGGTACGTAGTGTACCTACTCCGAAAGCAGAAAGGCTCGAAACGTTGGTAAACTTTGGTCTCGTCGTTCAAAATCTCGTGGGTCATCTCAAGGCCGCCAACCAGCAAGCCCATTTGACAAATCCAACTTTGCTGCAAGAGCTAGTCGATAAGTTGCCACCCCACCTCCGTTTGGACTGGGCTCTCTATAAGAAAAATGTTGGGTATGTAGACTTGGGAGCATTCTGCGATTATATGTCTGCAATCACATCAGCCGCGAGCGACGTAGCACATTTTAGCGATTTCGACGGACCTCGAGTAAGTGGGACTGATAAGCGAAACAAGGAGAAGGTCTACGTCAACGCGCACGTATCCTCTGAACCACGAAAGGTCGAGCAGCCAAGAAAGAAGGTGGATAATCCGGAGAGGCCTTGCTACATTTGTCAGAGTGTGAAGCACCGCATCAAGGACTGTAACAAGTTCAAGTCGCTCAGTCTTGGAGACCGTCTGAAAGCCGTAGAGTTGCACCAGCTTTGCATGATCTGCCTCGTACCCCATGGAAAGTGGACCTGCAAGTCAACGCGCACCTGTGGAATTGGAGGTTGTGCCAAAAAACACCATCCCTCTCTACATCCAAGTCAACCTACTGCAAACCCAGAAGGTGCTGGAGCATGGTCAAGATCAGACGCCGTCGTCAACATCCATCGTCAAATCGAAGGCACTACAATATTCCCTATAATCCCGGTGGTATTACACGGCAAAGAGGTAAAAATATCCACCTTCGCCTTCCTGGACGAAGGTTCGTCTTCAACATTGATAGACAAGGAAGTGGCAGATATGTTGAATCTTGGAGGAGAATTGCAGCCCCTATGTTTGACTTGGACAGGGAAGCTTTCTCGACATGAATCTGATTCTCGGTTAGTCAATCTGATGGTTTCCGGAGGAGAAAGTGGCAAAAGTTTCCCACTGAGAGGTGTAAGCACTGTGAGTCAATTAGATCTTCCTGTACAGACATTACAGTACGATAAATTGTCTCAGTATTATCCTTACTTGGCCGGACTACCGCTTAAAAGCTATGACCAAGCCGTTCCAAGAATCCTGATTGGGTTAGACAATATTAACCTGTCGTTGCCACTCAAAATACGCGAAGGACAGGTAAATGGGCCGGTTGCAGCGAAAACGAGATTGGGATGGACTGTCTTCGGAAAAATCGGTAACTCAAAAGCGGATTCGTTGGTTCCAGTGTTCCACATTTGCAAGAGCACGGAAGAAAATAACATCCACGACCTAGTTAAAAGCTACTTTGCGATGGAGAATCTTGGAGTTTCTGTAGAACGTGGGCCGGAAGCAGAAGAAGATCGGCGAGCGAAGGAGATTCTGCGACAAACAACAGTCAAGCGAACGGATGGACACTATGAAACTGGATTGTTATGGCGGTATGACATGGTGGAGCTACCGTCTAGCTATGTCATGGCTGAACGACGCATGATCTGCCTCGAGCGAAAGGTACGGAAACATCCGGAATTACAGGCAAGTTTGGAGAAGCAGATAGCCGAATATCAGACCAAAGGATATACTCACAAAGCAACGTCTCAGGAGCTGGAAGAAAGCGATCCGCGTCGTACATGGTATCTCCCAATCGGAGTGGTTACAAATCCACGTAAGCCCGAGAAAGTACGCATCATCTGGGACGCAGCCGCGAAGGTGAAAGGAGTGTGCCTTAACGACTTTCTCTTGAAGGGCCCAGATCTGCTTACGTCATTGCCAACTGTGTTGTGTCGTTTCAGACAGCGACAGGTGGCGATTGCAGGTGATGTACGCGAAATGTATCATCAACTGAAGATCAGGGAAGAAGATAGACAGGTGCTACGCTTTCTCTACAGAAGCGATCCATCGAAGAAGCCTGACATATATGTTATGGACGTGGCCATCTTTGGGTCGACTTGTTCGCCCTGTTCAGCGAACTTTGTAAAAAACACAAACGCGATTGAGTGGATGCAAGCATACCCGGAAGCGGCGACAGCGGTGATAGAGAACCACTACGTGGATGATTATTTGGACAGTTGCGACGAAGAAGAAGACATGATCAAACTGGCTTTGGAGGTTAGAATGGTGCAGTCAACAGCTGGGTTTGAATTACGAAACTGGCGATCAAACTCGAAGAAGGTGTTGCAGTTCCTCGGGGAAGACACAGCTGGCTCAACGAAAGATTTCAGCATCGACAAGGAAAGCCAAGTGGAGCGTGTCCTCGGTATGGCTTGGCTTACGGACGATGATGTCTTTGTGTACTTCGTGAAGCTGCCAGAGTCAACGAAGATAGTAACGAAGCGGAGTATCCTGAGATTTGTTATGAGTGTTTTCGATCCGCTTGGATTAATATCAAACCTGCTCATCCATGGCAAGATGATCATCCAAGACCTTTGGAGAGCACAAGTTGGATGGGACGATACAATTCCAGTAGACATACTTGTGCATTGGGAACGATGGATCGAACAACTAACAAAATTGAATAAAACCCGAATTCCACGCTGCTATTTTCCCGAATACGATCGAGACAGTTATCGAACGCTACAGCTCCATATTTTTGTGGATGCAAGCGAATCTGCCTTCGCTTGTGTCGCATATTTTCTAATCATCGATCGAGGCCAACCACGATGTTCTTTGGTTGCTTCAAAGGCAAAGGTGGCACCATTGAAGCCGCTATCAATTCCCAGGTTGGAACTCCAAGCGGCGGTCATTGGGAGCAGATTAGCGAAATCCATCGCCGAGTACCATACAATTCCCGTGGGTCGCAGATTCTTCTGGAGCGACTCCAGAACAGTTCTGTCCTGGATCAACTCAGATGCTCGAAAATATCGCCAGTACGTTGCTGTTAGAATTGGCGAAATCCTGGAAGAAACGCAGCCAGATGAGTGGCGCTGGATACCCACCAAACTCAACGTTGCGGATGAGGCCACGAAATGGGGAAAGGGCCCTATTTTTCATTCGGATAGCCGTTGGTTCACGGGACCAGATTTTCTTTATCAATCGGAGAATGAGTGGCCACAACAGCAGACGCCATCAGTCAACACTGACGAAGAATTACGCGCCATACATGTGCACCGAACGGTGTGGATACAACCATGTATCAGAAGTGATCGCTTCTCGAAGTGGGAACGAATGCTCCGAACCACGGCATATGTGTACTCCTTTATGGATCGTTATTTCGAGTTCGGCAAGCAAGGAGCAACGCAGGTCAATCGTGCATTGAAGCAGGAAGATCTAGTTCGGGCAGAGAGGGCTCTGTGGCGGCTTGCACAAGCAAGAGAATATGTCGATGAGATAGAGGTGTTGAAGGGAACGAAAAGGGTCAATGGAAGGCAGGCACCGAAACTGGCGAAAAATAGTCCGATTCGACGTTTATCGCCGTTTTTAGATGAATTTGGAGTAGTTCGTATGGAAGGTCGGACAGAATCTTCCCCCCTGGCTACATACGATGCGAAATATCCAGTCATTCTGCCGAAAAATGATCGTGTGACGGAGCTTTTGGTAGACTGGTACCACAGACGATTTGGCCACATCAACAGCGAAACGGTGGTCAACGAAATTCGTCAGCGGTATCACATCTCATCTCTTCGGACGGTGGTACGCAAAGTTGCAAAAAGGTGTCAATGGTGCATTGTCTACAAAGCACGACCTGAAGTACCCCGGATGGCGCCTCTCCCTGAAGCGCGAGTAACGCCGTTCATCCGTCCATTCTCGCTGGTCGGCATCGACTATTTTGGGCCATATCTGATCAAGATAGGCAGAAGTCAAGTGAAACGTTGGGTGGCACTCTTTACGTGCTTGGTAATTAGAGCGGTACACCTGGAGATAGCTGCGTCTTTGACAACAGAATCATGTAAACTGGCAGTACGGCGATTCATCGCGCGTCGCGGCGCACCAACGCAAATTTATACAGACCACGGAACGAATTTCGTGGGCGCCAGTCGGGAGCTGGCCCGTCAATTGGCCGATATGAATCGAGAGCTGGCAGAAACGTTCACCGATGCCAACACCCGATGGTTCTTCATCCCACCGTCTTCCCCGCACATGGGTGGTGCGTGGGAAAGGATGGTCAGAGCGGTAAAAATAGCGATGGAGTCAATTAACCTTTCCCGTACGCCTTCGGAAGAAGTATTCCAAACGATACTTTGTGAAGCGGAGTCAATGGTTAACTCCAGACCGTTGACGTACATGCCACTGGAGACAGCGGACCAGGAGGCATTAACTCCGAATCACTTCATTCTCCTGAGCTCGAATGGAGTCAAGCAGCAGGAGAAAGCGCCAACAACAGAAGGTGAGGCTCTACGAAACGGATGGAATCTATGTCGCTATGTTCTGGATCTCTTTTGGACGAGATGGATCCGGGAATATCTGCCGGTGGTGGCCCGACGAACTAAATGGCATGACGAAGCAAAACCCATTGAGGAAGGAGATATAGTCTTCATCGTAGGTGAAGCCGCCCGGAATAAATGGCCTCGTGGTAAAGTAGTGAAGGTCATCCCGGGCAAAGATGGTCGTATTCGGCAGGCAGACGTCCAGACGATTGCAGGAGTTCTACGGCGTCCCGTAGCGAAACTCGCCGTGATTGACGTACTTCCGACAGGTAATCCTGCTGGACCGGAGCAGCATTACGGAGAGGGGGATGTAGCGGGAGGCGTTACAAGCGTCAGCGTTCCAAACGAAATGTTCTGTAGGGATGCTGAACCAGTTTGATAGATCAGAAACAATAGGCTTGCCGATGCAGGGTAGAAATGTCATTATATGAAAAGAACAAGTCAAATGTGTTAGAAGGAATGGCATGCCGATGAAAGTTGTTCGGATTAAAAGTGAATTTATTGTAGTATATTTCTTAACATTTGTGAATCCTTTCCTGTGTTTACAAATGTCTCGTGAGTTTTCATGCAAAATATTATAGAAAAATACCGGTGAATTACTTATTCTACTTGAATTATACTTATAGGTTAGATTCATGCAAACATTCCACTAAATGAACTAAAATTTATGATAATCTTAATTCTAATACGGACAGACAGTAAGTAAACGTTAACTCTAATGTTTGACTTATGACTAAGATGATAAACTAATTAAAAACAGGTCATCACAGTTGGCTATCACAGTGAGGTCACTAGGACGCAGGGTATTGCGACTAGAGTCACAGAATTGTGAGTACTCCTAGGGCTAAGTATCGGTATTCTGTAAATTACAATCGTGTTATATATTTTAGCTTTAAAGCATTCGCATAATAAATGGATTCGCTAAAAGAACCGTGACATCTACGTCTGCGTCTCGTGCACCAACAACATCCCTAAAGTTTTGGGAAGAACTTCTTTGAAGATTTGGGAAGAGTTTTCCTGAAGTTTTGAGAAGAACTTCCATTATGTTTTGGGAAAAACATTCTTAAAGTTCTCAGAAAAATTTCCCTGAATTTCTGGCAAAACTTTTATAAAAATCTGGGAAGAACTTCCCTTCAGTTCCGGGAAATACTTGCTTCAAGTAGTGGATAGAACTTTTCAAGAGTTCTGCGAAGAATTTTCCCGAAATTTATACCAGGATATTTTTGCAAGTCTTCAGGTCAGGATAAGGTTTGATTCTTAAGATCTTCACCTTCAAATAGCGTCAAATATTTACTCATGTTACCAGTATGATCAAAAATTATTTAAAAACCTACAGATGGTCAGCAATTTCTCTGAAATAGTCAGGATACTTTTTTTAAGTTTTCAGGTTTATCAGGTAGAATCCTGAAGATCTGCAACTGTCCAACAATTTAAATCAAGTAACTCTGATTTTCAACCATGATAATAGAATGATCATCAACTAGTTTAAAATCCAATAGATAGGCCTCTCTGAAGTCCTCAAGATTTTTTTTCAAGACTTAAGGTTTATCCAGTATTATATTAAAGATTTTTTTAAGTTCGCATGCTTTCCTCTTTCTTGCAGGGATTTCCCTCAAGTTGGCAGAATTTTCGTGGTGGAAGCAGACTTTACTGAAGTTCTCTGAATTTTCATGAAGTTTGCTGCCTTTTCTGACATTGGCAGAGTATTTTTGAAGTTTCCAGATTTTTTCAGAAATTTTTAGAATTTTCGTGAAGTTGGCAGAACTATCCAAAAATTTGCCGATTTTTCCTGAAATTCGCAAAATTTTAGTTGAGTTTTTGAATTTTTTTCTGAAGTTTTTAAAACTTTCCTGAACATTTGTTGAAATTTTCTGAAGATCGTAGAATTTTTCTGAAGATCACCGACTTCACAGAAAAAGGCCGGATGCTTTCAAAATTTGGACTTCCCATAGATTTACAAATTTCCGTGAAGCTGGGAGACTTTCTATAATGCAGTAAAATTTTCAGAAGTTTCACAATGTTTACATATTTCCTTGAGGTTCACTGACTTCCCTGGAGTTCACAGACTTCCCTGAATTCCCCAGATTATTTCTGAAATTTGAAGAATATTTCTGAAGTTAGCAGAACTTTTCAAAAATATGCTGAACCCTCCTAAAGCTCGCAAAATTTTATTTAAGTTAATTGAAGAGTTCTGAAGTTTTCAAAACTTTAATAAACCGTTGAAAAGTTTTGAAATATTTCTCAAGTTCCCTGATATTCGCTGAGCTTTCCTGAAATACCAGATTTTTTTTCTGAAACCTTCGTAGAATTTTCTTGAAGTCCAGTGGATTTTCATGTAGATCTCTGATTTTTTCTTAATTTCAAAAAATTTCCCTGAAGGCATAAAATTTCCTTTAAGACCCCAGAGGGTTCCTGAAATTTGCAGAATTTTCCTAAAGTTTGCAGAACTTTCCAAAAAATGCTGCACTTTCCTGAAGCTTGCAGAATTCTATTCGAGTTGATAAAAGTGTTCCGAATTTTTCAAAACTTTCCAGTAATTTATTAAAATTTTCAGAAGTTGACGGAATATTCCTGAAGATCCCTGAAGTTCGCTAAACTTTCCTGAAGTAACTTGATTTTTTTTCTGAAACTCGTAGAATTTTCCTGAATTGCCATGTAAATTAATGTGCTTAATTTCACAAAATTTTCCTAAAGGCATAGAATTTCCTTGGAGTACCCAGAATTTTCCTAAAATTTGCAAAATTATTCTGAAGTTTTCAGAACTTTCCAACAATATGCTGAACTTTCCTGAAGCTCGCTGAATTTTAGTCGAGTTGATAAAAGTGTTATGAATTTTTCAAAACTTTTCAGTAGTTTATTAAAATTTTTAGAAGTTGACGGAATATTCCTGAAGATCCCTGAAATTCGCTAAACCTTCCTGAAGTAACTTGATTTTTTTGTTCTGAAACTCGTAAAATTTTCTTAAGGTCTACTGAATTGTCATGTAGATCAACTGATTTTTTCTTAATTTCACAAAATTTTCCTAAAAGCATTGAATTTCGTTGGAGTTCCAAAAATTTTCCTGATATTTGGAGAATTTTTCTAAAGTTTGCAGAACTTTTCAAAAATATGCTGTACTTTTCTGAAGCTCGCCGAATTTTATTCGAGATGTTAAAAAATTTCTAAATTTTTCAAAACTCCAGCAGTTTATTAAAATTTTCAGAAGTTTTTGGAATATTCCTGAAGTTTCCTGAAGTTAGCTGAACTTTGCTGAAGTAACCAGAAGATTTACGGTTTAGCGGCTTTTGCAGTCAATTTAATTGTTTATGAGAAACTTTGAACTAAGGTTACCTCTTAGTATGTTAAAACTTTCTCATTACCAGAAGTTTTCTGAAATTCATAGAAGCTCACTGAACTTTCATGTAGATTTCAGATTTTTATTTAATTCCACAAAATTTTCCTGAAGGCTTAAAAGTTCCATGGAGTTTGCTGAGTTTTCCCAAAAGTAAGCAGACTTTTTTATTACAGTTTGAAGAATATTCCTAAAGTTTACAATATTTTACTATCGATTTTAGAACTGCTGCATTGTACTGTAGGAAACTCAAGGATTTGTTGGCAGATTAATTTTGGAGTTTGCATGCTTCCTTTTCATTCAACATTGAAGAATTTGTCAGAAATCTGGAGACTTCCCTGAATGTCTTAAATTTTTTTAATTCTCCTAGGCTTTCTTAAAGATAAAATTTCTTCAATTCGATAAAATTTCCCGAAGTTCGCAAAATTTTCCGAAAATTCACAAAAAGTTCTCTAGTTTTCTAAACCTTTACGTTGTTCTCTGAACTTTCCTGAAGTTCCTTAAATTGTTCGCATATTTGAAGAATTTATTAAAATTTTTAGAAGTTAACGGAATATTCCTGAAGATCCTTGAAGTTCGCTAAACTTTCCTGAAGTAACTTGATTTTTTTCTGAAACTCGTAGAATTTTCTTGAAGTCCAGTGAATTTTCATGTAGACCCCTGATCTTTTCTTAATTTCACAAAAATTTTCTGAAGGCATAGAATTTCCTTGAACTACCCAGAAATTTCCTGAAATTTGCGCAATTTTAATGAAGTTTACAGAACTTTCCAAAAGTATGCAGAACTTCCCTGAAGCTCTCAGAATTTTATTCGAGATGTTAAAAGATTTCTGAATTTTTCAAAACTCCAGCAGTTTATTAAAATTTTCAGAAGTTTTTAGAATATTCCAGAAGTTTTCAGAAGTTAGCTGAACTTTGCTGAAGTAACCAGAAGATTTACAGTTTAGCGGCTTTTGCAGTATGTTCAAACTTTCTCGTTACCAGAAGTTTTCTGAAATTCGTAGAATTTTTTTTGAAGCTCACTGAACTTTCATGTAGATTTCTGATTTTTTCTTAATTTCACAAAGTTTTCCTAAAGGCTTAGAATTTCCATGGAGTTTGCAGAATTTTCCCAAAAGTGAGCTGACTTTTTTTTTTGCAGTTCGAAGAATATATCTGAAGTTTACAATATTTTACTAAAGCTTTTAGAACTTTCTTGTAGTTGTGAATTGTACTGTAAGAAACTCAAGAATTTATTGGCAGATTAATTTTGGAATTTGCAGGCTTCCTTTACATTCAATATGGAAGGATTTTTCCGAAATCTGGAGACTTCCCTGAATGTCTTAGAATTTTTTTGAAGTTCCTACGCTTCCTTAAAGATAAAATTTCTGTAATTCGATAAATTTTCCTGAAGTTTGCAGAATTTTCCAAAAATTCACACAAGTTCCCTAGTTTTCTAAACCTTAATTTTGTTCTCAGAACTTTCCTGAAGTTCAATCAATTGTTCGCATATTTTTAGAATTTTTTTTTTTCAGAAGTTAACGGAGTATTCCTGAAGTTCCCTGAAGTTCGCTGAACATTCCTGAAGTAACTTGATTTTTTTTTTAAACTCGTAGAATTTTCTTGAAGTCCAGTGAATTTGCATGTAGATCTCTGATTTTTTCTTAATCTCACAAAAAAAAAATCCTGAAGAAATAGAATTTCTTTGGAGTACCCAGAATTTTCCTGAAATTTGCTGAATTTTCCTGAAGTTTGCAGAACTTTCCAAAAGTATGTAGAACTTTCCTGAAGCCCGCAGAATTTTATTCGAGATGTTAAAAGATTTCTGAATTTTTCAAAACTTTCCAGCAGTTTATTGAGATTTTCAGAAGTTGTTGGAGCTTTCTGAAGTTCCCTTAAGTTCAATGAATTTTCCTGAAGAAACTTGATTTTTTTCTGAAACTAGTAGAATTTTCTTGAAGGCCACTCAGTGTTCATGTAGATCACTGAATTTTTCTTAATTGCACAAAATTTTCCTATAATTTTCAGATTTTTTCTGAAGTTTGCAGAATTTTTCAAAAATATGCTGAACTTTCCCGAACTTCGCAGAAATATCCAGTTATTAAAAGTTTTTTGAGCAGTTTATAAAAATTTAAGAAGTTGTTGGAATATCTCTGAAATTCCCCGAAATTCGCTGAACTTTTCTGAAGTTACCATATTTTTTTATCTGAAATTCGTAGAATTTTCTTCAAACCTACTAAACTTTCTGAATTTTTCTTAAATTCCTAAAAAAAATCCTGAAGGCTTAGAATTTTCTTGGAGTTTGTAGAATTTTCCCAGAAGCTCGCAGAGCATTCCTGAAGTTTACAATATTTTATTAAAGCTTTTAAAACTTTCTTGTAGTTGTGCACTGTACTGTGGGAAACTCACAGGATTTTTTCTTAGGAATTGTTGGCAGATAAATTTCAGAGTTTGGAGCCTTCCTATACATGCATTATTTAAGACTTTTTTTTAGAAATCAGCAGACTTCCCTGCTTGTTGTAGAATATTTCTGAAGTTCTTAGACTTCCCTAAGATAAGATTTTCTTTAATACGGTGAAATGTTCCAACGTTCACAGAATTTTACAAAATTTCTCAAAAGTTTCCTAAAGTTTATTAAACCTTAATGTTGATCTCAGAACTTTCCTGAAGTTCACAAAAGTGTTCGCATATTTGTAGAAAGTTCCGGAAGTTTGCAGTTTTCTATGAAATTTACTGTTTTTTTTAGGTTCACAGACTTCACCCTGATATTTTCAGAGATTTCCTGAAGTTCATAGAATTTATCTGTTATAAGCAGAATTTATTGAAGATACCAGTATTTATCCTGAAGTACGCTAACTTCACTGAAGTTGACAAAATATTGTGTTGAAGCTCCCAGACTTCCCTGAATTCAGTAGAATTTTCAGAAGTTCATAGACTTCCCTAAAGTATGCAGACTTCCTTGAAGTCAATAGACTTCTCAGAAATTCCCAGAATTTTCCTGAAGTTTGCGGTATTTTCCAAAATCTTGCTAAACTTTCCTCTGGTTTGTTCACAAATGTTTTTTTTTTTTTGTTTTCCTTGATTTGTTTTCCGTCGATCTTGTTTTCCGTGCTGAGCACCAATGCTACCAACGCCAGGAAGGCAGCTCCCACACCTGGACCCTACTTATCGATCCATCAACTCATGAACCGGGGACCAACGGCTTTACTTCCCTTCCGAAGGAAGGCGTGATCAGAGATGTATGCCTCAGAACATCCCGGCGGCGCCGACTTGGATTGAACCCAGGCCTGCTGGGGTGAGAGGTAATCACGCTTACCACTACACCACCGGCGCCGTTGTTTACAAATGTTGATAGGCCATTTTCTATTGTTTCTCTTGTTCATTTGCTCCTATCCCTACCCCTCCACGGTGCCGGCTGGGGTACGAATAACCATAGGAAAGGTCGGGTATCCAACACTGGCGGGACCATGGTCGTTTGCTGACAGGGAAGTGCAAGGAGGTAGACTTCCCGCTTCGCAGGACGTGGCGAATACAAACCCTAGCGACAGTTCCCCATGTCAGGAGCGGCTCAAAGCAGCGTCGGTTTCTCATATCAGAGGCGCTGATCTTTGTATTCGTGCCAGCGAGGGACTCTAAACAGTGCTGTGCTTGATGGTCCTCCGACGAGATAGAGGGCTACAAGCCCCTGCCTTTGAAGTACTCCAGAAAAGCACTCTCGAAGTTCTTTGATTTTTTCAAGTAATTAACCAATGGGACGGCCGTCACAGTGATCCATAGTTGTCCTCGAGGATACCTGGAAATGTCGTCAAATGTAATTGTACTTCAGAGAACCACTCTCAAAACTCTGTAGATTTTTCAAGAGAATTTAACCGATCCAGCTCTTAACCATCCACAAAGTGCCTAAAATTTGCCTTCAAATTTTCTCGGATATGCTGTCATATGTCATTCAACATTGAATTTCAACAATGGGTACTGGTGAACGAGTTCAAAGGGCTTTAAAGCTTGCTGATGAGCTTCTTGAGCTGGTTCACTGCATTATAAGGAACGGGTCAGAAGAATGGCTCAGACGAGTCTAAAGTTCATCTCACTTCGGTTGAAGATCTATTAAAGCTTGAGGTATATTGCGAGTGGAAGCAGAAGACTACAAAAACACAGCCAACAACGGAACAATCGAATGATAGAACCACAGACAAACAGACGTAACTCTTTGAAAAAGTTTTTCTTGAAAACATAGTATCTCAAAACATAGGACCTCACTAACGACATCTCTCTTGCTTCTCGCGGAAAACAAGCTTGCTCGCTAACTCGCAAACAAGATTGCATAAAAGTTCTATAGAATGTATATAATCGTCAAAGTGATCCGATGCCAGCGCTGCGGTGAGTAGTTCGCGGAAGTGATAATATTCAAATCAACCGTTAAATGCGTGAACGAAGATACACAGTGAACAGTTACGTCTGTTTGTCTGTGACCGTTTCCGCACATCGGAGGTACATGAACGAATCGGCGATCATTCCTTTTGGCAGTGATTGCAGGGGAAACACCCCTCATCAAAGGATGAGTTTGGTAAAGGGAATGCTCGATCCGATTCGTAAATTCTTCAAGATTGTCCTTTGCTCGCTTTCTACTTTCTATGTACAATTTTCACACTGTCGTATTGTAACGGAACTATCAATTCTATATTTTCATCTCCTTATCTATCGTATCAAATGTTCACTTTAAGTTTGATATTGACGTTAAGCATCTCCAACTATGTACTACCAACTAATTCAAGAAGTCGGAAGATTTCGAGGACAAACCTAGAGTATTTCGGTTACAAATTCAGAAGACTTCGAGGGCAAGTTAGATAAACATTAACTTGCACTGAATCCCAATGGGAATTTGGGGGTAACCAACGGATGGAACTTCGATGGTGAGCTCAAGTAAACTTAAGGGGTTAGCCCTAGCAACTTCAACATCAGTTCAAATGAGATTCCATCGCAAGTAACGTTGCAAGTCTTAAAGAGAATTTATGGTCCAAATCCTGGTCTCGGAGACCATTCATGGTAATCGATTAATAACCCTGATAGTTAGGGTCCAAAGCATGATCTCGGAGACCATGATAGTGAGAGTTAACGATAAGAGACTGCCTAGGCGATAGATACCTAGATAGACACTGCTCGATTTCCTCTGACTTTGACAGTTCGATTGGCTCCAAACCAGCCAGTTCGCATCTCTCTTATCCTACACGGAGATGAAAAACTACCCAAAATTAAGTACTTTTCTCTCAATTCTGGGGTTCAGCCCAATAGCCCAAATTTGAGTAAATCGCATATAGTAGTTTCCATTTAACACCAGCAAAAAAAATTACGTACTCTTAAGTATATTCTACACAAAATTAAGTTTAATTCACGTAAATTTGAGAATATGCAATTTACTCAAAAGTAACTTATTGGGCTGAACTATATCGTTGGGTCGAATCTCTCGTTCCTTTTTTGAAAACAATAACGAGTGCAAGTGAAAGGCTGAAGTCAATATTAAGTAAAAAGAACTCAAATTTTGGGTGGTATTTTTTCTCCGTGTAGACACGCACTGGACAAAACTTAAATATTTGAATTTTTGGATTGGTCCTATCTCCATTTGTCGATCAAAAACTCGTTTAACTTGATTCGCTTTCTACCATGACCTGAGGGGTAGATTTACAATATTGTTGCATACAATCAAAATTTCAAAGATTAAATAATAGATTTTTGATCGAAAAATGGACATAGGAACTATTCAAAAATTAATCGAGAATTGTTACTTGGGAAGTAACTTGAGCAGATCCAGTGATAATTTTCTTTGATTGCGGATTGCGGAAAGATTATCAAACCTCTTGAACAAGCCTAGAAATAACAATGTTAGGGCTTCTGAAAAACACTAAAGATCAGCAAAGATCGATGCCAAACTGGATCTACTAAACTTGCTTTTAGCTAGGGAAATTTACGTATTCTCGGCAACCTAAGCAGCGACCTTCTTTCTATAGCCTTTTTCTCTATGGAACGCACACATATGCAGTATTGGTTTGTTTACAATCTTTTGCTGCCAGCTGCTCTAACAATTTCAGTCGAAAGAATTGTCAAAAACTGTTTTGAAACGCTTTTACAAAGCTCCAATATTCTCTAGTGAGAGCGAGTATTGTCGGCAACCAGTTTTTCTTCGGCAACCATTCCATTTGAACTGCATGTAAATCGGCAACTCGAAATCAGCTACAATTTGTAGTGCGTGTGTTTCATTTCAAGAAAACCCTGCTAGATTGCTTTTTCTCAGTGGTAAAAATATAGTCAAATTGAAGCTGAAAGCATAAAGAATCGTTTGCATGCATTCAGCGAAGTGTTTTCATAAGAAAATCCAGTGAAAATAGTGTTTCAATTTGGGTTGCCGAAAATAGTCTGTCATGCCGAAGCCGTCATTTTCCCTACCTCTTTATATGAATGATGACCTCCTCGAAATTCAAGTGTAATTTGAGATTTGGGCGCTATCACTTGGTATAGTTTGTTTACGAGATTGGAACCCAAGTCTTCTCGATATATCTTATAAGTCTTTGATTTTCAATCACATTTTTGATGTTTTGAGATTATGCCAAATGTGCAATTGGACTGATACTAATAATTGTGGGCTGTTGGTTTGAAATCTACAGACATTTATATATTGTGGATCTTAACAAAAATTTCCGTCTGGTGACTACCGTAGAGCTCTACCGCACCTGTCAAAGTTCTATCGCCAGTTTTTTGATAGCTGGGGTGGAAATTCCTCTTCCTTAAATTAATCCGTAAAACGGAAATAAATCTATCTATCTAATAGCGAATTCGTTTATTATTCAGTTCCAACCTGGATCGGGTATCAAGATTGGGTCTGCTTGTTTTCTCACAAACGTCAGTTTGCTCGTTTGTTTTTAAAACCTAGCTCAGGTTGAGGTTCGCACTGACAAAAAGTTCGGTTTCGCACTGGGTTGGAACTGGTTCCAACCCCGATAATAAACGAATTCGCTATAAATCTATATAGATATCAAACTTCCTGATTTTGCAAGGTTGTGGTAGGTTCTGGGTTTCCCCATCCAGAAGTTGAATAGTACCAAATCCAGCCATGCGACACTGAAAATTGCATCAGCATTCGGTAAACAATCCATTGATGTTAATATTGAATTTGGAACTGGGTCCAGACAATGAATATTACCATAACCGATCCTGCGATGCACCAAAATTCATCAGCATTTAGCATAATTGTTCCGGACGCCTCCAGAAAACTTTCCAGTTTTCAAACACGTATGCGTTTTATGGATCTCCCTTTTTATACCGGTTCTGCCAACTGATTTCTCCAAAATCATTATGTTTTAAAAGTCTATCAATGAGAACTTTGAGACAATGACTGATTTATAGCTATCCAATAATTTCAATCAAATATCGTCTACCCAGACTCCCGCACCCTCGTTCAACCAAGTGTCACTTTCTACGGTACTTTCGAAGAAAAAAAATAACAACCAACCAAACCGAAACAATTGCATTCAATTTCCACCGCATCCAGTACAATAAATTTGCACAACCCATATGGAGCTGTGCTTAACCTACAAAAAAATAAATCACCCATTGAGCAAACGAACATATCGAATTCAATAATCGCACCCGGGAGGCTGCTTTATGCCCCTCAGCTCAACTGTGGAGCCAAACGGTGCACGAAGCTCGCAGCTTTTACACCACCACTACCACCATTGCGGGAATCGATATGCGCGCAGTAACCAATAAATAAAATGCCAATACCATATACATTATTTTCATTCCGGAAAATATTGTGCGCCAGGTCAGTCTTTATCTGAACCAACGGTTCTTTTTTCTTGGCTGTTTTTTTTTTTTCGAGTCGCAAAATGCCACCTGGTTTACGTTGCGGTTGCGCAAAACTGATTATGCAAATTTAGTGCCGATTCTCGCCACCGATGGTGGCGCTCTTAATTTTCCCATCCAGTGTTGCCAGCCGCGATGGTTTAGTGCGACACAATTTCGCTTAAGGTGCCAAGCCGGAGTTGAATTATGAGCCTGACTGTCTCATTAAATTCGATATCAGCGTCGGTTCGAGTAGGGCTATCGATCGATCGATCTACTGTGGCGGCGGCGGCCAACAACGGTATGCAATCATATTTCATATTATCTTTGGGGGTAGAGGGTTTTTTTTTCTTGTTCCATTGGCCCTGGCGGGCGGCAGTGACGGTCATAGGAACGAAAGGGACCGCCTGCTGATGTTTGTTTTGCCGGCAAATCACTGCTGATTTTTTTTTTTGCTCGGGAAGGGGACCGACGACGAGGGGACATTCGTGCCGAGATCTCCGAAGGAGATAAATGTCCTCGATAAGGTGGAGCGAGCGTCCAGGTTCAGGTCTGTGTGTACAAAAAGAAACGCGTGACCACGGGACGGGATCGGGCTGCCGAGCAGATAAGATTAATTTCAATCGGCGGCTATTTACTTTCCATCGGCCGGCTGGGTGACAGCAAGCGCGGAGGAGGCATTATTGGGTTTCGCCGCGTGCCAATCATCGGTGGAGTGAGCGGGCACGGGCGACGTGGAACGTAGCAGCAAAGACGCCTAAGGAATAATAAATTCAAGTAATCAGATTTTTCAATAATCCAGCGATGCGATCACTACGCTATCTGGTGAGTGCAAATTGGAAGATTTTGAGAAAACACTCACACATTCAAGCGCGTATCATAGCGAGCGTGTGATATTTTTCATACATTCTGGTTGTTAATTTTCCTCTATATGTTGCATGAATTCCCCGTTATAAGTGTTGTAATCAGGAAGATTTCTGCCGCTAGGTTCTGAAAGTCCTGTGTCCAAACAGAAGCCAGCTCTTGCCTATAAAAATGTGCTTACTTGTGTCAGGATTTTCCTGATCTTGCCAACAGAAAGTATTCAAAAATTGCGTAAGTTCACTGTGTTCTCTGTTGGAACATTCCAATGGAAGTTTCGTGAATTTTCCATTGACTTTTGAAATTGCCTCTGGAGGATCCTCAAACTTGCATTCACAAAATATAGGCTACCTACTCTCTGAAGTTTCATGATCTCACCTCCGGTACTGTTCCATACATGCCTACGAAAGTTCATTAAGCATTCGACGGAAGGTTCTAATATATAGTTTCTCATACTTCACATGAAGAGTTGTCTGAACTTCCCTCTGGAAGTGGTTGTTATCTTCCGTCCGGAATAGCTCCTGAAGTTCCATCTGTAAGGACTATTCAACTTTCTACGGGAAAATGCTTTCAAACTCGGAAGCTACCCCTGACCAGTCACTGTGTACACTTGTCCTTAAAGATGCGTCCCTCAATACTAAAGAGCTTGCCGTCAGAAGGATCCTTGGCCATGGAAGTTCCTGAAACTTATCTGAAGAAGATCTTAGAACTTTCTGCTGTTCCTAAGACATACCTTCAGAATTTCCTTTAACTACCCCACTAACCGTGAAATTACAATAGCCCAAATTAGGCTCCAGTAGTTCAATAAGCTTACCACAAACAGATGACTAAACTCGCCAACGAAAGATCCGTTGAGTGTCTATAAAAGTTTTCTGTTCTCTCGTTCATTAACCTGGTGATGGTATTCAAAAAAGGGCTGCAATTTCGCCCTGTGGGTCTTTTTAGACACAAGATTATTATTGCTATAAAATGCTTATTTTTACATAGATTATCAATCTACCTGTTATGAGGGGCAAGCTATATGCTCCATTTTGCAATTTTGCCATTTCAAAGACACCATTTTGAATTTTTTTCGATCATTGTAAAATTTTCAAAATGGCGTTGATGGGTCAATAGGTAGAGTCCAGGTGTGGAAACTACCTCCCTGGCGTTGATAGCATTGGTGCTCAGCACGGAAAGCAAGATCGACGGAAAACAAATCAAGGAAAAAAAAGTTCAACCACGAAATAACGCAAATATTGCCACAAAAGCCGCCGCCTTTTCCGCCAAGACCTCCGGAAACAATAGGATCTTTCTCCTCGACGAGGGGAACAGAGTCCTCCGCACGGCCGCCGACATCGACTTCCCCCCAGTGGCCAAAGTCCATTGGCATGGAGAGAAAAGTTGGCACTCTTCACGAGTCCAATTGGACAATTGGATCAAGAACCGCTTCAAAGCAGGGGATGCATCCGTGATTTTGCGCAAATCAAGTCAAGTTTAGTGTCTTCAGTAAAGTTAATAAGAGGCGAATAAGATAGATCTTTCAAAATTTCACTGTATTTTGATCTAGATCACTATATTTTGATTTAGATCACTGTATTTTGATCTAGATCATTAAATTTTATTTTTGATCACTATATTTTGATCTAGATCACTATATTTTGATCTAAATCACTGTATTTTGATCTAGATCATTAAATTTTATTTTTGATCACTATATTTCGATCTAGATCACTATATTTTGATATTGATCATTATATCTTGTTCTAGATCATTCTATTTTTATCACAATTTTTTTTATCTAGATCAGCTCTATGAGGCAGCACGCTATTAAAACAAAATCTTCCAGATAAATAAGAGCTATCTTTTTATGTCGTTAGAACTGACCTTGATTAATACATTTTGATCTAGATCTTTTCTATATTTTGGAAGAAGCATCTTATCGGACAAATCCTCATAACTCCTAAAATTCAAGTCATAGAGGTTCTCTGTCTTCGGCATTGTTGTTCAGGCAAATAAGATCTATGTTTGGACATCTTTAGTTTTGATCTAGATCATTATATTATGATCTAGATACACAGGTACGGGTACAGGTACGGATGTACGTCAACATAAAACAGTAGTCACTCTTCTTCCAAGAAAATGTAAGAGTGTAAATGAACGCTCTATCTCTCTATCTCTCTCTCTCTATCTCTCTTCAAAAATAGGACAACGCTGTCATGCGTAAAATGTGAAAAAAATGAAAGAAGACGTTGCGGAAGTAGGCATTGGATCCGAAATCTTCTTGGTTTGTTAGGGGAAATTCCATGGCAACTAACAGTGCTTTGCTACATATAAATAAAGCTTACCTATGCCTAATGAAGTCCTTCTTGTAACGAACTTTGAAGCAGACGTACTAGCAGCAGTAACAGCAGTAGCAGTAACAGTAGCAGCGGCAACAATTCAGGTAGCGAGAAACCAATTGCTTTCGTGTAGCCGTGACAAAGGATGGAGACCTCTGTCCGGTTACGACAGTATCCAGTTTGTGTCTTAACAGTGGCAACCCTTATTTCAGTGCGTTTAGATGCGTCGTTTCAAGCAGTGAAAAGCATCCTCAAAATGGTTCATACACTTAGAAGTGAAACTCTCGTTAAATTTGTTGGTCCTGAATGTGAAGTTATCACTGGAGCCGAATCCCATTTTAAAACCAAGCTTGACGACTTGTTTGACATTGCAAAGAGCATGGCAATACCGGAAATGGAACGAAGCGCCCAGCAAGAAACGGATCCTCGTCTAAGACAGGCCATTCTCGAAGATATAGCATTTCTGAAGAATCAGAAAGATGGCCAACGACGCCTAGGTTCCATTGCTGGCATCGATGGGGTTCTTGCTACCAAAATGCAGAAGAAGGTGGCAACAGTGAAGCGTAAAGAAGAGAGGCAAAAGCTCTTGGCAGAACGTCGAAGAAAAAGTGAAAATAAGTTGACAACCTAGGGGAAGGACTGCTCCAAGTATGAGTATCAATACCGATGGTGGAAATATTAAATATTTTAATATGTGTGATATTTGCGAATCTTACACTTAGTCTGACAGTTTTTTTGTGTTTGACTATTTTTGGTTTAAAGTGTACATTTGACATTCGTTTAATCAAAAATGGATTTCACACAAGAGGCAAGTCATTCCTTGGTGATCTTGCTGGCCAGGGCCACCAAAATTCGCTCCGTGTTCTCATAAATTTTGCATTTTTTGGTAGCTGATCTCAGTGCACATAATCTGGCGCACTTCCGTTCCCAGAACCAAATATTACTTCATATCAAGTTGTATTTCCCCTAGTTGACAACTGGTAATATTCAGTTTCTTTGCTTGATTACAGTGCAGTAAATTTATATCATTATAACCGACTTCGTAGAACTCGACCTATCCGATGATGAACCTGACGATGCAGACAAGCGTGTGGAGCATCGCTCACGACGAGGAACTCAAAATGTTGTAACCCCAGAATTATCCCAGGCTCTTGATGCAGCAAAAGTCAGCACAGATTCTGCCACAGTTATTCTGGCAGCAGCTGCAAAATCGTTTGGGGTTGATCTAGGGAATACTAACATCAACCGTTCCACTATGCATCGATTGCGTGAGAAATACCGGTCTGAATCGTCCTTGAAATTGATGGAGAATTTCAGTCCCGATGAAATCCTTACAGTTCACTGGGACGATAAAGTGGTGAGTTCTTTGATAAGGAAGGAACTGGTCGATCGCGAAGCAGTACTTGTGACAGGAAAAAGCACGACACAGCTTCTTGGCGTTCCATTTGTTGAAAGAGGGACAGGAAAAGCCATCGGAGAAGCTGTTGTAGAATTGATTAAAGCTTGGACCTTAACTGATCGAATTAAAGCTATGTCCTTTGACACCACCAGTGTCAATACAGGTATTTATGATATCTTTTTAACTTTATTTCCACACTAGGCCAGTTGCTTAAGTCGTTACTTTCCTTTTTTGCTGCTTAATGATTTTCAAACACGGTTACTAATTAAAGGCTGGAAGCAGCTTCGTGGATAGAGCGCCAACTTGAGGCGAACCTTCTATGGCTACCCTGTAGGCACCGTATTTTAGAGCTAGCCCTAGAAAGTGTCTTCCATACCATCATGGGGCTGACAAGCGGACCCGACATTATTATATTCAAGCAATTTCAAAGCCACTGGAAGTCAATAGATAAGGAAAAATACGAAGTTCCGCTGACATCCGAATTACCACATTTTTTTAGAAATCGCTTAACTCAAATTGCAAGCTTCGCGGAACACAACATCATTGTGAGTATTTTATCTTAACTCATATGATAAGAAAATGTTATTATTCCAATGATATTTCGTAGCTTGGACAGCCGAGGGATGATTACCGTGATTTCTGGAACTTACAATCATTTTTTTGGGCAAAGTTCCTCCAAGAGGAATTTATTTCCGTACACCGAGACCTGTGCATACTGCGCGCTGGATGGCACGGGCTTTCTACAGTCTAAAGATGTATCTCTTCAGGGCGCAGTTTCATCTCCACAAAGACCCGGCCGGATTGCTTGTAGTATGCGCTTTCATAGTTGGAGTGTATTTGCAAGCGTGGATTTCCGCACCCTTCGCTGCATCTGCTCCTCGCAGTGATCTCAAGTTTATAGCGGATCTTAAGGAGTTCGAAAGTTTCAATCCAGATGCTGCTGGTGCTGCGCAAAGAAAATTTTCAGGCCATTTCTGGTATCTGAGTGAAGAACTAATTGGACTCTCTGTGTTTGACACTGGCTTATCTTCCGAAGAACGAGAGAAGCTTGTCCAATCCATTCGAACAAGGCAAGGCAATGATGATCCGACAAAGAAACGGAATATTCTTCTCACTGAGTTGAGTACAATTTCGCTGGACCAGCTGGCAACTACCAATCCTGTGGAATTTTTTAGAGTATTGGGGATTGATATCAGCTTCTTCGATGAACCAGTAAGGAAATGGAGTACTAATAAGGAATTATAAAAAGGAAACGAAATAGTTTCTCGGCTTCAAGTGGTAAACGACCACGCAGAGAGAGCAATCAAATTGATGCAGGATTATAACAGAAATGTGACAAAAAAAGAAAAAGACTTCCAGAGTCTGCTGTTAAATGTGGAAGATTTGCGGAAGAAACTTCCAAATAAACAAAAGTCAACACTACAAATTTTGTTAATAAGTAAAATAAATGAATTGGATTGCCTTCATTACTTTGCTTTAATCCACTTTTGAAATAACGACTATATTGAACCAAAACACATTAAGGTTCAATTTACTATGATGCTTTTTGGAAAATTTCAAAAGCAGTTTTTTCCGACGCATTATTTCAGATTGCAAAAAGCTCGCACTATTCGATTCCTTTTGATATTTTACACAAAATGACGCGAGCTTTTTGCAATCTAAAATAATGCGTCGAAAAAAACTGCTTTTGAATTTTTAAAAAATGCATCAAAGTAAATTGAGCCTTAAGTGGAAAACATATCGCTTAAAAACTACACAAAAATAATTAGTTTGCATTTACACAAAACGAAAATTTTAAAAGGTTGAAGTTACAAATTGGTCGAATTTCAGAAAATAAGGGACGGCCTAGTGTAGGGGTACACAGGTACGGGTACACAGTTACGGGTAAACAGATACGGGGACACAGGTACGGGGACACAGGTACGGGGCAGGTACGGGGACACAGGTATATGCCTGCTGGATACACTCGGAAAACTATTGGTGAGGATCATCCTAAACAAGCTGTCGAAATACGCGGAGACTGAGCACGGATTGTCGGAGAGGCAGTTTGGATTCCGGAAAGGGAGATCAACGGTGGATGCAATTCGGACAGTGGTCGAGAAAACTGAGAAGGCGTCCAAACAGAAGCGGAGAGGGGATCGATATTGCACCATGAAAACGATCGACGTCAAGAATGCTTTCAACAGCACTAGCTGGGAGGCCACCGCAGAAGCGCTGCATAGAATGAGGGTCCCTGACTACCTGTGCAGGGTCCTGAGAAATTATTTCCAGAAGCGGGTTCTGGTCTACGAGACAGCCATGGGACAGAGATCTATTAGGATCACAGCGGGAGTTCCTCAAGACTCTGGAACGGGATGTACAACGGCGTGCTAACGCTGAAACTGCCCAAAGGAGTTGAGATCGTTGGCTTTGCGGACGACGTCGTCTAGATGGTAACAAGCGAGACGCTGAAAGAGGTGGAAGTGTTGGCGACCGAGGCGATCGACATGATTGGTAACTGGATAGCCCACCACAGAATGGAAATGCTATTGGTCAGTAACAGTAACGCGGTACAGCGGGCAGTAATCACCGTCCGGAAGCACGCCATAGCTTCGAAGCGTGTGTTGAAATTCCTGGGAGTGATGATCGATGACCGGCTAAACTTCAACAGCCACGTCGAACATGGCTGTGAGAAGCAAGAGGCGTCTTCTGGCCAGTGTGTCGTCGTCGATACTGAGGTATGGAGGCCCAGCCTGGGTTGCAGCGCTGGAAACGAAGCAGAACCAAAGGAAACTGAGCAGTACGTTCCGGCTCATGGCCATGCGAGTCGTGAGTGCGTATAGAACCATCTCGTCGGAAGCAGAATGCGTTATCACTATCGGCATCACCCTGGTGGAGAACAGTGAGTGCTACAGGCGAAGAGAAGCCGGAAAGTTGTGAGGGTGTAGTCGTTGGCTAAGTGGCAACAGGAGTGGAACACGGTGGAGAACGGTAGATGGACACATAGACTAATACCGATTCTTTCGACCTGGGTAAACATAAAACACGGAGAAGTCAACTTCCACCTAACGCAGTTCCTATCTGGCCACGGCTGCTTCAGGAAATACCTGCATCGGTTCTGACACACGGCGTCACCCCTCTGTCCGGAGTGGGGCAACGTCGATGAAACGCAAGAGCATGTAGTCTTCGACTGTCCAAGGTTCGAGGCAGTGCGAAGGGAGATGCCCGTCCTTAACGTGGAGAAGGTTGTTGTTGAAATGTGTCGAAAGGAGGGCACTTGGAATGCCGCCGGCAGGGCAGTCACACAGATTATGTCGGAGCTGCAGCGTAAATTGAGAGAAGAGCAGGGATCTAGCAACGCCAGCTAGCGCTGAGAGTATGAAAAGTGCATGACCACAGCCACCCCCCCTCCCCCTTCCCCCAAAGTAGCCGCTTCACCATGGTCCCGAGGGGATCCAGAGGGGAGAGTAAGGAATGAGTACACAGGTACTGACCAGCGAATTCCAGGGCAATTTGTAGGAATTAAGACAACGTCATATGAATTCTTAGAATTTCGTAAAAATTCGCGGAACTTTGTTAAAGTTCAGAGAACGTTGCTAAACTTCAAGCAACTTCGTAGATCTTCATGCAGCTTTGTAGGCCTTTATAATTTCAAACAACTTTCTAGAGGTGCAGCAAATTTTGTAGAAGTTCTGCTGACTTTGTTGAAGCTTGACGAATTTGGTAGAAAATCAGTGAATTTTGACGAAGTTCAGTGATTTTTTTAATGCAGGGCATGTAGACGTTTTGAAAATGTTTAGAATATTTGAAGAATTTCATGAGAATTTTAAAAATTAAGTGAATTTTGTAGGAATTTCAGAACATCTGTTGAAGTCCAGGGATGTTTTCTTGTGCTTCAAAGAACTTTGTAAATCTTCAGAGACTTCGTAGATGTTCAGGGTATAACTTAGTAATACAGAAAACATTAACGGGAAACACGTAGAGCATCAGAGTATTTCGTAGAAATTTATAAAACGTTGTAAAAATATCAAGGATCTTTGTAAAAAATCGGAAAACTTCTTAGAAGCGGAAAAATTGTACAAGTTTGGGGAGCTTCATAGAAATTAGGGGAACTTTGTTTAATTTCAAGGAACTTCATAATAGATAAGAGATCACCTTTAAACTTCAGGAAACTTCGCAGAAAATCAAATAATTTCTTGAAAGTACAGGGAACTCCTTTGAAGTATAACGAACTTCATAGTAGTTCAGCGAAATTTGCAGACATTTTTTTTAAGTTCAAGGCTTCTGTTAAAAAAAAACATTCATAAAACCCTTTTCAAGACAGCATTGCTTTTATTACATCCAGCAAAACCAAAGGGGTGCTCAACTCTGCACACCGTAATCCGTGCCGCGAGATTTGGTTGTGCCGAAAGCTGTGGCAAGCGCTGTGCCGAACGTGCCGAAGCAGGCCGAGGTGTACCAATCAAGGTGTCAATATCTGATTTGTTTGGCAACCCTGAAGTTATAATGACTTTTGTGATTGAAGTCATTATAACTTCAGTGGAAGAGGAACTGGAATCCATCCAACCTATACGGTGTTCACGCAAATTCGAACCGTCCAAAAGAAACGTGTGCAGAAACGAAGGTGTTTCCTGATTGATGGTGGACGAAGTTTCCTCGGGCGAAAGACCCTAGAAACAACATCCTCGATGCAATTCCTCTGATCAACTCAGAAGTACGTGACCTCGAAGACATCACCCAAGCCTATCATGTCGTTGTTAATGGTGTCTCCTTCGACCCCTTCCACCATCCAATTGAACGTGTGTAGTTCAAGCTCACCAAGTTCACGATCACCTTATTAAATGTACTACTAATGAAAACCAACGGCCAATGTACCACCGATGGAAACCATCAAATCAGCAAGTCAACATTTCAAAGGGGCATAATTGCTGTTATAAACAATGCCTCTAGCCGTCGATTTCCCGCGAATGAAAGCTCACACATGACAATTAATGCCACCAACAGGTAGATGAATGTTTCGTCTATCAGCTAGCGTTATTATTTTGGAGGGGTGAGCTTTTATATACGAGATATCAACGACTAAAGCCATTGTTTATAACAACAATTACGCCCATTTGAAATGTTAAAATTGAAATCTCCCCCCACTCAATATCAGTCATACTTCGGAAAAGGTTTGTGATCTAGATAAGCTTCGCATCTGCAGTTTTACCATAGAGGTAACTCTAAGACTAGAAGGTCCCGAAGAAACGTGCTCAACTTTTTGGCTCAGCTCTGGTACTCTCTTCGGTCTCAAACTAATCGATTCATCCCCCGAAACATTGTAAAATCCACGGACACCTCATTTTATCTGTCATACTTTCATAGCAAATCAAAACAAACATAGTGTAGTGCTGGAATTTATACTAGAATGGGATACGTTAATCGATTTGCTTGGGACCAATAGGCTAGTCAAGTAGTGAGCCAATTTAAAATCGTTAGTTTCGAATTGATTGTTGGTTTTACTGCAGGCAGAACCCTTTGGTCGTTGGTGCTCATCTGCACGCCCTTGGGCTCTTGGCGAACAGCAAGTTGCTTAGTGTTGTCATGCGGGAACCGTTGATCCCACCAGATGGATCAAGGCCTTACTGGCCTTACAAGAACTGATCGGTAGGCCACCCATCGCATCGGGGCCTCTTGAGACAAACTAGTTCAACAAAAGGATGATAACAGAGTTGCATTTGCAAAATGGACGGATCGTTGTCGGACCCACGGAATGGAATGTAATTGTATTGACCTGTTCTTATTAATCCTATACTATTGCGCTAATGCAACCGTACACAGGTCCAACTCTGATGGAATATCCATCCACTAGCATTAAAGGAACTTCCATGGACATCCCTACTTGGATTTCCCATCGAACTCCGTACCCGATTGAGGAAAAATTCAGGGGCAGCACCGGGATTTTAACCTGCAATCGGCTGAGACTTGTTGGTTTTGGCAAGATTCATGGAGCAAAAAATACTTACAGATTTTTCCTTGAAATTTTTCGAGCCAATTGTGAAGTCCAATGGAGTAAATAAAGTAGTCAACCTTAGCAACGAGTGGCGAAACGTCAACGCTCGACAGTGATGCCGTTTTATATTATATTGTTCGTGTCCTGCTTGTCAACGTGTGCCCTAGCGTGCCGAACAGTGTGCCATGCTGTGTTTCGACATAGTGTGCAAAGATGATTAGCCCTTGCCAAAACCTCATTAAGACTAGAATCTGTCTAGTTAGCCGGTTCCATCGACCGCATATATGCATACTGTATTTTCAATCCATGGTCTCTAAAGCACAAAATTGAAGTTCGTTTGTAAGTTTCCGATCAAGTAACTGTTTGTTCGAAGATGGTAGACTGTGTCGGTCGCTTACAGTTTGAATGAAGAACCATGCAATGGGTAAATCCTCTAAATATATCGTACTCTATTGAAGACAGTATTTTTGACACAGCACCACTAAACGGAAATTGGGTAACCCACCTGAATGGTCATTTTCCTTCGACGAACCCCAATTTTCCACTCTATCGCTAATGTGCTTTTCCAACCGAACCCATCGAGTCCGGCTGTTAGTATCTGTGGTGCGGGTAAACAATGGCACACGCGGAGGAAAACAAAATCTACATGCATAATTCAGCTCGTACGCGCCATGTCCGATCGACGGGAACCGATTGTGCGGAAAGGTCACCAAGTCTTCGTCTCGTAATCGTGGTCGCCCTCACCACCACCACCACCACCGCTGTTGTTCAATCCTCCAGAGTAGAAAAATTAAACGTGTCCTACAATCATCGAAAGCGACGACCACTCTTCTACTAAATACTAGTACCGAGGCTGTTGCATTCCGTTTTAGTTGGGGTCTCTACAAAGAGCGCTTTATGCATTTTTCCCTCCCGCACTCCTACCCTGTTACTGTAGTCGGCACTTATAATAGGCAAGGTAGGTACCTGATGGTGCCTTTTAGTAGCGAATTAACAGGCGAAAAGGAGCATTTAGCACGCTTAACTTCGAGTCGGGTTATGTAATGTCCCACTGTAGTCGATCTATTTGCGGAGGCATTTTTCTTCAGAATAGACGACCAAGCTGACTGCTGCAACGATTTTCAATTTGCTCACGCGGCCCGCGGAGTTTGGAATGTGGTGCCTATAAGCAGGGTATTGCGGCTACCGTTCTTAAATTGCAACCGCACGCATGCTCGCAGCTGATGGAAATTACGCGTAGCAGCGGAGAAAAGTGACAGCATGACAACAAAGCGATTCATAAACCTTTTCGTTCGTTCGTAGAAAAGTCGGTCCCAAGCACTGTTGATACCATTTCGATCATGCTGCTTCGAAGGCTGGGAGCAACTCACGACTTGTTGGGTGCTATTTTTCAATTTTCCTAAGCCCGACCGTGCAATGGAACCAGTTTGCGAGCGGGAGCAATAACGTAAACAAAACAGATGTGTCCACCGGACTCATAATCGATGACATTTGACAGTTACATACACACAGAAACACACCGGTCTACGTTGGTGGTAGGCGCAGCAGCAGCGGCAGAAGCTAATCGCCGCAAACCAAAGGTGGTATTTTCTTCCTTGTTGAAATTAATTTTCCTCACATCGGCCTCCTGGCCGGCTACTTGGCTCACTGTACGAGCGGAACAGAAATTAATTCATTATTCAAAGGCTCCTTCGTGGATGGTGGCGTTGTTGTCGTTGTTGTTGTTGAAAAAGGGGAGTCGCTCTTGACATCTCACATTTCTCGAGTATTGAGCTAGACGACTTCCCTTGGTTTGAAATCTAGAACAACGGGTGCGCGGTCGGTAGCCGTGTAGCCTAACGAAAAGAGCAAAAGTACAACGCCTCGTGAACGTGGGGGTTGTTGGCACGGACGGGTGCTGCCGATCGTGTAATCTAGTATAGCACAGAGGGTGGGGACTCAGGGGACGAAAGTTCTGCACCACTCAGCTTTCCCTTCCCGCTGCTGTTGTTGTGTTTCTATTTGAACGGTGCACTTCATTTCCCGCAAGTCAACGTCGTGACTATTTAGGACCCATATGTATGACATTTTGCCAGAAGTGGAAGGGTCGACCGTTGGTCACGGGTTGAACAGAATGCTTCGGTGGGAAGCAATCACAGGGGTTTCAATTAAATGATTATTTGAGATAGATTTTGTTTTCACTAAATCAAAATGACTTTCACAAAAACAAAAATTGCAAATGTACTGCCATCTTTGTAGATTTGACAGGTTATCTGCCAAAAATTTGTGGATAACAGTCCTTCTGCAATAAATCGAAATTTTTACGACCCTTATCGAAGCACGGCCAATTACGTAAGCCGTGGCAGTTGGAAGCCATATGCCCTCGGTGTCTATTTTAGTGCTTGCATCTTGTCCGGTGAACCACAAGGCCTGCTGCATTTATCCACAATGTTGTATCGAATGGAAATGGACTATTAGCATGACTTGCGGCGTACATTCACTCTCGATTTTTTCAGTGAGTCGGTTGGAGTGCAAGTGGAGTTCAAATCGTGGATGGGACACACCTTTTCCATCCAGCAGAGCCCCGGCGTCAGAGGATTCCCGGTGGAGGTGAAGTGACATCGTTTGGAACCGGATTACCTGCATGCGTATGGCTCCGTGGTTTTATTTATAGAGCTCCAGAGCCGAAAAGGGATTGGCTACACACTAAAAAAAATCATGTTAATTTAGGGCTGCGTTCCATTTGGTAACTTTTCCAGCTGGCTGGCATGCCGCCATGTTATTGAAACCAACATCTGAAACGTCACAATTCCAGTGTGAACTGCAAAAATGGCGTGACTGAATTGTCTTATTTTTATCAAATGAAATTATTTTCCCTTTTATGCCATATAAATGGTTGACTTCGTGGTAGAAAATCAGAAAATAATATTTTATGAGTCCTAAGTTTATTTTTCACAAAATGTAAGCAAAAATATTAAGAATATCCATAATATCAGTCACGCCTTTTTTGAAATTCTGGCTTGAATCTTCTATTTGTTTACAAATTATGAGCTGTCAGTGGGGCCCGCAATTCGCGGGTCCGCAGCGATGTTAGCTCTTTTCAAGGCAAGGCAAACAAGATAGGGATGCCACCTAGCTGAACTTTTCACTTAAATTTGACAATTCGAAAATTAATTAAGATGTTCGAAAATCCCTCTGTTATTGATCAGCACTGGCGTGCACATGGTGGGGCAAGTGGGGCAATTGCCCCACCTTTTATAAATAAGATTTTTATTTCACGTTTACAAAATTATGATATTAAATAACTTTCTTGAATCGAAGGTAAAATAATATCATTTCATAATATAAGAGCACTGGAAACCTTTTATTGCGTCAATTCCTTTGAGATGGTGCTTGAAAATTGCACCACAAAGGTGCATGAAGGGACAAACTTCAATGAAATTGTTTGGTCGAAAAATTGCACCACAGTGGTGCATACAAAAAATTTCTGGTGTCATCTTTTTTTCAAGGTGGTTCATGGAGGGTTAAAAGAAGAGGTTGAAAAAATTCACCTTCCTGGTGGTAAATCGAAGAAAAAGCTTGTTATTGAATATTTCTGGGTAAAAATATCACCATGCACCACATGGAGGGACTAATCAAAAAGAATAACTCTGGTGGAAAAATTGAATCACGCTAAAAATTTGGAGGTTCACATTCAACTGAAAATTTCTGGTGGAAAGTTCGTAACACTGTAGTGAATGTAGAAGCAAGGTTTTTTTCATTTGTCTGGTGCATAATTTGCATCGTTCTGATGAATGCCAGCTTCATTGAAAATTTATGGTGGAAAATTTGCACCATTTTGGTGCATGAAGAGGCAAAACCTAAAAATTGCACCATAAAGGTGCATGGTGAAACAAACTTCACTGACAAGTTTTGGAGCACCGTTCTGGTGAATGGAGGAGCATGCTTTATTAAAAATTTCTGGTGCAAAATTTGCATCGCTCTGATAAATGAAATGAACGAAATATGTCTGGTGGAAAACTGGACTGGTACGGTAAATGAAGGCACAAGCTTTATTTAAAATTAAGCTACATCGAAAATTTCTGGTGGAAAATCTGCACCGTTCTGGTGAAAGGATTTGCAAGCTTTTCGGAAAATTTTTGGTCTTAATTTTGCATCCTTTAGTTGAATAGAAAAACAAATTTGAATAATAATTTCTGGTGTAAAATTTGCACCATTCTGATGATTGGAGAGAAGCTGCCTTACTGTAGATTTATGATGAAAAATCTGAAAATAGGGGCAATCTTTATTTAGTGGACAACCTGCAACATTCTGATGATAGGAGATGCAATCTATATTGAAAATGTCTGGTGGAAAACGGAAAAAGGAAATCTGCACCAATCAGAAGATTGGAGAAGCATTTTTTTTAACATAATTTTGCATCGTTCTGGTCATTTGAAATTTTCTGGTTTAAAATTACCTGGGGGCAAGTTTGTATTGAAAATTTCTGGTGTAAGATTTGCAGCAATCTGCTGCATGGAGGGGCAAGCTGAATTGAAAATTCCTTATGTAAAAATTGCACAGTTCTGGTGAATGGAGGGGCTAGCTTTATTGAACATTTCCGAGAAGAACCTCAAGAGTATTGAATTCTGAGGACAATTTAAAAAAAAAATATTTCTAGTGATGATTTCATTAAAATTCTGCGAATAATTTTTATTGAAACCTGCAGATAGTTCCATGATAATTTTAAAAAGAATACCGAGAGAATCAAATTTTGAATGAAATCCCAAAGGGATGTTGAGTAAAATTTAAAGGAAATTCCGAGAGTAATTTCTAGCTCATTCTGGAAAGAATTTCTGGAGAATACAGAGAAAATTCTTCTGAAACATTAGGTGAAATTCAGTTCCAAGGTGTTCTGAAATAAATTTTTTTTAAAGTTCCGAGGATATTGAATTTTTAGGACAGTTCCAAAATATTTCTGGGGAGAATTCGAAGAAAATTCTGCGGATAATTTCTAGAGCATCCTGCAGATAGTTCCAAGATAATTTCGAAAAGAATATCGAGAAAATCAATGTTTGAATGAAATTCGAAAGGGATTTTATGCAAAATTTCAAGCAAATTCTGAGGATAATTTCTAGCTCATTCCGGGAAAAATTTTTGAAACTCTAAAGGAATTTCAGTTCCAAGGTGTTCTGAGACAAAATCATGAAGAGTTCTAAGTATAATTCCAGTGGACCTCTGAGAAGAATTTCAAAAGAGCTCTTAGGAGAGTTCTAAAAAAATCCGAGGAGAACAACCTCAAGGAAATTGAATTCTGATTACAGTTCTAAGGGATTTCTAGGGAGTATTCCAAAAAAATCTGTGAATAATTTCTAGTGAATCCTGCAGATAGTTCCAAGACAATTCCAAAAAGAATACCGAGAAAATTAAATTTTGAGTGGAATTCCAAAGGGATTTTGAGGAAAATGTCAAAGCAGTACCAATAATTTCTAGCTCATTCCGGGCATAATTTTTGGAAATTCTTCTGAAACTCTTAGGGAATTTTAGTTCCAAGGTGTTGTGAGTAAAAGTCAAGAAGTTCTAAAAATAATTTCAGATTTGGAAGTATTTCAAAAGAGCTCATAGAGTTCTATAAATTTCGAAAAGAACCTCAAGGAATTCTGAGGATGGACTTTTCACAACTGTACAAAGTTCAAATACAGCTTTTAGATGGTTGACTATGGATTATATCATGTAATATAGACTGTCTTGCAATGAGCACTCACATATAGGATTTCCAGTGAAAACTAGATGTATAAGTGCTCATTGCAAGACAATCTATATTACATAATATAAGCCATAGTCTGTACGGGGTATAAGGCAAAGCGGCTACAAAATGGAACTTTTCATCGATATTGTGCGCATACTTTGCAAAGGTAACCGACCACTTCGTGAACATTCTGGGAAAGTGTGCCTCCCAGTTGGTGGCTAATTACGATCCTGTGTAATGTTGCGGAACATTGCAAAAACCTTGCGAGGAAAACCAGTGGTAATCATTGCAGATGAGACGAGCGATTGTGGCCATCACGAGCAGTTGACGATTGTCATCAGGTATAATGATCGGCCGACGGAAACATTCGTGGGTGTGAGACCGGTGTTGAAAACAGACGCAACGACCATCTTCAATAGCATTTCTGAGGTCCTGACAGCGATGCAGATTTCTTGGGAGCAGTTGATGGCAGTATATTTTGACAGTGCCAGCACAATGGCTGGCAACACTGCTGGAATACAAGCCAAGTGCAAGGACAAATACAGCAATACACTTTTATGAAGAGCTTTGAGTGTGTTGGTTAATTTCCTTTTAATTCCATTATAATTGCTTATCTTTTGACAGATACGCGTATTTCATCTACTTCTTGAAAACTTCATCAGTGCCAAGTACTCAACCCCACTGATCAAGATTGGATTGATCAAGAGCAATATACTGTTTGTTCACTGCTATGCGCACTGTTTGAACCTTGTACTTGTCGAAGCAGTGTGCATGCGAAAGGAGAATGCGATTCTTATAGGTCATTTATGTCAGTTTGTCGGTGCTATCACCACCATCTGATGTGACTTTAGCTGAATCCAACCACCAAGGCAACAACATTGCAGTAAATGTATTGCGCATTTCACACCAAATTGGACTAATAAGCGCGTTTTCACTTATTAAAAAGTGTGATAAAATTGCAAGTTTACGTCTAATCGTCTTTGTGTCTTCGGTGCACTTATTCCTTATGATGCAAGCAATAAGTGCTCCCAAGACACCACCGGAGCAAAAAATTAATAAAATTAGCTCAATTGAACAGTAGGGAAAAAGTGGTGGATGGACAGCACCATCCACCACGCACTTTGAAGTACTCCCTATCCCCAGATTAAATGCACCATAGAAAAAAAAAAATGCCCCTCCTTAACAAGATTCTTGTGCACGCTAATGTTGATCAGCCGATTTTCGAGAAGGTTTCTGTCAAAATTGATTCCTTGTCTGTCAGAAATAAGTCTGCTGGAATAGCAGGTTTATTTGAAAATTTTTCATCTGTCAAATTGAAGTGAAAATTCATCAAATGGAACACAGCCTAGGTGCTCTGAGAGTGACATATATGAGCGTCAATTTGCACAGAAATTTGAGTCATAACAGACGCGAAATATAGCTCATTCAAACATACTTTTCGTCAAGCAACGAACTTTTTAGTCTTGAGGCATGACATTATACCGTACTTTTCATCGAGCAACGAACTTTTTAGTCTCGAGGCATGACATGTATGTTTACGTTTCATCTTTTATGTCAAAGACGGATTCCGTCGCGTGTAAAATTAGTTATTTTTAGTTTTTTAGTTTATTTCTAAGTGTGTACCACTGCTGCGGTTGTTGTTGTTGTTGTTGTTGTTGTTGTTATTGTTGTCAGCTCCAAAGATAAGGTCAACATAGGGTTGAGATCTTATTTCCGTCATACTAAACACAACCCGCACATTACTTCACTTTTCGAATGGGTTGAAACAAACATAGGCTAAAGAGTAACAAATGGTTGAGCAATTGTTAAAAAGTTAGCCCCAGTGCTGTCATAGAAAATGTAGCGCTGGTTACTTATTGATGTTTAATATGTGCGATTTCGCCCACCTCAAATCCATACGCACCTGCAATCAGCTCGCCATAAAAAAGTCAAAAATAATTAATAGGGGAAATGGATGTAATGTCAGCCTAAATGCCCCTAATTTGGGCCCATAGCAATTGACTAAATTTTCAATAGCGACCAAAAATATCCATTAGTACCGTCCCAATGGCGCGTTCATCTTGATAAAATTTTAAAAAAGCAGATTTTTAGCGATGGGCCCAATCTTAGATCCATAGGCCATTTCATTAGAGCCATTTCCCCTAATGTGATGTGATGTGAATAGAACCCACCATCAGTGCAAGGATTACCTATGACTGCAGATACTTCACTGGTTGTAAAGTTCTGCCTGATGGTTTGTTGCAGCAGGGTGAATCAACTTCATTGAAGACCTTTGGAAGACAAACGACAAGATGTACGTCTATCAACACGTGACAAGGGACTGGAAAATCCACGAACCCTTGTCCAGTCTATAAATCCTTTGAAACCTTTAGGCGGCCCCCCCAAACCCAGCATATAATAATGTTTGATTAATGAAATGTATTCAAAAAAGGGATATTTAGAGAGAACAATCTTCAACTGGAACGTAATTAGAGCCATTTCCCTAATACTCCAAAACCTGCAAACTGCTCCGAAAGTACAGACTTTTCGGAAGTTGTCGATGCTTCCTTGAAGTTATTTGAACCACCGGAAAGACATCTGAACTTCAATGAAGTTCTCTACACTTCCTTGAATTTTCCAGAACATTTAAAAAGTTCTCGCAAATTTCTTGAAGTTTTTTAAATCGCCTGGAACATCATGGAAGTTCCCTTCAAATCTTTAAATTTCCCTGCACTTCTCTAGATATGTCTGTAGTGTTCGCTCCTTCATGAAGTTCTGTTATTTTTCAAGAGGTTCTCAGAACTTCTTTAACGATCCATTTTTTTTTTCATAGTCATTTTAACACTCTTGGGTCATTCGTGACTTGTCCGGGGGTGAGATTTAAACTCGTGACTTTGGCGTGAGAGGTATGGATGTTAATAACTACGCCAGGGTCGCCCCCTTTTAACGTTCCATAAAGATTCATGATATTTTCGGAACTTCCCTGAAGACGTCGTTATTTTCCTGAAATTTGTGGAACATTTCTGGAATACTAGGAGTTTTTCATAATTCATCGAAAGTTCTTGAAGTTGATCTTCCTCCAAATCCTCGGAGTATCCCTTAAAATAATTAAACTGCTTAGTAATCTCTAAACTCTTCTGAAGTCACTCATCACATCATATTTCCCTTCACCCGACGCGACGGTCTGTATGATTGTGAAGCCGAACAACTTCCTTTGAGTTCAGATGATTTTTAGGCAGTTACATTATTTAAAGGGATATTCCAAGGACTAAGAAGAAGATCAACTTCAATAGCTTTCGAGGAATTATGGAAAACTCCGAGTATTCCAGAACTATTCTCTGGACTTTCCTGACGATCTCGGAAACTTGCTGAGCTTATCAGATATTCCCTTAGTTTACAGAACTTGTTTGAATTTCCTGCAATTTCCATGTAGGTAGTTGAACCATAGAGGTAACTAGTAGGTCCCGAAGAAACGTGCTCAACTTTTTGACTCAGCTCTGGTACTATCTTTGGTCCCCTCGATTCACCCCTCGAAAAATAGGAAATTCCACTAACCCCTCATTTTATCTGTCAAACTTTCATAGCGAATCAAAACAAACATAGTGTAGTACTAGAATTTTGACAAGAATGGGATACGTTAATCAATTTGCTTGGGACCAATAGGCTAGTCAAGTAGTGAGTCAATTTTAAATCAGTAGTTTCGTATTGATTGTTGGTTGAACTCAGATCATCAGTAGTTTTTTTGAAGCTACTCTGAAATAAATTAAACTGTCCCAAAAACATATAAACTGCTCCGAAAATCTCTGAGCTTCTATAAAGTTCGTAAAATACATCTAACCAAATCTAGCCCTTGCTATGGTGTTCCAAAAAGTTACGTTTAAGGTACTTACCTTACCAATCAGGCTAAGGTCTCTGCAGTCCAAAGAAGTCGTCTCCACTCGACTCGACCCATGGCCACACATCACCAGCCTCATAGTCTGCGACGGGTCAGCAGGTCGATCCATTACCTGGTTCGTCGTGCGGCATTCTTACGACGTGCCCAGCTTACCGAAGTCGCCCAATTTTTGCAATGTGGACGATGGATGGTTCTCCCAACAGCTGGTGCAATTCGTGGTTCATTCGCCTCCTCCACGTTCCGTCATCCATCTACACTCCACCGTAGATGATACGCAACACCTTCCGTTCGAAAACACCAAGGACGCGTTGGTCCTTCACGAGCATAGATATGTCTTCCGTACGCAATCATCTCTTCGCAGATTCCAAAGCGTTTCTGTTTGTTTGTAAACTCAAAGAAGAACGAACTCGGTTTGCCATTTTCAGTTCATCTCGGTGAGCAAACCGCTAGCTCTGAACCGGAGAACTGCCGCTTTTTCGCTCAAAATTTCATTAGTTCGTTCAATGAATCTTCGGCCTCACCAAATAAAGTCACGATTGCTATAAATGATTCTCCAACAGATGCATTTGAGCTCCGCTCGTTTCACATCAATGAGCATATCTTCAAAGGTTCAGACGGCATTCATGTGTCCGTTCTGAAGCTGTGTTCGGAGTCGTTGCTCACTCCCTTGGTGAAGCTATTTAATCTGTCACTACAGGAGAGTACATTTCTTGAGGCGTGGAAAGTTTCGTATATGTTCCCCGTCCACAAGAAAGGCAATAACAGGAATGTCCAGAATTACAGCGGCATCACATCACGGCTCAGCATGGATTCAACCCAAAACGGTCAGTTACAACCAATTTTACTGAAATCGTGTTGCTTTGCGTTCGGACCATGGACTCTGGCGGACAAATCAACGCTGTTCACACTGATTTCAAGGCTGCATTTGATCGAGTAGACCTCAAAATTCTTTTGAGCAAGCTTGAAAAACTCTGGATCCTTCATCTTACCTTACGAACCATTCGCTTTGCGTTCAGATTGAAGCTTCTCGTTCTGAAGTGTTCACGAACGATTCCGATCCAAGGAAGTAATCTGGAACCCCTTCTATTTTCGCTCCAGGTCCAGGTTCGTGGCTGTAGAGGACCCCCGGTCTATTCAGCGTCTTGTAGATAGTCAACTTTGTGCGGCGGTGAATTTTATTCGACCGGAGCGTCCTCCGGAGTCCAAAGTAGGCACAATTCCCTGCCATAATGCGTCTTTGAATTTCTCTGCTGGTATCATTTTCGGCAGTCACCAGTGAGTCCAAATACACGAACTCCATCGACCACCTCGATTTCGTCACCGTCAATCTGAACTCGTGGTGGGAGGCTAACATTGTCTTCCCTAGAACGTCTTCCTTTCATGTATTTTATCTTTGATGCGTTGATGGCAAGTCCAATCCACCTAGCTTCAGCCTTCAGTCTGATGTAAGTTTCCACCATCGTTTAAAAGTTCCGTGCCATGATGTCAATATCATCGGCGAAGCCAAGGAGCTGGATGGATTTCCTGAAGATCGTGCCACTCGTGTCTATCCCAGCTCTTCTGATCACACCTTCTAATGCGATGTTGAATAGCAGACACAAAAGTCCATCACCTTGTCGTAACCCCTTCGAGATTCAAAGGGACTCGAGAGTGTCCCCGAAACTCAAACGACGCATATCACTCGATCCATCGTCACCTTGACCAATCGCGTCAGTTTATCCTGAAATCCGTACTCGTGCATAATCTGCCATAGCTGATCTCGATCGATTGTGTCGTATGCGGATTTTAAATCGATGAACAAATGATGTGTGGGCACGTTGTATTCGCGGCATTTCTGCAGAACCTGCCGAATCGTAAAAATTTGGTCGGTGTTAGCGCGGGCACCCATGAATACCGCCTGGTATTGCCTTACGAACTCTCTTGCAAATGGTGACAGGCGGCGGCATAGAATTTGAGAGAGTACTTTGTAGGCGGCGCTCAGTAGTTGCATCAATCCAACTTGTCGCCCTTTTTGTAGATTGGGCATACGACACCTTCCATCCACTCCTCCGGTAATATCTCCTCCTCCCAAATCTTGGCAATTACCCAGAGCAGCGCTCTAGCCAGTGCTTCACCACCGTATTTTAATAGCTCACTTGGTAATTGATCTACACCAGTTGCTTTGTTGTTCTTCAGCCGACCGATCTCCTCCTCAACTTCTTGAAGATCAGGGGCCGGTAGCCTGTCGTCTTCTGTGCGTGCTCCAAGGTCTGTTGCCGTGCCACGTTTGTTTTCTGCTTCATCACCGTTGAGGTGCTCGTCATAGTAATGCTTCCCCCCTCAATCACCTCACACTCGTTCGTGAGAAGGTTACCGTCCAAGTCCTTGCACATATCGGCTTGCGGCACGTAGCCTTTGCACGAATTGACCACCCAGAATCGGTGTCGGAATGATCAAGGTGATTGCATTGCATTTCAAAAGTTTGAACATGTTCTAACTTGCAATCAGAATGTACTCTACTGCCCATGTGTCCATGGTCCAGGGAAATATAGGCTATCTGGTGACCACGGAACAGGATTCGATAGCCCCGGAACAGGTTTCGATGGCACCATAAATGTGGTCAATTTATCATTTTCATAGAATCAATTCGCGCGACTCCTCAAAATTCGCAGAATTTCATGGAGAATTCATCAGAGCCTATGTGTACTATCAAATTTGACATGGACCTCATGGTGGCCTTGGAACAGGTTCCGGAGGCACCGTAGATGTGGCCAGTTTATAATTTTTATAGGACCAAGTCGTGTGGCACCTCAACATTTGCAGAATTTCATGGCGAATTGGTCAGAAACCACTTCAACATGTCTGGGGCAACATTGGCCCTTTGGTGGTCTTGGAAAAGGTGTCGGAAACCCCAGAATGATGGCCGATTTATAATTTTCATAGGACCAATTTAAGCGACATCTTAAAATTCGAAGAATTTCATGAAGAATTAAGCTGAGACCATGCTATCATTTCCGGGGCAACATTGGCCATCCGGTGGTCTCGGAACACCGGCGCTCTCGAGAACCGTGGAAAGATGGCCAATTTATAATTTTCATAGGACAAAGTCGTGCGACACCTTAAAATTCGCAAAATTTATTGAAGAATTCATCAGAGGCCATGTCAACTGTCTAGAGCAACATCGGTCTCCTAGTTGTCCCTACACAGGTTCTGGAGGCACCGTAAATATCGCCAATTTATCGCTCCTATGGCACCTCAAAATTTGAAGAATTTCATGAAACTTTCATCAGAGGTCATATCAACATGTCCGGGGCAACATTGGCTCTCCGGTGGTTTCGGAACAGGATCCGGGAGCCCCGAAAAGGTGGCAAATTATAATTTTCATGGGATCAAGTTGTGCGACACCTCTAAATTCGCAGAATTTACAACTCATCACAGGCTATACCAACTATCTAAAGCAACATTGGCCACATGTTGGTTTTGGAACAGGTTCCGGAGGCACCGTAAATGAGGCCAATCTATCATTTCCATAGAACCAAGCCGTGTGGAACCTCAAAATTTGCAGATTTTTTTGAAGAATTCATCAGAGGATATGTCAACATGTACGGGCAACATTGGCCCTTCGGTGATCTTGGAACAGACATGTTCCGGATACCTGAAAAGGTGGCAAATTTATAATTTTAATAGAACCAATTCGAGTGACACCACAAAATTCTTAGAATTTCATGAATAATTCATCAGAGGCCATGGCAACATTGGCTATCCGGTGGTCCAAGAATAGGCTCCGAAAACCCAGAAAAAAGTGGCCAATGTATAATTTGTAAAGGACCATGTCGTGCGACATTTAAAAATTCGCATAATTTCACAGTGAATTCATCACAGGATATATCAACTGTGTAAAGCAACATTGGCCACCTTTTGGTCCCGGAAGTGCCCGAATTTTCCTTTATTATCCTTTATTATCTGTTAGTGAAACTTCTCTGAAATCCTCGGTATTTCTTTTAATCCTCTGAACTTCTACCTTCATTTTTTTTTTGTGGAACGCCCTGAAGTTCCCTAATCTTTCCTCAAGTTCGTGGAACTTCCTGAAATTAATTAAACTGAACTAAAGCCCTGATCTTAATTGATGCATTTTCTGCACTTCCGTGAATTTCTGGGGACTTCTGCACGGTCAATAAGAGTTGCTCAGTAACTGAGTCGAATTCGACTTAAAATTCATCGAATAATGAGTAAAATTGTCCTCGCTGTCCTCGTCCTAAAAAATACTGGTCGAATATGAAGAAAATCAACGAAAACTTTACTCAGTCCAGGGGTATACTAATAGACTGAGTGAAATTTTCTCTCTTTTTCTCATATTCAAAAAGTTTTTCCTGGGAAAATCGAGGAAATTTAACTCACCCAGTGAGATATCTCCGGGGCCGTGTGGGATGTTTCCAATTGTTTTCTTAATCTAATCTAATTTTATCTAATACAAACGCAGCCAGTACGAGAAAGCATCCTGGAAAATGATTAGGTTAGATGAGGTCTAATAATTTTGCTTGCCTGATTGATGTTTACATCATACCTGAGATATGATATAAACATCAATACGGCCAGGCCTACTGCGTTGTATTTGCCGCAAAGATGATTCTTGGAAATGAATGGGAACATTTCTTGAATCTACAGGGGTGGAAGGATGCGTGAAAATACCGTACCAAACGCTCCGAGTTACTATATGTAGTTGTCTGTAATGTGTAAATATTTGTACAATATTGAAGAATCATAAAATAATGCAGTGGAAGGATCTTACCGAAATTTTTTTCCTATGTTGGTAATGATTTTCTTCACGCACGCACGTACTCATGACTATAAACTGTGCAAGTAACCATAGACACAGCTGAACAACGACTATATCAGTGTTTGTATGTTCTGATAAGGCCTACATATTTCCAAAAAGGCGAAATAACGTGCCTATGGTTGCTTGGGTGAACATCAAATGATAGATCCCTAGAAATGAACTAAACTTATCTTTGTTTGCATCTTCCGTCAATTTGAAACGATGAACCTTTCAAATCCCCATACTCCAGGCTTTTGACGATTCCCAGTGGCTGCACATTTCGAAACATTCATATTGGCAACCCTCTGCTTCGTGCCCCACAAGCCAGCTGCTCATGCTACCCGGTAAGAGCTTTGAATCTTACGCATCTTGCACACAATTCACACGCGTTTTTGTTATGCACTTTTCAACATTGATTTAAAAGCTTCGGACACTTTACAAGCATTACAGCATTAAATTAAAAATTGATAAATCAGCGGAAGAAAAACACGCAGCAAAAATTCACATGTCAGTCTTCAAGCGCAGCCTGCTTCGATCCTCAATTGTTTTCTTAACTTATATAAACTTACCTGATGATCTTGGGACTATCTATAATTTTTAGGCATTTCTTTATGGTTCCTGTTCTTCTTTTTCTATGGCTTTATTACGTCTCTACTGGGGCTTCACGCCAACCCTCAACTTAGTATTGTTCATATTCAAAATTCTGGAATTTCGTGTAATTACCTAGAGAATTTCTGAAGAATTATGAGGCAAATTACATTATGGTCTATGGAGTGCTTCCATGTATATTCAGAGAACAATTGGATTCCCGGTATATGCTCAGAAGATTTCCAAAGGAGTTCTGAGATGATTACTAAGCAAATATCACAAAGTCAGCGATGGGGTTTTATTTGTGTTTATATTATAATTTATTTAAGATATCAAGTTTTGGGTTTCCACTCAATACTCCTATGCGACTAGACTACCATGCGTTGTGACCATGTTACAGTCGCAATAAATTAATGGAGACGCATGGTAGTCTAGTCGCATAGGAGTATTGAGCGGAAACCCAAAACTTGATATCTTAAATAAATTATAACTTAAAAACTAATAAAAACACATCGCTGATTTTTTTATATGTTCAATGCAAAATTTTAAAAAGCATTTTTAATTACATTTCGTTTCATATTTTGATCTTTGAAATATGCTCAGTGGTTCAAAAGTTATGAAAAATCGATTTATTGGACATGGAAATGGTCATCCGAATGACAAAATAATAAAAAAAGGGTCTGATATTTTGCGATAACGAACAAAACTACCAATTTTTTCGAAATTTTGAGCACCACTATATCGTTTTGCTATGGAATGGATGAATATATGTACATAGAAATTGTTTGACTGATGTGTATTGATTCCAGGAAACTGTATGGACATGTTTCGTTGTTATTGACATCGTGATTGATATCATAGATAATGTGAACTGAACTCCAGGGCAATTTGGAGGCCCTAGAAAATCTTATATTTATCAAATTGCATCATAAGCTCAGCTGGTATATGATTCACTGCTAAGATCATTGATTCAGTTATGTTTAAAGTATTGAATGGAATGATCTGAACTCCATGATGATTTGAAAAATGTTGATCATCTTATAGGGTAAGTGAGCCAGATGGCACTAGTACTACAGTTTTGACTCTAGGGCCTAACAGAAATTAAAAATACAATTTCAAAATCTATGTTCAAACGTTGTATCGAAATACATTTGGTTAAGAGTAATAAAATTTTAAATTTAAGATAGGGCCAATTAGGGAACCAGTTGGACCAAAAACTGGCTCACTTACTCTGTATGACTCTGTTCGGGAGCAGTGTGAGTACCACCCTCCCAAGGATACAACCCTGGGTAGATAAACTCTCTACTCGCTGCGACCGACATCAACAATTAAAAAAAATACACATCATCGATCGGTTTGGAGAGATCGGTGACGTCATGGATTCATGATTACGGGGTGATCGGGTAGATGTAGGAAATTATATAAATAGTTGCAATTAGCCTGGTATGACAAACGGATCCTAGGGACCTACTTGGGCGCCAATATTAAATGATTTATGTATAAATGTAAATACGTTGTGCGTTAAATAAAGAAGTTGTATTGTGAACAGTGATGGAAAAGTTCGCGAAAACTCACTATGACTCGTGAACTTTTCCCTTGGTGAACTTCGTGAAATATCGCGAACTTTTCCAACACTGATTGTGAAGTGTCAGTGTAATGTAAAACCCGTGTTTTGTGTAACCAACGATGGCCGAAACATTCCCGTAAGACACCAGGAAGTACAAGATACTGGATGAACCCCTTTTTCACCCCAGGCAAAAGATATGTTCAACCAGAGGCTTTTACCCCCTCTTCGATGTTGTGGGTTGGATGGAAAAGGCCCCAGCTTATGGTCCTTCAAACCGGATTCTCCTGATTTCTGAAAAGAAACAAAATCCTCTTCGGAAGGAAAGGAAGGGAAAGGATGCTGATCGAAACAGACGACTGCTGATTCGTGGTTGTATCGGAAACCGGCAAGTAACACAACTTTTCCACCGGATTTTTCAACATTCCAGTTGCCGTCTTGAGTGTGACTACACGTACCACTCCATCGTCACCTGGGTGAAGCTGTTGAATCCATCCCATCTTCCATTCCATTGGAGGTTGATTTTCATCGCGTACTACTACCAGTTTTCCTACCTCGACATTAACCGGCGGCTTCCTTGCAACTGGCTCAAATACTCCCTTCGCCATCGTTTCCAGAAGTCTTGCAGTAGCCGCTGCATCAACTGCCAGTGTTTGTGACGATTCATAGGTACATCCTCCAAGTTTGGTGAAGGCGGGGCTTGCAATGAGGAACCAATCAGGAAACAAGCCTTAGGTTCCAAATATTGCTGTGAGAGGTCTCGAGTTGAGGCATGTTTTAACCTGGACAAGCAGCGTATTGAGATCCTCTGCCGATGCCGTAGTTTCTCGAACGACCTTGAGAAGGTGATTTTTTGCAGATCGAACAGCCGCCTCCCTCAGTCAGTCCTCCAAAATGTGGAACACTGGGTGGATTGAAATGCCATTGGATTCCTTCCTCTGCACATTCCTTGACGATCTTCTCGCAATGGTCCGAACTCACAATCAGCTTTAAGAGTTCCTGCATCTTGCTTTTCACTCCAACGAAGTTGATCCCGTTGTCGGAATAAATATCCTGACATTATCCTCGTCTGCTGATGAAATGACGTAAAGCTTGCAGGAACCGATCATTGCTCAGCTCTAAATGAACTGCCTTCGTGCAGAGACACACGAAAATGGCTACGTAAACCTTGACTACCGGCCGTCGGGGTGCAGGTCTTACGTAAAATGGTCCAAAATAATGCACATCGGTCTGCGCGAATGGTCTTGACACGGTGACTCGTGATGCTGGCAGTTCCCCCATGAACTGTTGAACTGGTAAAGGTTTGGCACGAAAACACTTGATACATTGGTGGACGATGTTCCTAGCGACGTTTCTTCCAGCTAGTGGCCAGAACCGTAAGCGAACAGCATGAAGTAGCAATTGAGGCGTGTAGAAAGGTGGGTGAGGTTGTTTACGAGCAGAACCAATATCACCCAATCGAACTACAACCATGGCATCAGCTGTGAGCCCGCAACCGCAACAATAGACTCAGCACGCGCTCAGCCACTACAGCAGTTTGACCAACAGAACCACCGAGAGGAGACACTAAAGCAGGGTGTTGCTTCGGTGGTTATGACGTCACCCGTATGATACTGCAGTGGGGAATATAATGCGGAAGATAACGGGTGATAAGAGAGCGGGAGAAAACTCTCATTTGGACCCGAGAGAAGACATCGCATAGGTAGCGATCGCGGTCAGACGATGACCTGTTATAGTTGTATACGGTAGAAAACTAGCTTTCCAACAACTCACATCGAAGGCAGACGTATTTCGGTTCCCCAACAGACAATATAAATCTGTTAGGACGTAACTTGATGCTAAGGACGTTGCCGCAGTAATGGTTGATTTAGTAGATCATTTTATATATAGAGTAGAGAACTACTTCGGCCTAATCGCCCATTTTGGGCCTATCGAGCAGAAAACTTCAAATAAGTCCATGATTTCAGAGTAAACAAGTCAATTATGCGTTTGGTACGATACTTTAGTTAATAAGCTAGAAAACGAGGTCAATGAGAACGCGTGATATGAAGGTTTGCACCCATTATTTCTAAAAACAAAAGAAGCGCTCCGACCGAATCATGTTTTTTCTTCACCCGATAGGCCGAAGTGAATTAATTATATGATTTGAGTAGTAGCTATACTGAAGATCCGAGAGATGTCGCCCCTCCAGTGGTAGGAAAGTCATTTTTGCAGTATGGAGAATATCAGAAAATCCACGATTTGTGACTAAACATGCTTTCACAGAAGGAAACAAATAAACGAGTGTTTACCTTATCACCATAGTAATGTACTCGTGCAATTTTTGTGCATCTAAAACTGCCCATAAAGTGGATAATGAATAAAAACTGAAAATTTCCATGCATTTTCAAATGGTTTCCTACCATTCCCATATATTCGAAGTGACTGGCCCTCTGGATGTGGATGATGTCAAAAACAACAAAACATGATTAATTCATTGCCGTTTCAATGGCGTTTCAATGTGTTAGGTCGAGTTTAGAATCCGTAGGCCGAGTTTGGCGTCAAGAAGCAGTGTTAGACTTTTGACAATATCTCAACGATTGGTTTCTCTTTATCAAATCTTACGGTACATACGGAAAGGTAAATAAATTTGGAAGTCATCAGGAATAATAACATTCCGTTTGGTGCTAAACTGCGCTAGATTAAGAAAGACTAAGTGCGGGTTGTGCTTAATAGGCCGGAAATGGGGTAGTTAACCCTATTTCAACTTCAAAGCGATTTGGAGAACCTTATCTTATATACGTATCGTCTTCTATCTGGCTTGAACGCTCTTTTAACAAGCTTTTGCCGGCTCTCGACTTAGTGTTCTAGATGAACTTCGACAGTTAGTGATTGAGAGTATTCCATGACATCCCCAATGCATGAATTTGTATATTGTGTGGTCATCAACGATACTCTATGTCTAAGGTAGTCGAGAAAATTTCCAGTCTGAAAGATTTCCTTGACCGGACCGGTAATCGAACCCGCTGCCTCCGGTTTGGTAATACCGTGCCTTTACCGACTAAGCTATCTGAGGCCTCAAATGATACGTGTATACTCTATGAATCTGTTTGAATATGTTTCGATGCTATTTACATTGTCTCAGCCGTAGTTGAACTTGTAGATCGTTTGATATAAACTCCAGGACAATTTGGAGGACCTAGAACATCTGATATGCATAGAAAGCCATGATAAATGATGGAATATTGATTCAATTAATATACTTGGACATGTTCTGAAGATGGGACATTGTTCTTTACTTGGTTGATCTAATAGATCGAATGACCAAATTTGCAGGATGGTTTGAAGAACTTAAAACATCTTATACAAAATGGAATATAATCTTAACTGATGCACATAGGCTCCATGAATATGTTCAGATATGTTATGTTTGCTAAGAATGGTGTGCAAAACTTTAATCCTTTTAATGTGTAAACCAGACCTCCATTTCCCCGAATCAATACCTAACCAAATACTCGCTTGATTTGTTCAGGTAACGCCACATTTCCACCACCCGACAGCGAAAATTCTGCCGAAGAGTCTCCCATGACCCAATTTGTAGTTCTGTAAAAGATGTCGAGGCAAGGAAGGCAAGTAATGAATCTAATGTTCAAGACAGCGAAACAATTTGCATCGCCAATGAGCCGGAGTGCGGGAAGGCCACCATTTCCCAGCGCGAAAAAGCAACAAGCACCTCGAACATAAAAATTCTCAACTCTCCGAACTAGCCAGCAAGCGGCCCAGGTCCCAGGTACAGTTTGCAGCACGTTTTGCATAAAACACTGTTGTGAGTTCGATAGCGATATAGAGTTACTTTGGGGCGCTGTTCGCAATGAAAGAAGATCGACCTCCCCTCCCCATCGTCCACCGTGCTTGTAGCATCATTCCTGTGTGCCCAATGCAAGTAGGTAGTTATTTTCGTTCCTCAAACTTTACGACAGAACGAAGGGCTCCTATTTCTTGTGTTTTGTTTTTTATGCAAAACCGTGACCAAATACCTACAACTCAAGACCCCCCTCACACCCCCCAACAAACGGCCGACCATTCTTTCCTTTTGATCCAACCTGAAATTAGACTGTCCGTCCGACACAGAAGGGGTGACCGGGAGGGGCAAAGTGGAGAGACCTTTCGCCAGCTCGCCAGGCTCGCTCGCTGCTGCAGATACCGTTATGTTATGATGAAATTATTGAAAGGCATAAAAATATTATTGCCCTTCTCCTCAAATCGTGCCATCGTGCAAAAAAAAAATATCTGTCGGACTTTGAGCCGTTGGGCGACCAAAGTAGCAGCAGCAGTTACGGTGACCCTGCGGGAAGAATTCCCACTTTCGGTCGTCCCGTTCTATCTTTGGGACCCCGGCTGCTGCAGTAGGAGCTTCGGGGGGAGAGAAAAAAACCTGGACGTGACTGCGAAATTTATGTGGATGAAAATGTGCATGAATGGGTATTTTTAGGAATGGCTGGTGGAGTTTGGATCGATATGATGCACCACCACCGGCAACAGAGTGCGCCAGGACTTCACATACTACTCGCCACGAGCAACGTGCTCAAGCTCATTATGATATGCGCGCCAGGCACACTCATATGAATCGTAGTCGTTCGTTCGTTCGTTTGGTCGTTCTACCCCCTACTTATTTATGGCTCGTCTTTTTGGTTGCTTTCTTCGGAGAGGGTCGGGCTGTGGATGCTATTTTCTGTTCTTTCCGAAGTGGAGCGAATAGATTTGTGAGATGGCAGCCAATGGTGGAGGCAAGCTCATGAATTTTCATACAGCTAGATGGGCTGGACAGAATGCGGAAATTGGACTTTTCCGTCGTCTGTGGGACTGTCCTAGGGAAGATGCTGAATGTTCAATATGTTCGGAGCATAGTGATGCCTTATAATTCTTTGCCTTAGAACTTCAAGCTCGGTACATTCATTGTAAGGCAGTTATTTTGGGCCCAGTTCAAGTTATGATCCATGATGATTTCTGTTGAAAGCGGCATTTAATAACAACAACGATGGTCCTCAACATTCAAAACATTCACTAAGAGGTGTTGTTTTATAATGTTTGTAAAATTTTAAGTGTCCATTTTGAAATTTCCACAGAAGATAGCATTTTTCGTTAGGGTTTTCATGAAAAAAGGGGATGGTCATTTAGTGTTTTTTAAGTTTTAAACATTCTTTTTTTCTTCATTTTCCATGAATCTGTTGAAATTAATTTTACCCACAACTGTGTTTCAGAAAAATAGGGTAGAGAACTATTTCGGTCTAAACGGCCCTTTTTTGCCTATCGAGCAGAAAACTTCAAATAAACCCATGATTTTAGAGCTAACAAGTCAATTATGCGTTTGTTACGATACTTTAGTTAATACGCTACGGAATGAAGACAATGAGAACGCGTGATATGAAGGTTTGCATCCATTATTCCCAAAAACAAAAGAAGCGCTCGGACCGAATCAATTTTTATCTTCATCCGATTGGCGTTTCAATGATGTTGCAATGCGTTAGGCCGAGTTTAGAATCCGTAGGCCGAGTTTGGCGTCAAGAAGCAGTGTTAGGCTTTTGACAATATCTCAACGATTGGTTTCTTTTTATCAAATCTTACGGTACATACGGAAAGGTAAATAAATTTGGAAGCCATCAGTAATAATTACATTCCGTTTGGTGCAAAACTGCACTAGATTAAGAAAGACTAAGAGCGGGTTGTGCTTAGTAGGCCGGAAATGGGGTAGTTAATCCTACTTTCTCGAAAAAAAAAAGTTGGACGGTGGTGTACAAGACACGACCACATTGTTGACGGGAGCTACAAAATTTTTGATCGATTTTCCAGTTTGTTGTTTCGGATATTGATTTGGAATAAAGTGAATTTCTTAACTCAACTCTTTACAGGAGTGTTCGTTGCGATGACACTGAAAACGAATCCTACTCAGAGAGTGAGTCACTTCTACTCATTCGTATGAAGGCATTTTCAAAAGCAAAGGTTACTCATGCTTACATTCTACCTGAATAAAATGGTGTAATTAAAATTGAATTTCATCTATAAATGGTCATTTTATAGGCGTTATAATTTGACACTATTTTGTCAAAAAAAAATTTTTAATTCGCACCCCATTAAAGTCCAAAAAGACGATATAAATGTTGTGGGATGAAACCGTTCCCAAAAAAATCACCCCGAAGAAACCGTTGGGTGTGATGACATGGTAACTCGCAGCGAGGTGAGCTGCAAAACTGCGCTTTTGAGGAGCATTAACACAAGACCGGACGTGAGCTCACACGAATACATAGTGGATTCCGGCCGGAGCACGTTTTGCTAGGTGTAAATTCTGTCAAAATCGTTTATCGGTATCTTTGGCGCACGAAGCATATTCCTTGTTTGCCGAACGCATCAAAACAATACAAGCTAATCGCGCACTATTACACAAGTTTTGCACTTTTGAGGACCGTTCAGTTTTATTTACAATAAACTAGAGCTCTTATGCAAAGATTTATTGTTGGCCTTGGAAAAGATCGCGTGTATTTCACTACATTTTTATGGGTGACTGATAAATTGAACAATTCCTACTGATTGCAAGGTTCAAATTCTTCAAATATCGACGGATCACAGTTATTCCAATGAGCTGGATGTTCGATGGAATTTTAGGAACGTGTTTGGCAAAGATAACCCATGGACCATGGCGGTGGATCTCATGATGGTAAGTGCAGCTTTTCCATTTCCCTGGACCGATTTGCGTCTCTGTCTGGTTGTTTTTCATTGGTGTGAGGTGTATGTATAGAGCTGCTAGGAATGCTACGATGTCCACGCTGCAGCGAACCGAGCCCAAGATAGAACCGTCCAACGTGGAACGTTGAATTATTGCGTGGCTTCGGTTTGTATCGTTAGGGATCAACTTTCTGATGGCTGTGTTAGGGGTGAGCTCCTTGCGGTCGAAGAAAATGTATGGTAAATTTGAATATTCCCATATTCATTCACTGTTAACAATTTAAATATTTAACAATTATGATGTATGACATACCACACAAATCTTATAACACTGGTGAATCGATCGACGCACAAATCATCAAAATCCATTGATTATTGACCAAGTTATCAGCATTTAAAGTCTGACCAATTTTCGTTGCATTTCCCTGAATTGGCACCCTTCCCGAAAGGCGTCAAAAATGATATTAAAAATTTGAAATCTTCTATTGAAAAACATTGTTTATATTTGTTTTGACGGAGGACTACGTCTTTGTTTACTATATTGGGGTTCACATTTAGAAATCGAAAATGAGGCATGTTACAAAAAAGGGGTGTAACACATATTTCTGCAAAGCATTAATGTGAAAAATATCATGCAGTATGCCATTCAACGAAGAGTCCATCCAGCAATATTTTGGCATGTATTACAAATAGTGAAAATAGTTATGCATCTAATAAATTTAACAGAAATGGGAAGCATCAACATTTCCCATACATTTGCTTAGACAACTATGTAGGTGTCTCTCCTAACCAGGGTGGCCAGATTATTTTTCCATTAATGGTAGCTTCTCGAAACTTGTATCGGTAGTTATCGGTAGGCCGTCTTAAGAAGGCTTCCCGAAACTTAAAACCTGTGTGAGGGAAGGATGAAAACAAATCACGTGCAATTTTGGACTTTCAAACTGAGCCATCAGTCCTTCAACCTCACACATTGGATAGTCTAATCTAGAGTCGGTGTATATTGAGTCACGCCAAGAATGAAGCCAAGTTTACCTGTTGAACTGTAAAATTGGCTACATATCGTGCAAAGTAAACAAACACTACGATGCTATGAAAGGTCCACGAAAGGTATTGCAACAAAATACAAAATATATTCGAATAAATCATTATAAACACGCAGTGAGCAATTAATTGCCATGGGATACGTTTCGTGATGATCAGTAATGATAATTTCTACTATTTTTATTTAAATAATTTGATAAAATCTCTGATGAAATGGTCAACTACAGCCGTTATTTTTTTCTCGCTAGAAGTCATTTGAAGTTGATGTAGAAGCCCTCTGTTGCCAATTGAAAAGAAAGGGAATCTTTCGAAAACCGTGATGCGAGTTCAACTATTTTTCTCTCAGCGTGACTCATTATACACCGACTCTAGTCTAATCATAACAAGTAAGTGTGAGTAGGACGAACGGAATACGGAACCAAAAAAATTGAGAAACAGAAAATAGCATCTCCCGCTAGGAGACAGACAGAGAAAGTCGATTAAAGGAAAAAAGCTTATTCGTTTGAATTGGCGTTGACGAGAGCTCTGTAACTCTTTACTCCTATAGAGAAATCTCATATGTAACTGTCAGTCTATGCGTGAAACATGGCGGACTTTTTCTCATTCTTTCACTCCAACGCAAAATCCCATAAGGAACTGTCAAAATGTGTGTGAAGAAACGTCACTTCGGGACTGGTGTCAAGGCGAATTGAAGTTGCAAAACGCATCGCGTTCGATCAAATTGACTGACTACACAAAAAACAAAACATAGTTATTGAACATTTCAAGCTGAACACTGCATTAGGTCCTAAGTAACATTGATAGATACACTTCGTTGACTTTCTCTTTGCATCCCCACGTAAAGACATTCCCAGGTATTTTAAGCACTCACATCGATAAAAGAAGCTTTTATCTAGCAATCTAATATCTTAAAATACTTATCTAGCTTCTAACAGAGTCATCACATAGTTGGTACCAAACGAAACAAGCCGAAGCCGCATTTCCATTCGTTTCGTTCAACACGCAGCAGCGTAAAGGGGAATTCAGATCTGAGCATGTATTAGCGGAGCGGAGAAAATTTTGCGTTGGAATGAGAGAGACAACTATTACTTCTCTCCTTCTCGTACCTTCGCAAAATCTTGCCCCGCGCGTGAAATATCGCTCAGGACGGAATTCACCTTAAAGGTGGTGCGAAGGTACGAGAGGGAGAGAAGTAATACATAGTTGTCTCTCTCATTCCAACGCAAATTTCGCTTCGCTCCGCTAATGTTCGATCAGATATGAATACACCTTAAAGTAGACGATATACGGACCGGAGGAAAGGCTCCCCGCCCAAGCAGCTTGCTATTGGCCTTGACCGCCCCGTTGAAAAATCGTCTCTACTAGCAAAAATTGACGGGAATTTTCGGTGAAGAAAGGGGATAGTAGAAAAGCCACCATGTTTCACGCACAGTCTGACGTTTGCTTACGCAATTTTAATAGGAGTAAAGAGCTACAGAGTCACCGTCAACGCCAATCAAAGCTGCCTGCAAGAGTGCTCCAGACAGAGAAGTAGTGAAGAAGCATCACCACCACTAAAAATACTGACTCTTGTAAAAAAAAAATCCATGTGTGTAGGCTTCAATTGTGACTAAACCAAACGGCCCTTGTCAAGGCCATCAACAATTTTTATCAAAAGAGTAAATTTAAAATTCAAGCTGAACAATGCATTAGGTCCTAAGTTACATTGCCAGATTCTTTTTGCATCCTCACAGCCATGTTTAGACACTGCCAGCTATATTCAACACACAGATCGATGAAAGAAGCTATTATCTAGCTTCTATTACTACAAACATATCAATAAACGGGTTTTTACCTAAGTTAATAACGAAAGAGAAAGTCGATGAAGAGAATCGATCAATGTTACTCAGAACCTAATGCATTGTTTAGCTTGCTGCCAGACATACACATGTGGGCAAATTCTTTGCTGTACACAGCTTAAATATTTACGTTTTTTTGACGTAGGACTACGTCTGTGATTTAAATATGGGGGTACACTTTGTGAATACCGAAAGAGGAACATGTAACAAAATTATGAAAGATTTTGAACGTTAATAACTCAGCTGTCCCTCGACCAATTTCAATAATTTTATCACCAATCGATCAGAAATATTTCTACGCATCTGTTTAATTTATGACTTTGTCATATTTCATAATGTCACAATTGGAAATTGCACGAATGTGAGATTGTTGCTATGATAATTAAAATTATCACCGTTTGCCTGTGAAAAGCGATTTCCCTAACACAGATTTCAAAGCTGAATTCCATTTGATCTCATCAAACGGTGTTTATTCAATCACCGCGTGGTGAGTGGTGGTGTTCTCCAGTACACAACGAAAGGCTCCCTAACCCTCAACCTCAATCGCTGATCGGATTCAGATCAAATCACCGTGTCCGGTCGTCGGCATCAGCAGCAGCAGCAGTGTTTTCGGCGCGTGGCGTTGAACATTATTCTCCAGTACACAACGAAACGCTGCCTGCAAGCAGCGAGCTGCAGCCTACATGAGCATCCATAGAAGGAGGAAGCAGTGGCACCGCTATTGATCGAAATCAGTAGCTCTTCGTGCGTCGCTGTGGGCCATCTATGTCAAGTGCGTCATTCTAAAGAGTATAAACAGAGGGAATCCCGCACAAATTCCTATTCCTACACTGAAGCAAATAGACTTAAGAATTTCATAAGGCTTGACTTATGAACAACACATATTAATTTCATAAGATTTTTCATGGTTAAAATGTATATGTGTTTCTTATGGAATTCTTACGTTCTTTTGCCTGTTTTGTGTTCACAAAACACAAGCTCCTGCTGCAGTTAACAAATAAGATTTATTATATAATACCACGTAGTCCTACGTCATCATGGACGTGGGCCATGCTACCCACGGATTCATCCAAACCGTTTTTGACAATGGCAGGTTGAGTACAATTAGAGGTTTTTAAACTTGATCAAGTCGAACAGCAAGGTCACAGGTCGAACAGTCTACGGGCAGTTATCTTACTACAGTGAGCGGTAGTGCCATATCATCATATCATCAACTAGACTACATACTTAGAAAAATTGATGTAAATTTAGATACTCTGAGACTGACATATACGAGCGTTAATTTTGACATAAAATTGAGTCATAATAGACACGAAATTGAGCTGAATCAAACGTACTTTTGAACTCGTCTCGGAGCACTTTATTCTACATGCCATGTTTGTTAATTCTCATTCTTTATTTTTCTTTCAAACGCGATCCAGCGTTTGGTTGGTCGGATGAACGTAGAGAAACGCGAGAATTTTTACAACAGGGAATCTATTTTCTTGTATTTTGACAGTCGACTGCGTCGCCCATAATGAAATAGTTTTTTCTCGGTCGTTTCCGAGAGGGAAGAAGAACACGTCGCATACAAAAAGAAGCCAGCTGTTTCCTCTTCCTCTTAGGTTTTGAGCCGTATGAACTGTCAAAATGTGGGCCAATCGAACATTCCAATTAGATTGTTTTCGAGGATTTCTTATTCTTATTACAATAAATTTGAGAGTATTGCAATCGAATAGAAATTCCATCACCTTTATGTTTTGTGTGCTTTTCAAATTCAACTAGTTTTAGGAACCAAAAACAATATTCTAACTCTATTATTAATTGATCTTCGTTGTTAATGAATGGCACCAAGAAATGTGCAAAATATTGCGATGCAATCAATTATTATTTTGCACGTAAATCGAATCAAAAATAAAAGTCATTTGAAATGCTAGCTTCTAGCAAGGGTTGCAAAATAATTTAGGAACAAATTTCTCCGCCTGTCACTCTCTCTGAGTATTTCTAGTTTTGAGCCAAATGAACTGTCAAAAGCTGGACCAATCGAACATTCCCATTAGAATTTTTCCGAGGATTCTTATTCTTATTATCTATTGACTACAATGTGCAGTCGTCATCAGTGACATTCCCACTAAAGGATTATCAAAATCTAACCCCCTTAAGTACTCATCCCCTAGGTAAGAATGTCATCCCCTAGGTAATAAAAAAATACCTGTGACATTCTTACCAAGGGGATGAGTACTCAAAAAAATTCGAGTTCAGCCCTGCGCTTTGATCAGAGAGCGTATAGGGCATCGTTGTGCCAGGTTGGTCGTTTCACATTTCGAGTATGAGAGGGAGATTGCAATTTACTCAAAAGTTCTTGAGTAAAATGCTAGTACAGTAAAACGGGGTATCTTTGATAATGCGGCTAACTTTGAAAGTATAATATAAAGATTAAATTTACTCGCTGCGCTTTTTCCAAATTTGAAACATTGTTTCCATATTGTAAATAGCTTAGGGTATTTCCGTTGATATCGTATGTAGTTTTTATATAGCATGTGTTCCATATTTTACAAACATATTAAAAACAATTCTCGTGTTTTTCGCCTGTTTGAAAAAGCACTTATGAAAAGTATTTTCGATATAGCCATTATAAATTCAATGTTGTATTCTTATTGCTTATGATGTTTTCTGATTATACACTTATTCAAAGTTTCATATTTCAAGAACTAAGTTGTTTGAGTTTCAACAATTTTTTTCTACATTCATTTCAAAGTAACCCCAAATCAAAATACTGAAGTTCGGTCACAAAACTAAAAAAAAATAGTGCAAATGCTTTAATTTCCGTTAAACATATGACTAACTAATTAACTGTTGGATCCCCAGTACTTGTTTTAAAAATATAAAATTGGAAAATCATTCATTGCTGTAAAAAATATTTAGAATACACTTTAAAAAACTATCAATGTTACCCCGTTTTACGGTACTTTCGATGATTACCCGTAGTTGCGTTTTCGTTTGCATGTAACACTATTTTATATTACTAACCGCTTCATCTTCAACAATAATCATAAAAATCGACTCGAATAAGTGATGATTCATTATATATAACATTTGCATAACATAAACATTTAAATACATATACAAAAGGGAAGAGACGGTCCAACAAGGCACCCGATTGAAGCGATTTGGACGGGGAGAGTGGGAATGCCAACTCCCTGTTGATAACATTTCGTGGATAAAGTGCGGGCTATTCTCCCCAATCATTAGGGCTTCTTTCTGTTTGGGGGCTCGTCTTCTTGACCAATTGTGCGATCAAGTTGCTGGAAGGAGATTCTCTTGTTCCGTAGATGCGTATATTCGATTTTGTCTATCCGTTTTTGGCCCTTCATACAGCGACATGTTGAGGACAATCAGAGGTTATTAAGAGAGCCCACTGATATCGGACTTAGTTTCCGTGCTACAATGGGTGGTAAACCACTATCATCATCATCATCATCATCATCATCATCATCATCATCATCAACATCATCATCATCATCATCATCATCATCATCATCATCATCATCATCATCATCATCATCGCAAACAAATTTCGGGTTCAGAGACCTTGAAAAAAAAAACAATATGAGTCTTTGAAATTTTGATCATTTGTCAATAATTTTGAAGTAACCCTTTCAATAAAAAATAATGCTACACCAATGGATAAACTAAAAAATTCTGTGAAGTTGACTTAAAATTCTTCAGAAATTGAAATAGACCCAAACATCTTCTGGAGTATTCCCACAATTTTTGTATGGCAGATATATGAGTTGTATTGAGTAAACATAAATAAGGTCTGTATTCACAACAATTCGGACACTTAAAAACTCAAGTAAATCATCAAATCTCGCATTATATTTCAATTGTAGTTGTTTATTTCAGATTCACAAAGTCAAAACATTATTCGGTATTTGCATAAAATTTCCGAACTTTGCGCTTAACTCCATCCATTTGGGTTTGTACAGACTCCTCAGATACCATGGTGGTCTTTGTCGAAATTGGTTGGAAGTGTTTGATAACTTTGATTCCTTGTTTGTTTCCAGAAAGCTTCCGCTTCATCATATCCCAACAACTCTCGATTGGACGTAACTCTGGACAATTTGGAGGCTTTGCGATTTTTGGTACAATATTCACTTGATATGCTTCGTACTACTCCATCACAGTTTTAGCACAGACAAACAGATGTAACACTTCATTGTGTATCCTTGTTCATGCATTTAACGGTTGATTTGAATATTATCAGTTCCGCGAACTACTCGCCGCAGCGCTGGCATCGGATCGATTTGGCGTTTCTATACATTCTATAGAACTTTTATGCAATATTGTTTGCGAGTTAGAGAGCAAGCTTGTTTTCCGCGAGACTAGAGATGTCGTTACTGAGGTCCTATGTTTTGAGATACTATGTTTTCAAGAAAAACTTTTTCAAAGAGTTACGTCTGTTTGTCTGTGGTTTTAGCATAATGGCATGATGCCAAATCGGGCCAGAACAAAGGGTTTTCTTTGTGGCTTTTTATGAAGGGTAGTAACCGCTTCTGCAGGCACTCTCTCTGGTAAATCTCATTATTGATTGTGCCTGTAGTGACGAAAAATTTACTCTTCTGGTGAAATTCCGATGCCTTCTTCGCCCTGAAATACTCAGCTGTAGCATTTTTGGCCTTTGCAGAATCGAAAGCCAGCCCTGGAAGCTGTTTGAAATCCTCCAGGACACATCGTCCATAACAACGTATGAAAACTTCGTCATACACAATTCGCAGACTAACGTCGAGCCCGTGATTTTGCAGCCAAATTCTGTTTGTCGTTGCTTTTTGGAACTGTTTTTACTTGATACGACTTCAGTCCGAAACGCTGTTTTGATTTTTGGACAAAACCAGGTGACATTTCTGTTGGCCGTTGGAACAGAGAGATTCGCGTTTTCCTTCAATATCCTCTTCACCTTTCGGTCCATGACAAGATCAGCACGTCCAATGTTTAAATCCACTTCTCGGTTTCCTCTCGACTGTCAAACGTTCCGAAAATGATTTAAGCCACACCGTGAACAATAGTGGATTTAGGAAATCCAATTTTTTGCTAGTTCCCGTATTAACAAGTCAGGATTTTCAGTACGTCCGTACAAAATCCGCTCGCGCACGTGTTTTTCATTCGTCGCCATCTTGAACACTAAACATGGAATGTAAACACCAATCATAGTCTTTTTCATCAATGACTCCCAACTATACCTCAGTGAAATATTTCACTTCTACGTGCAATATTTCCAAATTTACAGTGATTTGAAGGTGTTCGGATTAATACGAATGCAGTCCATAGAAAGGTCGATTGAAAAGAATTACCAGTCCTGAGGAGCCGATCAATAAAATATATTAAGGAGTCCTGGAGACGAGGAGATCTATTCATCAAAAGCATTGAGGATGGATGTTAGTCCCAAGCGCCAGCTGGTAGTTCTCTGTGCTATTACAGCTGATCCAGCCACAACAGAATAGCACTGAGGATGAATATCGTATGTAATTAATTTGTCGGGGATTTTTTGCTCAAACTTACTTTACATTCTCTAGAATTTCGCATGATTTATCTTGACTGAAGTTTCCCTGGGATTTTTTTGCTGGACATCCCAAAGAACAAAAAAGAGAGTTAGTACACTAATCAAAATCCTCCCAAATTCGACACACAACTCAATCATCAAAGCATCCAGTGTTCCAGTGCTAAAGCGCAAAGAATGGGATCCAAATTTAGTCTAACTGTAAAACTCGCCCATCGCCCCCGAGGGCAATTGCGCGCAATTACGACGACGACGTAAGCCAGCGAAAGAAAGCTTATCCATCCCTCGTAAGCATCCCCGGCCATGTTCCATCAGAGAAGGCCACGCAATTTGGCGTGCGACCTGCAGGACTGATTGATCAACACGGCAAAGACGACGGATGGACAGTGCGGGCTGGAACACGGGGCCTTATTAGTCAAATCATTTGCAATCAGTCCCGGGTCGTCCCGGGCCATCTTCTGCCGTTTCTGCTGCTCGGGTTCGAAAAAAAAAGCACAAAATCACCAGCGCCAATTGGAAACGCATTAGAGTCGTCTGGTACGCGCGCGGTCAGTAAACGTGGTGGTATAACTGTAGTTCCCTTGGCTTCGACCGTGGCCGGACCGAAGGGTCCGGTGCTCGTGGATAATAACGATAATGAGACTCGGGATCGAGACCCCGGGAGGCGGGAGCAAGGGCAGACATGAAGCCACCACAATCTTGATCCCACCAGACCACTAAGCGGGGTCTTAAAATCGATGACTTTGTGTGCGGTCCCTAGGGCCCCGCTTGGAGTGGTTCTTCATTATCAAATCCCTCAGTGGAGGAACGCTGATGAACTGGTGGCGTCCTCACAAATTTTGCAACATTTGCATATGTGGCTTCACTTGAATCGGACGACGATGACGCTGCTACTTGCTGAAACGAGAGACTCGTTTTCAGCAACCTTCCATACATGGACCGTGCTAAATTGTGCGGTTTTCAACAATCCGACGAAACTGGGTAGAGGTCGTCGCTGGCTGGGCTTGATGGCGATGACGACAAAGTAGATCGATTCCACACATGTTCGCAAAGCGTCGGATTTGATTAATTGTTTCTGCCCTAAGGGCAGTGAGCGAGCGACATTTTTAGGGTTCCGACCTTGAAGGACGTCTGTCGAAAGAAGCGATCGTGACGAAGCAGAGAGTGGAAAAGGGACCCTCCAGCAATAAATCGATCCACCATAGGAAATCGATAAATTTTCGAGAAATTGAAATTCAAATCGAATTCGTGTTTTGGATGGGATGGGATGGGAAAATGCAGTGCTAAAATTGGCATTTTGCATTATTCATGATTTGAAGCGATCTGCAAAAGTTCAGGCGTACAATTAGTGCCCGTTACATGGGAGTTCGCCAAGATTGCTGGTCGACGACACGGGATTATGACATCATTACCGACGATGGTGGATCACATGTCTTGCTTGCATGACTGACCAGAACAAAGGTCATCGAAAATCGATACATTTCCCATTAGCTTCATGCCACCGTTTCCTATAATCCCAACAGTCGATGGCTTAGGGCACAGGAAAGCGTGTTTGGACGACTACTGGAAGGGCGGCGGGCGTTCGGTGTAAGTGACAGAAGAGTGTCCCATTTGACCTAATTTTGCTTTCGTTTGTACCCAACCCCTGTGGGGCTGGTTGGGTCGGTGCCGGGGGGATGGGAAGGAGAAAGTGCAACAACTACGGAAATAGCGTGACAGCGTGGGTAAGCTCAATGGGCGAAAGGTGCACGATATTTATAGGCATTGAGGTTGTTGTCAATTTGTCCATTATTTGTGTGAGCTTACGTAATGCCCGGAGCGAGTGAAAAGAGCGAAAATCGATTTTCTGTAACCTATGGCAGGCATTTTTCAATGAGTTTCATGAGCTTAAATGTATCCTGCAGGTTGTAGGAGGTAAATTCCGAAAATCAAATTAGGATTATGGGTACTATTTTTCAAATTTGTTTCTGTATCAAAACGGCAAACTACAGTAGGCTGGATACGTCACATGAAAATTCCAATGTTGTGTTTTATATCTTTTAATTAAAAGTCAGCTAGATAAACGGTAAATTTGCATACATTATCAAATCGGTGAACATCCGTCATTTGGAATGAAACTCGTAGATTCTGCTGTCGGGGTTACCTTAAAATACAAATGTATGTTTTTTCAAGTTCACAGATGCAAATTCAATAAATTCTGTCATTTGAGACCAGACAAACGTGGAAAACTATCGGACACGTTCATGATAAATTGTCGGAGTTAACTTATAAATGATGGGGGTTATAAGGAAGGGGTGTAACTTTGATCGATCCTCTTCATCGACTTTCTCTTTCGTTAATAATTCAACTGCAAACACATTCCTTGCTTCGTGTGCCATTGTGGATGCTAGATGAGAACCTCCTTTATCAAACTATGTGGCAGAAATAGTGCAAAATCTGTTAATAATGGCTATTGTATGGCTAGCAAAAGAGGAACTCGATGAAGAGAATCGATCAAAGTCACTTACACCCCTTTACTTCTAACCCCCTCAAATAGGATATCTTGTGGAGTAGTATGTCGGACTTTACTGAACTTGTAAAAATATTTGTAAAGTAAACCTTGAAATGAAATTAAATTCAATAATGACAGAGCATATGAGTGTGGGAGATAGTCGGATACGGTCATAAAGAACTGTAGGAATTGACATGAAATAACATCAATTATTGCAGCTGCAAAAAATCGCATACAGATGTTTAGCATGAGCATTCTAAACAGCGGTTGTTGGATCGTTCGGATCTTCCTCAGAAAAAAAACGTGGTTTAACCTATTTTAAGCTGCAAGGCATATTTCAAGCGTAACTATTCAAATCGACGTATCTGCTTTAGTAAACAATCACTCCAATCGACGATTTGTCTTAACTGCTAGCTCACCCAAGTAAACAAACACCACCATCTTTCCCCTACTAGCTGGTGTTGTTAGTTTCTGTGAGTAAGCTAGCAGTTGCCACAAATCGTCGTTTGAAGTAATTGTTTACAAAATCAGATACGTCGATTTGATTAGTTACTCTTGAATTTAGTTAATTTTTTTAATTATTATAAGAGTTACTTACGTTAAAGTATATATAAGAGTTACTTACGTTTTGGGCTACAAAGTGGTGAATTGACAACCTGGAAGGAGCGGAATACCTAGTCCTGGTCCTCACAAGTTCCTACTTCACGCCTTCTCGAGTCATATGATAACAAAAGACTACCAGCTGAAACATGGACACAGCTGGGTGGCGTAGCCTGGGCAATGTTGCCAGTCCGGCAATAGCAAAGTGAAGAGGTGCGACGTGAACACAGGCGCGGTAACCATAGTACGGTGATAGAGGAAATGCTTCACCAAACCCGAGCGTCTGTTCACCATGGAGGTGCGGCTCAAAACGGCATCTGTTTTCCATGTTAGGAGCGGCTGATCACCGTCCTAGTGCCAGCGTGGGACTCTAAACAGAGCTGTGCACGATGGTCCCCCGGCGAGACAGGGGGTTGGGGCAGGCCCAACAAGCCGCCCTGGAAAAAAAAACAAAGTTGCAAATACCGAAGAAAGAAATACGGATCGGAACAATCGGCACAGACCTACGCGACGAAATAAGGACTACGATTGGAAACTCGGAACATGGAACTGCAAATCGCTCGGCTTCCCGGGTTGCGATAGGTTAATCTATGACGAACTTCAACCACGCAACTTCGAAGTCGTAGCACTGCAGGAACTTTGCTGGACGGGACAAAAGGTATGGAAAAGCGGGCATCGAGCGGGTACTTTCTACCAGAGCTGTGGCACCACCAACGAGCTGGGAACCGGCTTTGTAGTGCTGGGTAAGATGCGCCAACGCGTGACTGGTTGGCAGCCGATCAACGCGAGGATGTGCAAGTTGAGGATTAAGGGCCGTTTCTTCAACTACAGCATCATCAACGTGCACTGCCCACACGAAGGGAGACCCGACGACGAGAAAGAAGCGTTCTATGCGCAGCTGGAGCAGGTGTACGACGGCTGTTCGCAACGGGACGTCAAAATCGTCATTGGCGACATGAACGCTCAGGTAGGACGGGAGGCAATGTATAGACTGGCAATCGGGCCAAACAGCCTGCATGCCGTATCGAACGACAACGGCCAACGATGCGTGAACTTTGCAGCCTCTCGGGGTATGGTAGTTCGAAGTACCTTTTTCCCTCGCAAGGATATCCACAAAGCCACCTGAAGATCACCTGACCAACACACAGAAAACCAAATCGATCACGTTCTAATCGACGGGAAATTCTTCTCCGACATTATCAACGTCCGCACGTACCGCAGTGCGAACATAGATTCGGACCACTACCTAGTTGCAGTATGCATGCGCTCAAAACTCTCGACGGTGCATAACACACGTCGAAGTCGAACGCCGCGACCCAACATTGAGCAACTACGGGACGCCGGAGTTGCCCAGGACTACGCGCAGCAGCTGGAAGTTGCACTACCCACGGAAGAGCAGCTTGGCGCAGCTTCTCTTGAAGATGGCTGGAGGGACATCCGTTCCACCATAGGTAGTACTGCTGCAGCGGCACTAGGTACTGCAATCCCGGACCGAAGAAATGACTGGTTTGACGGCGAATGCAAACTGTTAGTAGAGGAGAAGAATGCAGCACGGGCGAGAATGCTGCTACACCACACGAGATTGAATGTGGAGCGATACAGATAAGCGCGGAACAGACAAAACTCGGTTTTCCGAAGGAAGAAGCGTCAGCAGGAAGACCGAGATCGCGAGGCGATGGAAAATCTGTACCGCGTAAACGACACACGGAAGTTCTACGAGAAGCTAAATAGTTCACGCAAAGGCTACGTGCCGCAAGCCGATATGTGCAAGGACTTGGACTGTAACCTTCTCACGAACGAGTGTGAGGTGATTGAGAGGTGGAAGCAGTACTATGACGAGCACCTCAACGGTGAAGCAGCAGAAAACGAAGGTGGCACGGCAACAGACCTTAGAGCACGCACAGAAGACGACAGGCTACCGGCCCCTGATCTTCAAGAAGTTGAGGAGGAGATCGGTCGGCTGAAGAACAACTGGTGTAGATCAACTACCAAGTGAGCTATTAAAATACGGTGGTGAAGCACTGGCTAGAGCGCTGCACTGGGTAATTGCCAAGATTTGGAAGGAGGAGATATTACCGGAGGAGTGGATGGAAGGTGTCGTATGCCCAATCTACAAAAAGGGCGACAAGTTGGATTGCTGCAACTATCGCGCGATCACACTGCTGAGCGCCGCCTACAAGGTACTCTCCCAAATTCTATGCCGCCGTCTGTCACCATATGCAAGAGAGTTCGTGGGGCAATACCAGGCGGAATTCATGGGTGCCCGCGCTACCACGGACCAAATTTTCGCGATTCGGCAGGTTCTGCAGAAATGCCGCGAATACAAAGTGCCCACACATCATTTGTTCATCGATTTCAAATCCGCATACGACACAATCGATCGAGATCAGCTATGGCAGATTATGCACGAGTACGGACTTCCGGATAAACTGACGCGATTTGTTAAGGCGACGATGGATCGAGTGATGTACGTTGTTCGAGTATCGGGAACACTCTCGAGTCCCTTTGAATCTCGAAGGGGGTTACGGCAGGGTGATGGACTTTCGTGTCTGCTGTTCAACATCGCGTTAGAAGGTGTGATCAGAAGAGCTGGGATAGACACGAGTGGCACGATATTCAGGAAATCCATCCAGCTCCTTGGCTTCGCCGATGACATTGACATTATGGCACGGAACTTTGAGATGATGGCGGAAACGTACATCAAGCTGAAGGCTGAAGCTAGACGGATTGGACTTGCCATCAACGCATCAAAGACAAAATACATGAAAGGAAGAGGTTCTAGGGAAGACAATGTTAGCCTCCCACCCCGAGTTCAGATTGACGGTGACGAAATCGAGGTGGTCGATGAGTTTGTGTATTTGGGCTCACTGGTGACCGCCGAAAATGATACCAGCAGAGAAATTCAAAGACGCATTATGGCAGGGAATCGTGCCTACTTTGGACTCCGGAGGACGCTCCGGTCGAATAAAATTCGCAGCCGCATGAAGTTGACTGTCTACAAGACGCTGATTAGACCGGTGGTCCTTTATGGCCACGAGACCTGGACTATGCTCGTGGAGGACCAACGCGCCCTTGGTGTTTTCGAACGGAAGGTGTTGCGTACCATCTACGGTGGAGTGCAGATGGATGATGGAACGTGGAGGAGGCGAATGAACAACGAATTGCACCAGCTGCTGGGAGAACCATCCATCGTCCACATCGCAAAAATTGGGCGACTACGGTGGGCTGGGCACGTCGTAAGAATGCCGCACGACGACCCAGTGAAAATGGTTCTAGAAAGCGACCCAACAGGAACAAGAAGGAGAGGCGCGCAGCGGGCAAGGTGGATCGACCAAGTAGAAGGTGACCTGCGGACCCTTCGCAGGCTACGAAGCTGGCGAGCTGTGGCCATGGATGGAGTAGAGTGGAGTCGACTTCTTCGGACAGCAGAGGACAACAAGGCCTTAGCCTGATTGGTAAGGTAAGGTACGTTAAAGTATCCAAAGTATTATCCAATAAACAAATTCAATAAAGGTAATTTACTAACTATCAATCCATCTGTGCCATTTCTCCTGGATTTCTCCAGAAACTTATCTTATATAATGAACCGGCCGTGGACTAAAAAATGTGATAGCAGTCCCAGTGGGTCAAACACGCTCATGACACACCGTAGAAAGTTGCGTTTTGGCGGCGTCACTTCGTCTACGTTAAGATCCACCTCGTACGTGAACTGGTCATCGATTGGAACCCAGGACATTCCCAGAACTCGCTCAATTGCTCTCTCCTTGCTAGTTTCGATAGCCTTTGTATTTTGAGATCCCGGATCCCCGACTCGTCGAAGAAAATAGAAAGCCAGTTCTTTATGGTGAATCCTCCATTAGCGTGCACCTGCTTTACCTCTAAAGCAACTTCGATGGCTTCGTTCTCACTGTCGAAACTGTCCAAATAGTCATCAACGTAATGGCATACTGTTGAAGGGGACACCTCCTGGCTTCGCAGCAGCGGCCCAGATGAGACGAATTTTCCCTGGTTTCTTCGGGTTTCGAACTGCTCCTAATGGTAGATACCAAACTCTATCGGGATCCGCTGAATTAAACCCTTCCGGGGTCGTCCGCCTCTCAAAGCATTCCAAGCGCAGCTTCACCATACCAAAGCTATCGGGAAATTGGAATTTATCGTAACGCCATAGAAGGCGTGTTTCGTACTGCTTATCGACGAGCCTGGTTGTCCGCTCCAAAATAGAACAAGCACACTTGCCGTCATTAGACTCTGGACCTTTGTCAGCCACAACTCCTACGCTATCCACAGAGAAGAATTCTTTCACCATATCGTCTTCCTCTGCCATCCCCGACAGCATTCAACCTAGCCGAGTTTTGCTGCCGATAAGGTCGCCCAGTTGACCCTCTTTGACTTTCAGAGCCGCTATCAAACTGACATTGTTGGAACCGATTAGTATTCCAGGGGAAACTGATTCGTAGCTGCTAAGAGGCAATCCCTTCAAGTGTGGCTGTTGTTGAACCATCTCCTCGTAGTTCAGCGACTGCCGAACTAGACTGAGATTCTTTATCGAGTGACGTTGCTTATCCAGCTCATACACGGCGGTAGATCTTCACCATAATGGATTCCCAAACGTTTTGCTACCCAGTTCTCTACCAGAGTCATGTTCGAACCATCGTCCAAAAATGCGAACGTTTCCACCGATTTTCCCTTCCAGAACAACCGTACGGGAAGACATTTGAACAGACGGATTGCTTTGGGTTGTGGTGTGCATTAACCCACTCACTGGTTTGACCTGCAGTGCCTGTTGATTTCGGCTCTTCTTTAGCGATCTTATGAAGAATTGCCTGAAGCAGCGGATGATGACACATCAGACATCCCTCCGTTCCACAGAATAGGGGCCAGTCCTCAGGGTCCCCTCTAAACGGAGGCAAATCCTTCGGCATTACTCGTCTCGCCAACAACTGCTGGTGCGTTGGTGTCATTGGTGCATACGGGTACGGGTACGTGTACGCGCGCTGACCTGAGAATGACGGCTGACTTTGTAAAGATGGATAACCTTGGATAGTTGGTTGATGAACCGACGAAAGTGATGGCATCGTAGCACTCGTCGACACTGAATTCATCGTTACACCGGGAAACATCCGTGGCTGAGTCATAGCTGGTACCGTATTACAAGCTAGCAGTGCAGGTGCTAGATCGACCGCGACGTCATAACTCTACTTTTCGGAATCGTTCCTAGACTCATATAATTCTCGATTTCTTGTGCTGAGACCGGAACGGTTGGTGCGGAACTGTAGGGCACAACTGATGGAGGCCTCAAGGATGGGATAGACCGTACCGTCGACATCTGTGGAGCGGTGATGTTAGCCCCAGGGGCGGGAATAAACTACAGTCAGGAATCCTTATTGCCGGATCCTTATTGCCGGTATCCCTTATTGCCGGCCTATCCGCGAATAAGGATACCCACAGCTTATGGGATTTTCACTAATGAGGGCTGTGGTGGATTATCTCATTTGTTACAATATATAGAGCTATACTGTCTTCGACAAAGTTGTTGTAATGAGATAGACCAACAATTCTGTGTCATTGGATTCCGGTTGGGAACTACTCCGCTAAAGGCGCTTCACTTTTATGTTACTTATGACGTTATAATATATGGATCTTAGGTCCAACATAGAATATTTCGTGATCCTGGCCATATAGAAAGTTACTGTCTTCCGCAAAGTTGTTCAAGTGACCAAGTCCTTTCGGATGGTGGCCATATTAGTTCAGAACTCTCTCACTACGCAGCGCTAGTGTACACATGAGCTTCCTATATAAGCTGTATCTCAAAATCCTGGCCATAAAGAAGGTTACTGTCTTGAGGAAAGTTGCTCAGGCGACCAAGTGCTTTCGGATGGTGGGCATATTAGTTCAGAACTCTCTCACTACGCAGCGCTAGTGTGCATGTGAACTTCCTATATAAACTGAATCTCGAGAACCTGGCCATATAGAACGTTGCTGTCTTCAGCTAAGTTGTTCAAGTGACTAAGTCCTTTCGGATGGTGGTTATATTATTGAAGAAATCTCTCACTACGCGGCGCTAGTGTGCACATGAACTTCCTTAATATGTTATTTCTGGAAAGCTTGTCCATATAAGATGTAGCTGTGCAATGTGAGAACACGAAACGGAATAGGTTTGACGTGTAGAGAGGCTGTAAATCGATTTCGGACGCCATTTTAAAATCCAAGATGGCGGCCATCGATACAAGAAAAACTATCAAATACCCTACAATATGGGTATTTTCGGAAAGGGGATGACGTGTAGAGGACGGAAATCGATGCCAGACGCCATTTGGAAATCCAAGATGGCGGCCATCGGTTCAAGAAAAACTGTCAAATACCCTACAATATGGGTATTTTCGGAAAGGGTACGACGTGTAGAGGACGGAAATCGATGCCAGACGTAATTTTGGAATCCAAGATGGCGGTCATCGGTTCAAGAAAAACTGTCAAATACCCTACAATATGGGTATTTTTGGATAGGGAACGACGTGTAGAGATCAGATATCGATGCCACTCGCCATTTTGAAATTGAAGATGGTGGCCTTTGCTTTAACGTAACTATTAATGAAGATGACGTGTATAGGCCCAAAATCGATGTCTGCTACTATTTTAAGATCCAAAATGGTGGCAATTGGATTTCAAAGGGACATTTAGTGGCTATGGACAGCCTCGTATCAGTTCGGCACAATTAACGTGGACCGTTTACGGGGTAGGTTTGGCGATAATCCATTAGGAAGAGGAATTTGACATAGGGTATTTTGTAGCTCAAAATCTTGCCTCGCATTAATTTATCTGAATAATGCTTAAAGCATATTGCGTATAATTTGAATAATGTGTATAATGTATCATTAAGCAAGATGGCAACGTTTCGACATACTGTAGCAAATCTTGCATTTATGCACTCTGTTCGACATTACTGTCCAATGTGCAGTAGTTTTCGAACTCGGAGAGTTGGTTTATTTTGAACTCGATTTCTCCCGTGGTGGGATGAAAATATAATCCATATTCATTATAAGTGGGTCCAGTTCGCTAACAATTTCATCTGCTGTAGCCGGTGCATCTCTTATGATTTCTTTGATTTCACCGTGTTTCTTATCCCCGGCGCACCAAAGTTTTGAGTGAATTTGTTGAATTTCGGACATGATCTGCAAATCCTCGTTGTCGTCTTCATTGCATTGTGAATTCGCGAAATACGACGGAAGAATTTTCTTCAAGCAGTTTACCAACGTGCTTTGTTTAATGTCCTTTAGAACCAAATCCAAGCAGTCGGAACAATTCTTAAGGCTGAACTACTTTCGTGCATCTGCTAGTGAAAGGCCTTCCTTCACGGCTGTTTCCAGAATAAAACTGTAGGTTCTCTTGAAATACTTCAGCTTGACATTTTTGATGATGCCTTGATCAAGGGGTTGAATCAAATACGTTATCTTTGGTGGCATGTATAGAAGCATTATGGTGGGATTGCTTATGGTGGGCGGATGCAACGGAGCGTTATCAAGGAGCAGCAAAGCTTTAAAGCTAATATTCTTGGCTGCGCAAAACTTCTCCGTCGTCCCCTACACGTCATTCTCCTTCCGAAATAACGTTTGACGTTTGGGTTGGGTCGTTTGACGTATAAACGTTCAAATTGAAACGACACAAGCCAAACTTCAAATCTTATGTTCCCTACCAGAAACTCAGCCAGATTGTGGCGGCCACAAGCGATCATAAAATACTGCATACCAGCCACAGCCTGGAGATATTGCTTGACTAGTCACAACAGCCGAGATGATATAGTCACGTTTGGCAGCGACGTAGTCAAAATCGATGCAATGCATGCTTCGCATTTCCAAGCTCTCACCTTCCGAGCGCTGCCATCCACTCCCACACATCCATAATGCATCCACTCTTCACACATCGAGCAATAGACCATATTATCCAAGCTGTTGGAAATTTTGCAAATCTTGCCATCATTGCGCTGCGTCTCCGGCATGATGAAAAGTTAATCCGAACGTGGATTTAACCTTAAATTTGTTGGATCGTTAAGTTTAGTACGTATCCTCCTCAGAAAAAGACGATTTTTTTAGTCTTTATTAAGCTGCACAACCTTTTTTATTCAAATTCATTTTTTTAATAAGTATCATTTGAATTACTTATGTTAAAGTATCCAAAGTATTATCCAATAAACGTGATTAAATTAACCAGTGAGTAATATACGTTCTACTTGGGAATCGGGACGTTCACATGACGTTTGCCACCAAGTGGGCTGCCGTCGTGTTGACGTGAGTTGTCAGGCAGAGGCGAGATCTTCCAATCAGTGATGCCACATTTTTTCGATTTTCAATCTGTATTTTTACCGCAAAAAATCTTTTTAATTTGTATCTGACTGACAAAAATCTGTGAACAAATCTGTAAAATTTCTTTATTATGGTCTTAGTGATGTTTTACGGAAATCTCCATTGAGTTAATTCGTAGTTCAGAAGGACTGTGTTCAAAGTTCAGAATCTCAAAAAATTACTAATATTTGCTTTCTAAAGAATTTGACTATTTGAAAAATTTCGAAATCCTACAATATTTTTTAAGTGATGTGTATCTTTTCTACAGATTTAAAATACACAACATTAAGTTCCAGTTGTGAGAGGCGAATCTTTTTCCGGCTGAAGATTTTCTTAATGAAGTAACTATCACAATTTTCTAGAATTTTATTTTGTGTGTGTCTGTAATTACGAAAACCTTTATCTGGACATATGTATTTCTTTTTAAACTCCGTAATTTTCAATAAGTTTTAACACAAAACTTTTACTGAAAGATTAGTCGAATTGTATGCAGTAATCCAAGGGGTGTTCAACTCTGCAAACCATAATTCGTGACGAGTTATTAGTTGTGTCAAAAGCTGTGCCAAGCGTTCTGCTGAACGTACCTTTCAGGGACAATTAAAGTATGCTTATCAAGGTGTTTGGCAACCCTGAAAGTTATGATTTGTGTAATTTAGTTTACATGCTCAATTTCTCTGATGGATCATGGCACCTTCATTCTCATTAGAGCGTTATCGGGTCAGGAGGTGGAAGAGGAACTGCAAACCATCAAACCTTTACGGTGTTTTAGCATAGTTCAATCCCACGCTAGGAGCAACATCTTCGAACCAGTTTTAAATCATCTGATCTACTCAGAAGTGCGTGACCGTATCGCTGATTATGATGCCTTCCCCTGAAGAACTGTCATGCTTTGAAAATAGGATTCTCAGCCACCGCAGACTTCAGCGGAAGCTCTTTATCAGGCACTTTAGATCTGTATAGAACTCGAGAAGATTCCACCCAATCCAGTCCACACCAATTAAGACTAATGACTGACAATAATATCCGAGAAAAAACGTAGGAGAAAATGTGAAAATTTCCGTCCCGAAGATACTCGGTAAGACCGGGGGCCAAATCTGGCCGCCCCCTATGATAAGCTTGTTTTCTTCTTTATTGTTCATTATGCATAATTGTTGATGTACCTCAACTCTCGCAGAAGATTCTGCTCTGATCCTTCGTTGTACGCTTCGAGATTGGATACACACGACAGTATCAAATGTTATGTTCAAAAATAAGAAGTATGTTCTGGAATAAAGCCTCAAGTAGAACAGCATGTGAGCTAGAATGTGAGCAGCGTTGGAAAATTTCACGATATTTCACGAAGTTTATCAAGGAAAAAATTCGTGAGTCCTAGTGAACTTTTCCAATAGTGAATATGAAGATTCATACTCTTCTTTTTATACGAATAACAGCATAGTGTAGATGTTCTGCCATCCCCGTTGTATAGTTGGGAAGCATTTTCTTGATATTGAGTAAATTGTTGGTGTGGTCATCGGGCATTTTTTACAATGATTTCATCCGTCTTGGCTGCCGTATAGACAAGACGCTTTGGACCGGCCATGGTGTACATAGATGAACTCGACTGAAGTGAGGCCCTGATAGAAGCTTTTCTAGATGAAAACACAATCCGTGTGTTTTTTGCTATGATTAGAAAGAGACGGACTTAGTTTTGCTAGGTTTGAAGAGATTCACGATTCAGACAATACTTACAGAATTTTTCGAATGATCCCCAAAACCGGTGGGTATCTGTTTGTCGTTTACAACTTCTTGATTGAATCCATGTATCAGTTTTATGTATGACATTCTCTCATTAGTTTGGTTTGTGAGTAAACAAAGTATTGACCCAAGTAATAAACCTTAAAAACGATCGGAAAAATGTCAACACTCAACAGTGATGCCGTTTTATATTATATTGTTTGTGTCAAACTTGTCAAAGCGTGTCTTTATATGCCGAAACATGTGCCATGCTGTGTTTCAGCACAGTGTGCAGAGTTGATAGCCCCTCATTTCTGAAATTTTGTTAATCAAATATCAATATACCCAGTTGACTCTACGACAAATAAAAAGGGAAACTTCTATTTCTTCCAACGAGAAATCAGAGCATCTGAACATCAGAAGTCCATTCAAAAGATTCGAAGTCCATTCGAAGCTAAAACAATAATAATTTATTTAGTGAAAAAGACGATTTGAGTTTGATGCTCAGATCGAATTCAAGCTGTTCAAAAGAAAGAAAAGATTATTATTCGGAATTAAAAAATATAAAAAAAAATCATAAAATATTTTCCCCTTATTTGAAAAGTCTGATAAGTCTGTATATTTTTCAAAAATCTGTAATCTGTATGTACAGATATCTGTATTAAAATATTGAAAAAAATCTGTATGATTACAGATAACTCTGTATATGTGGCATCACTGCTTCCAATGCCGAGTTAACCCAATGAGGTACAGAGAGAGGTGAAGCAGATCGTGAAATATTGTTGTATTAGTAAACCAAAAAATCAACGTAAACTCAAGTAGTGACGTCACTAATTGCTTGTATCGTACAGGGGCTTTACTCACACAACTTAACCGATTGCTTCACCTCGGTAATCCAGCTCATTGGAGTTAACCAACTGCGACCAAGGAGTAAATGTGGCAGTGCTGCCAGTGCCCGCAACAGCGGTTTTCAAAGTTTCGATGATTGCGACACACTTTACGAGTTTCCAAAAACATGCGACCAGCTAATGGCATTATCATTAGCAAATTGATATTTTTCCGCTCTCATATGCTCTTCATATCACGCTTAAGCAACGCAAAAATGATTCCGCTGTACCTTGGTTTTTACTTGGAAAGAGAAGCTATAACTTAGTTAATTATTACAACTTTGTCAGGTAACTTCTGCAAATATCTCCAAGCTTTTGTGAATATGTTTGGACTTTTCGATGCTCTTTGGACTTTCCAGGAATTATTCGTTCATCCCAGAAGTTTTATGACTAAAGTTCTATTAACTGCTCAAAGTTCTCTTAACTTTCCAGAAGTTCTCTGGATTTTTTTTGAAGTCCCCACAATTTTCTGAGGTTAATGAAACTTTCTTGAAGTTATTTGATCTTCCCAGAAGTACATGTTAATGGGATTTCCCATAAAAGCTTTAAACTTTCGGAAGTTTTCTTAACACGAAGCGATGTTCTGGAATCTTCCCTGACGTTCCCATTATTTTTCTGTTATTCTCGGAGCTTCTCTGTATTTCCCATAATTTTACTGGAATTCCCGGAACTTATGTAAAGCTCCTCAATAGTTTAGGAAGTCTCACCGACGATTTCTTGCTGGCAGCAACGATTGCAGTGTGTTTCTAAAAACTAAAACCCAGTTGGTAATTACCGGATTGTGTCCGATCAAATTGGCCACAGTGGACGTTGGTACGAGTTCCGTCTTATCGCGGCAGTTTCCCAGCAATGAAGTAATCGTGATCATCTCTGGAATCACGATGGACGTGCCGGTATTCCAGAAATCGGTCGGCATCCCGACCCATTTTCCCGCAGAACTTCCTCCAAAACCAATTCCCCTTTCCCCGAGAGCGGTGTGGACTGTGGGTAATTAGATCAACGATTATCATTTCCCGATCAGGCTCAGCGACTAGAAGCCACGAATTCAATCCAAATATGCTCAGTTAGGCGCACGGTTGGCCGCTTCAGTAGGTCAATGGGAAATGATTTTCCACGAAGTCAGATCCCGATTATTGAGAGGCTGCCGGCGGTGGCCAAAGTAAAAATGCTGGCCCCTCTACCCGGCGCTACCACGATCCCAAGGCAGATGATTAAGTGCCCTGGTACCGGGAGTAAGTAAGACATTACGATTATACATCTGTTTTTGCTCCGGTTCGGAATCGTGACTCGAAAATCTAGCGCCCCCTGCAGAAACTTGTCTCTTTGGATCGCAAATGATTGCGAAATACGCTGGCAACTTTTACGACCAGAAAGAGCCACCACAATAATGGTTTTGCTCGCGTAATTGACGAGTTGTAACTTGGATTCATAAACTTGAGCGCTTAGGAAACCGGACGACATCCGGTCAAGTTCTTGTGCCTTCCGCTCGGAGAAAACTAGTCCACCTAGTTTCGTACAACCAGTTACATTTACTGTGCTCTGCTCACATATATCACATCCTCTTTAGTTTTCATGCCGTTGTGTTGTGCGAGCAGCACATGACCGAAAGAAATCCGAGTCACGACAACTAGCGGAACTGTCCGCGATGTCAGGAGGTCGCTTGGCGGTCGGGAGCTCTGTTGGCTCTTGAATTATTCATTTATGGTAAAATTCTGCGCATGTAAGTCATGTTCTGCCGTCTCACCCCATTGCTTGCCGAGAAACCGGAATAGACGAATTTGTTCTCCACGCTTGCAAGTACCTAACTATTTTTTTTTGGTCGGGAAATTTGACACAATTTTCCAGTACAGTCTGGTGGCTCTAAAATGGGTCAGGTCAGTAGTGGCATCGCCATCTGTTGCCCGGTCTCTCGATGAAGACCCAACACGGTAAGAAATTATGCTGAAACCTTCCCGAGAAACCAATTAAAATCAATTCAATTCTGCAATCCGAAGACCTCTTTCCGAGAATCTACACCAGTTGAGTGAGCTTACCGCCGTCGTCCCCTGGAGGGATGTGTTTCAACAAAAGCGAAACCCAGCGAACAGAACGAGAAGATTGATAGCCCCATTTAGGAGACCACCACTTTTTGCTCTGCCAACAAGAATGGAACGCGCTGGAGACCGAGCCTGAAATGAGGAGCACGGAATGAATGATGTTCGAGCGTGAGGAGCGAGAAAGCGAAAGTGTTTTTGCTGATACGGCCGCCGACGACGCTGCCGCCGCGCCGCCCCGCCCCGCTGTCCCTCGGTGATGACTGATTTGAACTCGTAAGACGGTGAATTCGTGACTTGGATTCCAGCCATGAACGGCCAACCAGGTTGGGGTAATTTTTGAAACCTCAAAACGACCGGACAGCAGCGGCAAGGTCGTGAGATTATGAGGTAGCGTCTTTGACTGTAATCGGTATTAAGATCATATCATCATTAGGTCATAGTTTTCATATGATCCAGATTGTAATCTTTTTACTGGAGTCTGACAATTCATTACCATAAATATGTAACTCCGACAGCTAATTTTACGTTTTTGAAAACAATAGACTTCTCTGACGTTTGGGAAATGCACAAGTATTAGTACAGAACTGTGGAAAAATTATAAGAATTAGTGCAAGAAATCCTTTGAATTTACCCAAAGTACTGCACTAACACTTGTGCAATTCACAAACGTCAGAGAAGTCTATGCTGACGTTCCAACCACTTCACCTTGTACGATGTTCTGGGTGATGAAATGAGCCAGTAGAGTTTGAATGAGCCCCATAAAATCTACTTTTATTTACACACTACCTCATGTTAAATCAATGGATGAAAATCTTAATTTTTAGAGATTTCTTCGCTACCTCCCTATGGAAATCGACAGATAATTAACGAGGCCTAATAAAAACATTCACGACTTTAAGGCTCTGAACCATTTGGTGGATTATTTTAACTTTTGGTTCAAATTTGACAGATGGAAAGTTATCGATTAACCCTGCTATCCGAGCGTGGCTATTTCTGACAGACAAGAAGTTAAATGTTGACAACCGTGGTAGAGCTCTTCTCGAAAACCGGTCGATCGATAGCACCAAGGGGGGAGGTGGCTGTCAAATACGAACAATCGTCGCCTACCTCGCATAACTGGTTCCAAACGTAAACAAGCCATAAGAAACCTACAGCGTTTGTTTACGTTTGGAACCAGTTTCATACAAGATGATCAGTAGGCTGATTTGACAGCACGTCCCCCCAGGATAGCACAGGGATTTTCGAACATAGAATATAACTTTCGAAACGTCATTTTTAACCACGAGTTAAATTTAACTCGGTAAATGGTTCACAGCCTAAGCTGCATCTCCAACACATCTTAGGTTCTCCAAATCCAGCCCTGTATGATGTCCAAAGTAACTGTAAGGGTCGGTTGAACTTCTTAAAACTTCAATACATTCTGCAGGACATATTGCTGTAATGACCAAAACATTTAAGGTTCTCCAAATCATAAGGGAGTTTAGAGCATGTTGTACAGTTAAAACTTAGGGACGATCCATAAATGACGTAGCATTTTAAGGGGAAGAGGGAGAGAGACTGCTGGCACGAGAGAGGAAGGGGGCTAAAATTAGACAATAATATGCGTCATTTATGGATGGTCCCAGGATTATTCAATGACCTGATTAACTGGAACATCAGCCCGTCATGTGTGACGTTTCGGTATTCAACTTACACAGATTGTCATCAAACAATTTTCAAGAACCCGAGAAGATGCTTTGGAACAAACCCCAAGCCAACCTTCTTACATCACATTGAAACCCGCAGATCCCAACCTTACCTTTTATCTCCGTATCTCCTCGTCATTCTCGCTTTCCTTCCGTGTTAAAGACCTTTTGGAGGACGTCGAAAAACGCCTTCTTCGTCACTCTTGCAGCACGATTCACTACTATCACTACTAGGGAGCACAACCTGGAGGCCCCCTTCTTCTTCTTAATTACTAATCGTCACGTGATCCTTTCACTTGGCGGTACCACGCTGCCCTTTTCGACGATGACGTCACCATACCACTACTGCCCGCAACCGTTGTAGTTTCGCAACGCTTCGCTCGGACACCGCCGAGAACATTTCACGATTTCACTCTTGCACTGTGTAATTAATCGTTTGCGGGGGTTTCTTGTTTTTCACTACTTCCTTGTGTCGGACTTAACGTTTTTTTTTATTATTTTTTTCGGGGGGTAAATTTACATTACACTTCCACTCCTCGTCACAGTCGTCCAAACAGCAGGCCGTGATTATTTACCTCTCTGACATGCACACATGGTTAACCCATTTTCCGTGGCCTGCTATGTTTACCAGAGCCAAAGTGGTTGCCGTTGTCCTCCGTGGCCAGTTTGGTGGCGCTCAACGAAACCATGCTGCCGTTTGTTTACATATTTCGCAACCGATCTCGCTCTCGGTTTCTCGCTCGCCCAGGCAGCTGTCAAAATCTGCAAACAGAAACAAACGGAAAAACAATTAACCCGTGATTGTTTACCTCCAGAGGTCCATATATATGCGGGAACCACGCGGGTTCGCGGAGCAGATCTTATCTAGCGGGAAAACATTGCCGAGGTTGAAAATTGACTGATCGATCGATCGGTTCGAGGTTATGTTTATGCTAATCAGACGCCATCTCGCGGACAGATTTCCGAACTGGAGTCCTCGTCGCCGTCGGTGAGTCACATTCTGAGCCAGAACAACGAGTTCCCAGCAGCCTGCTGAGAAAACTCAATCTATGAACCGACGGAAAGTGAATGAACAAGTTCCAGTTTGACAGCTGACTGACGTGAGCCAGCACTGGCGCTGCTGGAAGTGCACACAAATTTTGCATTCTACAAAGTTGAAACGGTTTCGCAATCGCCTTGGTTTTAAAATTAATTATGACATTTCCGTGGTGAGACTGCGGCTAACCTCAAATCTGTAAAAATCGTCATCCCATGCTACAATGTTTCCACCTTGATGGCTCAATTTTCCCTCTGTTGGGTCGCCTAGTCGTGTCATAATGGGACACTGTTTAGCCATAAATTGATGGCAGAAAAAATAATCTTATGCTATCTCAGCAGGCACTGTCCAACCGCTGCTTGAGAGATAAACGTGCTCAACTACTGTGCGCGCAATTTCTTGAGAAAAGTACGTTGATTAAGTAATGTCAAACGATAGGATGGCGACCATATTGAGCAATCATCATCATCATCACCATCAGCACCGCCGTCGTCGTAGTCAAGATTGGCAACAAATGAGAATGTGTCGGAATTTATGGACTGCAGACGCAGTCGGTGTCGCCGTTTGTCACCACCAAACTGCAATGATGCCGCCGTCCGCCCCGCCACCTTCGTTCGTCAACGTTGTCACATGCGGAGAAGATGAGATAAGATTTTGAGCCAAATAAGGTCGTGCTATGAAGCGAAAGAAAAGCGGGAAGAAAATATTCAGGTGAAATGCCATCTTTGGTGCGGTTCTTGTGGAATGTTACGCGCAAGTTCGAATCCAATCGAGATGTGTAAGAGATGTGAGGCGATACAATGTAGGGAAAATTAGCGCGAGCGTGAAACGACGGCAGCTGTCAAACCGTCAAACTGTGAAGACCGGGTCGGGGTGCGGTCGGTCAGTGTGTGAAAGACTTGCAACAAAGTTGAACAAGTGAATGGAAGTGAAGTGTTTCTGTGTCAGTGATGGCTGAGTTTAGGAATTTGGAGTATCATAATGTTTCCTAAAGACTGGAAAAGCAGCTGCCGTTTTTACGTGCTACGGGATAGGACACGGAATGCTACAGAAATTACTTTCCTTTAGAATTTTATGACCCTGTACGCAGTACAGGTAAAGAAAACATCGATTACATTACTATCGTGATCGACATGAAGATAGCGCATCCCGAATGAAGTTTCACTTTCCTTACGGAATACGCCTTTTTAATAGAAACTAATCGTTCGATTTTACCTCTGGTGGTGAATACGAGAACGTCAAAAAGAGTGTTGTTAGCAGAAATTTTTGCCGTGAGACATAGGAAGCCAAAAACTTTTTCACTTTTCCTGATAAATTGATTCATCTGAGATGCTCGAAAACTTGATTTATAGTTGAAAAATTTAGTTCTGTATCATTTTTGCAAGGATTCTGCTAGTGTTCAGGAATATTTTTGTTGAGAAAAATGCAAAATTCCAATAGTGCCTTAGTGGTTATGCTCTTCCGGATTTCTTATGTGTGAATAGTTGAGGTGCAAATCAGTTCAGATGTGTGGAAAATCGTAAAATAAGACAATTACCGATGGCAACTGGCAAGATGATCAATGAAAAATACTCTAATTTGCGTTGTTAAAAATCTATACTAATACTCTAATTTGCGTTGTGAAAAAAACAAGCGGTTTGGTTGACGTTTCCTCTCGAACTCGCGTTGTGCCCTCCACGTTGGAGGTGTATTAAAAAGGCCTATAATGATCTGATCGATTGGTTTCTATAAGGGTATTGAGGTAAATGCATATTCGTAATCTGCATTATAAATGGAACCGAAATCCAAAATTTCTTAAATGTTGGTACACCGGAACTATTTTAGATAAGTGTGATTAAATTTGCAAAAATCACCATCCTTGCGCCCCTTGGTGGGACTTTGTATCGGAGTGAGCTGTTAGTTTATAAATTTAGTGTCAAACAGTGATGTTTTTTTTCTTTAAATCTTGTTTTAAAATTCGAGTTGAATGTCTATGGCTTCTCTCGGAGACCCTAGAGCGGCCGTTTTTGCATACTGAGCTTCAGATCATCAAGGGTACAATCAACAATCAATACGAAACTAACAATTTTAAATTGGCTCACTACTTGACTAGCCTATTGGTCCCAAGCAAACGATTAACGTACCCCATTCTAGTCGAAATTCTAGTACTACGCAATGTTTGTTTTGATTCTCTATGAAAGTTTGACAGATAAAATGAGGGGTTATTGGTTTTTCCTATGTTTCGAGGGGTGAATCGATTAGCTTGGGACCGAAGATAGTACCAGAGCTGAGCCAAAAAGTTGAGCACGTTGTTTCGGGACCTTCTAGTCTTAGAGTTACCTCTATGGTACAATCTTAGGCACCTTCGTTATCAAGAGGCGTTGCTTTTTTTCATAACACTTAAATTCAGCGAACTGTTTAACAAAACAAACTCTGCTTTTTGTGGAGTTTCGAGAGGGGACCCTCCCGAAAAAAAAAACTACAAGGGACAGCCCTATGGGGTTGTACACAATGGTGACGTAGGACTACGTGGTCTTATATAATAAATCTTATTTGTTAACTGCAACAGGAGCTTGTGTTTTGTGTAGGAATAGGAATTTGAGCGAGATTCTCTCTGTTTGTACACTTAAGTATGACGCGCTTGACATAAATGGCCACAGCTACTCACAAAGAGCTACTGACTCCAATCAATAGCGGTGCGGCTTCTTCCTCCTTCTATGGATGATCATGTGGGCTGCAGATCGCTGCTTGCAGGCAGACTTTCGTTGTGTACTGGAGAACACCACCACTTACCAGGTGGTGATTCAATAAACACTGTTTGGTGAGACCGGATGGAATTCAACTTTGAAATCTGTGTTAGGGCAATCGCTGTTCGCAGGCAATCAGTGATAATTTTAATTATCAAAGCAACAGTTGCACATTCGTGCAATTTGCAATAGTGACATTTTGAAAACTGATAAAGTTTTGAATTTAACAGATGCGTAGAAATATTTCTGATCGATTGGTGATAAAATTATTGAAATTAGTCGAGGGGCAGCTGACTTATTTACATTCAAAATCTTTCATAATTTTGTTACATGTTCCATTTTCACAAAGTGTACCCCCATAAAGAAATCACAGACGTAGTCCTACGTCAAAAGATAGGCCTCCAGAAGGGAGACCCTTATGCTGTTCTGAAGTAGGTTGGCTGTCGTCACTGTGGTGCCGGTCTGTTAGTTTGGTGGTGTCCTGTTTCGTTGCGTTCGTCGGGGGTTTTCTGGAGCGAATTCTCATTGCGATGACCGGTGTCTTGTGAGGTGGGCAGTTTGTTCGTTCTCGTGGTGTAATTGAGATGGTTCCGTGGAAGTCCGCGATTTGCCGTGGTCAAAAACTTTGGAGGTCAAGATCGAGTGGTGGTGGGGTATCGTTGAGGGGCGGCGGCGTTGTCTGGTTCGGTGAAGGTCAAATCCGGTGAAATCTGCCTGCCTCTCGGAGTAAGCTCAGTAGAGCGGCTGAGCGGAAGGAGTCGTCACTGAGTGCGTCCCGAATGCTACCGGGAATGTCGTACAGTTCTCTTGCTCCCTGGTACTGAGGGCAGTGGGAGACGAAATGCTCAACCGAATGATGGGTTCGGCATGCTGGACAGGGCTTATGGAAGTCACCATTTCCCAGAATTTTGTGAGAGAGATGTGTGTGTCCGGATCTCAGTGTGGAGAGAATGGTATGTCTCCCCCTTGAGTTTGTGCATGAATAGATCCAGGGAGTTTAGCCAGTTCCTGCTCCAGGCCTCCTAGATGACTCGGGAGACCCAACGTTTTAAGGTCGGGGCCAGGTGAACTGTTGTAGTAATTAACGGGTTCAGTCTCCATGAATTGTCCACTATTTGGGATGTTAATACGTAATTACTGGAAGGTACAGTCCCAATCCCATGAGGGAACAGGTCTCTAAAATAATGACTGCACTTGGTTAGGGTACTACGTGGAATGTAGTAATTCGTTCTTCATTACGGATCTACTGCGGTGGCCAATACACACTTTACGCTGAGTATGTAATTTGCAGTTTATCCCACTCCAACCGCACAGTATGCTTTTGCCTACTAAGCATAAACAACTATCGTCCGAGCTCGATTTGTTCGCTTGTTGCAAAACATAGGCGTAGTTAGGGTTGCATCCACCACACAGGGACATTGCGTGTATACAAGGATGTCAGTCTCCCTGACGAGGCGAGGTGGTCGGCTGCAACGTTGTCCTGGATTCCACAGTGACCAGCTATCCATGCGACGGTGGTGTCGGGTGGAGCGAATTGAAGAATGGCCTGGATCCACGGGTGTGTTGGGTATTCGGCGGAGGAAGGGCTTGGTTGGCAGTGCGGGCGAGGAAGCAGTTAGCCACCTCTATGAGGGCCACTCCTATACTTGATCCAGTTGTCTTCTCTAAAAAGCTGACGGCTCGGTGACAGACAGTCAGCACGATGAGTCCGTCAAAGGGAAGCACGCCACCCTCATCAAATGTGGTCAGGTCTGGGGTGGAAGGGAGTAAGCAGGAAGTGGTTCGGATGGAGTTAGTTTTTCAACGAGATTCGTTCGAGCCATGCAGGTAAGCTCGATCCCGTTAATGAGTCGTGAGTCGATGATCACCTTAGCGACTCGGATTCGGAGTTGCCGATTGCTGTCCAGACTGGCGATTGAGCGGATGAGATTGAGTCTTGTCCGACAGTGGACTTTGACATCGTCTAAGTGGGCTCTAAACGAGAGACCGCAGTTAACTCGTATTCCCAGTATTTTGAAAGTTTTGCGCTGCGGGATAATCTGGTGGTCGATGGTGATCGGTGTCGTTAGGGACCAATGGCTATGTACAAAGACACTATTTTCCACTGACAGTAGAAATCTGGCGTCGTTTGACCGACGGTGAAAATCCCCACTGGCAGGCTACTAAACACTCCGTTCATCTTTACTTGGAACAGGGTGACCTCTGGGGCACTCCCGTTTCCTCTTGGAAGGTGGTCGATCGGTGGTTTCCAATGACAACCTGGAAATTACGGTGGCGTAGAAAGTTCCCTAGTTGGCTAGTTGCTGGATAACCTCTGGCATCCAGACTCGGTTGTACCATAGACGTAAATCTAAGACCAGAAGGTGCCGAAGAAACGTTTTCAACTTTTTGGCTCAGCTCTGGTACTCTCTTTGATCCCAAGCTAATCGATGCACCCTTCGAAACATCGAAAAATCCACAAACCCCTCATTTTATCTGTCAAACTTTCATAGCGAATCAAAACAAACATAGTGTAGTACTGGAATTTCGACTAGAATGGGGTACGCTTATAGATTTACTTGGGACCAATAGGCTAGTCAAGATGTGAGCCAATTTTAAATCGTTAGTTTCCACTGGTTGGTTGTACGTCTCTTTGATATGTCCAGTGTTGCCAGCTTCATATATTGATTGTTTTCCGTGGCATCTTGGTGAGCTTGACCTAGTGTCCCAAAGTATGTGTTTGTCCCGTGTCCTGATCGGAAGGCGTGCTGTAGGTGGTCTAATAGGTTGCGGTCGTTGAAGAAGTTAGCAGCATGTGAGGGAAATCGGGCGGAAGTCCTCTGGTGATCCACTGAGACTCCCAACCTTTTTGATGGGTACGACCAAGCTTCTTATTCATGAGTTTAAGCAACTTGAGTCATGGGTAACTTCTTTCGAAGGAGATTGCCAACTTCATCTTGGCCGGCGGAACTCCCTTTAGCTCTGAAGAGGGCAAAGACGAGTCTCCTGAGGCTGAAAGGTTGGTTGATGGCAGAATCCATATAGTCGTCAAGGATGGTGATGTTCACGATGGAGTCGTTGTAATCCATTTTATGAAATGACAGGAGCCAGTTTGCTTGGCAGAATTTGATGATATTGATGTTGCTTCTTACAATCGTTAGATTACTGCTTTTTATCAAAGTTCATTCATAAATTGAAAAATCAGTTGATCTGAAACATTTCATAAAATACTCTATTGGCTCGAGCCAACTAAAACCAATACAAAAGAAAAAAAAAAGAAGTCGCTGTTTTCTTTCGCAAGCAATATTTAGTTTGTTTACTACGGTTTGCATGTTCACACATGTTCTCCAATAAAAAAAAACGTAAACGATCGATAGATTCCTGAAATGGTTTGGATGAAACCCGGAACATATTTATATGTTAGACTGATGCAAAATTTGAAATTTTCGCTCCACAGTACTCAAACGGTTCCAAATTGGGCCCTGATTAGCCTTCAGAAATTTGAACTCATTTAGTAAGAAACTGACTTGGCACAAACCATTTAAAGTTTATATGGGAATTACTATGGAGAAACCATAATTTCGGTTCATATCTATTTCAAAATCACCAGTTCACTCTACTTTAAAAAATGAGAGCTGAGCTTGTTGAAAATTTTCTCAGCTACAATTTTGTTCAAGACCACCACTTGCCATAAGATTATCAATCTCTTAAAAAATTAATAACTATTTAATTTGACGTTTGGCTGAAAAACAATTTTCGGCAAAGTTGTAGCTGATAAAAATTCCCATAAGAACAGCAATAGAATTTGTTAACAGTACAATATGTAAAAAGGCTAGAAGATAATGTCAGGTTCTTATCAAATGAGTTTAAACTTTCGAAGGCTAATCAAGACTTCATTTGAAACCGTTTGAACACTGTGGAGCGAAAATTTAAAATTTTACATCAGTCTAGTATATGTATATGTGGCATTACTGAGTACTAGTTGCGCGAATCCAGCCCCGTACGACACAAGCTTGATTTTGCCTTAAAATCAATGTCCTTTATATAAGGTCCGGGCCAACAGGCTTATTGGTGTTAGTGAAATGTGCAAATGTTTAGTGGTGTTCGTATTTCATTGCAATGTTAATCTTTTTACACGAAACAGCTGTTGGCAGTGACGTAAATCTCACAGTTCGCTGTATGAAATGTTATGGTAGAGGGACGTCGTCACTTCAGTGCTCAGCCATGTTTACAATATTTTTGCTTTTAACACCAGCCTGTTGGCCCGGACCTTATATAAACGTCATTGGCTTAACAGCGGGTTCTCGGGAGGGGTGAAAAATCATAATCACCGAAGAAGAAAAAATGCCGAAAAAGAAACGAAATTATCGGCTGTCACTACCGAGTGAAATGAAATTATGGCTTGAATAAAGTTCTCTTGCTATTTATTTTATCTTTTCATTCACTGTACGGGTGAACAGTGCCGTTTCTCTTCTCACATCAGCGATAATTTCGATCTCTGACTTTTATCCAACATTCCAGTGATTTCTCGTGAAAGTGCTAAGGATTTCTCGACTTCTAACATAGCGAGTAGCAAGTAAACAAATTCCTAACCATTCCATAATTCTCGCGTAGCATTTGAAAAGGGCCTATCCTCGTTGATCGATTCTCTTAATCGACTTTCTCTTTGGTTTACCACGGCATAATAAACGAGTTTCTCTCTAAGCTCGCAGCACAGTTCGTCAGAAGATGATGTTAGCTTACGCCTTAAAGAACATACTAAATGGGAAATTCATTTGCAGTCGGATTATTCGCGAAAGAGAATCGATCAACAATGATGGGCCCTTTTCTCGTGTTGCGCGAGAATTGTCCTGCATCAAGACTCGGTCGGCTCTGGAGTTACCTATTATAAAGTTTGAGATGACCAGTTTTTACACATTGCTTATCCCTTGCTTATCTGTTAATTACATGTGTAATTGCAGGTGATCCAGCAATATCGAAATGCAACCGTGGACGGTCAATCATACTCATGCTCATGCCAAATCCAAAAACAGACTCTAATCCCATGACGGATTCGGGTCTAATTCAACGATGAACTTTCTAAAGGACGTATCTGGTTCTGTAAACGTCATTTTGTCGAAGCTGTAAGCATGATGATGATGATGATGATTATAGTGGTCTACACTCATTGTAGCACGGAAACTAGTCCGATAACTGTGGGCTCTCCTCACTATTGAACTTGATCTAGCGTAATAACCTCTGATTGACATAAAAAAAATCGCTGTATGAAGGACCAAAAACGAATGGATGGATTGATAGGCAATTCGCCTATTCATAGTTTTGGGAAAGTTAAGAATCTCCTTCCAACAACTTTGACTGGTCAGAAAACGAGCCATTCAACAGGAAAATGCCCCAATGAATGTGAAGAAGAGCCTGCCCTTTATCATCGAAATGTTAGTAACAGGGAGTTGACATTTTCACTCTCCCCATCCAAATTGCTTCAATTGGGTGTCCTGGTGGTCCCTCCCCTTCCCTGCATTTATTTATTGAACCCTGCTAATTTGCATGCCACGCAAACTAAAAATTGGGTCCTCCATTAGCTCAGTCAGTAAAGACACAGCTACAAATTAAGACCATGCTGGAGGTGGCTGGGTTCCCAGTCCGGTCTAGGAATTTTTTCGACTTCCCTGGGCATAGAGTATGATTGTACTTGGTACAGGTATCGAATGCTCTCAATTAATAACTATGGAAGTGCATCTAGAACACTAAGTTGAGAGCACGCAAAAGTTAATATGCAATAAGCAATAAGCTTGAAATGCGAGGAAGAAGAAGAAGCAAACTAAAAATTACTCAAACGTCATATGGAATGGAGGAAAGCGAAATGAAACATTGCGAAACGGAACACAGAATCAAAACAAAACAGCAAATAAGGCTACCACAAACGTGCATTTTTTATGCTGATAACGAACTTAAATTAAAAACTCCCCAAATACACGCCAGAACGAATCTGATAAGCAAAAATCCGCGAAAGTCACGAAAATTGTGAAAATCGCCAAAATCATGAAATCTGTGTTGTCGTAACAACACTGCCATTGTTTACACAAGCAAATTTGTCCATTTTAAATATTAAGAATTTCGCGCCCAAAAAAGACTCGCGCCAAAAATAAACCCTCAAAAAATATTTCACTCATTCTAGACAAAAAAAAAATTAAATTCTTTCAAAGTTCAATGACCACTCTATGATGTCAATATGCTGATCTTTTGTAAAATTCAGCACTTTGTTTAATTCGAAATTTTGAATTTTTGGTGGGTGGAGCGAATTAAGATCTGAGAAATTACTTTTAGCCTACTTTGGTGCAAAATGGGCGCCATGAATCCCCGAAAATCATTATTTTCCAGAACCAACCACAGAGTTCAAGCATGACTCAAACTACTGTAAACAGCCGATATTTCAAGTTCTGAATCTGCGCATTTGATGACACCACATTGCCACAGTCGCAGAAAAGAAATCCAACGTAGATAAGTCCCGCTGCAAAATATTTAATCACCCGTAGAAGGCTAATAACTTTTACAGCACCCCACACTTATCTCATCCTCAAATTTCGGCACTATCTCGCATTCATGAAGCAAGATTCCATAAAAACTGCATGTTTGCTCAACAAATTATCACAGCCTCCACAGCCTGCTTAAAGCTGCCGGAATATTAAAATTTCCACATCAGTATTTCGAAAGATTTCAACCGACCAACAACCATGGTCACCAAAGTCCTCACGTTTCTGGCGGTGGCTACCGTCGTCACCCTGCAGCTGGTAGCAGCACAATTGGCCAGCAGCTGCATCGCATCGTCCTGCAAGACCTACCAGGACATCAACACCCTGTGGTGCCACTCGGATCCGACCTACTTCTGCCAGTGCCGAACCGATGCCAGCGGAAAGTGGGTAGAGCAAGTGATGCCCTGCTCGCGCAACGGAACTCTCTTCAGCTTCCGTCGGCAAACGTGCGTCCACGAGGACCAGTGGGACCGGGACGAGTGCTCGGAGAAGGACAACACTCCGGTGATGAAGGAAGAACTGGAAATCGCCTCCTGTAGCAATCCATGTACGACGTATGAGGAAATTTCGCGACTATGGTGCCATCCGGAGGACCGGAAGCTGTTCTGCCAGTGCAGGCCAACGGAGGTGCAACTCGTTTTCCGGCCAGTTCGGATGCCCTGTGCCAGTGGGACCAGTTTCAGCTTCCAACGGCAGACGTGCATGCACGATGCAGTGTGGACGAATAGTTGTTCGGTTTGATTTGTGGGAGTGAATTTTGATGTAGTTTTGGGGTGTGGTTTATTATGTTGGTGAGTTTAATAAAGAGCGAGTGGATTCTATCCCCATGATGGATAGAATCTTCTTTCTTTGTAATTTATTATTTTTTTCAGCCGTAGTTGACGTGCAGTTCAGAATTGGGTGAGAATTATTGTTCTATAGTGGCCTTTCCATTTATATGGTTACCAGCATGATAGTAGTTAAGTTAGGAGATTTCTTTTCCAATCGCATCACAGTTGCGTTGTAACAAGTATGCTTTTCCATTTATTTATTTAGTTATTTATTTGTACAGAATTCCTAATCATACAATTTTCCGCATTTAATTATATTGCATGAACTTTCGTTTTTTTTTACAATTAAATTCATAAATGTATTCACCGCCAAGGAACGTTCATCCACATATGTAGAGTTATGTCTTGTTCAGACTACAGAAGTATAACATGTTATAGCGCTATCTTGATGGTGGTTTCTGTGTTGCAATTATTTGACAACCGTTTTAACATGTTGTAACTCTGTACTCTGAACGTACTATTACACTTGTCATACAAAAACCAACGAGTTCCCAATACGTTCAGCTAATTCATTCCATTTGACCCGAATACGCTACCTGTTCGTTAAAGTCCGGAGTTCGAATCCGAACCGTTCGCTCTTATAAAAGAGTAATCGAAAATAGATTTGACCAAGATAGTATATTGAAATTGCATGATAAGAAAAGAGATGTAGCATTGAATGGTTTCAAAGAGAAAAGAACCGTGGAAGAGGCGGGATAGCAAGTAGTTAGTCCTTAAGTGTACTTAGTGTCGCGGTGTGTTTTTCGTGGTATGTGAAGTTAAAAATGTGAGGAGTCTATAAGACTGCATTCAATATTACATTTCTCGTTCCTTTCCGTTAGCCTGTAGAGTTTAAACTTTAGGTTAAAAAGTAACGTGCGGTCAAACTTATTGTGTGTGTAAGGTTCGTAGAAAGGTAAGGTGAATAACGTCTTTTGTGTGGAGATGTGACTGAAAAGTGTCGACGGCTTTTTGTGCAGGATCGTTTGGTGCAGATTGGAGTTTGCACCGCATCGCTTCTAGCGATAGATGGCTTTGCTCGGCACACCGCAACCAAGGAATTGAATCGCACTCTCTAGACCCCACTCTTCAACGTCAAGGTTCTCGGTTCAGGGGAGACACCGTTTAACTGATCACTGGCAGAGCGTTGGCCAAATCCACCAATGTCAATCACTTGAACCCACGTGCAATGTTCATCTTCGACGATCCCCGCGTTGAAATCTGCGCCACCGGCGATCGGCGGTAGTTCAGTACCAACTCGATGGTTCGATTGGAAATTTCCGCACCATACCAGTCCGGGGTGCAATGTGCAACACCACCACCGTTGAATAGGGTGCTACTTTGCCGACCTCACTCCGACAAAGGGATGCTTCTGTGCCGATGTGGATGAAGCAGCGACGACAATGATGGTACTGTGAGTAAATGAAACGCATGCGAATCTCCACACACACAAACACACGAGCTCGAAGAACATTAACAAGTTAGGCTAGCAATCGCTAGAACTAGGTCAAGAAACCGCACACACGATTAGCGAGAGCTAGCAAACAAACATACAAACAAACGGAAAAGGAACAAGTACCACGCATAAACCTAGGTTAGGAACACGATTAAATCATTTAATTCAATTCAATTCAAAAATTTCCTAAAGTCAAAGCTTTCCCCGTAATGTTAATTTTGGTTGGCTAGATTCTTCACATTTTGGTGTCGTTCTATTTTGCGTTATTTTTTTTAGTATTTTTTTGTAGTAGCTGAATTTACTTCAGGTTGGGCTGCCTGGGAAAACAGTCACCGCACTCACGTGTCAGGATCGGTGGAGGAAATATGAAAGGGAAAGTTCCTCAAGTGATGATAAATGTGAGTGGGGTTATTGTGTTTCGTTAGAACGACGGTTAGCCACAGAGAACAGACGTTGAGGCTCGAACTAAATTTCTGTAAAAACTTGTGTAAAGATTCCTATTCGACTTAAGCGCCACCAACGCCGACTTCCCCACTTAAAAATCCTCTTTGACAACATTATGGCACTGACGTTGCAAAACTTACACTAGACTCTAATGGTGGTAAGCTCCAACCGGTATTATCCTCGGATTAAATCCCGATCAAGAATGTCCGGCTGGTTTGATGTCGACATCAGAGTTAATCAACATAATTCTGAGCAAACATTTTTCAGATCATACAAACAGGGACGGTCTTAAAAGTTAATCCGAGTTGGAGCTTACCGCCATAAATGTCGGTTGCACAGAGTGGTAAGTTTCAATCGAAAATTTATCGCCAAATTGATTGAAAGTGGAAGCTTTATAGAGGAAATCAGGAGATGCTAGCGCCACGTAACGGCGTCGTTCCCACTTATATTTACACAAGTTTCTGGTGGAAGTTGGACGTCTGTTCTCTGTGGTTAGCATCAACTTTCGCTTAGGACCGTTTGAAGCGGCCTCTGTTTGTGAGGATCTCAGCAGACTGAAATCCCCCTCATGGGATTTCAGTCTACTGAATCGCTCTCAAACTAAATTTTGGTCTCTTCCATTCAAAAACCCGCCCTGAGGTTGGGTTTCTTGCCGGGCAAATCAAACCTTGACGAGTGGTCCTCTTCGGAGGTGGCGCTTAAGCCACTCGTTTTAGAGACAGGAAGCGTATTCAGTGGTCGAGATCTCGCAGGATGCGAGTCGTGCGTTACAGCGTAAAAGCGAAAACGTCAAGAAGACTTACAACTGTCTCATTTCCTCTTACGACCACTATGAGACAGGCAAATTCGATAGGCTAGTTCATCTTATCAAAGATTCCTTCCTCGGAAGAAAGGTTTGTGTATTTTCCGAGGGGGACGACTCTATCTACGATGCAGAAAAGATTGTGTATAGCTGTGGCTAGCTGCGCGCACGCTGAATAGATAGAAAGAAGATTGATCACGATTCTGAAGATTTCCTGCAAAAAGATGATGCGCGGTGCAAGTAGATGCGAGAAATGAAAGAAGATTTTTCGAAGATTGATTCGCTACTGTGAGATTTGTTGAGCATCTAGACTTGAGATTTAGATGTGTCGCCCCCCTCGGTATTTTCTCATTATTCTATGCTTCCACCTTCGCTCAAGCGCAGCGCTTCTGTTTGTGTCGCTTGGATTCTGGCAAAGTTACCAGTCTTCTTGATATGATGTGTTCGATAAAATCGAAGACATCGTATGAACATTAATTACAATTCCAACAGTTACGCTGGATTGTGCAAAGAGGATTGCACTATGAGAAAATGCGTAAAGGCCCAAGCGCAATATTGAGATTTTCACGTCCGTTTGTATTGGTGCGATAAGTGAGAGCGTGTTAGTGAAAATCTAAGGAAAATACATAACAAATCGCTGTCAAACTCATTTTGATAGATCTTATTTCATACATATTTTAGATTAGTCTGAGGAAAATAATAAACAACTTTATACGGTGATGCGCCCACTCTATGGACGAAAGCGGAACAGAAGCGGAAAGTTTGACAGTTGTCACAAATGACATCAAGATGTCTAACCGAAGTCGATTTGGTTCTAACTAGTTTTACGCTTACTCAGATCGGGCATTTCCACTGCCGCTGCCGTTCCACTTCCGCTGTCATTGTGCTTGGGCCTTAAGCCTCTTTATTGAGGATCCTTAACCTTTTAGCGGCAGATGGCAACATTGTGTCTGTCCAGTCTTCTCGGCATGTTTTCTTCGGTAAAAGACTAGTAGCTCTCAGCTTAACCGCATTCTTGCCATCTACCGCTGAAATGTCAAAACTCCGAACGAAGGTTTCTTATCTTTCTCATGCACTTCTTTCTGAAAGCGCCATGTCGACTGTGGTACTAGTGTAATACCGATATATTAAAAACTGCGTACCGTGTCATGAAAAGTGAATTTATTTAACAGCGAGTGGATCCTACCCCATTAATGAGTAGAATCTATTTTTATCTTTTTTTTTTGTTTTTCTCACCGGGGTCGGAATTCGTTTTCTGATCTTTTTTCTCAATAGTTTAGGAGTTTTCTGCCTAAAGACTGGCTTTCTTCCAGGAGAACTGATGTGTTGAAGTGATGAAATCGATGCGAATTGTTGTCCTAGGATGAGGGTTTCCACGATTGTCTGTGAGCAGGTGCTAATCGTCGCGAAAATGGCTGCCAACATGATTAAATCTACGATTTAATGTCAAAAGAATGCAAAACATCAACATTATTTTATATCCACTCACAGCTAATGCACTTCATTGTGTCCAACCAACTTGTGAATATTAAGAATTGCAGTCTGTTCGAGTAGTTAGCAGATAAGGGTGGTAAATAGGGTGGTTCAAAATATCGACCAAGCACAATCGATTCTAAAACAGATTCTGATCATTCTCTCAAAATTTGAGATCATTTGGATGCGAAATCATACTGCAATGGCACTTTAAAGTTTATATGACGATTATGGGAAAAGTAAACTTTTAGTTCTCAAAGTTCTAGTCATTCACTGTAGTGATCTACGGAAAAGTTTGCTATCTGCTCTTATTGGAAGGTTTATCTGCTACAACTTTGGTCAAGACTATTTTTTGATCAAACTTCATGGTAAATAGTTTTCTCCAGTGTTGGGAAAATATCAAAAATCAAATCTCACCAACGCCCAAGATCACAAAAATCAACAAGCAAACTACTGCTGTTGATTTTGCAAGCTGTGATTTTGCAGCTCGGAATATCAAGCTAACAAAAATCACCAACTGCAAATCTCACCAAAATGTGGTGAGATTGAGTTTAATGATTTTTACTTTACACTCGAATGCAACCGAAACTTCCATAACGGCTTGCAGCAGTCTCTTCGCGTCTACCATCGGTGAAGAGTAAAAAGAGATAGCAAACTTTGCTTTCTATTTCTAAGAAAACAATGTGCAATAGAATCATTTTTGTGTCGAGTGAACTCTCAGCTTGATGTTTGCACGTTTGATGTTTGATGTTGTGAATAGTCTCGCAATATCAAAGGAGCTTGTAAAATCAATATCAAGCATGATATTTTGTTCCAATATCACGCGTGATATTGCGAGCGCATGAGAGCGGAAAAATATCAATTGATTACTGATTTTGCCAACACTGATTTTCTCAATTGATTTCGAAGCCAATAACTAACTATATGATATGATTAACAGACTACTTTCAGGGCACTTATGACATAGTACCCTGAATTGTTTGCCTTATTCAGGCTTGATGGAGATTCGCTCGCGAGTTCGAAATGAGCCGAGCGTAGCATTTTTCTGAGGAATAGAATGCCTACTGCCAAATCATTCCACTGCCCAAGCAACATTGCAAGTTTTATCTTGGTTTTATAGCAGTCTACAAGTCCAAATCATGGTCTACAGCACCCTCATAAAACCCAAATTGTTACTTGGGTGAGCTTCAGAGCTTGTGAGCGAAGGAGTATAAAATGAGAGTGAGGTTTGCTGCCATTCATGTTCATGTTTTCTGTCACACGCTCTACTCTCACTCTGGGTGAACGCTGAGCTTTTTGCGTCGAACAAATAAGTCATCCGGAGTCTCGAGAAGCGCACCTTACGTCAAATCATCCTCTCGCTGAAGTTCACTCTCCCTCTCTCTAGAGGAGTTTTTGTTTACTTCTTCCATATTCCTGCCGCCACTCACTCGAGGTGAGGGCTGGCTAAACTCGCAGGACAAGAGTGTTTTAGAACCTCCAGTGAGTTTGAGGAGTTTCAGCAAGCCTGGCCTTATTCTTCGCGTCAAGTACACCAATCGTGCCTGCTGAGCAGCTGATGGAGAATGTGACAAGAACTTCAGATTTCTTATTAATCAATAACTAATCATCCTGACGTTCAATCAAAAAGTGGTTTTGAGCAATGTTGTAGCTAGGAAAATTTCACATTAGTATAGATGGCAACATTTTCCGTATATCATTACAGCAAAGGACTAGAATGATGAGAACAAAATGTCAAGTTTTCCCATAGTTATTCCCATATAAACTTTATAGGGCCAGCGCAGAGGGAGTTTGCTTCCAAATGAGCTCATATGTTGGGATAATAATTAGGACCTGATTTGAAATCGGTTGTGCTTGTTGGAGAAAAACCTATATTTTGAACCACCCTAGTGATCATAGCACGTGCACCTGTGTCATTATTGGTAGGTCTATAAGTTTGTCTTGTATGCATTTCAATTCTAGAAATACAATCTCAGTGTAAAACTATGTATCAGCTCGTACGCTGACTCACCCTGGCTCTAGAAGGCAGACATAATCTCGCCATCTATCACTGATCACAAGCATGGTTCCAAGCACATACAATACGCTTCTGATCGGGCTTGTGCTTGGTAGAGAACTTTTTCAAATTCGTTCAGTTTCTCATCTATTTAGTTCGGACAGAGCAGTAGAACTTAATAGGTGAGAAACTGAAAGAATTTGAAAAAGTTCTCTACCAAGCACAAGCCCGATCAAAAACATATTGTACGTACTTGGAAGAATAGTCACTCATACAGAAATCTATTATCAACCATGCTATAGTATTTTTAAAGATTCTTCCCTGAACTTCAGAAGGACTTCCCTGAACTTCGGAAGAACTTCCCTGAACTTCGGCAGGACATCCCTGAGCTTCAGTAGGACTTCCCTGTCCTTCGGCAGACCTTCCCTGAACTTTGATTCTTGGAATTGGAGTTGTCATTTCAGTAGTAGAATTATTATAATTATACAACAATATTGTATTTATAAATATGGTCAAAATTTCAATACTTCCCATTTTGCAAATTTGCAATGCTTGTTGATTTTGGTGCATTTTGAATTTTGGTGTGGTTCAAACGGGTTTGGAGTCAGTATCAACGGAAAAGCATTAACTTTCACCTTAAGACTGTGGTACTACCATAGAGGTAACTCTAAGACTAGAAGGTCCCGAAGAAACGTGCTCAACTTTTTGGCTAATCGATGCACCCCTCGAAACATAGGAAAATCCACGAACCCCTCATTTTATCTATCAAACCTTCATAGCGAATCGAAACAAACATAGTGTAGTACTAGAATTTCGACTAGAATGGAGTACGTTAATCGATTTGCTTGGGACCAATCGGCTAGTCAAGTAGTGAGCCAATTTAAAATCGTTAGTTTCCACCGGTTGGTACTACAGTGCCAATTTCTAACGAATGTTATGGCAAATGTAAAGAGAATTCTATGGATAGAAATTCAACACAAAAACAAATCTTGGGAGTTCTCACTGGAACTCCATATTTGTTCTGATGACTTCAAAGGTGACTGTGATGAGCTCTTCAAGGGAATCTAAAGACTGCTTCCAAGATTCTGAGGACCAGCAGATTTAAGGTGAATCTAAGGACTAGTGTTAGTTAGTTTGAAAGTAAATTCTAAAGAAGTTGGGCTTGAGCTTTATAATGAATTCCAATGAAACATCAAAGGATTTCATAGCGTCCTAAATAGAACCTAGTAAATTGTGACGCTAACTCAAGGCATTGTGAGCGTGGCCATTGAAGTGGTGGAGTGGTTGACCTAGTAGATTAGCTGATTTGAACTCCAGAGTGATTCGGGCGAACCTAGATCATATTATGTGGTTGTTAATTAATTGTGATCGATGCATAGCGAGCTCGAAAGCCTGTTTGGACATGGTCAAGTGCTGGAGACAGTGTCTCAAATGTGGTTAATCTAGTAGATCAATTGTTCTGAACTCTAGGGTGATTCAGGCGAACCTAGAACATCTTATATGCTTGTAAATAAATTGTGATTGATGCATAACGAGGCCATAAGCCTGCTTGGACATGTTTCGGTGCTGAGAACAGTAATCATAGACCGTGTTTGATCTAGTATATCAACTGATCTGAACTCCAGGGTGATTCGGGGGAACCTAGAACTTCTTATGTGGTTGTAAATGAGCTGTGATTGATGCATCGCAAGCCCATAAGCCTGTTTGGACATGTTAAGGTTCTTGAGACAGTGTCTCAGATGTGGTTGATCTAGGCAAGACATAATCTCAGATCAATTGATCTGAACTTCAGGATGATTTGGGCGAACCTAGAACATCTTATATGCTTTTACATGAATTGTGATTAATGCAAAGCGAGCTCATAAACCTGCTTGGGAATGTTTCGGTGCTGGAGACAGTGTTCTGAGACAGTAGTCGAGTGGTTAATTTAGTAGATTCACTGGTCTGAACTCCAGGGTGATTCGGGTGAACCTAAAACTTCTTATGTGGTTGTAAATGAATTGTGATTGATGCATCGCAATCGCATAAGCCTGTTTTGACATGTTAAAGTTCTTGGGACAGTGCCTCAGATGTGGTTGATCTAGTAGATCAATTGATCTGAACTTCAGGATGATTCAGGTGACCCTAGAATATCTTATATGCTTGTAAATCAATTGTGTTTGATGCATAACGTGCTCAAAATCCTGCTTGGACGTGTTTCGAAGCTGGGAACAGTGATTGGAGACAGTGGTTGATCTAGTAGATTAACTGATCTGAACTCCAGGGTGATTTGGGTGAACCTAGAATGTCGTATGTGGTTTTAAATGAATTGTGATTGATGCATAGCGAGCCCATAAGCCTGTTTGAACATGTTCAGGGGCTGGGGCCAGCGTATTTGATGTGGGTAATCTAGTAAATTAATTGATCAGAACTCCATGGTGATTCTGGCGAACCAAGAACATCTTATATGCTTGTTAATGAATTGTGATTCCTGAAGGTTTTTTAAGTTCTATGTAGTTTTCTGAAGATCTATTTTTTAACTAGTTCATTTATCTGGAAGGCTCAATCGCGTTCGCTTTACGGAGTCGATAGTTCATTTCTGAGATCTATAAAGTTCTTTAAAGTACTACAATGTTCACTGACTTGCCTGAATTTCCCCGAATTGCGCTGAGAAGTTCCCTGAGCTTCTGTAAAGGCTCAGTTTTATAAATCCGAAATATTGATAGCCTTCCCCCACCCGCGAAATTTTTTAAAATAGCAGTGATGATATTTCTTAGATCTCGTTAAAGATTCTATCATCCCTGAGTGACATATTCAGATCCGGGACGGGACTTGACAATCGAGCTTCTCATTCTTCTTAATGTTTTTGATGAACGCCCTTCGAAAATTTATGCGTTGTGTCTGACGGAGTTGACCAATGATGCCAGGATCAGTGCGCAAAACAGTCAGGTTCAATGAGTCATTTTCATATGAATATGAACTGCCATCTGCCTCATCATTCGCTGCCTTGTGAGAGTCTGAATGATTGAGATGTAAACGAGTCTCTGACAACCGAGCACTCAGTCAGTAGCTCAGTCAGCACGTTTATTCTTCCGTGATGGTACCCAATCCTTGTTTTGAATGACTGAGCGTACAATTTCTATGGAAAAATGTGTGAGCGAGGGCAAGCGGTTTGAGTCACCTGTTCATGAGTTATGATTCGGAGTTTCTACCGCAGTTTAGCACATTGTAAATCATTGTTGTTCAACACAATAAAAACAACTATAATACAAACAACCATATCCATTAAAACACGAAGTGCTCTCAATTTTTCAACTTTCAATTCGCAAATATAAACAATTAACAACGCCATTGACGTTAACATTGCCAGTCAGATTGCTGTTATCCCTCTGTCCTTTGTATTCCACGATTTCTACTGTCCAATCTACCGTTTCAAGCTGAACATTGCATTAGGTCCTAAGTAGCATTGACAGATTCTTTTCTTAGACTTTCTCTTTGAATTCCCACTGCCAATTTCAGAACACAAATCTATGAAACAAGCTATTATCTAGCATAATATACGACAACCACGACAAGAAACGGGTCAGTAGCCAATTAATTAACGGAAAAGAAAGTCTATGGAGAGAATCAATCAATTTTACTTAGGACCTAATGCATTGTTCAGCTTGAATTAGCAACTGGCACGGATTTGACAGCAAATTGCCTCAAAATCGCTACCTATTTCTTCAATGGACGATGTGTAAATATTTACATTTGATGACATTTCGATTTTTGAAAACAACAAGAATGATCCAAAGAGGCCTACTGCGTCAGGATCTGTCATGATTACATGAGTTTTGTCAAAACAACGGTGATATTTCCGTTGTGTCAAACAAAGAATGGTCAAGTCCTGTCCGAGGGGGTGACTCTATCTAAGATGCAGGATTTTTTTTTGCTTTACTTTTGTGAGATGCACGCTTTATAAGGTGATCCAAGAGACGTTTCTCAGTGGAACTGACAGCTATAAATCTACACGGTTAGAAAAAAGTACCCAAAATTAAGTTCTTTTCACTCATCTCGGCACTATAGTGCAGGAACCCAAAAGTAGGTAAAGCGGGTCAAAGTAATTTTCATTTACTTGTGTGCAGTTCGTATGGCATTTTCCACTGGCTTTTTAACCAAAAGTAAGTTAGTTGTACCCAACAGTAGGTAAATATGATTACATTCAACGTTGGGTTCCCAAGTGTGGGAAAGTATTACTACCCCTGTTGGGTGGTTTTTCTCCTCCGTTTTTGACGACATTAGTAGGAGAAAAGGAGACAAACTAATCAAAAATAGGAATAAGTGAACTGGCCGTTGGGTACTTTTTTCTTACCGTGTAGAGTATGTGAGTGATCTGGTGTTAATGGTGCTGAATGTAAACATAAACAAAGCAGAAATTCAAATGCGAATAAACTGCCAGTCCTACTGTGATCGTTCAAAAGTTCTTGGTAAACAAAAATGTCAGCTGATCGCAACTGTCTCGTGAACGAAAGCGGAACGAAAATGGAAAGTTTGACAGTTGTCACAAATGACATCAAGATGCCTAACCGAAGTCGATTTGGTTCCAACATGTTTTCAATCGGACAAGTTGGCTTATTCAGATCGGGCTTTTCCGCTGCCGTTGCCGTTCCGCTTCCTCTGTCATTGCGCTTGGGCCTTTATAGATAGGAATATGATTGATAATGATTTTGAAGACTTCCTGCCAAAAGGTGGACAGCGATGCGAATAGATGGATTTAGATGTGAAAGATGAAAAAAGATTTTTAGTAAATTGATTCGCTGGCATCATATGTTTCGACAATCTAAAATTAAAGATTTAGATGTGTCGCTCCCCTCGATCCCGTTCCAGATTCAAATGAAGCAATGAAAAAAAACGCCAGTTTGTACTCAAAGGTGGCAGTTTTTAACTCAAAATTGTAGCTTTATTTTAGGGAAAAGATTGACGGAAGCCTTCCAGTTCACGCTGAAAATTACAATCGGTGCTCTTCATTTTGAATTTCGTACATTGTCTGATGTGGACCCGAAAAAATGAGAAGTGATTGGCGTTGACGGCACCGTCGAAAAATTTACCCTTCCAACAAATTTAGACAGTTTTATGGGAATTTTCGGTGGAGTGAAAGGATAGTACAAAGTCCGCCATGTTTCACGCACAGTCTGACGTTTGCATATGGATTTTCTCATAGGAGTAAAGAGGTACAGAGTCGCCGTCAACGCCAATAAAACAAATTGAATGAAAAAAGGATTCCGTCAATCGTGTTCTTAAATTAACTCACACTCACACACATATCAGTGCCAACATTTCAAAGGAGCGTAATTGCTTTTGTAAACAATGGCTTTAGACGTCAATTTCTTGCAAATGAAAAACACCCGGAGTGATTTGAGATTTGGGCGTAATTGCATTTGTAAACAAACACGTCAATCACCGATTTCTCGCGAACAAAGCTCAATCTTGAAAAGTAATAACACTATGAGGTAGAGGAATGATTCTTCTATCATTTGGTATAGTTTGTTTGTGAGATTGAGCTTTTAATCAAGAGAAATCAGTAATTGACGTGTTTGTTTACAAAGGCAATTACGCCAAAATCTCAAATCACTCCGGAAATGCTAGCTGATACAGGAAACATACCTCTGCATGCTGGTGTCATTCATTTTCATGAGTGAGCTTTCACTCGCGAGAAATCGACGACTAAATCCATTGTTTACAAAAGCAATTTCTCCCCTTGAAATGTTGGTACTGATACACAGCTTGATATGGATGATTTTATTTTCCGTATGTACACAGCTAGTTCTGTTCGTCTGTCCTCATGGCAACCAACTACACAAATGACGTTTGCTTACTGAGAATCACCTAACGTCATTTTTGTTGATATCTCAGCATAATTTGTTTGACAGGAGCTTAGCAGGGCAGTTGCGATTCGGCAAAATTTCCCACCTAAGATTTCCCATTCCGGACACAGCGCTGCTCTGTCAGAACGAACCCATCTCCAAAATTGCAGCCCAAATAGCGTGCAATCTTCTTGCCATCCACTTCCACGCAGTAGCAGTAACCAAATGCGAAATCCTTGGCTGCAAACTTCTCCCCGTCCATTCCAAGCTTGACTTTCCCGTTGCAATCCAGATAGCCGCAGTACTTTTTGCTGTTGTCGGTATCCGCCAGGGCGGACGACGTGCAGACGAAGGTAACCAAAGCTAGAATACCTGAGGGTTGAAGTTGAATCGGGATATGATAATCAAATGATGGTAAATCGATGCAATTGGTACTACAGTACTTACAGTACAAAGAAGCCATTACATTCGAGTGAGGTTGATGCAACACTGGGGAAGCAATTTATAAGCAGATTTGCTCAAGTTGGTTAAACATCAGTGGACTGTTGTTTTTCTATTTGCTGACACCGAGCCCACAACTGTTGTTATGTGGTACTGCTATAGACAAACGGACGCTTTTAAAACTTGTCAAGGCCCAAGCGCAATAACAGCGGAACGGCAGCGGCAGCGGCAGCGGAAAAGACTGAGTTAGCCTACTTGTCGGATTGAAAACTAGTCAGAACCAAATCGACATCGGTTAGGCATCTTGATGTCATTTGTGACAACTGTCAAACTATCCGTTTTCGTTCCGCTTCCGCCCACATTTCGTTTGGGCCTACTCACAGGAACGCGTGAAATTGTCGTTTCTCATTTGCCTAAAATCTTAACTGATTGATGACTTGTAATATTACTAATTTAAATACAACGTTAACTCTGCTTTGATTGAAATTTAAACTTGATTTAAGTATCTCCAGTAATTAGGAAAATTAGTAAAACCCCTTTTTAATTTTGAGCTACCTTCAGCGGCTCCGCATACAATCGACTTTTACTTACCAGGTGTCACTGGTTGAAGCAAAAGTTGATCGAAGCTAAATCATTTTATCCACGCCTAGAGATCCGATTTCTGAATCCGATGCTCTCCTAAGACAATCCTCCAAACCGTCATCCAATCGACCTCGGCATGCCTTCGCAGGTACAAGTCAGACCTCATTAATCCACCCCCTTGAGTCCGATTTTCGGGCCGCATCTGATCCATGGTACGCAATAAATCGTCCACCGATGATAGCCCAAAACCACCCATTTGTTGATCACATTTCAAATCGGCCACAACGATGATGATGATGATGCAATGACATACACACAAAACAGACGCGATTCTTTGTTCATCCATCCTACTCCCGCCCGACCGCAGCAGCATCTGACCAAAGGGTACGGCTCCCATCCCATAGGGCAGCGAAAAAGTGCGGCTATTCAAAGCAACGAGACTGACATAATAAAACGATGATGGTAAAAGTGAAAATCAATTTCTGTCTAATTTGCATCCGAATTCGCAGGTCTAATGAGTCGTTTTTGACATTTCGAGCTGTCAGCCAGATGATACGGCCAGCTTCTCTGCTCTGACTGACACGCTCGGGAGGTGTAAGTTATGTCATTCGACTTTTGAACTGCCAATTTTTCGCCGTTTCATACCTCCGTCAACATCGCATCGCACGACTGCGGACTTTTGCGAGTGTCAGTCGGTGAAGCGGGTGAAGCGAATTTCAATTTACACGACCCGCCGACTTGGATTCAATTAAAGAAATGCTTTGTTGTGCCCCTCGAGCCGCGGGCAACACCGATGAGGGGTACATTGGAAAACAATTAGCTGTCTCTCGGTCCACCCGTAAGGAATAAAAAGGAAGTCAAATAATCAATCTAAAAGTCCATTAGGCACAAGAATTGTAAATCACGACCGGGGCTGGGACTAATAAATTCTTTTCTCCGCCACCGCTAGAGGGCACACCATCGAATGTCAAAATCCGAGAAATTCAAACAATCTCTCTTGGTCTGCCGCCGCCTTCCGAGCGACTTCTTCTAAATTATGAAGATCCCGCAGAATCCCTTGCGCTCAAAATGGGACGAGATGGAGCGGAAAGTCGTGCCCAAGTTCCAATTTCATTAACTTGCAGAACTTTGCCTCTTTTGTCGTTGGTTGTTGTTGTTGTTGTGTTTGCTATTGTTGCCGTTGCATGGGCATCGTTTAATTGAAATCTCATAAATTAATTTTCCCATTCCCGGCCAGCAACGGCACCGGGGACAGGGACAACTACCAAGGAGCCACGGGATTGTGCGCTGGCTGGCTGCCATGGAGGGAATGACCCTGAAAGTCCCGTCGGGGGTTTGCAGCGCTCACGACTCTCGGCAAACGGAAAACGGAGATAATGTGGCACCGAACGTGGTCAAATGACTTTCTGGAGAGTGCAAGATGTGCACGACATTCACCCACGGACCCCCTATAGAAGGACGGCGGCTGGGGTGGCTTCGGAAAGGTAGAAGTACATCTGTTCCGAGAAGCGAAATGCGCGAACTGCAAATGTCACCTTCTTTATGGATTCTTGGAACGGTTGTGGAATTCAGAAGTTGAACGGGTTAAAGCTTGCGCAGTGTTGTTATTATGGTACAGTAGGAAATTGGCTATTTTACAAACTGTAGAAGCATCGATGTAATGTCAGTGTGCTGCAATCTAAAATCGAAATCCTAATCTAAATTGCCACATTTCCCAAAACACGTGCTTTCTCGAGTCCGAACGGAATTCAAAAGTGCAATCTCGATAAAGGAGAATGATCATTCTTCTGTCCATTATCTGATCCCGAATCCAATTCCAATCTCAAGCCCAGAAACCTCTTCCCCGAACTGCCCCATCATAAGTTGCAATTTCAGTTCCATCAATCAACGCACACGAAGGAAGGCAAAAAACGATCCTGAACTGAGGTCACCCGAACAATTAAACCGTCACCCGCCCTTATGACCGCCATTTTTCCCAGTCCCCATCGCGCATCAGACTGTTGAAAACCATTTTTCTTCAAATTCTCCGGTTCGTCGTCCTTCCTTCCATGGATGCTGATTTCAGCCTCAACGGAGTCATAATTCCTCAACGATTTTTTTCTTCTGGATATTCGTCGGACCTTGGAAGTTGCACCACCAGAAAAAAAAAAATGCAAACAGGCTCAGACGTTGCAATCATAGCAGCCCCAAAAAAAAAACGAAGAGCGTATAATCGTAGGTTGCTACGATTCCGCCCAATGCATTTTTTTGAGCTTTTTGTTTTATTGCATTCTGCTCGGTCCTAAGTTCTTTGCCTTGATCGCTTTTAGGAAGTGCGGAGCAGATCGTTGCTACCTTCCGGGAATTGGAGAATTTACCATTCATGTTTTATTTTATGGCGGAAGAATGCATTCTTCATTTTGAGGCTTCGAACGTTTCGCTGGAAGGTGAATAATGCTGAACTAGAATTGAAGTTGGTTTGCTTATTGTTTTTAACATGACATATCGTTTCCGTTCGATTGCGTTAACGTTTTCTTTTCGGGATGGAGCACCAGAACAAGAGTTGCTGACCGATCCATGGTGTCTCAGATCACGCTACGGTCTCTTAGACCATTTTACGTACTCGTAGATCGCTCAAAGGTCTCGTAGACTGCACTACGGTTTTTTTAGACCGGTGGTCTCGTAGACCACGCTATGGTGTCTTGGTCTCTGAGAACGCTCTACGGTCGCTAAGACCGCTTTACGGTCTTTTAGACCGCTCTCAAAGCATTTGTTTGTTTATTTTGTCAAGCAAAAGTAGACCACGCTATGAGCACTCATACATAGGATTTCCAGTGAAAACTTGATGTATGAGTGCTCATTGCAAGACAGCCAAGGGGTTGGTCACTCTACACAGTGTGCCAAAATCAAACTTGGGCACACTCGGGCGAAGTCATTGGTGCTGTTTGGCACCCATGGTTACAATTTGTATGATCTTTAAAGTTACTGGCAACACTGAACTTTTTCTGCGCTTGCGTAGTGTGCATGTGTCAAAATTTGTTATTGATGTTGTCACAATATAATCAAATTATTTGCAAAACAACCTTGAATCTCCACCAAGTCTCGCCATGGATTCTCAAAATCGTTACACCCGTGACGGCAGTCGCATCCACATTTCCTCCCAGACGAAGAACAGCTGACATCGGTATCTTGACCTGACCGAGGTTTCCGGCCATGGCTACACGAACTAGCGATGCAGCTCCCACGGCTGCGGCTGCTTCCAATGCAATGCGTCTTTTTGGCGAATTTTAGAGGAGATTGACCAGTAGAAGGATCAGCAGCAGCAGCAGCATTGGAAGCAGCCGCGGGAGTTGCATCGCTAATTCATGTAGCCGTGGTCGACGCTGGAAATCTCGGTCCGGTCACGACAAGTGGTGCTTGAGATTTAATCGGAAAGTCAACAACCAAACAAAAACTATACCATCAGACCATTCGAACTGCTCGAATACATCCATGGCGGTGGCTGCGACACCAACCATTCCATCGTCCAACCTATAATGTTGGAAGACCGTCTTGGCAAAATCTCAAATAGTTCAACAAATTATTTTTACTCTCTTGACTGTTTGCACTTCCAACTAACACAATAAGAAATTATCTATAATTATGAATCATAACATTAACTACACAGAAAAAGGAAAATCCTTTCTTTTTTCAGAAAAACAAACTTCCCCTCTTTCAAAGCTAACGTGTTTTCGATGTTCTCGTTGCTCCACGCACCGTTCATCTTCTTGGAGGAGGAGAAGCACAACTTCATAATGAACGGGAATTTTGTGCATTTGTGATCGACCTAGCTGTGGTTGCACTTCATGATGGCGTTCGCCAGGATTGCTTGAGAACTCGACCAATCCGGAGGAGGAACTTCCGATTTCAGCGGGAACATTCGCACTTGCGACGGGTGGCAGTCTCTTAGACTGCTCTGTGGTCTCTTAGTCTGTTCTACGTTCTCTTAGACCACTCTACGGTCTCTTAGACTGCTCTACGGTCTCTTAGTCTGTTCTACAGTCTCTTAGACCACTCTGCGGTTTCCTGACTCTACGGTTTCTTAGATTGTTCTGCGGTCTCTTAGACCGCTCTACGGTCTTTTAAACCACTCTACGGTCTCTTAGACCACTCAACGGTCGCTTGTACCGCTCTACGCTTCCGTAGACAACTCTACGGTCGCATAGACCGCTCTACGTTCTCTTAGACTGCTCTGCGGTCTCTTAGTCTGTTCTACGTTCTCTTAGACCACTCTACGTTCTCTTAGACTGCTCTACGGTCTCTTAGTCTGTTCTACGGTCTCTTAGACTGCTCTACGGTTTTCTGACTACTCTACGATCTGTTTGAAAGCTCTATGGTATCTTAGACCCCTCTACGGCCTTAGACCGCTCTTCGGTCTCTTAGACCACTTTTTGGTCTCTTAGACCGCTCTTCAGTCTCTTATAACCACTCTACGGTTTCTTAGATTGTTCTGCGGTCTCTTAGACCACTCTACGGTCTTTTAAACCACTCTACGGTCTCTTAGACCACTCAACGGTCGCTTGTACCGCTCTACGCTTCCGTAGACAACTCTACGGTCGCATAGACCGCTCTACGTTCTCTTAGACTGCTCTACGGTCTCTTAGTCTGTTCTACGTTCTCTTAGACCACTCTACGGTCTCTTAGACTGCTCTACGGTCTCTTAGACCACTCTACGGTCTCTTAGACTGCTCTACGGTTTCCTGACTACTCTACGATCTGTTTGAAAGCTCTATGGTATCTTAGACCCCTCTACGGCCTTAGACCGCTCTTCGGTCTCTTAGACCGCTTTTTGGTCTCTTAGACCGCTCTTCAGTCTCTTATAACCACTCTACGGTTTCTTAGATTGTTCTGCGGTCTCTTAGACCACTCTACGGTCTTTTAAACCACTCTACGGTCTCTTAGACCACTCAACGGTCGCTTGTACTGCTCTACGCTTCCGTAGACAACTCTACGGTCGCATAGACCGCTCTACGTTCTCTTAGACTGCTCTACGGTCTCTTAGTCTGTTCTACGTTCTCTTAGACGGCTCTACGTTCTCTTAGACTGCTATTCGGTCTCTTAGACCGCTCTACGGTCTCTTAGACCACTCTACGATCTCTTAGACCGCTCTACGGTCTCTTAGACTGCTCTATGGTCTCCTTACTACTCTACGATCTCTTTGAACGCTCTATGGCATCTTAGACCACTCTACGGTGTGTTAGACCGCTCTTCGGTCTCTTAGACCGCTTTTTGGTCTCTTAGACCGCTCTTCACTCTCTTATAACCACTATACGGTTTCTTAGATTGTTTTGCGGTCTCTTAGACCGCTCTACGATCTTTTAAACCACTCTACGGTCTCTTAGACCACTCTACGGTCGCTTGTACTGCTCTACGCTTCCGTAGACAACTCTACGGTCGCATAGACCGCTCTACGTTCTCTTGGACCGCTCTACGATCTCTTAGACAGCTCTAAGACCGCTCTACGGTCTCTTAGACTGCTCTATGGTCTCTTAAACCGCTCTTTGGCCTCTTAGACCGCTCTACGGTGTCTTAGACCGCTCTACGATCTCTTAGACCGCTCTACGGTCTCTTAGACTGCTCTATGGTCTCCTTACTACTCTACGATCTCTATGAACGCTCTATGGTATCTTAGACCACTCTACGGCCTTAGACCGCTCTTCGGTCTCTTAGACCGCTTTTTGGTCTCTTAGACCGCTCTTCAGTCTCTTATAACCACTCTACGGTTTCTTAGATTATTTTGCAGTCTCTTAGACCGCTCTATGGTCTCTTAAACCGCTCTTTGGTCTCGTAGACCGCTCTACAGTATCTTTGAGCGTTCGATTTTAGTTTTTTTTTTCAAAACCATATTAAGGTCAAATTTGCCGTATTGAATTTTTAAGAAATCGTGCTGGTGCATTCAGTTTTGCGTTTTCAAGATATGTTTTTGCATTTTAATGGTTTAGAATGAGCTGAGACGGTTTTCAACCATGTTGAAAATTTTAACCTGTATAAAGCGTTTGGCGTTGTAAAGATCAATTTGCCGCTTTACAGCTGATATAATTCATACATTAAACTCTCCCTCCGAAGAGCGCGAATAATACGTACCGCGTAAATCGAATTCGCGTAAATGGAGTGCACGTAGCATATGGGATTTGACCTAATAAGGACCAACATGGACATATAGAAGGTTACTGTCTTCGGTAAAGTTGTTCAGTGGATCAATACCTAAAGTTTGGTGGACAGAAGTTCGGAATTTTCTCACTACGCGGCGCTAGTGTGCATGAATTAATGATGCCCTTGTTTTTGCGATATATTGAAATCCTTGTCAGTTGCTTTCTACAGCAAAGTTGTTCAGTGGGTCAAGACCTTATCGTTGATGGACAGAAGATCGGAATTTTCTCACTACGCGGCGCTAGTTTGCATGAATACGTGATTTCCTTGTTTTTGTGATATCTTGAAATCCTTGCCATCTAGGAAGTTGCTGTCTTTGGCAAAGTTGTTCATAAGATCAAGACATTTGTGGATTCTATCAATTTTCACCTAGAGGGGCATTTTAACGATTTTGAAGCCATTTTGACGATTTCATGACTAGTTTACAGCATGGTAGATACAAATGGTGATACAGTTTTGTCACTATATAGGCAAGGAGGTTGCGGGGGGGGGGGGGGGGAAGTGCGGTTTAAAAGCAAATTGTAAACAAACTCGGTCGCTGTCCCATACAAAAATCCAACATGGTTTACAGTAGGTGATCACTGCACGGAAGTTAGTGTTGGAGCTTTTTTCTTGGAGCTTCCATTGGAAACGCAAATGATTTTCATCCATAAACAAAATTAATGGAATTCATCTGAATATCACATAACATTAATACGATCACGTAATTTTAAATGATTTTCAAATGAATTTCATTGGCCTCATAATATTCATGTGATTTAGTGGTGGGATTTTTAGCTATGTGATCACATGGAAGCTATGTGAAATTTACATGGTTTTCATCCATTAGATATGTGATAATTTTTTTGAGTGTAGAATGCAGAGGATTTGTTGATGTGGCATAGGGGTTTACCGGAAAATCCAGATCACCAGGAACAGAGGCCATTTCACGAAAGTCGTCCTTGAACTGAGTTGTCTGCCTGCCTTGCAGATTTTTAGATAGCCTGCGAGAAGTTCGCTTGTAATAACACACCTCCAAAAGTAATTTACTTTTCGATTGTTTTAGTGTTCAATTACCGAAAATCTTTCAAACATTGATTACAAAAAACATGATTAATGTCTTGAGAAGTGCACGCTTGAGAAGTTTTATAATATTAGTGCTTATTGTTCAATCAATTATTTAAAAATAATGTATCGTGGACCATGAGGGGCCATCAGGGTACCCGATTGAAGCGATTTGGATGGGAAGAGTGAGATTGCCGACTCGAAGTTGCATACATTTCCTGGATAGAGGGCGTACACTTCTCCCCATCTAATGAGACGTTCTTCCACAGGATGGCTTGATTTGGTTTTTGGTTGTATGGCCGTACTTCTGGAAGGAGATTCTCTATCACTTCCGTGGGTTTCGAGTAAGTGTCTCTGCTTACGGATCCATCCCATTGTTTTTGACTCTTCATACAGAAGTATAAAGCAGGCATATCATAGAGACTCTAAGACCAGCAGGTCCCGAAGAAAAGTGCTCAACTTTTTGGCTCAGCTCTGGTACTATCTTCGGTCCCAAGCTAATCGATGCACCCCTCGAAACATTGGAAAATCCACAAACCGCTCATTTTATCTGTCAAACTTTCATAGCTAATCAAAATAAACTTAGTGTAGTACTAGAATTTTGACTAGAATGGGGTACGTTAATCGATTTGCTTGGGATCAATAGGCTAGTCAAGGTAGTGAGCTAAATTTTAAACCGTTAGTTTCCACCGGTTGGGCATATACTTTAAGGATTGCTAATAATTCTTTCCAGTTATGTCCAGAAATCCGGATTCACCGAGAAAACAGCAATTTTTCGGGAATGAGGCTTAAAGCTCCGAGCTTAGAATCTTGAGAATAGTGAAAATATGCCAACGGTTTATCTGATTATTCCACATGGTAGTCTGAAAATGGTCCTCCGGATTCATCGGGGAAAAAAGGCTGAATACATTCGCGTCCTAGTGTAGTAAATGGAACTGGAAGTAGACGTAGCCTACAATTTTTTTTTTTACAAAATGTAAAGAATCTAGGAAATATGAAGTTGGTTCTTCCGAATATGCAGATTCACCATTTGGAAACGGTGCTCTGGTACTCTCTTGGCTTCCAAACTTTTCGATACACCCCTCAACACATAGGAAAATCCACGAATTCCTCATTTTATCTGTCAAACTTTCATAGCGAATCAAAACAAACATAGTCTAGAATTTAGACTAGAATGGGGTACGTTAATCGATGTACTTGGGACCGATAGGCCAATTAAGTGTGAGCCAACCGGTGGAAACTAACGGTTTTAAATTGGCTAACTACTTGACTAGCCTATTGGTCCTAAGCAAATCGATTAACGTACCCATTCTAGTCGAAATTCTAGTACTACACTATCGATTAGCTTGGGACCAAGAGACTACCAGAGCTGAGCCAAAAAGTTGAGCACGTTTCTTTGGGACCTTCTGGTCTTGCACTTCATTTTCTTTGAAAGAGCAAGTAGTTATAATAATGCTGTACATTTCTTCTCTTCACCGATGGCAGACACGAAGCGACTGCTGCAAGGCGTTATGGAAGCTTCGGTTGCGTTCGGGTGTAAAGCAAAAATCATGAAACTCAATCTCACCACAGTTTGGTGAGATTTGAAGTTGGGGAATTTTGTTAGCTTGATATTCCGAGCTGCGAAATCACAGCTTGCAATATCAACCGCAGTTGTTTCCTATTTGATTTTTTTTTCTACGAAAATCAAGCGTGATTTTGTTCTTTGCTGAGATTGGATTTTTTGATATTTTCCCAACACTGTTCCGAACAGAGAGGGTCTATTATAAGATGAGCGCGAACTGGTTGGTTTTCAGCCAAACTAACTGCCATAACTAGAGACAATTTAGTAGCGCCTATCTTTATTGTATTAGCAATGTTGCTAGGAGCCGCCTAGGCATAGATTGCCAAGGCAGTCCATTTTTCTTTTTTTTTTTTGAATATATTCGTTTCGAAGATCCTAAGCCTTTAAGGCCGGTTCAACGGACTTATCTACGATCTTGCAGACCAATTTACTGTCGTTGACTGGTCTACGTTAATGTCTTGCAGACCTATCTATCCGACGTTTTGCGGTCTAGTTGGACGTTTTACAAATTCAGGTGATCATTATTAGTAAGGCTTTCAGACTTCAGGCCAGGGTGCCTTCCATTCATTTTGACTAAAAAAATGTTTTAAGAAATTATGGAATAATAGGATATCATGATGATATTTTGTATGTGTAAGTAATAAGAAAAGATTGTAAAGCTTCAGGCTGCTCAGAAAAAAAAATCGGATTTTTACTGGGTATGCGGGGTTTACGTAAACTAGCAACTTGCAGGACGGTTGCATACAATATATGAAATATTTCATGATATGTCTCACAAATTTACACGATCTATAATGTAAACTTGATGTATAACTTGTATGATAATTTACACTACTTTTTCGAACTGTGTGGTACAACAGCTTCAAGGGATCGTTTGACAATCAAAATGATCCTCCATTCAGTAACTTTATATGCTGAGCTTGCAATAAACATCAACCCGCAGTGCCATCATTTGAAAATCATAAATCAAACATGACAAACAAGCGCTAAGGCCATCGAAAATCGCCCGATCTGCAACCACCCGTGAATGATTGCGCTATCATCGTTCACACCCAAATCCTGACCATCCTAAAAAAAAAAGTTTGACAGCCCCTTTTCACCACTTTTTAAGACCGATTCACTAAATCTTACAGTTCGAGACTGACTTACAAAGCCCCACAAAGGAACCACACCCCTACCAGCATCGCCGCCATCATCATCATCATCATCATCATCATAATCAACGGCAACCTTGTTGCTCATATCAATCGATACTTTATGACCTCATGAAACCGTACCACATACCAGACGGCCCAACAGTTTAACATTCACCTGGGCTGCAACCTATTAGGCATTAGGTAATCGCTTGGTAGCTCGTAATTTAAAAATCAAAACCGATCTGATGTTGAGAAACTGGGTAGCGAACGATATCGCACCAACAATTAAGTCAATCGCAGCAGGCGTCGGAGGCGTCCACTCGTTGCCAACTCTGTTCGATGATTTGACAGCTCTCCCCGCGATTGTGTCGCATTATTAATCGCTAACGTAACAGAGTGTGATAAATAAGGGCGATAAAGTACTTGCGTGATTGGATATTTATCGCACGACTTTTTAATTTTACGATATTCATGCACCATCTGTTGTCATAAATAAGCAACAATGGTATGAGGTGATGTGCCCCTCGTACAGTTTGACGGTTCAGTAGTTGACATTTTTGCCACAGAGGCGTTCTTTTCTGGAAAATGACAGATTTGCATCAACACTCATTCTTCCCACGTCCAAACCAAGCCTATTCATGCTTAAAACAAAATCACTCACTTTTCATTATCCACCATCGCTTTTTTACGGGAATCGACACGGATCATAAATCATACAGTGCCTCCAGTTCCCGGCCGTCGTCGTCGTTCTTCGAACGCATAAATCATCCGCAAGCAATTCTAAACAATGTTACTCGAATTTCCCCCGAAAAAAAAAACATTCAAATCCGACAGCCCAATCACAACAAAGCCCAACTAATGCGATCGTAACTCACGGCTGCTGGTCCTTTTCTTACTCCGGCAGATTCTAAATTGCCTGCCCGATTCCAGCGAATCCCAATTGCTGTTGCATCGGAGGACCCCCCGTGGCTGTGGATTTACGCGCATCTGTGGCGCGGATGTGAAATATGCCTCCATTATTGAAGATCCGTACGCTGGTTGTGGGTGGGTGCTCAGCCGGGCCCGGGTCGGACCGGGAATTTATGTCCTGATTAAAAGAGTGCCACAGTGCAACTACAACGCGGAGGTGGTTGCGATTCCGAACGACATCATAAATTTGACAGTCAGTCTAGTCTAAACCGGGGGGGACGATAAGTGAGAAGAACTCTGCGGACAAAGACACGGTTCGCAGACCACAGCAGAGGTGACATGGTGGTCGTAAATTTGATGGCAAAGGAAAAATATGAGTTTGTTTGTCTGGATTTTGAGCAGTAATGAGAAGAAGTTGTTGTATAGGTATAAATCAACACATGGGCAATGGTTATCATTAATGGATACATATTGGTTCAACCGTTGATTCACGAACATTGCAAAAACTTGTTTTTCAAAATGAAATCGATGCTCAAAATCATTTTACAAACAGATAGCAATGAATAGCAGTCACAACAAACCCGGTATAACTTTGGTGACGAACCTGCTATTGCAATTTTTCAGTGTACCACATGGCAACACTACTACCATAGAGGTAACTCTAAGACTAGTAGGTCCCGATGAAACGTGCTCAACTTTTTGGCTCAGCTCTGGTACTATCCTCGGTCCCACATTAATCGATGCACCCGTCGAAACCTGGGAAAATCCACGAACCCCTTATTTTATCTGTCAAACTTTCATAGAGAATCAAAACAAACACTTCCTACTGCTACTGGCAACCGGTGAAAACCAACGATTTTAAATTGGTTCACTACTTGACTAGCCTATTGGTCCCAAGCAAATCGATTAACGACCCCATTCTAGTCAAATTCTAGTACCTCACAATGTTTGTTTTGATTCGCTATGCAAGTTTGACAGATAGAATGAATGCATTTTCTCTGTGCTAGCTATCATACACTTTTCCGCATCAATTCAACCGGACGTGAAGTCCCTATAGAGCTTTTTGGCGTTTAATCGACGCACACTCCTGCACCATCTAAATCGAAGAAGCGCGAGCAAGCGGGAAACAGATTAGTGTGAAAACAATGAATCCATTCATCCCCGTGTGCTAGATAGAGGAAGACGATTGAACGTCCAAAAGCTCTATGGCACTTGAACAATACCCCCCCATTTTCCATCGCTCGGAATTCCATATTTGACCGACACCGGGGGTCAACCTCAAACCGCACCATCATAAATCATCGTAACCCGATAGGTCCAATTGTGGACTTATTGATGCAACCTATAAACCCGAGTTCGGCGCAGCCAGTGAACGATTATCTAATTTCCAATCCTCATTCGCTATAATTGGGCAACGGGTGCCTTCGCCAGTAGTACGCCAATTGTACGCAGACCACCGTACAAGGAAAGCTTGAGGTTTCCTTGTTGTATTCTTGTTCGTCTGCCACCTCCTTCTATGCGATGTTGTTTATGTTTTGGTTGATGTTGTTGATGTTGTTTTTGGACGCAGGAAACCGCAAATTACCCTTCGATTGGCTTCTCGTTCATCTATGCTCTTGCTCATTCTACCATGACCGTGTCAGGGTGGATGATTAGGCGAAAAATTAGGGCACCGTGTCGGTCGGCTTCTGGCGGAAGTCCCGTTTGGATTGGCGAAAGGAAATTCTTCCAGTGTGTTGAGCGGGACTGTTCAACATTTGAGATTGCGGTTCTATTATTTTTGGATAATAGAGTTCTTCAATTATAATTGAATCAGTCTGGGTGAGCTTCTATGTTCGAATGACATCCAGCGGAAATCTGGTGGGCTTCTGGAACGGATTCTAAGGTAGAGTCCAGAGGACTTCAAGGGCAAGTTTTCGGTTCTTTGGGAGGCAGGTGGGACAGGGCTCTAGAGGAATTTGTGATTAGTTCTTGGAAACTTAAATTATTCTAGATGACATTAGGGATTTGTCCGCTGAGTGTTTTGAACTGGAGTTGTTTCGAATGTGCTTTTTGTGTGTGTTCTCTGGACTCATCATAAAGATTCTCCAGATATCTCTTGGACTTTCTAGAAAGGTTTTCAAAGCTTGTGGGGAATCTATGACAAAAAGTCGAAAGACAAAAGGACCAAGGGACAAAATGTTGAATGGACAAAAGGTCGAATTGAAATTAGAGGACAAAAGGTCAAATTGAACTTAGAAAGACAAAAGCTCGAACGGACAAAAGCTCAAACAGACAAAATCTCGATTTGAACTTAGAGGGACAAAAGGACGAATGGACAAAAGTATAAATGGACAAAAGGTCGAACTGAACTTAGAGGGAAAAAATGTTCAATAAAGTTTGGTCCACTTAGACAGTATATAGTGCTAAAGCAGGAGCTTCGATTGACACTGATAGCTCAACTTTGTTTGTTACTTTCGACGTAATGAAAATTTACTCTTGATTTGTTAGTTTAATTTTCCAAAGAACTACTCATGATTTAAAAAAGAAAAATATTTGAGAGCTAGCCACCCATTTCATCCTCCAATAATTTGATCAGTTTATGTTTATCAACGTTTTGTCCATTCGGCCTTTTGTCCATTTAAACGTTTTGTCCACTTCAACCTTTTCAACAGAATTCTTCCAACAAATTTTCTGGATTTTACTCTAGGAAACAGTCTAAATTTGTCTACAACACATGATGGGATCATTAGAACCTTTTGGACCATGACCATGTAGAATTGCATTGACGGCTCCAAACATGTTCTAAAACAATTAGGCAAGAGTAATAATGACCGAATTCCAGAACAAACTTGGTTCATTGCCTCTAACGAACAATTAGGCGAAGTTCTATGGAATTCAGAAAAGATCTTCCAGTACTCTGATGTTACCCAGAAAATCTTCGGAGCTTGAAACCGGTTGGTCTTATCATGGAAGTCCTCCGAACTCTCGGAAAGTTGTTTTGAACTGATGGAATCAGTCTTGACCCAAAGCCTCTGTGATATTACCTAGGAAGTTCACATGGCTTGTTCTGATCACCCTATGAACTTTTTTGGAAGACCTTTGAACTTTGAAGAAACTTTCCATTTGTCCTAAAGATAAGTTGGACTTTCACTGGAGGTCCTGTGTGTTCAACTCGATCTTTTTTTCAGTGTGCTTTACATATTTGAATTGAGGTTATCTGGGCTTATCATCTCTTGGACTCTATGAATGCTTTTCTGGGCTTTCACTGGAGGTGAAGGGTGCAACAGTTCTTGACCAAAAGCTTGTCCTCAAGATTTGTTTGACCATTTTTTTCTGGAGAACTTTGAACATAAAGTATAGTTGTTTTTCGCCCTGAAAGTCACTTGAGCGACCTTTATATTCAATTCGGAAATCGCGTTGGACTTAACCTGGTTGATCTCTAAATGTTTTTAAGACATTCTTCGATATATTCCTCTAGGAAACTCTCTGGGCTTACCCAAATGATTATCAAAACTTCTCAAAGCCTTATGGACCAGCTTTTTAGACCATATGCAGTTGTGCTGTAAAGGCTCAATCAGTGTTGGCAAAATCAGAAATCAATTGATATTTTTCCGCTCTCATGCGCTCGTAATATCACGCGTGATATTGGAACAAAATATCATGCTTGATTTTGATTTTACAAGCTCCTTTGATATTGCGAGACTATTCACAACGTGCAAAAATCAAGCTGAGAGTTGACTCGACACAAAAATGATTCCGTTGCACATCGGTTTTCTTAGAAAGAGAAGGTATAGTTTGCTATCTCTTTTTACTCTTCACCGATGGCAGAGACGAAGTGACTGCTGCCAGCCGTTATGGAAGTTTCGGTTACATTCGGGTGTAAAGCAAAAATCATGAAACTCAATCTCCGCCACTGTTTGTTGAGATTTGCAGGTGGTGAGTTTTGTTAGCTTGATATTCCGAGCTGCGATATCACAGCTTGCAAAATCAACCGCAGTTGTTTGCTTGTTGATTTTTGTCTACGAAAATCAAGCGTGATCTTGGGCGTTGGTGAGATTTGATTTTTTGATATTTTCCCAACACTGGGCTCAATAGAATTTCGAATTTTCCCTAGAGGCATAATTACTTATAGTCTGTTTATAAACTACGTAGACCAATTTTGAGAGGTTAGACCTCCCCCTCCCCTCTCCCTGCGTAGAAAATCGTCCAGACATTTTTTTTTTTAATTTGAATGTTCCATAGGCACTCGCCAACGGCAACGGCGCCGCCCCCACCCCCTAAAGTATCTACGTGGTTTATGAACAGCCTCTAATCTATAAGACCGAATTAACCCAGATATTGACTAGAAAGTTTTTAAAACAATCCTGGAAGCTTTTAAGGTCCAATGGATTTGCCATAAGGGTAATCTGCGCGTACCCTAGATGCCATTTGAAGATAATATGAATGTCCTTATACTTTTCCTGATAATTGTCAAGTCTTGGAATACCCTATAAGGTTCATTAGACTTTCCCTGGAGTCCCAAAGGACTTAATCTGAAGATCTTCCAGCACTCTGATGATGCCCTGAAAGTCCTCGTAACTTGTTCTGTAGGCTCTGGATACTTGCCTTGAGACTTGAGACCATCTGGTATCATCATGGAAGTCCACTTAACTCTTTGAAAGTTCATTTGGGTCCACACTGGAGTTGTGAGGTGTGCTCTGGAGGTGTGAGCGGAATAAAATATATATACATATGTATTAGACTGATGTAAAATTTGAAATTTTCGCTCCACAGTGCTTAAACGGTTCCAAATTGGGTCCTGGTTAGCCTCCCAAAATTTGAACTACTTTAGTAAGAAACTGGCTTGGCACAAACCATTTCAAGTTTATTTGGGAATTACTATGGGAAAACTTTTGTTTTTGTTCATATCTATCTGACAATTCACCACATCACTATGTTTTTAAAAATGCTAGCAGTGATTGTAGCAGCTACAACTTTGTTGAAAACCACTTTTTGATCAAATGTAAGGAACAAAAAAATTGTTAATGATTCAAGTTACAGATGTCTTATGATTATGCTCAATCAACTGTGTATAAGGCAACATTGGTGTTTCTGGTGCGAAGAATAGAGCACAAATATCATGGCTACTATGTCATATTGCAGAATACAGTGTTGCCCACAGAACAGCTGCTTGATCATGCCATAAGATTATCAATCTCTTAAACAATTAATAACAACTTAGTTTGACATTTGTCAGAAAAACGATATTCCGCAAAGTTGTAGCTTAGAAAATTTTCCGTAAGAATAGTTATAGAAATTTTCGAAAAAGCAATATGGAAAATGAGTAGAAGACAATGAACACAAAGTTTGGTTTTGGTTAGTAATTTCCATATAAACTTCTAATAGTTTGTGCCAAGTCAGTTTCTTACCAAAATGAGTTTAAATTTTGGGAGGCTAATCAGGACCTGATTTGAAACCGTTTGAGCACTGTGGAGCGAAAATTTCAAATTTTGGATCAGTCTTATATGTATATATGAGACCATCAACCTTCGTCGATCGGTTTTTATACGTTTTGTTTACGCGGTACATAAAAGAAAGCTTCAGGATAGTGCCACTCATTTCAGGACAATTAAAGGAAATGCATGGAGAAAAAGTCAGTGAATTTCGAAAACTTCAGTGATGATCCAAGAGCAGAACTTTCCATAGAGTCATGAAAGTTACGAAAACTACAGGAAAGTTCAGAACATTGAGGAATTTTTAATATTTTTAAGCGAAAGTTCAGAGAACTTCAGTGCAGTTTCATAAACTTCCGACAAGTTTCGTGAACTTAGAAGAAGATCAGAGAACTTCACGACAGTTCTATTAACATCAAAAAAATTCATAATGATTCTGGTAAGTTTAAAGATCTTCAAGAAAGTCAAAGTGGTTCGAGTAAGTTCTGAGACCTTCAGGGCAGTTCCACGAATATGAAGTTTACAGATGTTCCAAGAACAACAGTCAAGGAAACTTCAAAGAGTTTTGGAGTCCCATGAACGCCTGGTAAGTTTCGGGAACTTTAATGAAGCTATGAAAACTTATGGTAAATTTTGAATACTTTATGTTGCTTTCATTCACATCTGAAACATTTCGAGAACCAGTAAGAAGCTCTGAGAAATTAATGAATAATTCTAGAATTTAAACAACGTTCCGATAGCTTCAGGGTAGTTTCGAGAACTTCAGGAACGTTCAGAACAACATGGAAGATTTAAGATCTTTTATGGTAAGATCCAATAGCTCACTAGCTTCACGAACATGCAGAAACTTAAATGAGGTTTCTAAAAATTCAGTTGAGTTTGAAGATCTTAAGGATAGTTACGTAATTTCGGACAGTTTTGAGGACTCAGGGTAGTTTCAAGATTATTGGAAAAAGGCGGGACCTTCAGATAAGCTGTGAGAATTTCAGGTAAATTTTGTGTGTTTTAGGACAGTTCCATTCAATTCATAAAAATAGCGAGACCCGTCTAGAAGTTCCGAAAATTAAAAATAGTTAAGAAACATCAGGAAACTTTGGAGAACTTAAGATATATGCCGAAAAATGATAGAAGTAACTGGAAAATCACAGATATGTAGAAAATATTGGGAAGTTTAGAGTAGGGTAGGTTTATTAATTTCAGGGCAAGTCCAAGAACATCGTCAGAAGAGTAGCGAGAACTTCAGGAAAGTTTCAAGAACTTCAGAAAAGATTGGAGAATTTAAGGGTGGTCAAGAAAATCTGTAGGAACTTTAAAGAAGCTCCGAGGAATAAAAGGAAACGCCGAGGATTTCAGAGAAGTTTCGTGAGTAACCTGCGGGATAGGAAAGATGCTTCTGGAAACATTTCCGGCACTTCAGGGAGGCTTTGAGAACTTCAAGGTAGTTCCATCATCATTGGTGACCCCAACATGTTTTGTCATTTGTCACACAAATTTAGTCGATACATCGTACAATAGCTCGTTGAATCTGGTGCCGGTGGTGTAGTGGTAAGCGTGATTACCTCTCACCCCAGCAGGCCTGGGTTCAATCCTAGTCGGCGCCGCCGGAATGTTCTGAGGCATAACATTTCTGATCACGCCTTCCTTCGGAAGGGAAGTAAAGCCGTTGGTTCCCGGTTCATGAGTTGATGGGTCCAGGTGTGGGAGCTGCCTCCCTGGCGTCGGTAGCATTGGTGCTCAGCACGGAAAACAAGATCGATGGAAAACAAATCAAGGAAAAAACTCGTTGAATCTGTTGAACGTCAAGATCTGAACTCCAGGACAATTTGGAGAATGGACCATATTTTGTTAATACAACTTCTTATCTCATTTGATGTGATGTGATGTCCCACGGAGCTTTATGGACGCGTATAATAAATCTGGACATCAAACAAGTCTTTGTTAAGCCTTTAGAACACCAGGACCCAATCCTCAGGATAACTTGGAGACCCCAACATGTGCTGTTAAAATAAATACATATCCGTTATGATATTATGAGGCTCCACGAAGCGTGTTGGGATCACTAATTTAGTCGAGACGTCGTACAACTAGCACAATCTATAGAACTTCAAGGCCTGATCTCCAGGGCAATTTGGAGAATGGAACATACATTTTTAACACCGTTATATACCTCACATGATGTTAGGGGGCTCTATGGTGTGGGTTTGGTTATAAAAATATGTTAGAACGTTTCTAAAAAAGACACCATTGAGCCTGTAGAACATGAAAATTCAAAAAAAAAACCGGGTTTTAAAGCCTCACGTTAACATAAGTAAAATTTCGGTAATCATAGTTTTGAGTATTTAATGGCAATTTCGAGAATTGCAAGGATCTTCTGATAACTTCAGGATAGCTCTGAACTACGGGAAAGATTTAAGATTAATACTAGAATCCTATGGTCTCAGGGCATTGCCATAAATTACAGGAAAATTTCAAGAACTGTTTCATTAAATTCCGAAAAATTACGGGAACTTATCAGAAGTCTAAAGGTTTTAAATTACTTCAATTGAATTTATAAGATGTTAAGGGAAGTTCCGTGAAGTTTGTGGCTGTTCCGAGTCCTTCAAAGCAGTTTTATGAATAACAGGGAAAAAGCGTGAATTTCAGAAAAGTTTTGAGAGCTTCAAATATATTTCGGATATTTTAAGGCAGTTAATATAAGTAAAATATCGATAAATTTCAAGAAGTTCATAAAATTAACGATTTTCCGAGAACATCAGAAGAACTCAATAAAACATTCTGAAACTTCACAGAAGCTCCAAAAAGTTCGAAGAACTACAATGAACGTCAGGAAGTTAAAAGATTTTCAAGACAGTTTCATTAATTTCAAGGCAGATTCCAAAACATCCTCAGAAGAATAACGAGAACTTCAGGGTGGATTAAGAACTTCAGAGTGGTTCACATATTAAAAAAAAAATGAAAGAAGATCCGAAGAATGAAGGAAAATACTTGAGATTTCGAAGTCAATAAATCTTCTAAAGAGTCCAAAGAACTTGTAGATACAAAAAAAAATTACAAGAACCTCAGACAAGCTAGCTCTTAAGATCTTCAGACAAGCTCAGGGATCTTAAGGGAAGCCCCAATAAGTTCAGGAAAATCCAGAGTTTTAGGGAAGTTTGAAGATCTGTAAGGGATAATTACTATTAATTAATTCTAGGACAATTTCAAGAAACTTAAGTCCAGGTTTTTTTGGGAAATAAAAAAAAACTTCATACATATTTTGGAAACATTACAGTAGTCCAACAATTTCCAGAGAAAATCAACAGGTCTAGAACTTTGTGAGAACTGCACGAGCTTTCGGGTAGCTTCAGAGAGAATCAGAGATTTTCGATGCATTTCAATTAACGTAACTTGAAACTCGGGGAATTTCCAAAAACTTCAGTAAAGTTCTCAAAACTTCCGAGAAGTCCTGAGAGAGTGCAGTTTCGAGCCCCTTCGGATACGGTGGTGTTTAAAGTTTGCTCTCTGTTTTGTGCGTGCGTTCGTTTTCATAGTTTTCGGCTGCATTTGCCTGATCTGCGCTGGCACTCTGCCTCCCGCACGGTTATTGGTGGTTTTCTCGCTTTCCGAGAAATTTAGAATCAAGAAAGAAAACACGATTCATCGTGTTTGCAAGCAACAGAAGAGTTGGCGCTCTCTCCGTTGTTTAATTTTTTCTCCCGGACCAGAAATTTGTGGCATCGCGAGTGATAATTTTTATTTCAGTATATGACGCTGGTTCGTTCGTAACTATTTTTGAAAAAAATTAAGTGTTTTCGATGGAAAGTGTTCCAAAAGTGCTTTTGAACATGTTTCGCAGTTGGGTGTGGTAAAATTCGTGAATTTCCGGTTCATTTTCAGAGGAGGATCCGTTTATTGGAACGGCTGTGTGTTTTTTTAAATCAGCGGTTGTAAGTGTGCCTGAGATTTGCTTTGCCTCCTGGGAGGCCTGTGCACCGTGTTCGGATGTCACGCTTTCATCGTGTAGTCTTTCAGAGACGATAGTTTTTGTTTAACTGTTTAATAGCTCTTTGGTGTTGGCAGCCGCGGGCGGTCAATTTTGCTCATGCTCATGTTCTAAGTTTATTTTCAGCTTTTCCATGCTGGAACGTTTTCAGTTTATATTATAATGATCTACCATTTTGTTTAGGCTTCAGGCAAATCCAAGTATAATGCACGATAACACTGATTCATTTAAAACCATGGTCGCATCACTTATCAAGGTGAATCCTGATCCAGCGAACCCAACTTACTAACAAAATCTCCTTTCCTGTGTCTTTTGTTGGGGTGCATAGGTAAACACGGCCCACAAACAACAAAGGTCACTCTAATATTCCTTCCATACTCCCACCTGATTGCAAGGACGTGGCCGGCGCCGTTATTGATCTACAAAATATGGAGTAACTGAAACTTGTACAATGAGAATGGACGGTCACTCCCAGCCCCTTTCAGTTGATTCATTGTACAATTTTACTGTTTCTGATCAATCACGGAGTAGCAACCATTGATATGTGCAGTAAGTCTAAACTAAGCTAAGCTAAAACTTCAGAGAAGTCCTGAGAACTCCAGAGATTTTTTATTTGTTTTTATTTTCAGGCTCTTTTAGGTAAGTCCAAGAATTAAGTGTCAAAGTTGGGAGTAGGCTGTGCATGCGTACGGACGTGACGTTTGTTTTCTTTGCCGCTGTTAATAAACTACGTAGACTGTATGGGGGGGGGGGTTGGTTGAAAAATCCGGAGAACTTCAAGATTAGGGCGTAATTGCGTTTGTAAACGAACACTTAAATCACCGATTTCTCGTGAATTAAAGGACAATCTCACGAACAAACTATACGAAATGATAGAGGAACCATTCCTCTATCTGTTTGCGTTGTTAGTTTGTGAGATTGAGGTTTAATTCGCGAGAAATCGGCGATTGAAGTGTTTGTTTACAAACGCAATTACGCCCTAGTCTCGAAGCTCTCCGGAAATGTCTACGGTCCATACAAATTTCCAAAAATTTTATGGACGATTGTCTACGTGGGGGAGGGGGGTCTAAAACCTCTAAAAATCGTACATCGACGGTGTGCAGGACTTACAAGCTCTACGTCTCTGCGATATCCCCCAGCTGGTTCCTAGAGCCACTCTCAAGCACCAAACCCTCAACGTCCCATCGTTCGGTGCGATCATGTTGCTGAGGAAGGACTTCATTCAAGTGTTTCAAGCAGTGCTGAGATTTGTCATTGTCACTGACAGACTTTCGCGCGATATTGACTAAATTGTTCGTCACATAGTCACTGACAGACTTGATCCTCAAAAAAACCTTCGTCAAAATCTCATTCATTTTTTCGTCAATGACAAAGATTCGCCAGGTAACAAAAAGTGTAATTTAGTACATTCTGTGTCACATTATTGTTATCCAAGTAGCTCAGGACGTAGATACTTATTCACTAAAATGGATCCATGTAATTGTTTTGCTCAAGTCATTTAATTTCGTTAAAAATTAAGCTAATAAATAAATCTGCACATGTTCGTCACTGACAGCATTGTCATTGACAATTGACATGGTTTGCCTTGACTATGACTGCTGGCTCCAATGAGTGACCACAGCAGAATTGTCAATATCACCGTGTACTGTCGAGATTTTGCAGCACTGGTTTCAAGTGCCGGAAGCTTACAGCTGACAAACGTCAAATATAAATCGGGAATTTGGTTAACATTGGAGGCATTTGGTGAGATCCTTCCATAACACTATATTTTATATACCATTCATTACATTACCATATTACTGTTACATTCACTCTTAACCTAACTCGGAGCGTTTGGTGCGATATGACCACGCATCCTTCCACCCCTTAAGATTCACGAAATGCATCGCTGTTTAAATATACCGTGTCAGCACCATATTTGACACGTTCCTAGTGATGACGCACTCGTATATTTTTGATCGCATCTCGATTTTGACAAGAATTTGTTAAAACCTTGCTACACCATCGTCCCTAGAGCACTGTTACTTATATTTGCAGAAGTAACATTTCAAAAATAGTTATTGAAAATAGTTGAACATTGTTGATTGCGTCGATTTAGGAACTGCTTCGAATATGGTACCTCCACGGTTTATTTAAAATCGAATCCTTTCACAGAATCATCTTTGCGGCAAATGCAACGCAGTAGGCCTGGCCGTGTTGATGTTTGTGTCATATCTCAGGTATGCTGCAAACATGAATGTTGACAAGAAAAATGATTAGGTCTTATCTAACCAAATCATTTTCCAGGATGCTTTCTCGTACTGGCTGCATTTATATTGGATAAGATCAGGCTCTTTTAGGTAAGTCCAGTGAAGTTGACCATAAGTTTCGAAAACTTAAGGTAAATTTTGGAACTTCTGGATAGATCAATAAACTTCAGAAAAATTGCGCAAACTTTTAAAATGTTCTGAGAAATTCATGAAAGTCTTGAAAAATGTGTTGCAGTTTATAGATCTTTACGGCAGGACCAATGACTTCATGGTTGGGACCTTCAAATTGATGTCCCAGTAAGAAGGTCAAGTCCGAAAATTGAAACGTCGGACATAAAACATCGTTCCTTTTTGCTCCATCGATAAACTGAAACTTCAATTCCGAGAAAAATAGTATTTTTAAGTTCTGCTGATTGCACTGATTACAGACAAATTTTACCCGTACTGCCTTTAATTTTGACTCCATAAAGGGAGTGCATGGAGCGGGACGTGCTTATGAAAAATCTCTTAATTTACCATGTCAGACAGCACTGTTTGTATTTGAGATGATGCGTTGAATTTGCTTCACATGTTTTGACTTTAAATAATCAGGCTAATAGGCAGTGATGCATCCCTCTTTTGATACTTTTTCAATACTTTTTAATATAGAATGCTAACGTTAAATCCAATTGAATTTTCAGTAAACCCATCTTAAAATAGTGCTATCAATCTCTGTATCAAAATTCAAAATATTCACACCATAGAGCCACACTCTGTGTTTTCACTGAAGCTACACTCGACAGCGCTCTCAAGTGTACCTTCAGTGAAAACACAGAGTGTGGCTCTAAGGTGCGGATATTTTGAATTTTGATACGGAGATTAATAGTACTAGACTATTTTCTTTAAGATGGATTAACCAAAAAATTCAATTGGATTTAACGAAGGCATTCTATACTAAAAAGTAACGAAAACGTCCCAAAAGAGTGATCCATCGCTGCTAATAGGATTTTTGTTTTCCGTCGATCTTGTTTTCCGTGCTGAGCAATAATGCTACCGACGCCAGGAAGGCAGCTCCCACATCTGGACCCTACCCATCAACTCATGAACCGGGGACCAACGGCTTTACTTCCCGTGATCAGAGATCTTATGCCTCAGAACATCGCGGCGGCGCCGACTGGGATTGAGCCCAGGCCTGCTGGGGTGAGAGATAATCACGCTTACCACTACACCACCGGCACCACTGTAAAGATGGAATAAATACATTTACCGTTACTGAACCTTTCAGTACCAAAACACCAGCACTCGCAAAAAGGACCCGGTACTGACAACCCAGGCCAGGAACGTCCTCTGAAACGTATAGATTTGCAGGCTAGATGATACAAAACGAAATATTTCATCAACCCGACCATTCGTGTGGTAATGGAGCATTAAGACGAATTCCCGAGTGATATTTTCCTAACATTTCTTCCCATAACTGTAACCACACGGCAATGTGTTTGGACTGTAGCTATCCCATTCAACCGATGCCTTCACTCCAAAAAACCCTTCATTGCACGTGTTTGATATATTTAGCGCGCTTCGTATGCTATTTTGCAACTTCTCGGTCCAAAAATAGGACCCCCTCTAACAAATCCAGAGCCCAACTGTTGAAAATGTCAATCCATTTCCCAAACTAGCATGTGACCTAACCTCTATTGGGCTGCGCTACGGTTCTTCGATATGCATCCAGTCCGCCAATAATGAAAAGAAAAAAACCGTAGAGAGTTGGTCCGAAGCGAAGGAGAAGACAGTAAGCAGGAGGCACTCGACCTCCCCCAAAACGGGCCAAGCTCCATATGCAACTGCGATGTTGTTTTTAAATTGTGTGCGGCTGGCTGTGAGTTTGTCACACGTGTGTGGCTGCAGAGCGACGGAAAATGACCTCCGATGGTTGCAACAGTTTTCTCACATTTAGCACAGTGGAAAATTTTCATCCAAATTTGAATTTTGAATTTGATCGAAAAATTCCGGCAAACCTAGTGAGAGTGACATCTGCATGTCAACAAAAGAAAGCATTGCTCGGGAAGATTGCAAATATCCAAAGACATTTTCCACTGTGTCACTTCGACAAAAACAACCAAACAGGACCTAGGCTACAGTCGATCGCAATTGGCGGTGACGACGACGACGACGACGACGACGACGGTGGCGCAAATGTTGTGTAATACTGCACTCTTGGGGCCCGCGTTTTCGCTCATGCTGACAGAGTGTCTCCATTTTTTTCCATGCTCCAGTCATCAGCCGCCCTTCACCAGCCACCACTTTAGCACGCCTACGACTTTTTGTCCTCTTTGCATGGGGGGGCCATTCAGTGCATGCCGTTCGTTCGAAGAAAGCTCACTTTCTTTAAATATAAAGTACGACATGTCTACACTGACTGGGATCGAATCGAAATCGGGAATGAAATGGCAACAATTGAATGATTTTCAACAGACCTTTAACCAGGGCGGCGGAGGGGGAGGGGGCTACTTCTGCGTGAAAGGCGTGTTTTCGTTTCCGGTTCTTTCCCGGCCGTCCCGTGTGCACGTGTGACGTAAGTTTTGTTTTTTTTTTCTGGCAAGCAATATGGCATTTGGCGAACGAACGACTCATGAACGTATTTCTGTGATGAAATATTTTATGTATGCCACACGCTTTCGAGGGTTGAACCGCGGATCAACCCACAACCGATCGGACCCTTTATGAAGAGCCGAGGAATTGTGTAACGATCTCATTTTAATTGCCCTTCAGATTAGATTTAGAGCCCTGCCATAAAATCTGGAGCCCGCTGCAATAGACACGTATAAATTTCACCCCGATCGCAGGGTCTCTGGGTCTCGTCGAGGGCTATCAATTCAATAAATGCGCTTAAACGATCGGGGCTTCACGAGCGTCGGTAGCCGCTGGCGCTGGCAGTAAACGGGGGAAAATATTGACCCATCAGTGACGCCTATTAACACGACGGCTTTCCTCGTCATCGTCTTCGTCTTCGTGGGCCATCGGATCCCGTATCCAATTCAATTTAATTTAAATGAGCAAAATTAATTGGAATATTTCACACTTTTGTGAGGGTCTCTTCACGTCTCGGGTCCCGTTCGCTGTGGGTGTCGATCCGAGATTGTGCCGACCCCGTGTTGCCAGAGTGGCACCGGACACGGTGTCGTGGATCAATTAATCTGCATTTTTCACTCTTCTTGAGACTTGGGACTTGGAGAAGACTTGGATGAGGTTGATCATGGTGATTGAGGATAGGGTCTGATCGTTTGATGGAGTGTGTTGTGGATGGTCTTATATAGTGATGACCGAAGTCAATTGGATCAAATACAAATATTGAACGCTTTCATCTCGATATCTGAAATGTAGGCTTGGGAACTGAAGTTGAAAACAAAACCTCCTAGACCGCAGAACGGACCTTTTTGGTCATTGGCTGTTGAGCAGTTCCACGCCAAATGACGAATCGGAAAAATTTGACCTTCTCTGATTTGCATAATCGTCCTTTTTAGGCAATAATTCACATTTTTACAAAAATTCGGCCATTTTGGATGTTGTAATTGGTTTTTTTTTTTCCAAAATGGCGTCTTTACATTTTTCAATTAATTAAAGCACGAAAACGTCACTTCTGATGCATCTTATTGAAATTATGTCTGAGATTTGTTGTTGTTAAGAAATATTATGTATTTCTGGGAATAATATACACGGTATTTTTTTAATTAATTTTGATTCAAAACTCAAAAAAAGTGTAAACGGTGTCCTTACTACGTGAGATTTGACTTAATTAGTTACAACATTGAATATCTCGAGATCCTGATCAGATAGAAAGTTACTGTCTTGAACAAAGTTGTTCAAGGGGTCAAAGCCTGTTGTTTGGTGCACAATAGTTCGAATTTTTTTCACTACGCGGCGCTAGTATACACGTGCAATTCTCGCATATAGCTCGAGATCTTGACCAGCTAGAAAGTTACTGTCTTCGACAAACTTGTTCAGGGGGTCAAGACTTTTTGGCTGGTGGACAGTTGTTCACAATTTTCTCACCATGTGGCGCTAGCATTCATGTACAATTCTCGCATATTCTATAGCTTGAGATCCTGAACAGGTAGACATTTTCTGTCTTCGACAAAGCCTTATTGCACAATAAAGGGTGTATTCGATAAAAATGGCACACACATATTTACTCAGCAAAATTAAACCGATCTTCGGATTTCTTTGAAATTTTCAGGGAATGAAAAACTGCTAATGACTTATGATTTACAAAATTTGTTTTATTCAATTTCGTCTCTCATCTCGACTGCCCGCACCTTTTTTTTCACTTCACCCATCAAATTTTGTACAATCGATTTTCCCAGTGTTTTTGTTGTTTTTACCTAAATTTTCTTTTTTTTTAAATAGTTTTGGGATGCTTGTGAAGTTCCGTCTCCATAATTCCCCAGATCATTTCAATTGGGCGAAGCTCCGGTGAATTTGGTAGGTTCATATCTTTTGGCACAAAATTGACTCCGTTGGCTCGCTACCACTTCAGCACGTTTCGCGCGAAGTGGCAGTAGAGATGGGCGATCCGCTCCCGAGCTGTTCTATAGACCCAATTAAAGTGAGCTGATGACCCACGGTTCATTTTTTAAGAACCGCAGCTCATCAGCTAACTGATATCACAAGTCTAAACCATTCAATCCATCACTCATAGCGGAACTTTTCAAAAAAGGACCGCGTAAACCAAGACGCGCGCAATACAACATGTGCCTACTGATCGACAGCACCAACGGTAAAAGAAAACTTCCAAGCGGAGGTTTGGGAGAGAGTGTCATATATACGTGGTTTTCCTCCAGCATATTTGCTGTCACCTCTCCTCCCATAATTTTCTGGGGGAGCGGAAGATCCGCACAAAATCAAATAACCAAAAATCGAAATCCAGCTCTCCAGCTTATCATCTCAGCTCCGGATCCGAATCATCAACTCGAATGATTCACTGGGAGCTGTTTCGGATGCCAGCTCTCGGACCAGTCTAGCTCTCGGATCCGTCCAGCTCTCGGACCCGTCCAGCTCTCGGACCCGTCCAGCTCTCGGACCCGTCCAGCTCTCGGACCCGTCCAGCTCTCGGACCCGTCCAGCTCTCGGACCCGTCCAGCTCTCGGACCCGTCCAGCTCTCGGACCCGTCCAGCTCTCGGACCCGTCCAGCTCTCGGACCCGTCCAGCTCTCGAACCCGTCGAGCTCTCGGACCCGTCCAGCTCTCGGACCTGTCCAGCTCTCGGACCCGTCCAGCTCTCGGACCCGTCCAGCTCTCGGACCCGTCCAGCTCTCGGATCCGTCCAGCTCTCGGACCCGTCCAGCTCTCGGACCCGTCCAGCTCTCGAACCCGTCCAGCTCTCGGACCCGTCCAACTCTCGGACCCGTCCAGCTCTCGGACCCGTTTAGCTCTCGGACCCGTCCAGCTCTCGGACCCGTTTAGCTCTCGGACCCGTCCAGCTCTCGAACCCGTCCAGCTCTCGGACCTGTCCAGCTCTCGGACCCGTCCAGCTCTCGGACCCGTCCAGCTCTCGGACCGGTTTAGCTCTCGGACCCGTCCATCTCTCGGACCCGTCCAACTCTCGGACCCGTCCAGCTCTCGGACCGGTTTAGCTCTCGGACCCGTCCAGCTCTCGGACCGATTTAGCTCTCGGACCCGTCCAGCTCTCGGACCCGTCCAGCTCTCGGACCCGTCCAACTCTCGGACCCGTCCAGCTCTCGGACCCGTTAAGCTCTCGGACCCGTCCAGCTCTCGGACCCGTCCAGCTCTCGGACCCGTCCAGCTCTCGGACCCGTCCAGCTCTCGGACCCGTCCAGCTCTCGGACCCGTCCAACTCTCGGACCCGTCCAGCTCTCGGACCCGTGCAGCTCTTCCGATCTTTTTCTCTCTCTCTCTCGAATCTTCACAATTCAGCTCCGGATCCAGCTCTGAGATGATGATCTGGAGCTGATGCCGAGAATAGTGAGAGAAATTTTGCTGGAAAATTAACATCAGAAATTAAATCTGACGCGATGCTTGATCAGCTTTTTGGCTCAGCTCTGGTACTATCTTCAGTCCCAAGCTAATCGATGCACCCCTCGAAACATGGGAAAATCCGCGAACCCCTCATTTTATCTGTCAAACTTTCATAGCGAATCAAAACAAACATAGTGTAGTACCAGAATTTCAACTAGAATGGGGTACGTTAATCGATTTGCTTGGGACCAATAGGCTAGTCAAATAGTGAGCCAATTTCAAATCGATAGTTTCGTATTGATTGTTGCTAAAACCACTAATTAATTTTCCGGTTTTGAGTTTGTGTCATAATTTCTATCATTTCAATGTGAGCTGAAGAGCTGTTCAAAAGAATCGACTCCTTTTAGTGGGCTGGACAGGTTTGATCCACTCAGCCAGATGAGCTGTTTTGCCCACCTCTAAGTGACAGATTGTTAGATCACGCCAAAACAGAGTTGATCCTTTGTGCTTCCTTATGAATGGCAAGCAACTCTTCTCAAGGCACTCTTCCGTGTAAATCGCACCGTTGATTGTTCCGGAAGTGATGAAGGGAGCGCTTATTTCACCACATCCGCAAATCGCCTGCCAAATCAGGAGCTTCTTTGTAAATTTCGATAATTTCTTCTTTCGAACACCCTCCGTAGGAACATCGAACATAGACTTGGCAATGAAATATGCCTACCCAGAAAGTTAACGGAAGTCGGCCTTGACGTAAGTTTCGTCATCCATCACGATGCAACACGATTTGGTGAGACGACAACGGGACGACGCTTAGATGCCGAAAATCGATATTCGACGCCATTTTGAAATCCAAGATGACGGCCATCGGTTTTCAGAAAACGTGTCAAATGCCCTAAGTTCTGGGTACTTTCGGAAGGTACCGAAAATCGATACCGGACCCCATTTAGGAATCCTAGATGGCATCCATCGGGCTCAGAAAAAGTGTCAAATACCCTAAGATATGGATATTTTTGGTCGGTAAATTCTGGGTAATGCGCAATACAGATCCCATTGAGATCACTAGCCTCTTCCTAGCAACTCCTATCCCTACTTCCCCGTGGTACCGGCCGGGAACAGTGAGCAACCTTAGGTAACCAACCCCGATGGGAACTTTGGACATAGGCTGACAGGGAAGGGGGGGGGGGGTTTGCTTCGAAAAGCCTGAGCGTCTGTTCTCCAGGAGGAGCGGCTCACAACAGCGTCTGTTTTCCATGTTAGGGGCGGCTGATCTACGTCCGAGTGCCAGTGAAGGACTCTAAGCACAACTGTGCACCCTGGTCCTCCGGAAAATTAGGGGGTTGGTGTCAGGCCCTGCGAGCCAGCCGTAAAAAGCATTGCAACGGAAAATCAACAACAGAGGAATACGAACCGAGACCAACGGTAACGACCACAGCGATGAAATAGAACTTGCGATTGGAAACTCGGCACGTGGAACTGTCGATTACCGAGGATGGAGAGCGGCAGCCGCAAACCGAGTATTGTGGCGTACTATTGTTGATTATGTCTTATCCTTAATGTGATGTTGTACAAATAAATGTAATGTATGTATGGATATCTTTGGAAAGGGGACGACGCGTAGATGCCGAAAAAAGATATCCAAGATGGCGGGCATTGGGTTTCAGAAAAAGTTCAAATACCCTACAATATGGGTATTTTCGGAACATTCTGGAATCCAAGGTGACGGCCATCGGATTCCAGAAAACGTGTCAAATACCCTAAAAATGGGTTTTTTTTCGTAAGGTACCAAAAATCGATGTCCGACGCCATTTTGGAATCCAAGATGGTGGCCATCGGGCTTAGAAAAAGTGTCAAATTCCCTTAAAGGTATATTTTCGGAACGGGGACGACGCGTAGATACTGAAAATCTAAATTCGATGCCATTTTGGAATTTAAGATGGTGGCCATCGCGTTTCAGAAAAATTGTAAAATACCCTAAAATATGGGTATTTTCCGAACGGGGTCGACGCGTAGATGCCAAAAATAGATATCCGACGACATTTTGTAATTCAATATGGCGGCCATCAGGTTTCATAAAAAGTTTCAAATACCCCAAGGGATTTCTAAAATACCAAGGGCTATTCAATTCTGCACACCTTAATCCGTGCCGAGTAATTGAGCTGTGCCAAGCGCTGTGCTGAACGTGCCTATCAAGTTTTCAATGAAAGTATGCCTATGAAGGTGTCAATATTCCATGAGTTTGGCAACCGCGAAGGTTATTACTTTTGTGAGTGTATTTACATTCTCAATTTTTCTGATGGAACATAGCAAGCATTCAGCTTCCCTTCTATCGGAGCGCTAGTAGATCGGGAGGTGGAAGAGGAAGTGGAAGCCATCAACACTGCACGGTATTCAATAACCAGATTCCGGGTCGATGTCCCTTTGAACTGCTGATTCCTTGCAGAAGTAACTCGATCGATGATAGATGAAATTGCCTGTCAAATTCTCCCCGACTAATGTAACCTAGAACTCGAACGGGAAAGTAGGGTTCCATCGCACTGGAGTCCTTTGATACCAGCAAGTTCAATAGAAAGATGATGATGTATCTGGAAAAGACCGGATCTGATGACGGGGATGTGCTTGATGTCGGTCTCGTGAAGTAGAATGAAATTGCATTGTTAACTGTTATGATCCATTCCTATAAATCCGATACTATTGTGCTAAGGAAATCGTACACCGGTCCAGGTCTCTCTGCAGCCGACTTAATTTTGATTTGCTTCCCAACAAGGATACGTACTGTGAACGTGCATAAACTGACGTTCAATGTCTCCAGGCTTGTTAATGATTTTCATGATTACGAGATCCAACCAGTCTGCTTCATATGACTCAACGATTTCGCCGATCGTATTCCGAACCGTGCCGTATTGGACGACCAGATCTTCCAGGCATTTGACTAATTGACAGACCCTCTCGACCGGCCATGGTGTGGATGAACTCGCCGGGATTTTGGTTGTGAATCGGATAAGGAGGGCTGAGTTTTGCTTTCTTCTACAGAATGTTTTTAAAACGATCCTCGAAACCGGTTTTGCGTTCTTGAATGCTTGATTGAATCATTGTTTTACCAACAAATTATCTCCCTCCATAGCTTCATGTTTGAGCAAACAAAGTATTCAACCGAGTAGTCAACTAGTGATAGAACGTCAACATTCAACAGTGATGCCGCTTTATATTATATAATTTGAGTTCTACTTGTCAAAGTGTGCCCTAGCGCACCGAACAGTGTGCCATGCTGTGTTTCGGCACAGTGGGCAGAGTTGATTACCTCTTGGAAAATACCCATATTTTCTGAAACCAGAAGCCGCGATCTTAGATTTCAAGATGGTATCTGACATTGATTTTCGGCATCTGCATGTCACCCCCGTTCCGAAAATATCCATATATTAGGGTATTTGACTCTTTTTTTCTGAAATCGGAAGCCACTCTTTTGGAAATGGTGCACAGTGGGACGAAATAAAAAAAAGTGGGACATGGCCATTTGCGACCAATCTATTGAGTGTAGCATTTTGATGTTTTCTAGAATGTTTATTAAATTTTTAAATACTTTATTGCAGGGGTAAAATTTTTTGCTTAAGGGGGGTATACACTGAGGTAAAAAAAAAATTACTTTTTATGTCTTGTTGAAATTGATAATCATCTATGGAAACATTGTAGGTGAAGTCATTTTTAGGAACTTTGTCGAAGGCGTCTATTTTCTATTTCTCAAGTGGACAAAATTATAGGGTGAAAATGGAGTGCAAACGGTAGTACCCCCTTAAAAACCGTTTTTACCATAACTTTTTAGTTTTAATTTAAAAAAAATTCAATGTGCTACAAAATTATAAGTGCTCAAAACTGCACATTTTTGCTGCGAAAAACAAATCGCTATCTCTTTGCTTTAAGGATTTGAGGATGTTAATTTAAAAATGTAATTTTTTAAGGATGTAAGAGGGTGTATTTTGCATGTTAGTAGGTATTAGAAGCTTATCTCAACGTTATTTTGTTCAACATCTTCTAGTCTAATGTTACATATACAATTCATAGGGGATCCAAGGGGATGCATAATTCATGACAATTTTTACAAGTGTTTATATTAGAGTAGGTTTCCCACTCCTCTTTCAATGCTTATTCTGTTCCCCAACAACTGGGCCAAATTAAAAAAAAATCGGTTATAATCTCGATATGCGGGAGAATTTTAAATGTTGTATGGGAAACGGAACGATCCTATTCATTTGCTTACCAAAACTTCCAAATATTGCTCAAATTTCACCAAAACTCGGACTTAGATTGAGAATATTATATCAAACAAATTTGTTGAAGCTGCAACCCACTCTAATGTACATACTTGGAAAAATGGTCATGAAAACAGCAAAACGTAACAAAACGTTGAGGTACTACATTCGAAAATTCATTAGGCATCCCCTTGGATATCCCTATGAATTGTATATGTAACAGTAGGGTTTAAGTTACTGAGCGAAATTACGTCAAGTTTAGCTGCTAATACCTGCTAACCTGAAAGATACACTCCTTTAAAGCTAGTGTTGATAAGTTATAAATACGTATGTAAATCTTTTACATGAAGAGATATGCGATATGCTTCATTGAGCAAAAATGTGCATTTTTAGAGCACTGTCAACTTTGTGCAACATCGAAAAAATTTAAAAAATTCAAACTAAATGTTTATGGTAAAAAAAAGGTTTTGAAGGGGTACTACAGCTGGTACTCCATTATCACCCTATAAATTCGTCCGCTTGAGAGATAGAAAATGTACGTCTTGGACAATGTTTCTTAAAATGACTTCATCTACAATGTTTCCATAGATGTTCATCAATTTGAACAAGACATAAAAAAGTTATTTTTTTAATCTTAGTGTATGCCCCCCTTAATCAAAAATGTTCACTTCTTAATTAAAGAACTCAAAAAATGAAGAAACATTCAAAAAGACATCAAAATGCTTCACTCAATAGTTTCGTCGCAAAAAGCCGTGTCCTACTATTTTTAATTTCATCCCACAGTGTCGCGTCGCAAATCTATATCCAATCGCTAGACGTCAATCCGATTCCAAAAATACCTATATTGATAGGTATTTTCAAAAGGTATTCAGCTCTGCACACCTTAATCTGTGCCATGAGTTAGTAGGCCGAAGTGTATAGGTGTCAATATCCCATGAGTTTGACAACCCTGAAGTTAGACTTTTGTGATTGTGTTTACATTTTAAATTTCTCTAATTCATGACCATGGTTCATGGAAAATATTAAGCTTCATTCTCATTCGAATGAGAGCGGATTGGGCAGTGGAAGAGGAACTGCAAGCCATACAACCTATACCACCGGTCCACAAGAAACGGACGGTGGACGAAATGTTCACCAGCTGCCAGTAAAATGCTCCCCGACAAAATGAAACCCAGAACTCGAACGGACGAAAGTTCACTCCCACCCTAGAAACAACATCCTCGAAAAATGTTTGATCGGCTCAGAACTACGCAGCCTCGAAGACATCGCCTATCGTATCGCAGATTATAACGTCTCCTACCATCAACCAATTACATACGTTCAAGCATATTAAGTTCATGATCCTTTGCAGATGTGATATCTTCCACAAAGTACCACCAATCAAAACCAATGGCCAATGTGCCACCAGTGAAAACCATCAAATTTCCCCCCACTTCATATTTGTCATATCTCAGAAATGGTGTACGATCCAGATAAACTTCACACCTGCGTTCAACTGTACCCTGTGGTTGTTGTTGTTGTTCATCTGCACGTTCTGCATAACAACCTTGTTAAACAAAACAAAACATCCTCCGCAGCTGGCACAATATTGTCCTCGTTCAAAGGATTGATGTACCGTCGTCTTGGACGATCTTATAGGCTGGAGAGAACTCATTTTGGCCATCTTGACTGCCGCATCAACCCTCTTGACCGACCAGCGTGTGAAAGAACTCTGTTGTTGTGAAGCTGGACGAAACCACCAGCCACTGGAATTTTCGCTATGAATCGGATGAGATAAACTTAGTTTCATGGTGCAGACAGGTGCAAGCAATACTCACAGCATTTTTCCTTGGAATTCGAACCCAATGGGAAGCCCAATGCAGTAAACAAAGAAGTCAACTCTCGACAGTGATGCCGTTTTATATTATGTTGATTGTATCCTACTTGTCAACGTTTGTCCTAAAGTGCCGAATAGTGTGCCATGCTGTGTTTCGGCACAGTGTGCAGAGTTGATTTCCCCTTGGGGATAATATATTTCAATATTTCCCACTTTTTCTGAAATCGGAAGCCGCCATCTAGGATTTAAACATGATGTCGGATATCACTTTCTGGCCTCTGGACGTCATACCGATTAAAAATATCCATTTTGATGGGTATTTTACAGCATTTTGGTTTTTTTTTAATAATCAGAAGCCGTCATCTTGAATTTCAAAATGGCGTTGGATATCGATTTCCGGTCTCTAGGCGTCATTCTGATTCCAAAAATACCTCTTTCGGCAAAATTTTCAGATGACCGTTAAACGTGAAATTCTATTTTTTAGCATTAAATGGGGTTCCCTAATAAACAAATACCATAAACGAACTCTATCCCGGATGGGTAAACTATCCCACAAATGGTTTTGATGATACCCCGAACACGTCGTTAAGCTCTCTTTTATGGTTATTTTTATTAGGGTTAACTGAACAAACCAGTAACGTTGGGAGATCACCTTTTAGTGGTAGATTACTGGTATAAGATCTACCACCGAACCCTAGTCGTGACAACTTCATACTAGGGAATCAGGATTTTCCAGTAATCAAAGGATCACATTTTAGTCCTTGTTGTATATTTCAAATAAAAAATCCTTTTCCCTTTGCACTTCTCCTTTTCCTTTCCCTCTTCTCTTTTCAGAAATAAGTCATAAAAGGCTAGGACAAGAGTTAATGAGCACCAACCGTCAGAAGAAAATGGAGCATCACTTAACCTTTCTAGCTTTGATGCTTCCAACGATCAACCAATCATATAATTACCAAAATCGGAACGTACGGTACGAGATGTCCACGTTTCATCCATTTATTGGGTTCTGAAGCATCGTGTTTAAAACTTCGATTTAAATTTCTGAATCATCTTGCCCCTTAAATGCTGCACAGTAGGCCTGGCCGTTTTGATATGTGTGACGCATCTTCGATGTGAAACATATATCAAATTGACAAGAAAATTAATGTAGGTATATTTATCATTTTCCAGGATGCTTTCAAGAGCAGGCTGTGTTGGTGTTAGATTAGATTCGATTAGATTACATGGGGTTAACTGACCAAAGCCTGCACATCTTTGGAATAAAATTACTAATTTTTGAATTTTTCATTTATTTTTTAAACTTTTACACCGAACAGGTCCGTACCTCAAAATTTACCAAACAGCTGGAAGGAACTGATTATTTATAAAAGAAGGAAAATTTTTGTGTAAAGTATAATAGGGGAAATGGCTCTAATGTTGACCTATGGATCTAAGATTGGGCCCATCGCTAATAATCTGCTATTTATCAATTTTATCTAGTTGAACGCGTCGTTGAGACGGAATAAATGGATATCTTTGATCGCTATTGAAAATTTAGTCGATTGCTGAATTTATGTATGCGCCCAAAGCAGGGGCATTTAGGCCGACATTAAATCCATTTCCCCTAATATAAAAAAATGAAAGAACATTCCATGTTTTTAAGAATGGAAATAATCATTGATTGGGTATTTTTCATGTTTAAACCAGTAATGGTAATCTTAAAGCATAATTCATTTTGGAAACTATGAACTGCTGTATCTCAAGATCCTGATTTTTTTTATTAATTTATTTGATAAGGCTCAACCGAATTAACTTTACAAAGCCGAGGATTCTTGTTCACTATACAATACATCTTAAAACTATAGTCAAAAGGTACAACACAATAAACATTTTACCTTCCGCTATCCAATAAGCCTCCTCCACCAGAACGGGAGCCGCTTCCAGTGGTTTTATTGTATGGTAGATTCGCCAACGGGGGTCAGAGCGCTTCCATTGCAGCAATGCACAGAAATGAGAAATTCAAAATAAGAAAACTAGAGCAAAACAACTGTTTTTTTTTTCAGATCCACCCTAACTCAATTCAAGAAAATAGCTCTAAATCGGCCAATTTAAGAGATACAAAAAAGTTGTTTCGTACAAAGTTGCTTGAAATTAGCTCAGCTATAATTTTGCCGAAAAATGTATACCTTAATTTATTTAAACAAATAAGTAAGATTTTTGATTTTAATGATAATAGGAACCACCCTAGAATTCATTGTCATAAAAATGAGGGCATAACTATAAGGAACAACTTTGTAGAAGAGACTTTTAGTCTAAAGTTTCAATTTCAGGCTCAAAACATATCATTCCACCTAAATCTGCATTCTGGACCACTGTGCAATGGACGCAAAACGTGGTCAGCACTCACACATTCATCACGAAACGGTTGCTTTGCAAAGTCGACGACGCATCGACTGAAATAACTGCTGATGAAGAACAATGAAGAGGACCACACAATGGTTGCTGCCGAGTAAACAGATGATCACGTGACACACATTGAGAGTGTTCTGCTTCTGTCGACAGCCGAGTGAACACTATCTCCTGATTTTTTAGAAGGGTGAAATCTTTGCCAAAGTTGATCAGAAGATTTAAAACTACTGAGTGGTTGACAGATTAATTTGTAATTCTTCCCCAACGTGGCGCTAGTGAGCATGTATAGTTTTGATACTGCTTTATGCAAAGGCTCATTTTATTTAGAAGGGTGATGTATTCGGCAAAATATATTAGGAGGTCACAGGCTGCTGGATGATGCACAGATCAATTCGAAATCATTTCACTAGATGGCGCTAGTAAGCATGCAAATAGTATGTACTGCTTTTTCTCTAGATCCTTTTTAATTATCTTTGGTGAAATTGATTACGAGGTCACGAGCTGCTGAATGGTGGAAAGATCAATTTGGAATTCTCCCACAAGGCGGCGCTATTAAGCATGCAAATATTTCGTACGGCTGTACCTTCAGATCCTGATTATTCATAGGGTGATATCTTAAGCATAGCTGATCAGGAGGTCAAGGGGTGGTGGACAGATCAACTCGAAATTCTCATGATACGCGGTGCTAGTAACCATGCGAATATTATGTTCAGCTGTATCTCGAAATTTGATTTATTTAGAAGGATGATGTCTTTGGAAAAGTTGAACAGGAGGTCTAGGACTGCTTGGTTTCTATCACTAGGCGATGCTAGAGAGCATGCGAATATTTTGTTCTACTGTATCTCAAGATCCTGACGGGTGATGTACTCGGCAAAGTTGAACAGGAGGTCAGTAGCTGCTGGATGGTGGATAGATAAATTAAGCATTTTCCCGCTAGGTGGAGCTAGTCAGCATGCAAATACTTTGTATTGCTGTATCTCAAGATCCAGATTATTCTATTCAATTTGAAGGTACTGTGACAGTAGAACCAAAATGTTACTTCAAATGCCATTGGCATTCAAAGTAGCCTGGGGTGCCAGTGTTAAATTCCGCACATTTTATCTAATGGAACCATCTTGCTCCCTACAGGTCTCTTCATAAAGTTCCAGTTGGGTCGATTTTGAGAACCATTCTCACCGGAATATCATCCGACATTCTCATCCATTTGTAAGCGTATTTCTATGAAGGGGTTGATGATATCATTCAACATTAAGTAAAATCAATGATCTACATGGACACAGTCATCTGAATAAGTCATCTGAACATCAGCTTTAAGCCTTTTGACCTTTCGTCTTTCGACTTTTTGTTTTTCGACCTTCTGTCTTTCGACGTTCTGTCTTTCGACCTTTTGTCCCTAAAGCAAGTTTAGAAGATCACGACAAGGCTTGGTATTTTCCAGTAAGTAAGGCGTTCAAAACAGGGTCCAGAGTAGTTCCAGGTTTAGATTAAGAGGACCTTCAAGGCGACTTCAGTGGACGACCAAGTTCAGGCAGCCTTAGCGTGGTTAAGACAAGCCTTAAGATCGACAAAGGTTATACCAAAGGGTTTTCAGGACAAGCCTTTGTTTACCTTAGCCTCCATAAGAACCCGAAGAGTTTCCAGAGGGCTTCCATGGCAAGCCCAGGTAATCCCAGGTAATCCCAAGACAAGAAAACAGAGCCTACAAAACATGTTCTGACGAATCTCCCTAGGCAACATTAGCAAATCTGGGGATCATCTAATTCTGGCCCTTCCAGGGAAACATTAAAAATGCTTGAAGACAAGCCTAAAGGACTGACCAAGTAATGCCCTGACGATATAAGAATTTTCAAAACAGGGTAACAGGATAAATTTCACTTCCTGAGGGTTTTCAGAGCCAATCTAGATGGGTACGTTCAAGGGAAGCGACTTTTGCTCAACCGAAAAGCATATCTGTTGATTCTCGATTTGCAAAAACTGTAACAATGTAACATTTAACACTTGCATTTCCCACCGTGTCGGATCGTCCGCACGTCATCAAATTTGTCCATCACACGGAACCTTCCCTCCGGACGGGCGCGATGCAACGTGCCGAGATCGTTGTTTTGCCACGAAAGTGCTACAAACAAGAACAACTGGAAAAGGAGTCATCCCTGGTGCACAATTGCAGCACTCTGGTTTGCTGTGGCTGCCGTTTATGCTGTTCTGCTATCAGCATCAGTCTCCTTGGTCGGTACAAAACCGACCAACGCAAACCAAACGAGCTGCAGGTTTGGTGTTGTCCCCAAAGACACGACGACGACGACGGAGATGGAATGGTCTCCGCCCGGGCTGATCATCTCTCCTTCTGCACGGCCAACAAGACAAGACGAGCCAGTCCGAAACAGATGAAGAAAAAAAGCGTGAGTGTAACAAATTAGCCTTCATGTCTCACCGGGCCTCGTTGCTTATTGAAAAGCAGACGAGACGAGACGAGATAAGACAACCCTTTGAGAAGCCTTTTTCTGGTCGCAGGTCTGTTCCTATCTCGCCTGGGACTTGAGAAATTCAAAATTGCACCACTTGAGCTTTTGTGGTCGTCGTCGTCGTCGTTGTGGTTGATTTCGTAAGAATCGCGCGTCACGGTCACCAGATTCGAATGCATTGGGAGGGCTTCGTCCAGAAACGTCTTCGACGATCGGCATCAACCAGCAATACCATACTTGTCAATTAAGCCGAACAAATTGAGTCCAAATCTCCGGAGATGGTTGACCGCCACGGCACACCGTGGGGAAGGAGAAACCTGCTAAATATCTGCGACTGATTTTCCCTAAAGACCGCAACGATATGGATCATCGATTCGTAAAGGGAAGAAACGAATCGATTCGATCGATCACGCCACGCCAAGTTTGATTCGGTTCGGCAGGTTGGAAAGTGGCTCCGAGTATAGTGTTGAATATACGCATGAGAAATTTCCCTAAAGGCCTTTATCTGTCGCGGGCTCGTGGGCTGTCTCAAAATAGGCAATAGATCACCACGGCCCGTACTCGGTCAGTGCAGTAACAGTGCAGTACAGTATGTTTTGGATCGTTCCACCCTTAATGATGTGCTAACTAGAGACACACACAGAGAGAGAGAGACTTGGTCTGCGACCAGACGACGAACGCTTCTGGCGTTGAATTTGCCACCCCGCTCAGACCGAACGGTGTCGATCGATTACGGAAGGATAATGATGAAATGGTGGCTGAGAGTGTATGGAATTGACCACGGCGTGAGCACTCCCAGAGGTGGGACCCCGAAAGGCCATATGCGCGCGCGCTTGTGCCGATAGCAACAACTCCCTTTCTAGGTTGGTTGGAGTGCAGATTTTGTTTTTGCACAATTTTTGCACCCCGGCTAGAGCAAAGCCAAGTGTCTGGGGCCAGTGTACGAATTGAAACAGACAACATAAATCAAAACATGATTATGCAGTTGATCGGCGGGTGCAGTGGTTTATGCGTGGGGGAAAGGGACGAGTTGGTTGGACCAACTAGCACCAAGTCTGATTGATTGGGTAAATTTAGCGGGTTTAAAATAAGCTTTCGACTGGATTGAGCGGGATGGGACGTTGATTTATTCGGTGGGTTTGATGAGGTGGATTTTGAAAGATCAAAATATGTTTTGTGCCATATATTTCAAGACGCAGGGAGAAACAATATTTTGATGAAAAATTATTAATTAAATTACAGTATCGTAACGTTTCAGTGTTGACAGTACAAACTCTAAATATCCAAGAACTTGTTTTGAACATTCATCATGATTATGTTCTTGATGGCTCCTCCCAAGAAAAGCTATGAATCTCCCACCACACAAGCCATGGAAGTCTTTTAAATTAACCCTGAATTCATCTAAATTTAGCAGATCATCTAACTTTACCCTGGAAGCCTCGGGGATTTCATCTAGAGCCCCTCTGGAGTTTGCCGCAGGACCTGAGGAATTTGACTGTGATTCCCGTTGAATTAATTTTGAGTTTTAGTTGGCATGAACAACGAAATTGCAAACAAGTTGATTTTATGCTGATTTATTGTTCTCTAATCATCCTCGAAGTACTCGGAGCTTCCCGGATTTTATTAAAACTAACGGAAAATCACTAATATTCTTTGAAGATCTCTGGACTTTCTAGAAGATTTCGGAACTTCTTAAGAGCGCTGATAACTTTTTTTTTAAATGAATGGAATATCAGCATTGAGGTTATGTGATCTTCCCGAGCTTTTTTTTTAAGTTTAAAAGTTCCCGAAACTGGCAATTAACGGAACTTTCGTTAAAATGATCCCGACATTTTTTTAAGTGCATATTGACGTTACCAAAATTTACATGATCCTCTCGGAAAATTGCTGAAGTTTTCGGGAATTCCGGCGATTCTCGCAACTGCTTTACAGTTTCTGAAATTTCCTTGAAATTAATTGATCTGTTCTGATGTTCACAGAGCTTCCCTAAGGTTACTTCAAGTATCCTGAAGCAGATGGAACTGTACTGAAAGCCATTAAATTTCCCTGAAGTTCTTCGGATTTGTGAAGTTTCCAAAATATTTCTGATGTTTTCTTAAGTTCACTGGAGTTCTCTGGAGTTCCTCGAAATTCCCGGGTTCTCGAATGTTAACAGAAGTTAATGAAAGTGTCTTAAATTTAAAGGAACTTCCTGGCCTTTTTGAAGTTTCAGAATTTCTTCAAAATTCCAGCAGGGTTCAGAGTAGGTCCAGGCTTAGACTCAGAGGACCTTCAAGGCAACTTCAGTGTACGATCCAGTCAGCCTTAGCGTGGTCAAGACAAGCCTTAAGATCGACAAAGGTAATACCAAAGGGTTTTCACGACAAGCCTTTGTTTACCTTAGCCTCCATAAGAGCCCGAAGAGTTTCCAGAGAGCTTTCATGGCAAGCCCAGATAATCCCAAGACAAGAAAACAGAGTCTACAAAACATGGTCAGATGAATCTCCCTAGGCATCATTAGAAAATCTGAGGATCATCTAGTACTGGGATCTTCAAAATAGGGTAACAGGATAAACTTCACTTCCTGAGGGTTTTCAGAGCCAATCTAGATGGGTAAGTTCAAGGGGAGCGTTGGACAACCAAAAATCAAATTTCGATTTGCAAAAACTGCTGACAAGACATGGGGGGGTATAGGGGGATCGACGTAATGTCTTCCCTTCTACATTTAAAAGTTACGGGTGGTGAAAGATGTACACTCTTTTAAATTGTTTAACCGAGTTTTTACAGAAGTTCTGGGACCTTCTTAGAAATCAATGAAAGTTCGTAAAATATATGGCTTGAGAGATTGATTTCAAGAAACTTCGTAGATTTTAGGAAACTTTTGAAAAGTTTCGGGAATGTTATATGAGTTCTAGAATCCTCACAAATCTTCAGAAATTTCATAGCACCTAAGAAAACTTTTTAGAACTTCCAGAACCGCGTAAAAGTTCTGGAGATTTGTTTTGAAGTGCCACAAATGCTATAGGAGTTCAGCTATTATTGTAATTATCGAAATCCAGTGGTCTTCGTTAAATTTCAGTGAATTTCGTAGATATGCACATTAGATAGTAGAACTTCATCAAACTTAAAATAAATTTGTAGATATTTAGGGAAGTTCGTTGAAGGTTTGACATTGAGTTTTTTTTTTTTTAAACTTAAGTGACTTTGGTGATGTTCAAGTGAAATCGTTGAAATGCTTGCTATTTAATATCAAATCGGAGACCTTCGATTTTTTTTTTGCAAAAAATCGTAAAAGTGGTGAACATGCACAAGTTTGGGAAACTTCAATGAAGTTAATGAAACTTTGTTGTATTGCAGGTTACTCTACTAAATTACAGGACCTTGATTTGTTTTCAGCACTCATTAAAATTAAAATTTAGAACATTTTAGGGAATTGCATATAATTTCAAATTTTCTTTAGAATTTCAGGGAACAGAAAGTAAAGGAAATTAATACGAGCTTCGAAAGCTTCATAGAAGGGCAGCGAATTTATAGTAAATCAGCTGTCTTTGTGCAAGTTAAGTTAATTAAATAGAAAATCAAGAAGCTTCTCAAAACTTCTTTGAAGAACATGAATTTATGTAGTAGTCTACGGAACTTCATAGAAGCTCAGCTAGATTTTCGAGGATTTCGAGGAGTTCAAGCAGTAATGTAGATGGGAATATTGTAGAAACTCGACATGATGTTCTGAGATTTTGATTCATAAACTTCGTAGAAGTGGATGCAACTTTCCAGGGATTTAGGGACATTTAGGGATCCTCAAAGAGGCTCAGGGCAAAAAGGCTCAAATAAATAAATAAATGGGAATGTGTTCAGGGAGAATTATTTTGAGTTCATCGAATTTAATTAAAGAAAGTACAAAGACCTTGGTAGAAGTTTTATAGAACTTAGTTGATATCAATATAGTTGATTTGAATGAAAAGGTTTATTCAGACTTATTCTGAAGATCATAAACACCACTTCACAGAATTTCAAATGATTTCAAAATTAGACATAACTACAAAACCGATGAAGAGAATCAATCTTGAAAAATATGGCAATTAATCCATTCAATGCAAAAATTGATTGCACTGGTATTTATTTCTTAAGTTATCTGGAGTGGGCCAGCTCTAGGTCTGAGGGGCCAGGATCACCCCCAGGGCCCTCTTATTTACGCCAATGTACACATCAAAATTAATCGCTAATTACCAAATTGAGAAACTCGAAAAACACACTAAGACTTTTCCTTAGTTACGCCAGAGATGTATTTCCCAATTCCCATGAATTACCGGGATGAGCCATCAGCTGTTTCTTAATTCTTGAGTAGAAAAAGCGGGAGGAACTGGAAACATTAGTCGAAAGAGTATCAAGTATAAGATATTTTAACACATGAATCATTTTTGAACAGGCTCCAAAAAATTGAGTTATTCAAAAAGATTGAGGAATTCCGAGAAAATTTGGACGAGACGGAGGATTATACCATGATACTTTTGAAGAGAACTCCATAGTAAAACAAAAGAGAAATCTAGTGACATTCTGAGGATAATTTGAAGAAGGTTCTGGGATCAAAGGAATCCGGAGCATGTTTCTATGGGAGTTTTCCGAGAATTCATAAAGGGCATGTTAGGGAGAGTTACATTTAAATCTGAGCATAATTCCTAAAGAACCTCAAATGAACTCGGTCAATAATTCCACGAGGGTTCTGACAAATTTCTTCGGAACGTTATGGATAGTTGAATTCCAAGGGAAGGAGCAAGATTCAAAGGTTATTCAGAAATAAATTCAATGAATATTCTGAGAATGATTCTACCGGATTTCCAAAAATTGTTCCTAAAAACATCTGATGGAAATTTCAGTTCCAAAGGAGCAGCATTTCAAAAAAATTTCAGGATTTCCTAGCAGAACAAAAAACAATTTATTCCTAAGATAATGTCATGAGAATTTAAGAAGAATAATAAGTGAATCCAAGTGAGTTCAAAGGACAATTTTTTTTGGAGAAGGTAATTAACTAGCAATAACAGCAAAAAATATTAATTAGTTGATGAGCATTGCAGAGTGAATTCAAATAGTGTTCTTAAGTAGATTTTCATTAGTATTATGGAGAAAATTCTAAGAATATACCAGAAAGTCATCTTAGATGCCTTCAAAATATGCTACAGAAATCCAATTTACATGAAACGTTGCACATTTATGTGTTATGCCAAATAAATTCAGCCATTTCGTATCAAGCAAGTATTTTTAAAATAACGTCTTTGACATTTTTCAATAAATTATAACTCTTAAAGGTCACTTCTGATCGAAATGACGTCTGAGACAAAGTTGTACATACATGGTATTTATAAGTAATTTATTTTTTTTTTTATAAAATTATTTTTCAATTTACACACATTCTTGTTTGACCAAATTTTGATCGTAGCACCCTTTAGGTGCAGGAAATTATGGTTCGTTCCGTCAAAACCATTCGTAAATGTTCTGGAAAACTCAGGGAATTTTGTTCAGATATATGAGGGTGACCTATAATAATTGACTTCAACGTAAACCATCATCTGGAATCTGAAATAATTTTCCATCATTTTTGATTTATTTTTGGTTCGTCTTTCAAATTTCAATTACAGTTTAAATTAGTCAGCTTATGTTTCGCTGTGCTCAACGTTCCCCTTGATATCTTCATCTCGCAAATTTCTAGAAGGCTTAAAATAATTAGAAAAATGTTCACTCCGGAAATTCTAAATTCTGCACACTGGCCACCGGTATTTGTCCACACCCATCATGATTGGGGTACCGCCGGTATACTTACATCCACCTCTGGTTTAGCTGCCTGCGTTGAGGGCGGCATACTCCCCTTTGACCGACTTATCGACATGACCTTCTGCTTCCGGGCCATCGGATTTCTTGAGAAGATTACGGGTTCTAGCGTCTCCTCGAGGAGACCAACCAACTCCTTACCAGAACTGCCAACCAGATCCTCCTCCCAGTGTCCAGGGTCCACTGGTGTTGGAACTTGCCCAAAATTGCCATCGATCAGACAATGAAACAAACGTTCAAGGCCGGTTCCAACCCCCTTGCCGAACACCGATACAATGGATATAGCTTACGTTACTCTGACGGATCACTTTCCCAGGGTAAAGTCGGCATTGGGATCTCCAGGATTTCCTATGTCACTGCTCCCAATACCAGGGAGCGAGAGAGCTTTACGGGATTCCAAGCAGTGTAGTGTCAGCAATGACGCAAGTCGGGCCGCTGATCTACTAAGTTTTCTCAAAGAGGCAGAACTCTTTCACCTTCGGTGCTCGCTGCCGGCAGCGGACCCCTTACTGAAGCCTGCTACCGGTGGCACCCTCCTCTTCATCATGGACCGACCACCCGTACCATCACCCGGATTACCAACCCTAAACTGACCAATGATACAATCAAGAACCATGCGCAAACCCGGACTACTGACCCACACAGACCTACGGCACAACCAGAACCCACCCGCAAAGAACCATTTACCCTTCCTGACAGCAAACTAGACAGAGTTTGCATGACTCTGTTTTAAACAACTCTATATTAGGGGGTCCCCCTTCCCGGGACCCCCTCGAAGATCCCCAGAGACGAACCAGCCAATGGCTGGAAGTCTCTTTAAGGGGGTATTCCCGATCTTTTTTTTTTCAAAAAATCAATTTTTTTTTCACGTTTTTTTGTACTTTAGACTATATACTTTCATCCCCCCAAGCCGTTTTCCGATCAGCAAATTCGGTGTCCAGGCATAGCTGACTAATGGTAAGAACCCCCAAAATGGTTTTAACTAAAGTCAAAACTTTAAACGCGTTTTTCTCGAAACCACTTTTTTTTTATCGGGCGAAGATTTTTCTCAGAAACTATAAGAGATATTGACTTGAATCTTTGCGCATTTTGTTCCTTATTAAATTCTTTGGAGCTTCTCCCACTTTCAGCCAAAAATATTAACATTTAACATTGTTTGAAGCACCTTAAAGCTGCAAAAAAGCGGGCTAAAAATCGCCTGTTTTTTTCATATGGCCGCCATTTTGTTAATTTGCAAGATTTTTTGCTGCCAACGGGAGAAGCTCCAGAGAATCTTATGCAGATTATTAATTTCATCACGAATCTGTTTCAGATGAAGCCGTTCCAGAGAAAAGTCTTCGCCCGTCCAGGCGTTTGCGGCGAACAGGGGTCTGTTTGCCGCCATTTTGTGACGTCAATAATGTCTTTTTTTATGTCGAAAAAAATTTATTTGTAAACTTTAATGTTCAATAAACAAGAATCCCAAAGAGTTAGGCGCATTACTATTCATTTTCCTTGAAAAAAAAAAATTAATTGAAAAACAGGCCGAAAAAAGGCAAAAGATTGGGAATACCCCCTTAATAAAGTAACCTAACCTAACCTTCACAACCGGTAGTCAAGGCAAACAAGTAAGTTGGAACATATTTCAGTATAGTACTTTTGATAAACAATAATTATGTTATTACCAATCAAATTAAATCAAATCTTCCATCTAACCTGTTTTAAATGGTACATTAACAATGGAAATCCATCCACAAATAGCCAAGTTTGAGGTGTATAAAACCTTACATAATTTTGCGACGCAGTTTTGATGAGATGGTACCCCATACCTTCGACAAAGGCGTAGTCCTACTTCTGACAAACCGACATGAATGACCATAGAAGTTACCATGAAATTTCTGCTCGAAGCATATTTCTGACATCTGTCCCCATGTTTGCGGAAAACGTTTAGCTTTGCAACGAACTTGTGTGCAAACACAGAAAACGAATCTTACTCAGAGAGTGAGCCACTTTTACTCATGATCAGATCCACGCCAAATGACGAATCGGAAAAACTCGATCTTTTCCGGTTGGTATGAAACTTTGCAGAATTGTTTGTTGGGCAATGATTTAAATTGTTGCTCAAATTTGGCCATTTTGTATCTTGTCAAATTTTCAAAATGGGGTCCTTGAAATTTTTCAAAAAATTGTAGCACGGAAACGGTATTTTCGATCTGGGACAAAGTTGTAACGTGTGCATTAAAAAAAGGGAATGATTTTAGCGATTGCTCATGCGATTACCGTCCCACCTATTGGTGAATTTACCTATGCATCGCCAATCATAGCAACCCTGTTGCGTTAAGAAAAAAAATTGGGAGAATTATTAGTTGATTTGCAGCAGCCATGGCGAAAACAGTCAAGCAACTGTACTGTCAGCTCCACCGGGGAGCGAAGAAGTTGGTCATCGCGAGGCGCTTCGTGTCCGCCGTTTATAGCCGATCCGGCATTTGCAACATCCTCTCCCTTATGCTGCGCGACCGTAAATTGCAGCAGAAACTGAAGAGGACGACCGAGAGCAAGGTGGGCTCATCGTCCCGCGCCTTTGGTCAGAGCAACCGGCCAAACGGTGAAGAAGTAACTAGACAAGATGGACATTGTTATGTGGGAGACCGCCAACCCTCCCAACGTCCCCCTCTGCGACAGATAGAAATTTTTTGGGCGAACCTCAAACGAAGGATCTATTCCAATAACTTCGTGGCCAAAACGGAGGAGTAGCTGATCGCCAAGGCCACGAAAAAGCTGAAGAACATGTCGACATCCATCTTTTCATGGGCAATGGATAAGGTTCCAGCCAACTGTCATTAGGCCGCCCAGGAGGGAGTCGAAGCATTTTTGTAGAAGGCTTAATAAACGTAGGATTTAAGGAAAAATTGTTCCACTGAATTACCTTTTGTTGTTTTTTTTCATCGCCATCCGGAATAAGTCCATTTTTTAACGCATACGTTAGAGTGAAAAAAGCTTCCTTCTGGAAAAATTTAACACATGTTTTTTTTTATTTATTTTAAGTAAAAAAGTTATATAATGTTAGAACACCAATATCTCAAAAAGTTGAGCGGTGAGACAGCTTTATTTTGAGTTCGGTTTTTGCTTCGAGTAACTCGCGAGTACCTCAATGTACCTCAAAATTAAATCGACGTTCATCGATTTACTGTCTATTTACTCCTCGGCTTACTCCGTTTACCGCCTTCATATCGACAGTGAGCATGCTTAAGGGCGTATACGGTACGATCAATGCTCTTCCTCGATTTTCTCTTTGCATTGCTACAGCTAAGCGAAACAATTTTCTAAGAATTTGTTGAATGCAGCGTTGTAACAGGTTGTATTGGCTATCAAAAGCAACAGCAAACGCATCGAGAAACGTTAAACCTAGCGAGCTATTAACAAAAGAGAAAATCGACGAAGAGAATCGATCATCGCGTTTACGCCCCCATGCATGTTCATTGTCGATTCATTTACGAAAGAGAGAGTCGATGAAGAGAATTGAGAATTCAAGACCAACAATTGAGAAGGCCTCAACTCCATTTTGTAAAGAAACCTTGTAAGGCCATTTTCTCGCGAACCGAAGTCCGCCAAGGGAAACCAACAGAATGGACAGGTAGGGAAATTCTCCTCTACCCGATTGTGGTTCAGGTTTGCGAATGTTGGTTTTGGTTTGCGATAAAATGTCTTACAAGGTTTGTTTACAAAATGGAGTTGAGGCCATTTCAATTGTTCGTCTTGAATTGAGAGAATGTAGATTTGTGTATTTGAAATCGGAGTTAGGTAACCTGAATGACACGACGGAACCGGGAGACTGATTAGTGGCCGGTAATGCGAAATCATTTTCCAGGACAAGATCTAGCAAACGTCCGTTTCGGTTGGGAAAAGTGTTTCTTGACTAAACCCGTGTAAGTTAAATCCGTCCAAAAGAGTACAGCAAGCCACCGGCATATGCGTTAGCAGTGGGTCGATGAATTGTGTGCCGCTGTCGGTAAAGCGCCACTGTAAATCAGCTTGGTTGTAGTGGCCAAATAGTAGTACGGGAGAGCGGGGACTCAATTGAGACCTAACGATGATGCTCACGGATGATCGTGCAGTCAGCAGGTAGACAGCGCCAATACTGAGAATGTTTTGTGAAAATTCCACGGCAATCCAGAGCTGTTCCAGCAGACTGGAAATGGGCGAGGTACTTAGGTAGCTAGTTGAGACAGCAGCCAGAAAGCCTCCACCGCGCGATTTTCGACTGTGCAAGGAAGAAGACGGAATAAAGTGATCCGAAGTTGCGATGAATAGATCCGGTCGTCAAGTCACGTTTCCTTCAGTACGATCAAATCAGATTCAACCTCCGCAACAGCCAAAAAAATTAAGTCGATTTTAGTCCTCAGCCCACGCACGTTTAGATTTTTTTTTTTTAATTCGTAGGTCATTCGAGGAGCGATCCCGGGAGCTGGAAACCGAAGGAAAGGCCCAAGCGCAATGCCGGCGGAAGCGAAACGGCAACGGCAGCGGAAAAGCCCGATCTGAGTAAGCCTACTTGTGTGATTGAAAACTAGTTAGATCCAAATCGACTTCGGTTAGGCATCTTGATGTCATTAGTGACAACTGTCAAACTTTCCGTTTCCGTTCCGCTTCCGCCCACATTGCGTTTGGGCCTGAAGGTTTAGTACCGAAAGTTCAGAATCACAATCATACCCGCCTGGAGTTGTAGTCCGTAAGTTCCCGATTTTTGTTGTTGTTTTGCTTGACAACAGCTTTTCAGCCTCGCACCTCCATATGTTGCTGTGATGCGAAAAGTGAGCAAGCAGATGACAGTGACAGAGCTGTCTTGCCCCTTGCAAAAAATCTTTGCCCGATTTTTGATTTTGTATTAAAAGCAAAAGCTTAATAAAAATGCAAACTTTAGAATCGTTCAAAAGAATAGACCCTTAAAAACTGGCCAAAATCCATATTGTGGCCTTTTTATTTTGTACTGAAATTTTTTTTACCAAAAGTTTTTGTTCTATGATTTTTGTTAATTTTTAAGTGTCCATAATTTAAAACATTTCAAAAGTTAATTAAACGACCCTTTTAGACGTAGGACTACATCTGTGATTTCTATATGGGGATACATTTTTTGAAAACTGAAAATGGAACATGTAACAAAATTATGAAAGATTTTGAACTTTAATAACTAAGCTGCCTCTGGACCAATTTGAATAATTTTATCACCAATCGATCAGATATATTTCTACGCATCTGTTAAATTTAAGACTTTATCATTTTTCAAATTGTCACTATATTGAAAATTGCACGAATGTGCAACTGTTGTTTAAATAATTAAAATAATCACCGATTGCTTGCAAAAAGCGATTTCCCTAACACAGATTTCAAAGTTGAACTCCATCCGGTCTTACCAAACGGTGTTTATGCAATCACCGCGTGGTGAGTGGTGGTGTTCTCCAGTACGCAACGAAAGGCTCCCAGCAAGCAGCTAGCTACCAAGGCGGGCCTCAACCGCTGATCGGATTCAGTTCCAATCACCGTGTGTGGTGGTATCCAGTTGTCGGCATCAACTGCAGCAGTGCTATCTGCGCGTGGCGTTGAACATTGTTCTGCAGTACACAACGAAAGGCTGCCTGCAAGAAGTGAGCTGCAGCCCACATGAGCATCCATAGAGTCGCTGTGGGCCATCTATGCCAAGCGCGTCACCCTAATTCCAAACAACATACAACTCACCAGTCTCATCTGTGTTTAACACACTAATAGCTCAGCATTACTCAACCATCACGACAAAACGGTCCTTTTCAGGACCAACATAAATTTGGAAAAGAGTATTTTTTGGACATTTGTCAAGGTCATTATCTGGAATCAGGACGTAACAGCTTTTGGAAACAATGACTTCTTTCGATAATAACTTGAAAGTCAAGGCTCGTCCACGCAAATCAACATCACCATCAGGTAGGGTAAGCTTTCCTCTACCCAACGGTAGTGTTGGTTTGCGTGAACCTACCTTGAATTCCTAAAAATCATCGAGAGAAAACAAAAGCTGTTACGCCTAATTCCAGCTCCATCTAGATATGTTTAAATCTAACATAGCATGTACTTTAAGGCAACATTGGGGGTGCGATTTCAAAAACCAATGTCGATCGTGGCATCAAAGTGGTCTGATTTTGATCCTGAGATGATTGATTTCAAATCTTAATGCGCCAATCGATAGAATTTTTTTCAACGAATCTGTTAAAATTAAGACCTAATCATTTTTCAAAATGTTACTACTGTTTATTGCAAGGATGTGCAACTGTTGCTATGATAATTAAAATTATCAACGATTGCCCACAAGAGCGATTTCCCTAACACAGATTTCAAAGTTGAATTTCATCCGATCTTACCAAACACCGCGTTGGTGAGTGGTGGTGTTCTCCAATACACAACGAAAGGCTGCCTGCAAGCAGCGATCTGCAGCCCATCATAGAAGGAAGGAAGAAGCCGCACCGCTATTGATCGGAATCAGTAGCTCTTCGTGAGTCGCTGTGGGCCATCTATGTCAAGCGCATATTGAAAGACCAAAATGGCTGAAATTTCGCAAAAAATGATTCACCTCCACATCCTATAACAAACAATCATGCAAATGTAATGTTTTTCCGATTCGTAGTTTGACGTGGAACAGCTCTCATTCGTATGGAAACATTTCTACAATCGTAGGATACTCATTCTCTGAGGCTGTGTTCAGTTTGGTGAATTTTCATTTAAATTTGATGCTTCAGAAATAAATTCAAATGTTCTAAAAACCTTCTGTTGTTGATCATACGAATTTCGAGAAGGTGTTGGTCAAAATTGATTCCTTGACCTTCTCCGATTTGGATGAATCTTTGCATAATTGTTTGTTATGGGCAATGATTAAATTTTTTGCAAAAATTCGACCATTTTGGATCTTGCCAAATTTTCAAAATGGCCTAATCCGATGGAAGTGACCTACACTTTTAGAAATAAATGCATCCATACAAATGAGTAAAACTGACTCACTCTTTGAGCTAGTTTCGTTTTCGGTGAAGTTTATGAGCTGGTTCGTGACAAATTATTTTTATCTAGTTCAAAAAATCCCATGGTTTTGACTGATCAAATCGATGCGCATTTGAATCTGCGGTTACGGATTTTCGAGTAAAACTTAAGATTAGGTTTTATGTCGATTTACCGGTGTTTTTTTTTAATTTCCTTCAGTGTATCACTCTCATTCTGCACTATCCAACATGGTTGGGCGTTTCACGATTCTTCAGGCAACCCAAGCCCCAAGAGAAACGACACAAGGCAATGCAAAAATCATGAATCGTGAGTAGAGGAAAACAATCCGATCCGGACCATTGACAACCGAGCACATTGCAAATCATTGTTTCAATTAACTTTTAGCACACTCCCCACACTTAACCGCAAAGGACTTACGATTGAGAAACCGCCGGTTGTCCACCGTCGAACCGAGATGAGATTCTTACCTGAAACGAGAAATAAGAAAAGCAAAATTAGATTACTAAATGCCTCGACGGGTTCGCATTACGAAACACCGAAAAGTCTCCGATCGTGACCATCTGATAAGCTACAGACTAACGGTGAGGATAATCATCAGACGATGGAAAAAGAAGCCCACGTCAACTACCTCTCTAATTAGTATTCACCTACGACGACGTTCACCATCGAGCCCCAGAAATGCATCAGCGGCCTTTTGGTCCAGTTTTCATAAATTAGATGCAAACTCTAATTGGATCGTCGTCGGTGAAGAACCGAACTGGGCCTATCTAGATCAACGCCAAGAACTTCAACGACGGCGGCGGGTAATTCACATTCCGACACGCGCCCATCTGTGTACCCGCGTGGTCGCATCGCGTCGTCCCAAATGCGCTTTCAAATTCAAAAGACCATGCAGGGAAAAACGGTTTTGTAATTACGTGTGGCATATATATATATTTCGCAACCGCAGCTTGTGCGCGGGAGGCAGTACCTATTTGCTACCTTAGTCTTTTTTTAATGTTGCTTTCATTTAGAGAAGAGTGTAATGATTATCATCAGAGTTTCGACGGCTTTCGGACCCCGAGATTTGAAAGAGAGCGGGGCTTGGGCAAGGTCTTTCTATCTATGACATAATGATTGGGCGCGGTGCTGGTGCACGTTTTGACTAAACTGCTGCTACGATCGTTTGAGTAGCAGAATCGTGAGTGGTGTGGTGGTGTGCATAATTGCAGGGACAGCAACTGGAAGCTGCATTTGAGTGGAGGTCATCGTTGATGGGTTGATTGATGGCTGGGATCCTAGTTTTTTTGGTTTATGAGGTTGCGATGCATGCCACTAATGCGATCAAGATCGGACACATAATGCAACGTCGGTCTTTGGTTGGTTTATAAATTTCAACTAAGGTTCATAGCAGACAGTTACAGGCGATTTCAGGAGCGCCTTCAATGCTCCAAACTGGTGATACAAATGCTAAAATAGTTCTAATATCCTATGTAATAGTCATTATGCTCCAAACCTTGCCAAAATGGCAACGAACCTCCATCAAATCAATCCACTATCACTTTTAAGGGAAGCACTAAACGCCGACCTAACCAAAATCAAATCTGAAAAGGGAACTCAAGGTGAAAAACGACTCCTGTCCGGTTAATTAAGCATTATTACTCGTTTAGTCAGTCAGCCAGTCAATTTACGTGCGTGTGTGTGGCAACACGGATTACCCTCATCAAGTTACATCACAACTGCTGCTGCTGTTGCTTCGCTCATCCTTTATCGCTCGAATCGCTTGAAACGACAATGCAAAGAAAAAGGAAGAACCGTTTTGGGCAAAATTTGCAAACATTTCCATACCAAAAACCTTCGCCAGGAAGTTGTCAATCAATCCGGCTGAATGGTACAGAGAATCTCTCGAAAACAAGGGGGATCCGATTCTGCACGGTTGTCCAAAACGCTCCAACCAAAGACTAGTTCGCGTCTGCAGAGAGCGCAGATTAATCTCGGGTGGTGTTTTAATGCCCGAAGCACGTGGAATCAATTTTTCAAACAACTTTCATTTTTCTCACTCGATTTGCCTTTCATTTAACTCGGCACGAGAATCCCCCACGACCACCCCGACGCCCAGCGACGATAGAAGTTCATTGTTCCCTTGGGCTTCGAAGCTATGTATCTTTCTTTTTATTGGGAAGCATTTCATAATACAAACACTCGCGCGCGCGCGCCGGGAAATTTATTTCCCAAAATGAAGCACATCAATTTTGCGCGCTCGTTCGTGGGATTTGAACAACTACAACAACAACAGCTCCAGTATCAATCGATTCCGATCTCGTAAATCACGCAACCCCTCGAGAAAGAGAGAGAGAGCGGGGGGTCGTCGTTGTTCAACCGGAGCGGATCGGAATTGGAAAGGGGTTCCCTTTCTAAAAATTGTCTCTCCCCCCCTCTCACTATCGAATACCTAATGGATACAATTGTCGATTCATTGTCCGTTGTCGTCGTCGTCGTGCCCAATCACGAGAAAAGTCGGATCAAACTCTACCATTGAAGCCGGGGTAAAATGGGGAAGTGATTACGATCTTCCGTAGGAAACGGGGGGACTCGCAATCGAATTGGAGTTGCGCTTGAAACGCTGAATGATCAAGATTTGCGACACATTCGGGCCTGGAGCTCTAGGTTGGTCGTCGAAAAGAAAAGGAATGTGGCGCAACCGTTGACATAATGTGGTTGACATCTTGTGCGAAATTGTGATCTTATGTGCGAACGATTGGGATCAGTTTTGGGCAGTCTCCTAATGGGATGGGCTTCACTTTAAGCGGTGGCCTTGGTTTGAGGATAGTAAAGCGAAAGTTGTTTAATTGGCCAAGCTTTCGTAGTTCGCCTTAGGGTGCGTCCCAATGGTCGGGTTAAATTTGGGAAGAATTAAGGGGCAATTATATCGGAGCAGATTTCTCAACGCAACATTTCAGATTGCGTCACAGTTATTAAAATAAATGCAATGACTTGTGTAACCTCTACCGATGCGTTTGAAAAAACGAGAGTTTGATTTTTTAGGAACACATACCAAAGAAAATTTTCACCTTAAAGTTGACATTTTGTCGTTTTCAAACCTTTGTTGGTACTTCTAAACCATTCGGGCACATTGATGGTTCTTTGTAATGGCGTATAAGTGATCTGTTTGACGATTATTATGCAAATTTGGAGTTTACGAGGTTTATTTCTTTTTAACAGTTTCTGGCTCTTTTTGAAATTTGTCATGCCCTTATGACGTAAACAGTTTAGGGTAATCATGATCATTTTTTTCAGAACAATGCTTCTTTGGTTCCATTTGAGGTCCCAAATATCTCTGCAAAATTGGTTGTAACCCGGCTTTCCGCATTGCGTTTGAAATTTGTATGAAAATTAGTATGGGGTCATGGGTCATGGGGACGGATGGGTCATATATGTATGCCACCTACTAAATTGACTGTGTATCAAAGTGTTTTTTTCAGCGAGAAATCTGAATTTTGAGCCTTTGTTTACAAGAGTGATAAAAGCTATAGAACAATCCAACAGAAAATACTCGGCAGCGATTTCTCTTTCTAAGAGCTGACTCCTTGTTTCAGGAGCAGTTATTTGACAGATAAGGGAAATGGATGTAATGTCGGCCTAAATGCTCCTAATTTGGGCCCATACATAAATTCAGCAATCGATTAAATTTTCAATAGCGACTAAAAATATCCATTAATACCGTCCCAATGACGCATTCATCTAGATAAAATTGGTAAATAGCAATAACATTTTTAGCAATGGGCCCAATCTTAGATCCATAGGCCAACATTAGAGTCAGTTCCTTTATATTAGCTACAATCCATCTAAAGAAACTTAGAAATTCTGAGCCAAAGGGGAAATTTAAGGAATGAATTGGTATTCGTGAAAATTGGTCGTTTAATGAGTAAGTGTTGGATTTTAAACTAACCTTAGATTTTTATAATAGGTGCATTTTTTATAATTAAGTGAGCCAACACACAAACTTTTTTATGAATTTTGCAAATAATGAAAATCTTGTAAATTTATTAAATTTTAAAATTATTCATATATTTTTAAAATGCTGTAAATTTTATAAATTTTATAAATATGGAATATTTTAAAAATTTTATAAAATTTGAAAATCTTTGTAAATTTTTAAAACTTTAAAAATTATGTTATTTTTTTTTAATTAGGGTTTTAAGTTATTATTGTCAATTTGATTATGTTGTAAATTTTAATGATTGTAGTTGTTGGATATGCTTAACAAAAAATATCAGACTTAAAGTGTTCATTTTATACGATAGATGAGGAGATGAAAGTAAATAGTATATAGTTCAGTACTCTAACGGCAGTGTGAAAATTGTATATAGAGAGTAGAAAACGAACATGGGTAAATTTTGAGGAAGGCACGAATCGGATTGATCATCTCCTTTACCAAACTCCCCTGTTGGGGAGGGATGTTGAGGCGTATCTCCCCCAGCCACCATAGGCAAAAGAGATGATCGCCGATTTGCGAACTTCACGCATGTAGTAATACAAACATGATTAGTTAATGATTAAGAAGTGTCTTTTGAACATATGTTAACTTTTGTAAGAACTTTATAGGCATTTCAAAAAAAGTATTTAAATAAATGGTGCAAAATTTTAAAAATTGAATTTAAATTAAGAGTTTGAAAATTTTTAAAACTTTTATTTATTTTTATTTTTGAAACTTTTAAGATAATTTTCCAATTGTTGCCAATTTTCAAATTTAGTAAAATTATTGAATTCAGTAAATACAGTTAGTTCAGAAACAATATTAAATAAAGTTAATGTACCACCCCTCTTAGCTCAGTCGGTAAAGGCACAGCTATAAAGCAAGGTCCATGATGGAGGTGGCTGGGTTCGATTCCCGGTCCGGTCTAAGAATTTTTCGGGTTGGAAAATTTCTCGACTTCCCTGGGCATAGAAGTATGATTGGACTTGCCACACAATTATACCAACGCAAAAATGGTACAGGCATCGAAAGCTCTCAATTAATAACTGCGGAAGTGCAGCTAGAACACTAAGTTGAGAACACGCACTAAGCTAATATGCGATATGCAATAAGCTTTAAATGCGAAGAAGAAGAAGAATGTACAAAAATTGTACCTAGTGAATCTAATTAATAAAGTGAAATTACATGATTAAGTTGAAAATTTGGAGGATTAAGTTTGTTTTATGAATTGTGTCAATCAATGTTAATTTATGTATGAACTTTGTATGTATTTAAAAAAAATCAAATTTCTTTATTAATGGTGTAAATTTTGAAATATTTGTTAAATTTGTTTATTGGAAAATTTAAAAAAAAATTAAAAATTTGGGTAACTTTAATGAGTAAGTAACATTTAATTTTTTTTTATTTATTACAGAATGTTGTTATCAGTGTCAATTTGTAAATTTTGTTAATTGTGAGAGTAAAGTTTTTTTTAAGTAAATTATTAGAATTTTGTAAAATTTATTGATTTGTTATATTCAGCAGATTTTGTAAATTTTATAAGCAATAAATTTTAAATTTAATAAATTTTGCAGATATGCAAATTTTGTTGAAAATTGTGTAGTATTTTTTTTTAGTTTTGTGTAAATTAAGATACAGTTTATGTTCTTGTTAGTTAAGTAATTTCAGTAAATTTGATATAATCAGTATTAAACATTAAAAGATTAAAGATTTAATAAAATTCGTAACCTAAGTTACTTTTTTAATTTTTAATATTATTCATTTTACATATTTTGCATTCTTTTTGTAAATTGCTTAAATTTTTCAAATCCCACAAACACGGGGATTGAACCCGGACCCATTGGGGTGAGAAAACAGTCACGCTTACCACTACACCACCGGCGTTGGCTAGTTCCAAAAGACAGCGTAAGTAAATTTTGAAAACTTTGCAAAATTTGTAACGTGTTAAAATTAAGTGAACTATGTAAAAGTTTTAATTTTTTTCAATTTTTAAATGTATACTGTTTTGTAAAAATTTTGTTAATATAATTTTTTTGTAAATTTTAAATATTTTTTTTATTTTTTTAATTTTTTTTAATTCACTAAAATTTGGTGAAAAATTTGTTTGACAAAATTAAACAATTTTTTTATTAATTGTATCAAGATAGTTTAAATTGGCAAGTTATAAATTTTGTAAATCTAGTCAAAAAAGAGACTTTCGCATATTTTGCAAGATTTGTTAATGTTGTAAGTTTTGCCAATTTGATAAATGGTATAAATTTTGGAAATTTTTAATATATTGAAGATTTATTCAATCTGCTTAAATTTAACACATATTTTGAAAATTTTGTATATTGTGCTAGTTTTGTAAATAAAGTATTTTTTTTTTAAATAAAGTGAACCTTATTAATGTTTGTTATTTTGTTGATTTTGTAAGTTTTGTAAATTTTTAATATTTTGTTAATTATTTAAATTATTTAAATTTCATAAATTTTGCTAATTTTGTTTTTTTTTTTTAAATTAAAAGTTTGTTTAAATGTGTGTTTATTGTTAAAATTTAGTGCACATTTCGAAAGTAAAGTGTATGTTGAAAATTTTGTAAATTTATTACATTCGCTTAATTTTAAATATTCACTTTATTGCAAAAGTTAACACTAAGTTTATACTTAAGGTCAATTCAATATGAACACATTTTCTGCAAAATGCATAAAATTTCAATAAATTCAAAGTTTTCTAAAAATTCAAAAATAAAACAAAATGTGTTAATTGTAAATTTTGAAAAACAAACTGTAAATTTTGCAATTGTTGTAAATGTTTTATTTTTGTTCATACAGAAATTTTTGCAAATTTAAAACTGAAATCATTTTTTTTTAAATTTTGCAAGTTTTATAAATTATTAAAATTTTAATAATATTTGTTATTGTAAATTTTGTAAATTTTGTAAATTTTGTAAATTTTGTAAATTTTGTAAATTTTGTAAATTTTGTAAATTTTGTAAATTTTGTAAATTTTGTAAATTTTGTAAATTTTGTAAATTTTGTAAATTTTGTAAATTTTGTAAATTTTGTAAATTTTGTAAATTTTGTAAATTTTGTAAATTTTGTAAATTTTGTAAATTTTGTAAATTTTGTAAATTTTGTAAATTTTGTAAATTTTGTAAATTTTGTAAATTACGTAAATTTTGTAAATTTTGTAAATTTTGAAAATTTTTGTAAATTTTGTAAATTTTGTAAATTTTGTAAATTTTGTAAATTTTGTAAATTTTGTAAATTTTGTAAATTTTGTAAATTTTGTAAATTTTGTAAATTTTGTAAATTTTGTAAATTTTGTAAATTTTGTAAATTTTGTAAATTTTGTAAATTTTGTAAATTTTGTAAATTTTGTAAATTTTGTAAATTTTGTAAATTTTGTAAATTTTGTAAATTTTGTAAATTTTGTAAATTTTGTAAATTTTGTAGATTTTGTAAATTTTGTAAATTTTGTAAATTTTGTAAATTTTGTAAATTTTGTAAATTTTGTAAATTTTGTAAATTTTGCAAATATTGTAAACTTTGCAAATTATGTAAAGTTTTTAAGTTTTGTTAGTTTTGAAAATGTGATTGATTTTTAAGTTTTTGTAAATTTTGTTAACGTTGTATATTTTGTAAAATTTTTAAGGTTTAATACTGTAAAAAATTCTTGAAAATTAAGTATTTTGTAAATTTTGAAAATTTTGTTTATTTTTTGAGTTTTGTTTATTTGGTACATTTTGTTCATTTTGTAGATATTGTAAATTTAGTTAATTTTGTTAGTTTGGTTAATTTTGTAAATTTAGAATATTTTATAAATTTAGTTTATATCAGGCATAACATTTGATAACGGCACAAAAGCATTTGTAAACAAACTTTCTAAGGCCTTTTGCACGCGAACCAAAGTACCAGTGCTGCAGAATATCAATATCAATTCCTGAAAATTGCTGCATTTCACTAGCCACCAGACGTCAGTACCAATTCACACGGTTAGAATATCAATGTCATTCGCCTCATTGTCAGTGCCCAAATGACATTGACATCGTAAAGGGACCACAGCGCTTTTTTTCTTAAATACACTTAAATATAGCTAATCGATTATCGATCTTTAGAAAACTCATTAGTAATATTAAAACAATGCACCGATTAAACAAACAAAATGTTGATTTATTGAGATAAAAGTAAGATATTTAGCTTTTCCCATTGGATTTTCATATGGATAGAAATGTCAAAAACGTACCGCCTAATGCTTACTACGATTATCAGTGTCGGAAGTAAAATTCAGTGCTGGACCAATATCTTACGCTAAATAATTTTGTTGACAGCACGCAGCACTGCTTGTAACTTACAAGTGCGAAGTAGTAAAACATTTCATAATTCCGAAAACGTTTTTTATCGCGGCTGGAGACATTCGTTTCTCAAGAATGGTACAAGTTTGTACAATTCTCGATAATTTCAACATATTTCTCGAAGTTCTGGGAGTGTATGGAGTATTGAGAGTTCTACCAGTTCTGGGAAATTTTGGAACTCAGGGAGCGGTGAGACTATTTTGAACATCAGTGACTGCCGGAATTCTTCAAATTCTATTAGGCCTATTCTGCGTGGCGCGTAAAGTGTGTGTATAGTATAGTATAGTATAGTGTATAGTAAAGGCACTAGTGAAGCGACAGTAGACACCTCGTCTTAGGTTACTCTGGTCAATTGTCACTTCAGTAGTGGCAAAGAGTCAGCTCATCTCGAACACCACACACACAATAGACCTGTGAAATGATCCAACATAGCATTTGAAGAGTTTCGGAAGTCACTGGAATCCCGAAAGTTCTCGCAGTTCTGAGAGTTCCAAAATCTTCTGGGATTCAATGAATTCTCGACAATCTAAGACCATCCAGAGTTGCGATAAATAAGTACAGAGATTCCTAGAAAACCAAGCTTATTTTGATCTTTCTTACTACCAGATCAACGAGAATATTTTCGGAACTGCAAAAACTTTCTGATGGGACTACTGGACGAGAATCATTCTGGTTCACCCAATGTTCGGCAACTAAAACATGATTACTTTTCACATAGCGAACGGGATTCACTATGTGAAATGCATTTCACACCAGTTGTCAAGTGTTTTTTAAGTACATCAAGACGTTTGATATTTCGAGATTGCAAAATTCTAACTGATAAGTTTTCACTCGGCTGTCGACAGAAGCAGACCACTATCAATGTGCGTAACGCGATCGTCTGTTTACTCGGCAGCAACCATTGTGTGGTCCTCCTCATTGTTCATCATCAGCAGTTCATTCGGTCGATGCGTCGTCGACTTTGGAAAGCAGCCATTTAGTGATGAGTGTGTGAGTGCTGACCACGTTTTGCGTCCATTGCTGCAATGGAAGACGCTCTTATAGCAAATTTACCCTGTTCTCTAAATGAAACTTATTTCGCTTAAAGGTCTTTCACAAATCTCTCCCAAAAGCTCTTGAAACTCCGGAGAGCACGGAAACTTGGAGGCTCACGGAAATAATCTAATCTAATCTAATCTAACACCAACACATCCAGTTATTAAAGGCATCCTGGAAAATGATGGATATACCTCCATCATTTTTCATGTCTATTTGATATATGTTTCACATCGAGGGTGCGTCACACATTTCAAAATGATCAGGCCTACTGTGAAGCATTTAAGGGGAAAGATGATTCAGAAAAGAAGATTTAAACACGATGTGTCAGAATCCAACGAATTGATGAAATGGAATCTTCAAGATGATAGCAGTAGCTTCTATGTGTTAATGATTGAGCTAAATATGGTCAGCTGATTGTAGACTACAACTCCGGAAATCTCCCAACCTATAATGACACTCCAAAATTAAGTTCCAATCGACATACGACGACGATTCGAGGCAGCCATCGCCAGTGGCGGCGCTGCCGTCGATCAGCATTAGAAGCGATTTATTGGAAATGAAATTCCCGCTCCTCGAGTTGCCTGCTTTTTTCCCTTTTCAATTTGTTGTTGTTACTACTAATACTACTACTATTCATCAATTCAGGACCGTGAACGGCAATATTGCAAATACTCGGTACATGCTGAATCACATTCATGCATCTAGGCAGCAGCTCCATTCGGTGGGCGCCTTGTTTCCTCTACTAGGGTTGGGTTGGGTTAGGTTATGCAGCAGTCCCGTCACTTCAAGTACGTTACTGACTGCTCTCAGCCTTCGCAGCCTCCCCGGCCTAGGTGCTTGAAACTGGTTCGACCAACAGCTGCAGCAACAGCCGCCGCCGCAGTTTCTCGTTTTTTTTTTTTTTTTTTTCTGCACCTCAATTGCATCGAGTGAGACGACGACGGCCTTAATCAAAAGGGTATTAACGTTCGCGGACATGGCCTGGCGTCGCCGTCCGAGTGTAAGAAAATAGTAAAAGGGCGTCCGCGTTTGTGGTTTTTGATTTATGTCGATTGGCCATCGCGTCAATTATTTTGCGGATTTTCTTCCGCAACGCTGACTGGAATGCTATTTCCTGAGACGCGGAAAACGTGTATCTGTGTATTTGCGCTACATTTCTCCTGCTACATAACACACAAACGAAATGTGATTCGTCATCCGTCCTGATTCGACGAGAGTGGATGTTGTTTTTTTGCATGAGCATGCAACCAGTTCTGAGAATCTACGAGAGTCGACGCGATTTTTTTTTCCGTTATCTGCTTCTTCCATCCATTTCCTACGTTCTGAAGATGGTTTGCGATTGCTCCCTTGCCGCTGTCGCAGTTGTAGATAAATGTGCGATAATAAAGGTGCGGAATGGTAGCGAGTGTGCGGTAGCTCTCAATCTGCAACTGCTAACCTAGTTTACGTGACAGGAATGCAAACCGGGTCTGACGGGGGACAAGCAGGAGCCGCATCTTCAAACTGGGAATGACATTTAGAGCAGGAGATCTACTGGCTATATATAGGAACCCAGGTAGAGGACGCTGACAGCTCGTCCACCGCGGTTTGCCCTAGTGGCATTTGTGGAGTACATTTTCCGTTGTGCAACGGAGAATCCCACGATTGTCGCACTGATCTTCCATCTCCCGAAACCCGAAATCTACGATTCGCTGCGCACTACCTTCCAACAACGATCCGTTCGATCGATCGCCGGAGCAAGATAAATCAGCCTCCGCTTAAGGAGGTTGCTGAGGCTGCTATCGATTTTCCACGGGACATAAATTGCGTCGAATGCCGAAGAAAATCGCTCAGCTCGCGCGCTGCACTTATCTTCTATAAATCATCAACATCAACATCGTTCCGTTCGCTAGAACCTTTTTTGAAACAAAACAACTGCCTCGGTGGAGGCAGGCCAGGGGTACGATGGAGCCGTTGGTGGAAAAAGAGGTCATGTACCCGCGCGAAAGGGCTCTATCGTTGGACGTTTGCCGTGGTGTTGTGCTGCTTATTATAAAGGGCCATCCGAAGGTGTAGATTGTCTAATAAATCTTGTAAATAACCCCATTCTTAGAGAAGATGAAGAGCGAGGTGCAGGAAATTATGATTCGAACTCGGGTCGGGCCTTTCGGAGGCATTCTGGGAAGAATTGGTGGTGGTCGGAAGGTGCTGGCTGGAAAAATATAATGAGCGCGCGTTCTTGAACTGTGCCTTCGCAGCATCGTACGCAACCCGTACGGCGGTGAGTTGGGTCAAGTGTAGGGATGTGAACCAGGGGGCGATGAGGTTAATTTATGAAATGATGAGTGGTTCTTTGGATGTGCAGCTCTCGTGCGTTCTTGGAAGGAAGTTAGGGTTTGGATCATCTCCGGATTTTTCTGAGGATGGTTTCAAATGATGCTAATTAGAAGGAGGCCACTTTTTAGGGTGCTTTGGGTTGGCTGGAGGACCAATATGAGGCCAATCAAACTTTTGATAAAGGCAACCTTATTAAACGCCTAACACGATTCGGAATGCTTTAGGATCGATGACTTGTTTGGAATGATATGAGCTCGTAAGGTATGCTTATTACTGTTTTAGATCAAAACCACAGTGAGCAATGTTAAACTATTAGTGATTATCCAGGGGATAGTGACCGTATTAGAGTTTTCAATACCCTTTGATAAAGCGCAAATTTTAGAAGAAAACAATATTCCGTCAAAAATGCTTGAACCCAAGCCGGCGCCGGTGGTGTAGAGGTAAGCGTGACTGCTTTCTAACACCCCGATGGGTCTGGGTTCAATCCCAGTCGAGGTCGGTAGGATTTTTCTGAGGCATAAAAATCTCTGGTCACGTCTACCTTCGGAAGGGAAGTAAAGCCGTTGGTCCCGGCCCATGTGTGTTGAATGGGTGCGATATCCTACGCAGGTGTGGAAGCTGCCTTCCTGCACATTCGATTGCCGTCAATGGATGGCAATCGATGTCCGTCGGTGATAGGCACTAGATTGCGGAACAGAGACCGACGTTAAATAAAGGAAAAGAAGGAGAAGAAGAAAAATGCTTGAACTCGCTTTCTCGAAGAAAAGTTAGACAATTTTCGAATGATATCAATGTGGATCTGGTGTCTCAGCATTGAATTTTGTGGTTGGACATGTTTCACAATGATTTTTCATTTTCCATTTTCCCAAGAGTATCAGGAACATGTCTGGGTGTAACCCTCGATACGACTGTCAGTGATCTTGTTCTTGAATTATCAGTGATTTGATGTGTCGCATGACGCGTTTTGGCTCTTCGAGCGCACCCTTCGTAGTAGAGATGTGCGATCCGCTCCCGAGCTGTTCTAAAGAGTTGATTCACTAAAGTGAGCTGATAACTAAGTGAGCTGATTTAATTTTTAGGAACCGCAGTTCATTAGCTCACTTACATAACAAGTCTAATCCTTTCAATCCGTCACTTATAGAGGAACTTTTCAATGAAGGACTCCACACTCCACTTACAGCCACCGCGTAAACCAAGATGCGCGCGTAATACAACACGTGATCAATAGCATCAACGGTTATAAGAGAGAGACATATTTACATTTTTTACACTATGTTAAATGTCTACTGATATTATCCAATTTATTTACGTTCCCGGCTCTTATTGCTGCAGCATATGTGCTCTCATCTCTCTTCCCATCATTCTCTGGGGGACCGGAAGATCCGCACAAAAGCAGATAACCGAACAGTGAAATGCAGCTCTCCACCTCACAGCTCAACTCCGGAACTGAATCATCGACCCGAATGATTCACTGGGAGCTGTTCAGGATGACAGCTCTTGGATCCGTCCAGCTCTTCGATCTTTTTTTTTTCTCAATTCTTCACGATTCAGCTCCGGAGCCGGATCTGCGCCGAGAATGGGGAGAGCAATTTTGCTGGAGAATTAACATCAGCATTAAAATCTGTATGTACACAGCAACAAATTAATTTTAATATTACATCCAAGGGGATGCACATCAATCATGTCGAAAATCTCATGTTATTTTTATGGCCACAAAAATAATGAAATGCAGTAAAAGCAGCGTAATGTCAGTTCATGCACTGCATAAATGATAATTTTGTTCTTTTTGGCAAGTTATTTTTTTTTGTAATTACTTTATTTGTACAGGCTCAATTGAATTAACTTTACAGAGCCGTTTTTGCGTTATACATTATTACTGTCTTATAGTTAAAGTTAAAGGAACTGGACCGAGTAAAGGGTGATACGGTCAAAATTTGGTCAAGGGAAAACGCGTGTAAATCGGTGAAATCGTTTATTTAAAAAATCAAATTAAATTTCTTTTTCAAGTTCAATTAGTATAAAATTCAGGAAAAATATTCAGTTAGGCTTCCGCTTTTCCAAATCCGAATTGCCGGGCCTTACGCTTGACCCCTGCCATCAGATTTTGTACAGCCACCTTGTCCACCTTCTTCGCCGCAGAAAGCCAGTTTGCCTTGAACTGCTGCTCGCCCTTAGCAGTTTTTTTGGTCTTCTTTAGGTTCCGCTTGACAATAGCCCAGTATTTCTCAATTGGGCGGAGCTCTGGCGTGTTGGGAGGGTTCTTGTCCTTGGGAACCACCTGCACGTTGTTGGTGGCGTACCACTCCATGGCCTTTTTACCGTAATGGCAAGATGCCAAATCCGGCCAAAACAGTACGGAACAACCGTGTTTCTTCAGGAAAGGCAGCAGACGTTTATTCAAACACTCTTTCACGTAAATTTCTTGGTTGACAGTCTCGGAAGCTATGAAAATGCTGCTTTTCAAGCCACAGGTACAGATGGCTTGCCAAACCAGATATTTCTTTGCGAACTTTGACAGTTTCATGTGCTTGAAAACATCTGCTACCTTTCCCCTTCCTTTTGCCGTATAAAACTCCTGTCCCGGAAGCTGCTTGTAGTCGGCTTTGACGTAGGTTTCGTCGTCCATTACCACGCAGTAAAACTTCATCAGCATCGTCGTGTACAGCCTCCGGGATCGCGGTTTGGCCGTCGTATTTTGTTTATCATCGCGATTTGGAGTCACTACCTTCTTGTAAGTCGATAGTCCGGCTCGTTTTTTGGCTCGATGCACGGTTGTAGACGATACACCCAACTTATTTGCGGCATCTCGGAGAGAGAGGTTAGGGTTTCGCTTGAAACTACCGGCAACTCTCTTTGTCGTCTCAGCGGCTTCCGGTTTTCGATTTCCACCCGATCAAGACTTCCTGGCTGTCGACAAACGTTCCCCAAACACTTTAATTACATTTGTAACGGTTGATTTGGCAACTTTTAGCGATTTTGCAAACTTTGCGTGCGAGCTCGGATTTTCGCGATGCGCGAGCAAAATTTTGATACGCTGCTCTTCTTGCTTGGACGGCATTTTGATAACTGAAGAGTGAATTCCAAAATCAAAATAGGAGCAACATTCTACACACACACCTTCAAAATGAGGGGTGTTCAGGTTTTTTAAATGCAAAATTGAAAGAAATACGTCAAGTTGATATTGACCAAATTTCGACCGTATCACCCTTTACTCGCGGTTGGCTCAAGGTTAGTGGAGATTTACAATTTTTTTGATAGAAAAAGGGAAGAAGGAGGTTTGAAATGTGGTCTACGATACAACTATTTAATTAATCCTAAAGCATGAAATTATTTCTATTCATCTTGAAAACAAATATTGAAAAAAAACCCCAGACGTACAAAACACAAACTAAACACAAGGTTAATCAAACTTACAATCTAAGGTTAATATCCTTAAAGTAAACATATATGAGTTTCATAAAATCCAGATCGCGTCTAGCCAAAATATCCCGAACTGGAACATTAGGTTGTCTACCTCGAGCCCGAAGGGAATCATAAAAATGTGATCTGACTCCACGATACTCCGCACAAGACCAAAGGATGTGATCAGCGTCTTGGTAACCTTGTCCACATTCACAGAGATTGCTGTCTCCCAACCCCACACGGAACAAGTGGGCGTTTAGACAATAGTGATTGGACATGAGACGAGACATCACGCGTATGAAGTCTCGACCTAAGTCCAACCTTTTGAACCATGCAAACTTCGACACCTTAGGGATAATTGAATGTAGCCATCGTCCCAAGCTCCCTTAACTCCATTGATGTTGCCAGCTAACGAGCGACTGCTGACGATAAATAGAGAAAAATTCACTATAGGCGATTTGTCGATCATAAATGTCGCCTTCCATAGCGCCCACCTTCGCAAGTGAATCCGCCTTCTCATTGCCCAAAATTGAGCAATGCGAAGGGACCCACGTGAAGGTGATGATGAAAGAGCGCACGGATAAAGCACTAAGCAGTTCTCGTATTTTCAAGAGAAAATACGAGAAGTGCTTTACCGGCCTAATGGAACGGATAGCCTCGACAGAACTTAGACTATCCGTAAAAATAAAGTAGTGGTCTGGAAGAAGTGAAGCAATAGTTTCCAAAGATCTGGAACTTATTTGGAATCGAATGAGCTGAGTGGAACAAAATCGATATTTAGAACCACCCTACTGCAACACCTGCAATGACCACGATCAATGGACAATAAGAGAGAGAGAGAGAAAGGGAAGGAAATTGTCCCCGTGATACTTGCTTTATTGGAAGCAGTGATCTGCACTTCCACAAGCATCACAGGAAGGGTTAATAAGGGCAGGTAATAGTAAAAACAACGATAAAAACACAAGTTAATCGATGTGATATGGGTAAGAAACCAAGATCTTCTGTTCAGTATGCAAAAACGGTTGTCAATAGGCCACCAAGCCCCTTATTTTACCAATCAACTGGCTCAAAAGCATAAAATACGTTATTTTCCTCAAACCCGTACCCTTAGTTGAGAAAACCGCTCTCTGAAAGCCACAACTCACTTGGCTGCAACACTAGCCTGGTTAAATTGTATGGAGGAATGATACCCTCAATCGCAAAACAGGCTCACTACACTCGATTCAGTTTAGAATTGCAGTGCTTGCAGCGTAAACAAACCTTAACTCGAAAAGGATTGATTTGATTGATTTCCTTTATTTAGGAGATCGGAACTCAAAAAAGAACAACTGCACCTCGATTCAAGACAGTTTCATTGAGACATTTGATTTTGTTTATATATGAGCATACATTTCAACCAAAAACCAAATATAAATTTCAAACCAAAAGCACCCGCTCATGGTGTAACCAAAATAGCTAAAACTTTGAGACACGACAGAAAAAAACGGAGAACGAACGGTTCTGTACCCAAGTTATTAACGAAAGAGAAAGTCAACGAGAGGCTTCGATCAATGTAACTTAAGACCACATGCATTGTTCAGCTTGATTTTTCATACTTAACATACTTGAAGACGGATTTTTTTTACAAATGTTTGTTTTAATCTTTTAAATTTGTTGAACCTCGTAACGGAATCCCTTAATGAAGAGCTTTGAGTGTGTTGGTTTATTTCCCTTAAATTCCGTTATAATTGCTTACCTTTTGACAGATTCCCGTATTTCGTCTACTACTTGCAGACTTCATCAGTGCCAAGTACTCAACACCACTGAAGAATCCATCTTTTATCTACGAGTTATATACTAATCAATAGGTACTAAAAATCAGCAGGTATCCACTGTCATGTCACAATTTGCCTTAAAAGGTACCTAAATTTAGTCCAACAGATATAGGCATGCTACGATGTGTGGTTTTAGGTAGCATGCTAAAGAGTCTCGAGTATCCGTTTCATTGATCTCTATTAAGCAATGTTGATGTTTAAATATTTCTAAACTTTCTGCTAGGTCTAGTTTCCATGGCGAAGATACACTCCGCAGGATATTAAAGTTATCCTTTGTCAAATTGTGCCCCTTTGTAAAGATATGTTCTGTAATTTTGGATGTAAATTCATAATCAAGTCCTTTATCCATCAAAGAGATGACTTAGACTTTTTTACCTCTGCGATGTGTTCCTTAAACCTTGTTTCCAAAGGCCTTTTCGTATGACTAATGTAGATTTTATTGCAATCTGGACAAGAGATTTTGTAGACTCCCGCTTTCCCTAAGACATTTATTGAATCTTTTGTTAATCCTAACAGTGACTTCAGCTGATTTGTCCTGCTGCTGAATACTAAATCTAAAGCCAAAACTTCTTAACTTCGAAAACAATGGTTTGGTAATGTTTTTGTCGAAATTAACCGCTAACCGTTTTAAACCCTCCGTTACTGGTGTAATTGTTGTCGAAATACGCCTAAAATGAACCCTTGTTCTTTTATCGATTACTGCTTGAATTGTTTTTTCTTGATACTCATTAAGTCTAGCGATTTCAAAAATGTGAGCTATTTCCTTTGATTTGCCTGTATCGCTAAGAGGAAGAGTTTGCATCCTGTGAACCATATGGTGAAAAGCGGCCATTATATGTTGATGGGAATGGTTTGAAGTGCTTAGTATTACTCTCTTTGTGTTTGTTGGATCCCTATAGATTTCGAAATAGAACGAAGACGTTTCCCTGATGATGAGAAGATCTAAGAAGGGGAGTATGCCGTCTCTCTCTTCTTCGTGAGTAAATTTGATGTCCTTGTGAACGTTGCTTATGGCCTTCAAAGTTTTTGATAAGTCTTCCCTTTTGACAATGCTAAAAATGTCATCCAAGTACCTATAGCAACACTTGGGCAACACATTCCTATCCTCAAGAGTATTTTCTACGTTAGCCATGAACAATTCACATAAAAAGGAGAAAGTGAATTACCCATAGGAGTACCTTTAGTTTGTTCATAAAAATTTCATTTTCAGAAATAATTTTCCTCCATACAAAGACAAGTAAGCATGATATATGACCAAACTTTGTTTTCCCAAGTAGCATCCTCCCGTTGCTTCAGAAGCCAGTCCTCTAAAAGGTTGATGGCTTCCTTCACTGGTACACTCGGAAAAAGTGCTGTGACATCAAATGAAACCATGACTTCATCTTCCCGAATCTCTCCTGATGCCTGAAGTTGTTTCTGCAGATACATCTCTTGATGTTATCAGTTATTTGAATACAATCAAAAGCTTTCAAATGTTTTGGATCACAAACAAGCTAAACATCCAAACGTGACGTTTGTTTTTTCCGCGGATTTTTTCTTTTTTATCTGTAATCGGTTGCTGATCTGGCCATAACCAGGCCCAGTAGACAATTTCTAGTTCCTCATTCTAGGTCCCTACTATTTGCCGCTGAGAAGCTGTTCCGAAGGCAAGTAGAACTCCATGAGGCGTCCCATCATTCGTCCCATAATTTGTTGAGTCGCAGCGTTAAACCAGACTATTGGCCACGAAAAGGCTAGCCAATGCACATCAAAAATCGACTACATACATCCGAACATTTGTTTATCTCATATCGAAGGAAGAAATTCCGCGCAACTACCATAAACCGGACTAGTTCATGTTGATCTTCGTCAAGCTTCGTCTACAATTTGGTGAGTTCGTTCCATTTTGTAATTTTTTATCTTTCCAAACCAGTAGCGTTGGGGGATCATCTTTTTGTGATGCGTTACTAGTATAAGATCTACCACCGAATCCTAGTCGTGACAACTTCAAACTAGGGAATCAGGATTTTCCAGTAATCAAAGGATCACATTTTAGTTCTTGTTACTTTTTATGACTTGATAATAGTGACAAGACTCGGGTCGTGACCACCGCGCCGTTATGCATTTCTATATTGTATATTTCAAATCAAAAATATTGTTTATGTCATAGATTTCACATAATCCTTTTCCCTTTGTCCTTCTCCTTTTCCTTTCCCTTTTCTCATTTTAGAAAGCGAGTAATGGCGCTATAGCCATAAGTCTTAAACGGCTAGGACAAGAGCTAGTGCTCATGCCCCAACCGTCAGAAGAAAATGGAGCATCACTGAACCTTTCTAGCTTTGATGCTTCCAACGACCAACCAATCATATAATTACCAAAATCGGAACGTACGGTACGAGATGTCCACGTTTCATTCATTTATTGGATTCTGAAGCATCGTTTTTAAATCTTTGATTTAAATTTCTGAATCATCTTGCCCCTTAAATGCTGCACAGTAGGCCTGGCCGTTTTGATATGTTTGACGCATCTTCGATGTGAAACATATATCAAAAAGGCAAGAAAATTTATGTAGGTATATATACCATTTTCCAGGATACTTTCAAGAACTGGCTGTGTTGGTGTTAGATTAGATTAGATTAGGGCCTGTTCATAAACTAAGTAGACAGTTTTTAGGGATTCTTGACCCCCTCTCCCCCTGCGTAGACAATTGACCATACAAAAATTTTAAAATTTGTATGGGCCGTGGATAATTGTCAACACCACCCCCCCACCCCCCGAACTGTCAACGTAGTTTATGGACAGCCCCTTAGATTAGAAACGTTTATTTTTTTTCTGCAGCCTTGATTAAAAAAGCGCTTGTAGACTCAAATGTCTGCGCGTCTTATACAATAAATCTTATTTGTTAACTGCAGCAGGAGCTTGTGTTTTGTGTAGGAATAGGAATTTGAGCGGGGTTCTCTCTGTTTATACTCTTTAGTATGACGCGCTTGACATAGATGGCTCACAGCGGCTCAAGAAGAGCTACTTCTTCCTTTTTCTATGGATGCTCATGTGGGCTGCAGCTCGCTACTGCAGCCTTTCGTTGGGTTCTGGAGAACACCACCACTCACTACGCGGTGATTGAATAAACACCGTTTGGTGAGACCGGATGGAATTCACCTTTGAAATCTGTGTTAGGGAAATCGCATTTCGTAGGCATTGCAATTTCCAATACTGACATTTTGATAATAGTTGTAAATTTAACAGTTGCTTAGGAATATTTCTGATCGATTGGTGATAAAATTATTGAAATTGGTCCAGGAGCAGCTGGGTTATTGACGTTCAAAATCTTTCATAATTTTGTTACATGTTCCATTTTTGGTTTTCACAAAGTGTATCCCCATATAGAAATCTCAGAGGTAGTCTGAGTGGTAATAATGATGCTCTGCACATGTTAGACACAAGAAGAGGCCAAAACGCAACTGTCCGACACACAAAACCCGCCAAATCTACAGTCACAATCAAATTGACAGGCTCCATACGTCAAACACCCGCCATCCAATCTCCTCCGCATCCAACAACACAAATCCCCATTACAACATCTAACGAATTCATAACTCCGAAAATCACTCATCTATAGCAAGTGAGTGGAAGCAACCCTGCATGCAACCATTCTTCATGATACACTTGTTCTGCCTATCTTTTCATTAGGCCTGTGGACATGCGTTAGCTTGGAAACTTCTAACCAAACTGGAAAAATTTTCAAAACAAAAAAAAAAACTTGAAAAAAACTTTCAAAGGTAATTACAAGTAAAATAAATATTGATTATTTTACGCAAAAACGAGCAAGTAATATTAAATCTCTTGTATCGTATGCCAATGCTAAAATATTAATAAAATTCTTAACAACTAAGAATTAATCTAACATAGTTGAAGATGCTAATTTCAAATAACAGACTAAAGTGGTAATTTTTATACGATAGATGACACAACCCTCACCATCCCTCTCCAAAGGGGGAGTTTGGCAAAGAGAGATGATAAACCGATTTATACCTTCCTAAAAATTTGTCCTAAAATTGTAATAGTTGTGTAAAATTTTCACACTGCCGTACTCTAAACGGAACTATCAATTCTAAACTTTCTCCTCCTCATCTATAGTATAAAAAATATCACTTTAGTCTGTTATTTGAAATTAGCATCTTCAACTGTGTAAATCGTTGACTTCACGCAGAAGTAATAATAAACAATAGTCAAAGTAATAATTAATCGTTTGAGGCATACTGAAGCATTATGAAGGTGATATGCGTCACTATGGGAAATCATCATCGTTGCAAATATAAAAGATTAAACATAACCCTTTGCTTCAGTACCGTTAACCTCCATGTCCATGGGGAGGGCATAGGTTAAGATGGTGAGTTGTGGAACACAAACAATAGTGCACTTCGGTCCTTCCTGCAGGAAAATTGCTTGGATATCGCCAGAGAATGCCACCTTCCGGTTACGGAATTTCGCCGTAACAGACAACAGCGGAGTCAGCAAATCAGAACCTTTCAGCAACATCTTGTTTAACGAGACTCCGTTTTCCTTTGCCGCTGCCTCCCATATTACCCTTACCATTTCCGGTTTGTTAGGGTTCAGAGCCACTCCAAGGGGAAGGTACCAAGTGCGGGGCAGGTCGAGTTCTGCAATTTCTTCTTGCGTTTTTTCCACAAGAGTCCAGTCTCGTACTTCCCGCTTGTTGTTCTTACCGTCGTTTCTTCGAGGATTTGAAGAGCTCGTTGATCTTACCTTCCTTCCGAATTTGGCGTCACAGCAACCCCCTAGGCTTTTGTAGCAATCGTCCTGGTCGTTGACAGCCGGGTGCTTGCTCACCTGTCCAGAGAAGGACCAAAATGCAGCAATCGTTCTGGTCGTTGATGGCCGGGTTTTTGCTCACCTGTTTGCAGAAGTTCGTGCCCAGGCTATTTGTTGGGGAAGGAATTTCAGTTTATTCACCAGGGGTTCGCTCAGCAAAAGACGACACGAATTGACCACTTTTTGGCATAATAATTTCAACGAGATTAAGTATCTTATTTATTGAGGAAAACTTCTTACAAACTTGAAAACGAATCAACTAATTTTTTCACTCTCTGAACAAATTTTCACACTCGTTTGCTACGATCTTTATTTTGTTGCTATGGTTACGCTGAGGGGTGGGCTGACGGTTGACGGTGCGACGACTGCGATATCCGAGTAGAAAAGTTCGGACTGGCAGTGTTAGCAACATTCTCCGGGCCAGGAACCGAGCTGATGGTCTGGAGCAGCACAACCTTGCTTACAGGTCTTTTGTAGGTTGACTTTGATGTCCGCACCGCAACTGTTCTCACCTTTCCATCCGGCCCTTGGTAGATCTTCTCAACAACTTCTTTCGAAAAGCTTCCTCGGTGTAGCGATTCGTCCACTATCATCACTAGATCACTGACGTGATAATCGTGGTAATTCCTGTTGTTCGGCCACTTGCGGCTTGTGATCAACTCCGGACGGAACGAGGCTATCAACCGGTGCCAGAAACGATCCGCGTAGATCTGAGAATGCTTGTAGGCAGCACGACAGTTAAGATCTCGTTCATCAAAGTTATGGTTGAACTGGATTGAATTGTTTCGGCCAAGCTGCAACCAAGGTTGCAAAGACTCATTTCAGCTAAAACAATGTTTTTCTAAATTATGAAATAATTAGATGCCATGATCAAATTTTGAATTGGTAGGATACAAGAAGAGGTTGCAAAGAATGTGTTTGACATATTAAACCTGTTTATTTCACTTCATGAGAGTCACAATCAGCGATTTTTCACAAACTCACTCACTCACTCACTCACTCACTCAGCGATCAGCAAATCGCTGATTGTGACTCATAGAAAGCAAAATTTACAGGTTTTATGTTTCCAACGCATACTTTGTAACCTCTTCTTGTAAGTTACAAGTAAAACATGCCATCATACCATCTTTTGGTTTTATTATTCCGAAAAATATTATTTTAGCTGAAATGAGTCTTTGCAACCTTGGCTGCAACATGTTTGGTGTTATCGGTTCAGGGTCCAGGGGGTTATTCGGAACGTGTGTCAAAGGCCTGTTGTTTGCTGTGTCCATTGCCTCGCACAGAGCGTACTAAGCGTTCCCAGCAATCTCCGAACTGCGGAGCACCAGGTGGAATAAATTTCCACTCTACACCTCTGACGCTCAGCGAATCTTCTATCTGCGGCTGATCCAGAGTTCTCACCAGTTTCTTCAGTTCAGCATCTGCACCAGTAAAGTTGGTACCGTTGTTGGTTATGATGCACTGTGGTAAGCCACGGATGGACATGAAACAGCCGATGGCAGCGGATGCAGCTGCCCGTGTCTAGAGATGGCACGACTTCAAGGTGTACAGCTATTGATGTCATACACGTGAACAATACTACCCACCTCTTTTCAACACGACGACCAACTTTTACAGACAACGGTCCAAAATAATCAATACCCGTACACGAACGGGGTTGTTTTTTTTCCGGTGGTAGGTTTCCCATTTGCGGAAAGGTCGGTTTTGTTCCAAGCTCACGACACTTGACACAGGACCTCGTATGCTTCTTCACCTGTGAGCGAATCTTTAGGATACGGTGCCGTTCCTTGATGTTGTTAACAACGGTATCCATTCCTTGATGTGCGTCGGCGATATGGTACATACGAATCAGTAGAGTTGAAAACTGGTGGTTGTCAGGAAGAATCACAGGATTGTTCACTTCAAACGACTTTCCATCATCCTGCACACGACCTCGCATACGGATGATTCCGTTATCCAGAAACGGCGAATAAAGGGTGTCCACGATGAAATTGCCACACTATGAAATTGCTCTAACTTTTTAACCGTTGGGTAGAATTTAATGAAAATTTGGGTGGATTTAGTTCATAGTGCATTATTTACATCCTGCAAGTTTTAAAAAACTCGCGGAAATGGAGTCGAAAGAACAGCTCGTGCGTGATAAAATCTTGCGCATTCATCACGAGAACAAGGATCTCTCGCATCGTTTCATCGCTAAAACGTTGGGAATCGTGAATTCCACGGTGTCGCGAGTGATTAAGCGGTTCGAGGAACGGTTGACCACCGATCGGAAGCCCAGAAGTGAAGGAAAAAGTATTCCGTACAACACCAAAAATCACAACCACGTAGTTGGGGCCTTCAACCGAAATCTGAACGCCTCCGTTAGGGATGTGGCTAAGAAGCTGCACCTAAGCCGATGTTTTGTCCAGAAGGCCAAAACTAAGGCTGGGCTTCGAACGTTCAAGGTACAAAAGGCCCCTAATCACAACGAGAAGCAGAACAAGTCCGCCAAAACCCGTGCCAGGAAGTTGTACCTCAACATGCTGACGAAAGTTGAATGCTGCATCATGGACGACGAAACATATGTGAAGGCCGACTTCAAACAGATCCCCGGCAACCTGTTTTTCACGGCCAAGGATAAGTTCAGCGTTCCGGAGCATGTCCGCACTCAGAAGATGTCCAAATTTGCGAAGAAATTCCTGGTTTGGCAAGCCATCTGCACGTGCGGGAAGCGGAGTGCACCTTTCGTGACCCAGGACACGATGAACGGACAGGTGTGCATAAAAGAGTGCCTCCAGAAGCGGCTGCTTCCTCTCCTGAAGGCCCACAACGTCCCAACAATCTTCTGGCCGGATTTGGCCTCATGCCACTACTCCAAGGACGTGCTGAAGTGGTATGCGGACAATAAGGCCAATTTCGTGCCGAAAATGTTCAACCCTCCCAACACTCCGGAGCTCCGCCCCATCGAGAAGTACTGGGCGATTATGAAGCAGCACCTTCTTAAACGACCTAAGGTAGTGAAGACAGTCGAGGAACTGAAGAAAGTATGGGTTTACATGCAAAAAAGGTTGATTCACAGGTTGTGCAGAATCTTATGGCCGGGGTTAAGGCCAAGGTGCAAGCATTTGCGTATGGACTGTAAATAAAATACGAGTCAAATGGTAAAATGAAGTTTAATAGTTATTACTCAATCCCTGAAAATTTGATGGCAATCGGATGAAAACTCGAATTTTGCGAATCAATTTTGTGTGTGGCAATTTCATCGTGGACACCCTTTATTATGACTCAATTTTATGTCAAGTTTATGTTTCAGAGCAGCTAAATTTAGATGAATTTTTCTAAGTGTGTAACTCAAAGTACACTCAAAGATAAATTAAATCAAAAAAGCTTAAAAAGTAGGCAGATTCCCGCTTCACCTTATTGAGTCCGAGCCATGATTACTTCGGTAGTAGTCATGTATGATTAAAATCGAAATAATCTTTCCAGTATTAAATTTTATTCTTTTTCAATACTGATACATAATCAAAAAAGATTAAAATTCAATCAAAAATTATTAAAATAGAATCAAAAATGATTAAAAGTTATTAAAAAAAAAGATAATCTACAATCTAATCAACCATGATTAAACTGGGATTCATATCAGATGCTTATTTTTTAGAAAGACAGGATTAATTTTTAATCATTCGATATGATTAAACTGAGTTTAATGTCAAATTGATTAAATTTTAAGCGAAATGGGAATAGTTCAATTCATCAGTGTAGTTTTTGCGTAATTTCTGACAAATATCGCTACAAACAACAATATTGATATATAATAACAATATAATTACTTCTATTAACAAATTCACAAGTAGAAGAAGTCGTAAAAAAATTTAACTTATTCAGTTACTTTTTTTTTATTTCTTCAATAAAGAGATTATCAACCTGAAGCTGGTTCATCTCTTAGTTTAAATACGTATTAAAATAAGATGAGTACCGAAAAAAATTAAACGAAAAAGGATTATCGCAAGCAGTGTTGGCAAAATCATCAATCAAATCATGACCATCTATCATTCTCGATGCTTAATTTTCTCTAGTCATTTTTAAACAATTCCTCCTCCAGCGAATCCAACCACACAATAACTAAATATCACTTTTCTTCTTCATGTCACTCTGTGCACAAAAGCAATGCACACCGCAAAAACCTAATAATAGATCAGCGCGGTCGAGTCACACCGTCAACAAAGGGAGCGAGAGCACACCAGGCACCAAAGCAACAGGGGAAAAACATCAGCACAAATCATTCTAAATAGAATTATCGCGTCCGGGACATAAAACTATTCAAATGCGAGCACCGAAAAACTACACGGCAGCACAAAGATAGCCCGAGCTCTAAAAAAAAGCACGCAGCGGAGCAAAAACACACAACCGTTCTCGGACGCTTCTCAAAGCGGACTGTCTTCACTGCTTCGTTGTGATCACTACAAACAACAAAAGTGATGAAAATTAATATCAAATATCATCTCTAAGATTAAAAATGTATTAAAATATAATAAGTTTAGAAAAATAAATTATACTACAATAGATCAATTTACTGGTCGCAGTAGTGTTTGGTCCCGAACAGAGGAAAAAAAAATTTAAACGAAAAAGGATTATAGCAAGCAGTGTTGGCAAAATCATCAATCAAATAATATTTTTTCCGCTCTCATACGCGTGATATTGGAACAAAATATCATGCTGGATATTGATTTTACAAGTTCCTTTGTTAATGCGAAACTATTCACAACATGTAAAATTGAAGCTGAGACACAAAAATGATTCCATTGCACATCGTTTTCTTAGAAAGAGAAAGTATAGTTTGCTATCTCTCTTTACTCATCACTGATGGCAGACACGAAGGGACTGCTGCCAGCAGTGACGGTAGTTTCGGGTCGCGATCGGATGTAAAGCAAAAATCATGAAACTCAAACTAACCACGGTGTTCGCACCAGTCACCACTTTCACGGGTTTCTACCTAGAAAAAACCATACCACTGCAAGTTCACTCACTCGATCATGAGTGACCCGAGTAGATGAACAGTAGGAGATATAGTTGACCTATTCTGCCCAATGTCCCTTATCAATCTATCCCGTACCATATCGATCGCTTCACGATCAACGGTAGGGCCGAGTGTAGGTAGCAAACCGATAAGAAAAAACATCGCACGCAGTGGTGTAGGTCCCTAGAATTTTTATATAAGTTAGTCCGCAATAAACCTTTCACAGGAACAGTCGTTTGTTGAAGTACAACGTCGCGTGTTGCAATTTGTACAAGTAAGAACAAACAGTGAAATACAGTCCAACTTTACCCCGTTAAAGTACTCGCGTGTTAAGTGCTTTCTGTGCGCGTTATCCGACGACTTTGAACCCAGTGTTAAGTCCCTGATTGAACATTTTGGTCCGCTAGAACCGGATCGTCGGGAAACGCGAAAGTGAAGTGACTGTTTAGCCACCGCGTGGTCGCTGATTATTCTCCATAAGGGAGAACAATAGGACACGGGTGTCTAAAGACTAAAGTGGTTCGGTGGTCTGCTGCTGCTGTTGCTGCCATCATTCGTCTGTTGTTGCTGCCATCATCTTTCTGCTGCTGCTGCTGTTCCTGCGGAAAGTGCTACGACGGAGTTGAACCTGCCATCGTAGATTCGACGGATCCAGACGGATTTGCTAGGCGATATCAGGATAAGTACTGAGGGCCCTGAGCAGGTTTGTCTGTGGCGCGGATCTCTGTTGCATGTGAGACCGACGCCGGCGGGAAAAAAATTTCATGAGCCAATCGAAGTGAAATGAAAAATCGATTTACTACCGTGAATAAATATTATACAAATTGCTTGCATGATCAAATTTGTGGCGTCCAATTTATTTGAAGCTGAGTTGAGCCCTGACCATTCCACCATCTTGTTGGCTTTGTCCGCTTGGTTTTCCTTGTTCTTGATCTCCCATTTTGAATTGGTTTCATTGTCCAGTCAATACCGCGTGGTCGATTCGAGTATCGCATTCGGGTGAAGTAATAAGTTATAGTGAAAGTGTTCAATTATGCCAGCAACCGATGATCTACGGCTGCTGCACAAGCAAGAGCGTGCCATGCGGATTTCCTTGGACAACATTAAGGAGTTTGTCCAATCGATTAACGATGGAGCTGATAGACGTTCTTTGGACATGCGCATAGCCAGGCTGGATGATATCTGGCAACAATTCATCGATATTCGGATGCGCATTGAGCTGATCACTGATGGCGTCGATGATGAGATTTCCACGGACGAAACGGAAGAAACGGAGGAAGCAAGATTGCAACGGCAAGTCAGGGTCCAGAGACAACGAGATCGTGAGAACTCGAAGATAATTAAAGATTTCGAGAATGAAGTGTACCGCTTGAAGGAATCTATGTTCGGGTTTCTTCAATCTACATCAAGTAGTGCACTGCAAGTTCAACAGCATCAATCTGTAGCTGTACCACAGTCCAAGGTGAAGCTCCCAGAGCTGAAACTGCCCACCTTCAACGGAAGAATCTCGGATTGGGTCACTTTTCGAGACACGTACAAGAACCTGATCCACAATGATACTGGCTTGTCTAATATGGATAAGTTCACTTATCTGCGAACGTCTCTCATCGGTGATGCGCTTCAGGAGATCGCATCGATCGAGATTTCCTCTGCCAACTACCCCATTGCGTGGACCGCCTTGGAAAATGCCTTTGAGAATAAGAAGTTGTTGGTGATGACCCACTTGGACTCGTTGTTCGCCCTAGAGCCACTCCGGCAGGAGAATTACGAGTCGTTGAGTAAACTCGTAAATGGGTTCGAGAAAAACCTGCAAATGCTGTCCAAGATTGGTGAAAACCCGGAGGGTTGGAGCACGTTGCTGCAGTACATGCTCTGCAAACGTCTACATCCCACAACACTACGCCAGTGGGAGTCCCACTATAATTCTAAGGAAGTCCCACGATATGCTGACTTAATCAAGTTCCTGAAGAGTCACTGTTCGGTGTTGCAGTCTATCTCACCTGGAAGGCAATTCCAGGCTGAACCGAGGAAAATATTTCGTCCTTCCACTAGTCATGCAGGTATCCAATCATCAGGATGCTGTCCATTCTGCGGAGAATCTGCGCACTCTGCATTTAAGTGTGCGAAGTTTTCAAAAATGAGAATTTCGGAAAGGGTCGATGCCGTGAGGAAAAATTCGCTCTGCTTGAACTGCTTGTCTCCTGCACACATCGCAAGATTTTGCACTAGAGGATCGTGCTATCAATGTGGCCAGCGTCATCATTCGTTGCTTCATGCGAACTCATCGACCACCGCGAATTCACAGAACAGATCTGGACCATTCCAAGAGAATCAGTCAAATAAGAAACCACAAGGACAAAACACGCAACCACCACAAACTAAGCCGACACCTAACGGTCACTCAACAAACACTCAGCAAACACAACAAAGCCACCCGGAATCTACCACGAATTCCACCACAAATGCAAGTAATGCTCATTCACACACTCCCGCCACAGGCGGCCCCAGTACAAGCTACCACACTGCTCCTTTAGTAAACACACAACATGTACCACACACTGTTTTGCTCTCTACCGCTGTCGTCAATCTATATGATCAGTACGGCAATTCTTTACTCGCTCGTGCATTGCTGGACTCTGGCTCCCAGCGATGCTACATGTCTGAAAACATTTCTCAGAAGCTCAAGTTCAAAAGAACTCGTGAGCATCTGCCAATCGTTGGAATTGGAGGGTCTCGCACTGCTTCTGCTCAAGCAATTTGCGCTGAAGTTCATTCGCTCGTCACTAATTACGTGACAAATTTGAAGTTCCATGTGTTGCCTCGAGTCACTGTCGATCTACCCACACGAAGCATCGACATTCGATCGTGGAACATTCCGAAAGAGATCATCCTAGCGGATCCGACGTTCAACGAGTCCGGAGCAGTTGATTTGATAATTGGAGCGGAAGTCTATCTGGAGTTGATGATTGCAGAACGCCAGATCAAGCTTGGAGATACTGGCCCAACCTTGCAGAACACGCTGCTGGGTTGGATCGTTTCCGGAGGCAGTCCGGAAGTATCAACATCCCTAACGACAGTGTCATCCTGTGCCACTGAGAACATTGAAGAAGGATTAGCACGGTTCTTTGAGCTAGAATCGTGTCGCACCACCAGCACCCTATCGCTGGAAGAATCAGCCTGCGAGCTACACTTCGAGAAGACGACAACGAGAGATTCGAGTGGTAGATTTGTCGTCCAACTACCCAAGAAGCAATTCATGCTGGATCGTCTAGGAGAGTCGCAGTCTATAGCCATTCGTCGCTTCATGGCATTGGAGCGAAGACGTGATGCAGATCCAGCAGTGAAGAAGATGTATACCGAATTCATTGAAGAATATCTACGGATGCAGCACATGCGTGAGATTTCACCACGGGAATTAAGTACATTTCCAGTTGCTTATTTCCTACCGCATCATGCGGTAATTAAGCCGGACAGCACGACAACCAAGTTGCGTGTCGTATTTGACGCATCCTGCGCAACCACCACTGGAGTCTCGCTAAACGACGTCCTTATGGTAGGTCCTGTTGTTCAGGAGGACCTAAACTCAATAACACTTCGCTTCCGCCTGCGGAAATATACAATAACAGCCGACGTCGAGAAGATGTACCGGATGATGAAGACGCATCGCTTGGACCATCCTCTTCACTGCATTGTGTGGAGGGCCGATTCTGGAAAACCTCTTCGCATCTTCGTTCTGACCACCGTAACGTACGGTACCTCTTCAGCACCATATCTGGCAACGCGTTGCCTCAAGAAGCTGGCGGAGGAAGAGAAAGGAAATTTTCCTGCCGCAGCGGACACCATAATCTACGACTTCTACGTAGACGACATGCTGAAGAGCGTCGACAGCATCGAAGAAGGAGTGCAGCTATCCAAAGACCTCATCCACGTGCTGGCCACGGCTGGACTGACCTTAAGAAAGTGGAGTTCAAATTCCCGAGAGATCATGGACAGTATCCCACCATATCTGCGGGATGAACGCTCATCTTTGGACCTCGAACCTTCGAATTCCATCGTCAAGACCCTCGGACTGAAGTGGGAACCTCGATCGGACGTGTTCAGATTCACTGTACCTCAGTGGAATCCTGCTACTGAGCTCAACAAGAGGATCATATTGTCCGATTTCGCAAAGCTTTTCGATCCCTTAGGCCTGGTAGGACCTACATTAGTCCAAGCCAAGGTATTTCTTCAGGATCTTTGGAGAACAAAGTGTTCCTGGAACGATACTCTTCCCGAAGAGCTTCAAAACTGGTGGCGAGAATTTCGAGAAGGTTTGGCAGGATTGCGACTGCTGCAAGTCCCTCGATGGGTCGCCTTTGGAAGCGATACCATCTCCGCTGAACTCCACATGTTCTGTGATGCCTCCAAGAAGGCATACGGTGCCTGCATCTATCTCCGATGCACCTCATTCAATGGATCAGTCACTGCCTTGCTGCTTACAGCAAAATCCAGGGTAGCTCCACTTGAAGATTTGGAAAAGAAGCGGAAACAAACCTCCATACCGAGATTGGAGTTGTCATCCGCACTCACCGGCGTTCATCTGTTCGAGAAAGTCGTCCAAAGTATCAAGATAACTGCTCAACCATACTTTTGGACTGACTCGATGATCGTCAAATGCTGGATCGCTTCACCACCCTCTCGCTGGAATATGTTCGTGGCCAACAGGGTGTCAGAGATCCAACACATTTCTCGTGGAGGAATCTGGAACCACATCGCTGGGTTAGAGAATCCCGCGGATGTTCTATCACGGGGAATGACGCCACATTTGATACTGAAGGACTATCAAATGTGGTGGCACGGACCATCCTGGCTTCGGCAGGATAAGACATCCTGGCCGACAACTGCTACAATCACTACTGAACACCTGGATCCCTCTCTTCTTGAAGAAAGAACTACTGTGTCAGCCGCTGCTCAAGTGATCGAGACCAGTCCAGTCTTCGGTCTACGATCGTCTTTGAACGATCTTCTCCGATTAGTAGCTCTCATCCGAAGATTCGCCCACAACTGCAAGAACCGTTTAGATCGTAGAGTAGGTTTCATCAGATATGAAGAGCGAGAAGAAGCGCTGCGTCAGCTGCTAGCTCTTGCCCAACAGGAAAGTTTCCCCGAAGATCTCGCTGAACTGCAGAAGAATGGTGAAGTCAAGTCTACATCGAGGATCAACCAGCTCACTCCACGCTTTGTAAACGGGTTAATCCTGGTCGGCGGCCGGCTCGCGAATGCCAACATTTCGGCTGGCCGGAAACATCCAATTGTTCTTGACAATCAACACCCGCTGTCTGTTCTCATAGCCACTGACTATCACCGCAAGCATCTCCATGCTGGACAACAGCTACTGACCGCCAGCATGCGGGAAAGATACTGGCCAATTGCTGCTCGAAACCTAGCACGCATGGTCATTCATCGCTGTGTGAAATGCTTTCGTGCTCGACCGAAGCTCCACGAGCAACTCATGGCAGACTTACCATCGGAACGAGTAACTCCACCTCCCCCTTTTTTACGAGTAGGAGTGGATTACTGTGGTCCGTTTTACATCCAGTACCCGTACAGAAAAGGAGCACCGATTAAGTGCTTCGTCGCCGTGTTTGTGTGCCTTGTAGTGAAGGCTGTCCACCTGGAGGTCGTGGGAGACCTCACCAGTCAGGCCTTTATCGCTGCGTTGAGAAGATTCGTCGCACGCCGTGGACGTCCAGAAATCCTCATGTGCGACAACGCAACGAATTTCATCGGGGCACGGCGTGAATTGGGTGAACTACGGAAACTGTTCAATAACCAGGAATTTGCGAAGACAGTAGCTCAAGAGACGGCGATGGACAATATCAACTTTAAATTCATCCCGGCAAAATCTCCAAATTTTGGTGGGCTTTGGGAGGCTGCCGTGAAGTCGATGAAAGGACATCTGAAGCGTACCCTTGGAAACATGGTTATTTCATCTGATGAAATGGCCACTCTGGTGGCGCAAATCGAGGCCTGCCTCAACTCGAGGCCGATTACGCCACTCTCGAATGACCCGAACGACATGGAAATCCTGACTCCTGGTCACTTTCTGGTGGGAAGACCACTCACAGAAATTCCAGAACCGTCACTTGAAGACCTCAATCAGACCAGGCTTTCGAGATGGCAGCGAGTGCAGAACTTCCTTCAACACATCTGGAAGCGTTGGTCGACTCAGTACCTTTCTGATCTACAAGCTCGAACAAAATGGACCAGGCAACGGAACAACGTCTCCATCGGAACCATGGTGCTGCTATGTGAGGATAACACACCACCCCTCAAGTGGCGCATGGGACGAGTAGTGGAGATCCACCCGGGAAAGGACGGCAACATCCGCGTCGTTAAGGTTCGCACAAAGGACGGAGAGTTCCTACGGGCGATATCCAAAATTTGTATCCTGCCAATACGGGACAATGACACTGCAACATCAGCTCAAGGGGAGGATTAGTTCCTTCTTCATCGAGCGCTTTCGAGCGCTGCGGAGGCCTGCGGGTCTCCGCGTACCAGTTAAGTCTTTGTTTTTCAATTAACGGTCAAAAAGCTTAGAGAATGTTTTGTCGTCCATAGTCCAGTTCCTCCACCGCGGCTGGAGCCGCACGTCCGAATTTTTGATGTCCGCCGTGTTCCTCTGCCCTTCATCTACCAGTCATCGTCAACTGTCGACCAAGGATTACCCTCGAAATCATACCGAAGTGTCAACAACAACCAAATTCCACTTGGACAGCCCTGAAACATCCGGTCTGAAGGCAATTCTTCATCATCTGATGGTTACTCGACGGGTTCATCGGAAGCGCAACCGCGCTAGCGGAGGCGGATGGCCTCCGCGGACCAGGGAAGTCGTTTGATCTTTGTAATTTATTGTTAAAAAATCGCCTTTCATCTTATTTAGAGAATTCCGGTCGAAGATAGCCTCATCCGAGGTCGAAGGGTCAACTAGCGATGTCGAATTGAGGAGGAATCCATGGACGATCCCCAACCATCCATCGACCACACAGACCGTGTGAGCGATGACGAGACAGACGAACGAGGCATACATTCCAGCAGCTGCAGTACAGTGATATCTATTGTTATTTATGTACATACGTTTGTTTTGATTTGCATGTTAGGAGATAGGAGATTTTTGTTTTGTATAGCTATCGATGTATAAATGTAGGTTGAAACTAGGCATTTCAAGGCGGCCGGTATGTTCGCACCAGTCACCACTTTCACGGGTTTCTACCTAGAAAAAACCATACCACTGCAAGATCACTCACTCGATCATGAGTGACCCGAGTAGATGAACAGTAGGAGATATAGTTGACCTATTCTGCCCAATGTCCCTTATCAATCTATCCCGTACCATATCGATCGCTTCACGATCAACGGTAGGGCCGAGTGTAGGTAGCAAACCGATAAGAAAAAACATCGCACGCAGTGGTGTAGGTCCCTAGAATTTTTATATAAGTTAGTCCGCAATAAACCTTTCACAGGAACAGTCGTTTGTTGAAGTACAACGTCGCGTGTTGCAATTTGTACAAGTAAGAACAAACAGTGAAATACAGTCCAACTTTACCCCGTTAAAGTACTCGCGTGTTAAGTGCTTTCTGTGCGCGTTATCCGACGACTTTGAACCCAGTGTTAAGTCCCTGATTGAACACACGGTTTGGTTAGAATTTTAGGTGGTGACTTTTATTAGTTTGATATTTGTAGCTACATTATCACAGCTTGTTGAACCATCCTCAGTTGCTTGCTTGTTGATTTTTGTATACGGGGTGGGCATTGGTGAGATATGAATTTTTGATATTTTCCCAACACTGGTCGCAAGTGCCTATTTTTATTTCACGTGTGCTAGAATCTGATAATTGATATCAAATCAAAAAAGACCCGTCATAAAAACTCCGGGCCATCCGGGCCTCAAGGGAGGCTAAGATGGCCCTGCTTGGAACTTCGTGCAAGTTCCGGCTACTATCTTGAAATTAAAGCAACTGCTGTTAAGCTATCTGATCTTTCCCAAAGTATTCGCAATTATCTAAAGTTAACAAACGCTTCAAACATCTCAGCAGTTCTCAAAACTGCTCCGAAGTTTGTTTTTGGAACATCTGTAATGTCCCTGCAATTTTTCAGAAATTAATGGAATAGTCAGTTCTCTGTTCTTCGGAACTTCCCTAAACTTCCTACAGTTTTCAAATGTGCCCAGAAGTCTGCAGAACGTCTCAAAACATCTTCAAACTAACGTGATGTTTTCGGGACTTACTGAAAGTCTAGGGGCGCTAAGATGTTTTTTTTTTCAATGTAATCACACGTATTTAATAGTTCCAGTGCTTCAAAATTGATGAAATTTTGGATTTCGGTTCCATTTAACATGTTGATTACCAATATGAAATTACCTCATAACCCCTGAAGAACCCAATTTGCAGGCGGAATTGTTTTTATCACTAGGGGTGGAACAATACTTCAGCCAGGACCGATTATAATGTTAAGTTGTCTGCATTGGAGTGCAGGTAATATCAAGTTGTTTGTACCTCATGGGCGTACAAAAATTTATATTTGACGAGGACAGAATATTTCAAGCTGAACAATGCATTAAGTCCTAAGTCACATTGACAGATTCTATTCGACGACTTTTTCTTTGCACCCTAACGGCTATAACACATTCCCAGCTATTTTCAGCTCACAGATCGATGAAGGAAGCTATTATCTAGCTTCTAATACAACAAATATGACTAGAAACGGTTCTGTATCCAAGTTATTACCGAAAGAAAAAGTCGTCGAGAGGCTTCGATCAATGTTACTTGGGACCAAATGCATTGTTCAGCTTGATTTTTCATACTTAACACATTTGAAGACGGATTTTTTTAAAACGTTTGTTTTGTTTCTGCAGCCTTGATTAAATAAGCGCTTGTAGACCCAAATGTCTGCGCCCAACAAATCATCATGTGAAACTGATTACTCATGGAGTAAAAATGAGTAGCTACAATGACACGCTTGCTGTTGCCCGTTGCCAGTTTGACAGAATGACAATTTGACATATATATTTAAATTTAGACAGAATACGATGCTTTCAACTTATCTTCAATACAAACATTTCGGAATCACTTAAATGCAAACAACCTCCTACGGTTCACATTTTAGCTACAAACAAAATGCACCGCGTCGTGGGTACCTGCAAAGACCATCTCCGACGCTCATTTCGTCAGGATTTGATTTACGACAACAACCGGCAAAACGATTAGTAATTGCCTCCAAAAGCAGCACGGTACGCCTGCGTGCATGCATTTGGATCCACTCGGTCCATTTTTGACACCCCTTTATGGCCGATTCAAAAATGTCCAATCCATTTGGGCTGTTTCCGCGCAGTCCCATCCATCATCATCCCCGGGGTTGCTGTTCTGCTGGCAGGCAAGCCGGGGTAGAAATTGACACCGACGCCGGCACTAATTGAGAATTAGCACGCCCGTTAATGGACTCGCCCGGCAATTTGTAGTAACATGTTAGATTTAATTAAATTTCACAACATCTGCTGCACCACCAACCACCACCGCCGCCTGCCGCAAATAGACAGCAACGACAACGTCGACGTGTACTCGTCGTCACATAGTGACAGGAAACCACTATTGCTCCAATCCAATAAAAGCTTCGGTAATTGCTTCTAATCTGCTTTCGCCGTTTGCTTGTTTCTATTTTCGAGTTTTTGCTCTCCGCCGCCATTATTGCTCTCGAATCAACTGGGCCTGGGAAATGTGACTTCTTAATCGTGGTAAAGCGCTCTGGGTTGAAGTAATTCATCGATTCGAATGTACTCCGACCAATCGTCACTCAAGCGTTACGCAGCAGCACCATTTCCCTGAATCGAGTGCGCAAGATTTATTGAAATCACTGTAACCGCGGCCATTACAGCTCGATCGAGCTGATTGCGTCCCCAGCGGAATATATGTTGAAGCTCTTATAACCGGGAACGCATAAACTTAATTGATCTACTTTTTATCGACTTACGGCTCGGCACCATAATTGGTTTCGAGCGGAGCGATCGCAGCCGGGCGCGAGCAAATACAATGTTTACAGATTGTTTTTAATGTTTCGATTTTTTTTTTGTGTAATTCAAGCACCCACTTTCCATTTCACTTCACTTCACGCGGTAAGTAGCTCGAGATGAGACCGCGCCGGCCGCAGTCCTCGCCACGATTTGACCGTAGCGGTAATCCTCCGCTGGCGCTCGGCACGACTTTCCTGTTCGGCGGTGGACTACTTGCAATAGGTGTCAAAAGGCTCCGGTTCTCTACACGGAAATCGTGTGGTATGGTCTCGGCTCGTCGCGATGGCTCCTAATCTAGTCCGTGGCGAACTTTCATCGGCTTTTCGGGACGAATAGAGCACACTCGGAGCATCTCTGAAGCGTCGCGGTCGTCGACGTAACCTGTCAATCTCGCGGGCTACAACGGATTAAATCGAGATCTCCGGGGGGAAGCAAAAGAGTGCTCCTCAGACCAGACACAACGACGGCGGTGATGGTGAAGGAGATTACGTAAAAGGTCATTGTGGTGGACCCCGGAGGTGTGTTTTTCGTTCGTTCAATTTAAATCAGACAGGAGTGTCACTGGTGGAAAGTTATGAAATTTCGTTCGATTTACATATGGAGCAGTTTGGTTGTTATTGATTTATTTGATAAGGCTCAAACGAATTAACTTTAAAGAGCCGAGGATTCTTGGTCACTATACAATACATCTTAAAACTACAGTCAAAAGGTACAACACAATAAACACTTTATCTTCCGCTATCCAAAAAGCCTCGTCCATCAGAACTGGAGCCGCTTCCAGTACACTGCAGTGATTTCATTGTATGGCATACGCCAACGTGGGTTAGAGCGCTTCCATTGCAACAATGGACGCAAAATGTGGTCAGCACTCACACACTCATCACTAAACAGTTGCTTTCCAAAGTCGACGACGCATCGACCGAAAGAACTGCTAATGAAGAACAATGAGGAGGACCAAACAATGGTTGCTGCCGAGAAAACAGACGATCGCGTGGCACACATCGAGAGTGGGCTGCTTTTGTCGACAGCCGAGCAGTTTATCAAATGGGTTTAACATACGTTACCTAAATGCTGCTGTTCTATTAATCTTAAATTGTCATCGACAATTTCAGTTTTCAATGCTCATCTTTGATTTCAAAACAATCATCTTTCTGGTGATCATTAGGATCATTCAGAAGATCATATCTTGCCTCACCTCTGTGATCATCCGATTCATCCGATCGCTTGACCTCTTCTGGTTTTCTTGCAGTGATCATCCGATTTATCTTATAGATATAGCTTAACTCGATGATCAGGAAGATGTATCGAGCATTTCCAAAAATGGTTATATTCATCTCTGCTGCCAGCCTCATGTCCATTCAGCTGCATGTCCGTTCGGCCAAATAGCATTTGGTGTTTTATCGAGTCACCATTTGAGGGTACGTTGGAAGTATTGTGGCTCCAGACCAATTCGGTAACCGGTCAGTTTAACTTCAAGGGTCGGAGAGAATTCCGAGGACCGATCGAACACTTATACCCCGTTCACATTACAGCCAATGCAATTGCAATGAGCACTAATACATAGGATTTCCAGTGAAAACTAGATGTATGAGTGCTCATTGCAAGACCGCGTATATCACGTGATATACGCTGTAATGTGAACGGGGTATTAATCGTGTGCCGTGATCATTTCACAAAAGTTGAAAGCTGTGATCTTTCAATTTTCTAAACATTTCAAATCGTATCAAATTAGCTTATATCAAAGAGTGATCGATGTCTGAACCTGAAATGGCCAAATGGCAATATATCTCCAAGCAGCACAGCAGGCCTGTTATCAAACGATCCGGCGGGTACACGGATAATACGGAAGAAGTAGCAGCAGAACTGGCTACTACTGTCAGTGCTGCGTGCTGTCAACAATGTCAATAGACTTAAGATATTGGTCTAGCTGATACTGATGAGTTTTCTCAATATCGGTACTCGATAAACTGGAGTATATATAAAAGAAAAAAAAATTGCGTTAGAACTTTGGCATTGATATTCTAACTATGTGAACTGATACTAATACCAAGTGACATGAGAAATTCAGCATTTTGTTGGTATTGATATTGATATTTTGCAGCACTATCCTCAATTGTTCAAAATGGAAAAGGAAAAGTGAAACGGGATCGCTTTGATTTTCTACCAGACACCATCGATGTTTACAACTCGGACTTCACCCTGAATGAGTCTCTGTAGGTACTCGACGTACTGTATTTACAGGTCCCGACTCCATAGGATATCCGAAGCTCCGACGACTTCCTCTGTCCGTCAAGAATGCGCTACTGGAGCTGCTCAACAGAGTATGGCGTAGTGGTGTTTTTCCTAGCAGTTGATGATCTGGTGTAGTAGTAGTGCCAATCCCACAACCGAATTCTTCAGAGTTCGACTCTGCCGCTTGCCGACTCGTCACATTGACCAACTGTATTTCGAAGGTGTTTGAGCGTATCGTGAACCGAAGATTGACAACCGTAGTTGAGTCGATAAATGGCAACACGCCTTCAGAGCTGACCCGGGAGTCGATACCTACTTGGTGCAGTTGGATAGGTCGCTGCCCAACAGAGATGAACATTGCTTAATAGCATCGCTCGATCTCTCGAAGGCGTACGGCACTACTTGGAGATTCGGCATATTGCGTACTTTGTGGAAGTGGCATATCGGGAACGGATGTTTATCATCTTGAACAGCTTCCTCGCCGATAGAGCATTCCGGGTGAACGTGGAAGGATATTCATCGCGTGAAATGCCGTTGGAGAACGGCGTTCTTCAGCAGTGCAACGGATCTTCAGAGTAGTTCCACATACAGTTACCGTTCTCCTGTGTGCTAACGATATCTTGCTCGCAGTAAGCTGCGATGAATGCAGTCGACAAGTAGGCTAAAAGCGTCGGCTACAAAATCTACGCAACAAAATCAAAACATCTTCTATGGCAGTCCCAACTCCCGCCGGGAGCCCAGCAATGATATTTGTATCGATCGGCTGGTTGTACCGGCGTTACTCTCAATCGTACACTGTCTTTTAAACAACATTACAAGACCGCTAAAACTGAGTGCGAATCAAGGCTGCCTATCGCATATGATCGGTTCTAGGATTCCGCTTGAATCATCACTTCGCGGCTTATCTACGGCATTGGACTCGTCAGCAGAGCGAAGGACTCCGTTATTCAAAATCTCACACCCGTCTAACAGTCGGATGGTTCGGTTCGCCTCCAGAACGTACGTCAGCAGCCAGATTCCAGCGGCTATGGCTGCAGCCGTTCGACCTCCTAGTTCTTCAGACTATAGCTGTACAATGAGCATCCGACCGTCTTATGATGGTTGATTTACGACTTCCGAACATCGCTGTGCGGACGCGTCTCACCAACCAAAGGTGGCATGAACCCAATCCACGGGACGCGATATGGCAGGAGAAATCTGGAGATCACCTGGAAACTGTGCGGCCCATTGAGTAGGAGATTACTCTCGAACCGGTTCAATCGGGCTTCCGTTGTCTACGCTGACTATTCAAAGTGTGACAACGCAGTAGGCGCAGGGGTATTCTGTGACAGTCTGTATAGAGCTATCAATCGCTATCAAAGCATCCCTGGATCCAAGAGATCAAAAGTTTGTTGCGAAAGCACCCGATACATTCAGTAATTGCAGGACAATAGCACGAATCCGTCATTTTAATGATAGTTCAAAAAACTTCAGGGAAGCTTAGTGAACTTTAGAAAAATGTCTGTAGCGTCACATAACATCCAAGATATTCCCGGCAGTCCAGAGAACTTCAGGTATGTTAAAGGATCATTTGGGCAATTCCACTTATTTCAGGACAATTCCAGGAACATTCACAGAAGAATTGCAAGAATAGTTCTATGAACTACAGAAAAGATGAGGGATCTTAAGGACAGCCTCATTATCGTCACAAAAAACTGTAAGATCTTTTAAAACGTTCTGAGGAATGAAACTCAATGCCAAGAATTTCATGAAAGCTTCATAAACGAACTGCTGGAACGTAAGGGAGGTTCCGAAAACTTTTGGAAAATTTTAAGAACTTCAGGGAAGCATCAATACTTAAAAGGCTGTCCCATTAACCTCCGGAAAACTGCAGGTTGAATTATGAAGTCCTGATTTCAGGGAAATGGAGAGAACATGAGAAAAGAGAGAACTTGAGGGAAATTGATGAAATTTTATAAAAGTTAAAAGTTCCGTAAGACGCAGTGACATTGGGCTAGGTATTGAGATCTATAGGGATTTTCAGAGGTCCTAAGGGCGGACTTCAGAAAATTTCAGTCTTTCGGGTTTGTTTAAAGATCTGTAAAGGTAAGTTTCGATTGATTCAGGTCAGCTCCATGAACTTTTGTAAAATTTCGAGAACCCAGGAATGTCAGGAAAGTACAGAGAACTTTATAATATATAAAAAATATTACGGAAACATCACAGAAGTTCGGAGAACTTCAGGGATGATTAAAAAATTTCAGAAAGATCCATTGATTTCAAAACAGTGCCACAAATTCCAGAAAATTTAAGTGACCTTCAGGGAAAATAAAAAAAATAAGGGCAGCTCCTTCAATTTCAAGAAAATTGCTGGAACTTTAATGGAAAACTTCAGCAAAGTATAGAGGTTTATGAAAATGTTCGAAACGTTCGGGAAGTTACAGGAAAATGTGGGAACATTTTAAGGGAAGTTCCGTGTTTTAAATGGCAGATTCGAGAACCTCAAACCATTCGGGAACTTCAGCAAAGATCATAGAGCCTTGATGTTTCATGGAAATTTCGAGAACTTTTGAGAAGCTCTGAGACCTCTGATAGAACGTCGAGAGAATTTTAAAGAAGATCAGAGATTTTTAGCAACTTTCATTGAATTCAAGTAAGTTCCGATAACTTTGAAGCTGATTAGAGAACTTCAGGAAAATCGCAGAACCGTTCAAGAAAGATCGATAAATAGCGTAGCATTTAAGGGGGAGAGGCGGTGTTTCAAATGTTGTGACGTTCCATACATGCATAAACCTTGTCAAATACTCTACAGGAGGAGAAGTCTAAATATGGTCCAAAATATGCTACGTATTCCGGGTAACTTCAAGAACTTCTCAGGAATCCAGAGATCATCAGGAAAATTTCAAGAACTTCATTGAAGTCCATAACATTTTAGAGTGGACCAGATAACTTCAGGGAAACTCCGAGAACTTTAGGAAAAAATTTCATGTACATCGGGAAAATGCGGGATCATTTCAAAATAAGTCCCGTCATGGCAGATTCGAGAGCTGGAGGAACTTCAGGGAAGCTAGTTGCAGTTCCATTTGAAAACTTCAGAGATTTGAAAATTTTATAAAAGTGTTGAGAGCCCCACCAAAATTAAGTGGCTATCGATGAAGCTTATGTATTGTTGGGACTGTTCTATTAAGTGCAAGTTTAGATGAATTACAAGAACTCTAGAAAATATCCGAGAACTTCTTGAATGGTTTGCAATAGTTGTGACGTTCCATGTATAAGGTATGTATGTACATATGTACATATGTATGTAAAGAATACCACGCATTGTCACAGGGCACAGCTATTAGACAGCGGACTGTCCAAGCCGTATGACATGCTCAAGTAAGATACCTGGTTGAATTCAATTTACCATTGTATACAGGGCCAAAAACGGAGGGTGAACACGTAAGCAGAGACACTTACGCGTGATCCACGGGATCAAGAAGAATCTCCTTCCAATGATTAAAATGTCTCAACCTGATACAGAACAAACCATCAAACGAGGGGCTGTCCCAATGAGTGGGGAGAAGAGACCACCTTCAATTCACGAAATGTTAACAACAGGGAGTTGGCATTTCCACTCTCTCCATTCAAATCACTTCAATCAGGCGACGTTCCATGTATGAGGTAAAGCCAATTGGTCCAAAATATACCACGTATTCAGGAAATCTTCAAGAGTCCAGGAGTCCAGAGAACATCAGGAAAACTTCAAGAACTTCAATGAAGTCCAGATAGTTTTAAAGTGGACCTTCTTGAACTTCTTGAAGTTCTCGGATTTACTCTAGAGTTCTTGAAATTCTAAAAAACCTCTGGGTACTGCCCAAAGAATCCCTAAGCTTCATGGATAGCCACTGAATTTTGGAGGAACTTCCAAAGTTTTTATAAAGTTTTCAAATCTCTGAAGTTTTCTGAACTACTTAAAAATTTGAGTGCATGTTAGCTGAAGATCTTCTAGCTTTCGAATCTGCCATGACTGGACTTCTTTTAAAATGTTCCCGCATTTTCCCAAAGTTCCAAAAATTCTCGGAGTTTCACTTTAAAACTTTCTAGACTTCATTGAAGTTCTTGAAGCTTTCCTGATGTTCTCTCAGAGAACCTTAGGTCAGTTTCATTAGCTTCAGAAAAAAAAACAGAAATTTTAAAGGACTTTCGAAGAATTCTGAGAAATTGTTAAAACTTCAGGAATTTCCTAGAATTTCAGAAAAGAATACGGATATGCGGCACCGGTGGTGAATTGGTAAGCGTGATTATCTCTTACCCCAGCAGACCTGGGTTCAATCCCAGTCGGCGCCGCCGGGATGTTCTGAGGCATAACATCTCTGATCACGCCTTCCTTTGGAAGGGAAGTAAAGCCGTTGGTCCCCAGTTCATGAGTTGATGGGTCGTTAGGTAGGTTCCAGGTGTGGGACCCTGGCGTCGGTAGCATTGGTGCTCAGCACGGAAAGCAAGATCGACGGAAAACAAATCAAAGAAAAAAAAAGAAAGGAATACGGGAACTCAGTTCAAATCCCGTTGTAAGAAGCAGCAAAACAAGAATGCAGTTTGAACGATACAAATAGGATTTCAAAAAATAAATGAAAATCGACGTTTCATATGAGTAGAATGAACATTCAAATCATCCAAAAATGGTGGCGGTCCGTTAATGACTAGATAAGACAAAATAAGTTCAAGCAGCATTCATCGTTACCATTCAGTGCTACCAACGTTTGTCAAATTCATGACAGTAGCACAGTCATTTTAAGGGACAATGCAGTACAGCTGCCGTAAACATTTAGCCAAAAAAGATTGTAAAGGTTTCCGTCGTCGTAGTCGCTTTTTGTTTACCTGGCTAGTCTCCCAAAACACGACCCGGTCCAGTGAAAGGCCAATCCCTAGCAATCCCCTACTTAACGGGATGGTTCTTTCAGCTCTAACCAACCGAACGCTAATGAACGTTCTTTCTCCCGTTCCTAACGTACAAAGCCTTGTTCCCAACCTTCTCGATGCGCCATGACAAAGAATGTGAAATCACCCATCAAAACAACTTAATCGTCACCGCGCTCACCAATGGACACGACCGAGGATTTGTGTCCGTCCATCCATCCATTCTATCCGTCCAACCGTTCGTCGCCGCCGCCGCCACCGCTGAGAACTAGAAAAGACATTCCATCTGTCCAATTGTTTCCCTTGATCGGTACCGGCACATTGCGCCGATAGCATTTTCCTTCTCCGTCAATGTCCGTCGTCGTCATCGACGACACGTAAACAAATCTCCGGTGGCTCCGGAGCTCCGGAGCTGGGTGCGCAAATTAGCTTCGCACTTTTCCCAGCGCCATTCGTTCCCTTCTCACAGTTTGACAGTTGTAGGTACACATCAGGTCCGTCCGGATCGGTGAGGATGGCAGGGATTTATTGCTCAATTGAGCTGAAATATATATATACGAGTGTGTGGGGCTCCGGGAGGTCATCGATCCCCGGGTCGCCATTTCCGTTCTTACGATCACTCACTCGTCACTCTTGTGCGCTCTGTTCGATCAATTAAACTTTCATTTTCCCTGCGGGAACTGCTTCTCGGAGAGAGAGGTCCATTGAAATGGATGCGGTGGAGGGAAATTATAAATAATAGAAATAACAAGCGCATCCGATTGGAGTGGTAGGAGACTCCCTTAAGAGGTACGAGCCACGGAGTTGAACCAGTTTTGGTCTCCCCTCGCAGGTCGTCGTCACTCCACACAGCTGTTCCTATGCCAAGGAGGAGATGCTTTGGCTGCAGAGGGCTTCGAGACACGTTGCTGTGGTTGTTGTTGTATAACAGGTTTTGGCACGGCCACCAGAGAACGTGATCGATAATTATGAACGGGAATGTCCGCGTCACGATCTGGCACTGTTGTTGTTGGTGCTGCGCCCGGAGAGTGTACGGCGAAGTGATGCAGCAGATCTGTTTGGGGGCAGATCTTGAGACTGAGGTGGTCGAGTTTTAATCTCTGATGACGACCACGATGACGACGATGACGGCACGGGGTGATTATCTGGTTAGTTTTGGGAATTTAGGTTCGGTAACGAATGGAGATGAGATGATGAGATGGATGATTGTGGGAATTGAAGAAGCGATCTTAGGCTGGTTGGGGCTGTCAATGGCTTTGTGTCTAATTGTCATGGGACAGCAGTGATAAATTAGTTAGCATTTAAAGATAACATTTCGGATACCGTTGCGAGGTTTGTATTAAAGAAAAAATGGCCACATGTTAGGACAACCGACCAAATTACGGTGACCAATTTACGGAAGCCGCGATTTTCTACCAAATAATTTCGAATAGTGTTAAACTATCGCGTATCAAAATCAGTTGGGGGCATCCCCTGAAGTCTGTTGGTAAAGGACCAGCTATAAAGCAAGATTACCTAGGGAATTTATTGACTTCCCTGGGCATAGAGAACAAGTAAAACACCACACATTAAAAAAATGGTGCCTAGAGCTTGAGGCTTAGAGTTCCATTTGGGACGTAATAGTCAATGAAGATGAATGAAAAGAAGGGCTGTAGTGTAGTGTAGTGTAGTGTAGCTTGTCTTTGGATGGCCTCAGTCCAAAACGATCAGTGAAGTGGGCGAATTTAGGAATTATCTTCTAGAACGCATTGCATTTCTATTCAAAATCATCCTGATTTTTATATAATTTAAACTTCCCCAACATTCTGCAATTTCCTGAAGTTATTGGGAAAGCCCTTAAGATCTCTGATCTTGTATGAAGATCTCATCAGTACTACCGAAGTACATAGAATTTCGAATGTTGAGACTTTAGAACAAATGTCCAACAAAATAATTAATAAGTTCAGGCAAAAATCGTTGCAATCCTCAATTGCAATGATTAATTCCCTTTATACTTAGATAAGATTTAGTTTTAGTTTTTAGTTTTAAGATATCAATTGTTATACTGACATGCAGGTTTAAAAAACCTGTTTAAAATACTGAATTGCCAAGACAGGAACAATGTAAAAACACTTAGCTATATATCATAACAATTAAGGCTGGTAAGTTACTGTAGTAACTGGTGCACCTAGGTTAAAATGAAATGTAATTTATTTTGAATTTGGAACAAATAATGAGTTAACAAAAAAAAAAAAAAAAGTATGAAGATCTCGGGACCTAATTTTTCTGAGCTGCTTGTAATTTATATAATGCATCCCCAGTTTTCATCAAGTTTGTTGGATTTATCAGAAGTCTTCATAATTTAACTAAATCTCTTAGAACTCCTTTAAAGTTCCTGCAGTTTCTATGAAACTAATGGAACCGCCGCCATAGTTCCTAAAAAGTGTGTGAACCACTCTGATGTTCTCTAACCTTCCCTGAAGATCTCTTAACTTCCTGACGCTTGCTGCACTTTCATGAATTTAAGCTTCTTTGAAGTTTCCGAAATGCTTTCTAAGTTTTCTTATCTTCTCCGATGTTCTCTGAAATATCTTTAATTTTTTAACTCCTTTCATTCCATCAAATTCTGGCAAATAGCTCCACAGTGGCCAGGAACTCAATATAAGTTTACTTGGTTTTGACAGGCCAATTTCTGAAATGACATTGCACATTCCCATACGAGTTTGGAATTGCATGTTGCTGATTTTAAAGCATTTAATGCTGTTTGACTATCAGACGTAATGCTGATATTCTAATGTTTATAATTCCTGCGCAAGCATATTACAGAGCATTCAAGAATTGCTTGAATTTCTGCTTGGAACACGGTTGGCCAGTAACCCATGGATATTGAGATATCAATCCCTGGACCAGTTACCCCTGCTCCCACACGGTTATTCAATCTTGAACCGTCTGTATAAAAAACAGTTGAACCTGGACGGATGTTTGGTCCCCCATTTTCCCAAACAAACGAAGTTCTTGAAGGTTCTCGCATTTTTTCTATAAAAATAATATAAAGTTAATTATCTTGAAATACATGGAACTTCATTAAAGATCCTGCAAGTTTCCAGATGGCACCTGTTACGAAACAACTCCGATCAGTTGCATTCAGATTATGCACTTCATTTACATTTCAATTTCATGTGTATAAGATGTTCTAGGTTCCCCAAATTGTCCTGGAAGTTTTTGCGCATAACTTATAATCTATTTTGATGCTTATAAGATGCTCAAGGTTCTCCAAATTATCCTGGAGTTCAGATCTACTAGATCAACAATGACTGATACAATGCCCTTAGTTACGAAACAATACCCAACAGGTTCATAGAGATTATGCACATCATTTAGGTTTTAATTCCACGAAGATAAGATGCTCTAGGTGCTCTAAATTGTCCAGGAGTACAGCCTTCCTGATCGTAGTGTGTGGTCGACCAAACTCCAGGTGCGTTAGTGGATTTCTGTTGATATCAGATCAGATATCAACAGACAAGAATTATTTATCGCAGGAATCGGTTGATGAACACCTACAGCATTTGCGTGTTTTCCGCTGATACACACCACGTTTCGCTGGCGTATAGCAACACAGATTTCACGTTTGAGTTGAAAATTCGGTGGTGCGTTGACTTATCTGGTTAGATCTCCATACATTTCGTAAACTCGCAAAAGCAGTCTTAACTTTTTTTGATTCGTGCACCTATATTGTTCTTGGACCCGCCGTCTGACGCTATCTGGCTGCCAAGATGTTGGAAACTTTCGACATTATCGACTGCTTGCCCTGCTACCGGAAAGTTGAAAGGGTTATCCGCGTTGACATCCAACTATTTGGTCTTGTTGACGTTGATGGTGAGACCCGCCGCAGAGGAGCGTTTCGCTAGGTCGTTGAGCTTACTCTGCATGTCACAGCGCTGTTGTGCTAATAGCTCAACATTATCAACCTAATCGAAGTCGTTGAGGTGCCAATGCAACCCACGGTTCGGTGCACGGTCAATTGCATCCACCATGATCTCGTCGATTACAATGACAGACAAGGCTCCGTTATGCGGGACTCACCATGTGAAGGCCTGATACTGCGCTTCGATGAGGTTGACGACTTTATCCAGGACTCCTTTGCGTCTCATGGAGTCCCACAGATGTTCGTGATTGAAGCTTTTTCGTAGTCAATGAATGCCAAATAAAGGGGCTCTGAAGCGTGACAATATGGTCCACTCAAGATCTTCCAGCACGCAACCATGCCTGCTGCCGTCAAAGACTAACATCAATCTTCACCTGTATTCGGTTTAAGATTAATGTGCACAGAACTTTAGAACAATACACAGTGGCATAATGCCTCATTAATTATCGCACACTGTCATATCTCCCTTCACTAAGACACCCTGCATCCAGTCGGAAAAGTTGTGGTGTCCAAGATATTACAGAATAGTTGATGGCAGGGTTTGAACCCTACACCTCGCTGTGCCAGTGGAAGAAGTTGATCATTTCAGATGGTCAGTGAGGTCAGTAAGTAACCTGAACGTCCTAGAACATTAAAAAAAAATCTTCCCGATTATTATAAGGTATTTGAACTTAAAGAGCCCTAGTCTATTGAAAAGCGTTACCATTTCTCAAGGAGTAAGACAGCTCCTAATCATGAGCAATTTTAGAGTTGATTTTGAGGCACCTCGAGTAACTCACATTGCTCAGTGAGCAAGATCACTGTAATTTGCATTCTCACTTTTGACATCACAGCAACATATGAATATGCGAAGCCGAAAAGCCGCTGTCAAGCAAAACAACAACAAATACTCCAGATCCGGCAAATTATACGTACCCCACCGTCCTCCGATACTCGTTGAAGTGATCCCGTTCCCATCGCTCAACAACCTGCCGTTTATTGCGATACACCACCGAGATTCTGCTGCGGCCGTCAATGGAAGTCACCGTTGAAGTTGAACATGACTTCTTTAAAGAAAATATTTCATCCAGAAGGAAAAAGGTTGGAAAGTCTATAGCGATGATCCTGTACTTGGTTGGATCGGATTTACTCTTGAGAATCTTCAGATCGCCAAGAACCCTTTCTTTTCACTCTTTCTGAACCATCTGCAGTAGCTTGGAGCGAACGCAGAACATTGGTTCTTCGTCTTCCTCATCGGTATTCACTTCGATTTCGTCGGTTAGATTGATGATGGGTTTGAAGTCCGGATGAGGATCGTACTCATCGGAAATATTAGGAGCTGTGTCTTCATCTTCTTCCTCCTCTTCGACATCAGCAGTGTCAACTGTGTTGATGCTCTGGCTGAACATTCTGGGGTAGTGGTTGGCAGCGTTTCCTTCGGAGCTCGAATTGGGAATCGGATGCCATGTATGCCAGTGATTTCCCACAACGATTTCACGTTCTCCTAGGTGGACATCTGAAAACGATTCCTGTGGTTATTTTACGAGTACAAGTCGCACATGTCCACCTACCTACAGTTAATTCACATTCAACGTTTTGAAAACTTACGTCTAATATGTGAAAGGGATAAACGGAGTAAGCCAAGGAGTAACCAGACAACAACGTCAACTAAAATGTGAGGTACAGTGAGTTACTCGCGAGCTACTCGCTGCAAAAAAGCAACTCAGAGTAAAGCTGTCTCACCCCTTTCCTTAAGAACTCGATGGAATCGCCAAAAAATCGGATGATTATCGAAGAATTAGATGAATTTCAAAAGAGTGTGGTAGATTCGCGAAGAATCCGGTCCATTGGCAAAGAATAAGGTTGATTCGCTATGAATCGTTTGAAGGGCACCAAATTCAGTGCGAACCCATTCGGATTCTTTGTGAATCCATCGGATTCTTTTCCATTTCATCGGATTCTGTACAAATCCATCGGATTTTTTTGTGGATTTGCAACCAGTTCAGTGGAATTGCCAAGAACCCGGTAGATTTGCAACGAATCCAGTGGAATCCGTAGGATTCGCTTCAAGATGCGCAAAGAATTCGTTGAAATCGCCAAGAAACTAGAGCCAGAGGGGGGTGGCTCAATAAGTTCAACATTCTTGAAACAATTTCAATCTTCAAGTCCAAACTTTTAAGTCACTTAATTATTACTTATGTAGGGAAAATGGATGTAATATCGGCCTAAATGCCTTTAATATGGGCCCATACATAAATCCAGCAATCGAATAAATTTTCAATAGCGACAAAAAATATCCATCAGTACCATCCCAATGACACGTTCATCTAGATAAAATTGATAAATATCAGATTTTTAGCGATAGGCCCAATCTTAGATCCATAGGTCAACAGTAGAGCCATTTCCACTAGGTATTTTTTTTCCCAGATCCTCGAAATTTCGAGTTGATGAGCCATGAAATTTTACGAAGGCCATTAGATCGAACGTTATTGGGTGGCTTTGGTTATGAGACCCAAATATTGCAGAGGTAAGATTGATGTAAGATTTTTAAATTATAAATTCATCAAAATTTAGTTTCATTTGAATAATTTCGACATCGTGGACATAGAAAAGAAATGACTATTGCAGACCAAATATTCAAGATCCTGGGACTTTTTGAAACATTCAAGATTCCAAGACTTGTATTTTATGTGCAGTTATGTGCTCTAGGAATAACATAAATATGCAAGGTGTCGGACTTTTAAAAAAATCAAAATATCTGCATATTAAAACCGAATGGAAAATTCTTGCTTTAGGAATGCTTTGAAAGTTCTGAGAATTGGGTTTGGTTTTCAAAAGCAAAGGCATTTCGACGAATTTTCTTACGAATTGGTAAAGAGTTTCAAACGAATTTTGAGAAAAATAAAAATAAACAATTAATGGACTCATTCCAGAGATTAGGCAATTTAGGTCGGCAATATGGTTCATTATATAAAGAATTTCAAGGTAGTTCTGAAGTGAATATTGTGAGAAACAATGCAATGGCATTCGGGAATTTGTAATTCGCCATAAAATCCTCTGAAAATAACCTTTTCTTTGGTAGTAGCAAAAGTAGCTAATAAGTAAAATAGGATAATTTCACTCGCAGCGACGGTGGTTTATCGGTAAACGTGGTTGCCTCTCACTCCAAAGGGTCTGGGTTCAATCCCTGTAGGGATTTTCTGAGGCATAAAATATCTGATCACGCCTGACCAGGGTACTGAAGCCGTTGGTTCCCGATTCATGAGTTGATGGGTCGATAGGTAGGGTCCAGGTGTGAGTGCTGCCTCCCTGGCGTAGTATTTGTTCTCAGTACCATATGAAGCTGACAATAGCCCGGTTGATTTTTCAAAAGCCTTCCGAGAAATATTTCAAGGAAAAACTGCGAGGGACAGCCCTATGGGGTTATACGCAATGATTACGTAGGACTACGTGGTCTTATATAATAAATCTTATTTGTTAACTGCAGCAGGAGCTTTTTTTTTGTGAAGGAATAGGAATTTGAGCAGGGTTCTCTCTATTTATACTCTTTAGATGGACCATAGCGACTCACGAAGACCTTCTGATGCCGATCAATAGCGGTGAGGCTTTTTCCTCCTTCTATGGCTCCAGCTCGCTGCTTGCAGGCAGCTTTCGTTGTGTACTCGAGAACAATGTTCAACGCCACGTGCCGGAAGCACCACACACGGTGATTGGAACTGAATCCGATCAACGATTGAGGCCAGCCTTGATAGCTAGCTGCTTGAGGGGAGCCTTTCGTTGTGTACTGGAGCACACCACCACTCACTGATTGAATAAACACCATTTGGTGAGACCGGATGGAATTCAATGTTCAATAGTCACATTTTGAAAAACGATAAAGTCTTAACTTTAACAGATGCGTAGGAATATTTCTGATCGATTGGTGATAAAATTATTTAAATTTATCCAGGAGCAGCTGAGTTATTAACGTTCAAAATCTTTCGTAATTTTGTGACATGTTCCATTTTCGGTTTTCACAAAGTGTACCCCCATATAGAAATCACAGACGTAGTCCTACGTCAAAAGAATTCCAAGGATGCACAGCGGAGCACTTTGCGAGTGTGAGATAGAATTTAAAACTTAATTTGATGTTCTGATGTCACTGCTAATGATTGCTCAGGTTGTTATTGTTTTGGTCGTTTTAACGGTTAAAATATCAACATTGAAAACTAGTTCTACTATCCGTGAGAGCAAATTGAAAACTCAATTTGATGTACAATTTTCCTGCTGATAACAAAACGAGTATTAAATTTGATTCAATCAAAGTGTTTTTTATACTCCATACGTGAAGATTACGGTTACAGAGTAAGGAGAAAACGCTTTACTAATATCAATTTTGAAAGTTTTGAAGAGGAAAGATTTATAGTTCCGTTAGAGAACGGCAGTGTGAAAGTTGATCAGAAGATGAAATTGAGCAAAGGGCCATTGATGCGACACAATACTAATCAAATGTGCACTCCTTTGCCTAGCTCACTTGACGGGTGAGGGATTTTTAAGTATTTTCTCAAATCCACAGCAAAAGAGTGCGCTTTTGACTTGCTCATATACTGTATGCGGCTGTTGAATAGTTCTAGTGACGTTTATCCTTACCCAATGCTGATTATGATACAGCACACAACATTACGTTGGTCATAATGAGAGATGCAAATGATAGTTGGGTAAAGAAGAGTTGCATTATATCACAACATCACTCAAAATTCAATACTTTTCATTTGTTTCCTTCATGCAACAGCAAGAAAAATGGTTCGATTTTGACAGTTTAAATTAGTCCTGTTTTGTTAAACCCAGATTAAGAGTCGGTTGAGGGCGGGCCCTGAAGATTATGGCAGGCTTCAAGCATCAGCGGAGTATTTATGTTCAAATATCTTTAAAGGCTTAATCTAGATTCACCGGCCAGAGATCAAACCAAGTAGGCTGTGTCAACAAACGGTCGTGTTTATTTTTGCTATCGAGATTTTTTCTCGTGATTCCCCGCTCTGAACTGCTTTTAATGAAGAACAATCCCCGGTTTAGTTTTCGACAAGTATATTTTAACCTGAAAAGTTAGTTTCTGTGGATCGTTCTACTAGTGAGCTGCAATCGAGCTGTACATTCCGTGTACCATCCAGTTCGATACGGAACCAAAGCTTAATCCGGATTCTCCCGACAGATTCACTGAGTTTGCTTTTGAAAACATCTTGTATTGACTAAGAAAAGCCTGCAAACCATTTGCAATGGTCCATTAAGCTTTGCTTAGACTTGCCGAATCCTCAGTATTTGCTGCCTTCTGGGTCTGCACTTGACTTCACTCCTGTCAGATTTTTCGGATAACCCATTTGAGGTTTTACGACTTGCATTTGTAATCTTCTTGACATACATTGATGACGTGTCCAAGTAAAATTTTCAAGCAATATTTAGCTCTTATTAGTATTCCACTAACATCCTAATGCATTAATTTCATTAACAATTTTGTTTATTACTCAATTATTGATAAAAAAACAAATCTGGACGGAAGCGGATGTGTTAAAGATACCTCCGAACACTGCTGTTTTCTCACACTACTTTAACCGTCCACTAAAATACCTACAGGTTTCATCAGACCCCATCAAAAATCCCCACAAGACAGTAAAAGTGAAATCCATCGTAAATCTACATCAATTAACGATTAGCGAACCGTCTCACCATCTGTCAATACCCTGTCAAACACAGCTCGGCGCGGCTCCAGTCAATCGTGCAACCCAAAAACATCATTCTTCACTCCCTGCACACTCAGGTCGATTTCTTGGCAAACCAACCCAGATCCAACATAGGCAAACATCAGCCATAATCCAATTTTTCAGGTTCCCACCTCCGCCTCCGCACACACACACAAAACCCCACAAAATCAACAAAGATCGACCGGTGCTAGGCCACAATTAACCGCTTAATTGGAAGGGAAGTGCTGTGTGCTCTCATCTACATTCCGAACGGCGCTCAGCACAGCGGCAGCGTGCGATCCATTTCAAACGCCTCTAAATTATTGCAATTAAAGTACCGAGCTCGCTGCTTCCCACCCTCTCCCCATCGGAAACCGCAATTTTAAAAGAAAGATACCATTTCCTAATCGCTTCTACGCGCGTTTGTTGATTTTAACCCGTCGTCGTCGTCTTAGTCCGTGTGGCTAAAAGTAAAAGTTTAATTCAATTTGCTTCGACTCCGGCAAAGGTTTCGCACTGAACGGAAAACTTTTGTTCTCAATTTATGGCCATCAGCTGTGCAGCTGTGGCTGTGTTTTGCACTCCATTTTAACACCCTGTCGACCCCTTCTTTGCACGGACCTTAACTAGCGAAATGTGTCTATTCCAATGTTCCGAGCAAGACTTCCTCCTTTCTCTGCGTCCGTAGCAGCGCGGAGTCGTTGTCTTGAACGTGGTGGACGGAGATAATTTCGTTTTTCCCATCTCGGGCGCGAAAGGCGCACACTCACCTCTCGTGAGTTACGTCAAAAGCCTCGTCGATAGGCTCCGCTAATTGATCGATCGAACGATCGCCGTTTGCTGGTAATTACTTGGGAAAAATTGCCGGCGAAAAACGGTCAACGGCGAAATGGTCACCCAGAAGTGTCGCATAATGCCCATGCGGGGACCACCCTACGGCGGGGTCCCAAGCTGGATTCGACCTGACACTTTGACGATGGGAACTCTTTTTTTCGCTGATGCAATTGAATTGAATGCTGCTTTATTTTCTCAGCGCACGCTGCATTTGAATTTGAATTTTCGTCCAAGTCGAACGCATCGAACAGGTTGATAATAGCCCGAGCGACGTAGGAGTTGGTGGATCTTCGAATGGGGGAAGGTGAACGAGGAGGAGCCGTATTTATTATAATTGCTTGTTGGATAAACGTTCGATTTTGAATAATCAAATATTGAGCAGTTTGACCGATCGTGGCGTTGAATTATGTATGAGACGCGCTGCAGTGGACTTTTTTTTAGGTGGGATCGATAGAATGCGAGGTTCGTCGCTTGCAAGTGTTGAAGTCTTTCTTCGATCGGTTGGGGAAAATTGGGCAATGTTAAGTATAAAATTCGATGGGAGACTTTTGAAATTGAAATGCAATTGATGTTACTTATGCTGGTGCAGGAATGGAAGGCGTTGCTGGTTTGAAACAAATCGAATTTTCGCGATGATGAAGTGCGTCTACTAATAAGTAAAGTGCTGTTTGGCGATGGACAGGCAACACTCACTTACTTTGGAATATGTGAGTCATGATCTTGAAAATTTAGGCTATTTTACACAACATATAAAAAAAATCAGAGACATGTTTTTCGTTGAGATATATATTTTTGAAATTATTACGAAATTAAATCGCTGATCATATATATGGTTTATATATGGACAGGTTTGAACTACAGTGCTTTCCCGATTTTGTCTACCTCCGAATTTGCCAGCATTTTTTCCCGATTTTGTCAGCCTGAAGATTTTGCTGAACTTTTTGGTTTTCAAGCATGAATTCTCAAGTATTTCGCTCCAAATGACACTTAATTGTTTTGTCGCAACAATAACCTCAAATAAACCTTAATTATTGTAACATTGCACAACTGTACCGATATAAAGGGTGATACGGTCAAAATTTGGTCAAGGGAAAACGCGTGTAAATCGGTGAAATCGTTTATTTAAAAAATCAAATTAAATTTCTTTTTCAAGTTCAATTAGTATAAAATTCAGGAAAAATATTCAGTTAGGCTTCCGCTTTTCCAAATCCGAATTGCCGGGCCTTACGCTTGACCCCTGCCATTAGATTTTGTACAGCCACCTTGTCCACCTTCTTCGCCGCAGAAAGCCAGTTTGCCTTGAACTGCTGCTCGCCCTTAGCAGTTTTTTTGGTCTTCTTTAGGTTCCGCTTGACAATAGCCCAGTATTTCTCAATTGTGCGGAGCTCTGGCGTGTTGGGAGGGTTCTTGTCCTTGGGAACCAGCTGCACGTTGTTGGCGGCGTACCACTCCATGGTCTTTTTACCGTAATGGCAAGATGCCAAATCCGGCCAAAACAGTACGGAACAACCGTGTTTCTTCAGGAAAGGCAGCAGACGTTTATTCAAACACTCTTTCACGTAAATTTCTTGGTTTACAGTCCCGGAAGCTATGAAAATGCTGCTTTTCAAGCCACAGGTACAGATGGCTTGCCAAACCAGATATTTCTTTGCGAACTTTGACAGTTTCATGTGCTTGAAAACATCTGCTACCTTTCCCCTTCCTTTTGCCGTTTAAAACTCCTGTCCCGGAAGCTGCTTGTAGTCGGCTTTGACGTAGGTTTCGTCGTCCATTACCACGCAGTCAAACTTCGTCAGCATCGTCGTGTACAGCCTCCGGGATCGCGCTTTGGCCGTCGTATTTTGTTTATCATCGCGATTTGGAGTCACTACCTTCTTGTAAGTCGATAGTCCGGCTCGTTTTTTGGCTCGATGCACGGTTGTAGACGATACACCCAGCTTATTTGCGGCATCTCGGAGAGAGAGGTTAGGGTTTCGCTTGAAACTACCGGCAACTCTCTTTGTCGTCTCAGCGGCTTCCGGTTTTCGATTTCCCCCCGATCCAGACTTCCTGGCTGTCGACAAACGTTCCCCAAACACTTTAATTACATTTGTAACGGTTGATTTGGCAACTTTTAGCGATTTTGCCAACTTTGCGTGCGAGTAGCTCGGATTTTCGCGATGCGCGAGCAAAATTTTGATACGCTGCTCTTCTTGCTTGGACGGCATTTTGACAACTGAAGAGTGAATTCCAAAATCAAAATAGGAGCAACATTCTACACACACACACCTTCAAAATGAGGGGTGTTCAGGTTTTTTAAATGCAAAATTGAAAGAAATACGTCAAGTTGATATTGACCAAATTTTGACCGTATCACCCTTTAGGTAACTAGGTGGCGGATAGAGCTGGGATGGCAAGAAGAAGGTTTAGTGCTCGCCAAAATCAATGGAATATTAATATGTAGTTGCTACGCACCCGATGCACGATGGAGTAGTTCCACGAGACGCTGGTTGGACTTACCGAAGAGCTGATTGGAAGAAGACCGGTAGTTATCGGAGGAGACATCAATGCTTAGGCAGTGGAGTTGGGAAACAGATGTAACAACGCAAGAGGGCACATTCTGCTGGAAACTCTGACGAAGCTGGAAATCAGGCTGTTTAATAAAGGCACCACCAGCACTTTTCAATAAAAGCACCACCAGCACATAGTGACCATCAGGCAATCCGATATGGCATCGACCAACGAAATCCTGTGACAGTAGAGAGGACGAGAACTTGCGACCTTAAGTGGAAGACGAGTTGACAGAATCGTTAGGGATAGCATGTGACACGACCATGCCGAGGAAACTGGAGCTAAATAACGGACGGCCTCCAGCTTGCTGCTGCAACGAGGCAATCAGCACCCTCCACGCTAGTTGTCTCAGAGCCAGAAGGCGTGTTCAGAGAGCAAGAACAGAAGCAGACAGAGAGGACGAGAGATAAAGCAGAGCAAGTCAAACTGCCAACTAGGGGCTTATTACCGTAATAAGGCCCCTGGAGCTTGGTCGAGAGGCTGCTGCCAACGACGTACACCGTGTCGTGATGACGAAGATCTGATGTCAAGTCATGCCCACTGAAAAGTGCTTAGAGAACCTGAAAGTCATCGTGGAAGGACTTTTCTCGAAGCACGATCCAACGACCTGGCCACCTACATCGTATGGAGACGGAGAGGGAGATAACGACGAAGTCACCAACGAGCAACTCGTAGCAGTGCCTGCTGGATACACTCGGAAAACTCTTGGAAAGGATCATCCTAAACAGACTGACGAAATGCACGGAGAGTGAACAAGGAATGTCGGAGAGGCAGTTCAGATTTCGAAAAGGAAGAGCAACAGTGGATGCAATTCGGACAGTTGTCGAGAGAGCCGAGAAGGCGTCGAAACAGAAGTAGAGAGGAGATCGATATTACGCCGTGATAACGATCGACGTCCAGAATGCGTGCAACAGCTCCAGCTGGGAGGCCGACGTTACTTCCAGAACCGGGTTCTGATAAACGCGCCATTTATGGGACAGAGATCGATTAGGATCAAGCTGGGAATTCCACAAGGCTCCATCCTTGGTCCAACTTTGATTTTCGTCGATCTTGTTTTTTGTACTGAGTACCAATGCTACCGACGCCTGGGAGACAGCTTCCTCGCCTGGACTGCAGTATCAAGATGAGATGAGAACTTACCTTACCAATCAGGCTAAGGCCTTGTTGTCCTCTGCTGTCCGAAGAAGTCGTCTCCACTCTACTCGATCCATGGCCACACTTCACCAGCCTCGTAGTCTACGAAGGGTCCGCAGGCAGCATTCTACTTGGTCGTGCTCAGCCCACCGTAGTAGCTCAATTTTTGCTATGTGGACGAACGGCGGTTCTCCCAGCATCTGGTGCAATTCGTGATTCCTTCGCCTCCTCCACGTTCCGTCGTCCATCTGCACTCCCACCGTAGATGGTACGCAACACCTTTCGTTCGAAAACGTTGGTTCTTCACGAGCATAGTCCAGGTCTCGTGGCCGTAGAGGACCACCGGTCTAATCAGCGTCTTGTAGATAGTCATCTTCGTGCGTTGGTGACCGAAGCGTCCTCCGGAGTCCAAAGTAGGCACGATTTCCTGCCATAACGCGTCTTTGAATTTCTCTGTTACTATCATTTTCGGCGGTCACCAGTGAGCCACCTAGCTTCAGCCTTCAGTCTGATGTACGTTTTCCCCATCATCTCAAAGTTCCGTGCCATGATGTCGATGTCATCGGCGAAGCCAAGAAGCTGGATGGACTTCCTGAAGATCGTGCCACTCGTGTCTATCCCAGCTCTTCCGATCAAACCTTCTAACGCGATGTTGAATAGCAGACACGAAAGTTCATCATCACCATTGGGTCAAATAGGGGAAATCCATCCAGCTGAGATGTCCCGACGGCCGAAAGAAATTCCTTCTATACCAAGTGGTAGATTTTGGCTTATTTTAAGATGGTTACTAGTGCTACCGAGGCAGGGGTATCATTCCCCAGCAGATCCCTGATGCTGGAAGTTAGGCAGAGCTACTCCCGAAGATTTTGGAACTCCGGGCAGTTGCACAGGATGTGTTCGACGGTGTAGGGTACCCCGCAGATGATGCAGCTTCTGTGGAACGGCAGGCCACCACAGTTATAGTAGAGTTTGGTGTGCCCGGTCCGAAGCCGCGAAATCACGCTTGATCTCTCAGTTTGTCCAGTTCACTCCACGCTTTGACCCTTTGACTTTGCGGATGAAGGTAGCTCTGTTGCGGAACCACTCGGCCTCCCATGCCGCTCGAATGGTCCGCATGATCCACCATCTGACGTCCTGTAGGGGTACCTTGTCGGTGAGTCTACGGCAAGGTGATCAGCAGACTCCTTACCTGGCACTCCGCATTGTTCGGGAATCCATGTGTACACGGTGTTCGGTGGGGCGTACTTGATAATCGCCTGCATCCATGGGTGTTTTGGTGCTTCCAAGGTGATCGCTTGAACGACGCTGTGTGAGTCGGTTAATATAAGTATCGGTTTGTTGGCTGGCACCGTAGCGACACGGAAGATCGCTGCAGCCTCGTCCGGGAAAACCGAGCACTGTGGAAGAAGACTGCTGCTTTCACCAATACCGTCTCCGAAAATCCCAATACCTACTCCGTTTATCGATCAGGAGCCGTCGGTGTACCGGTGTACGTGGTCGGCATAGTTGGACCCAAGTAACTCGACGACCGATCTGCTCAAAATCACGGATGCATCCCCTGCTTTGAAGCGGTTCTTGATCCGATTGTCCAATTGGATTCGTGAAGAGTGCCAACTTTTCTCTGCATGCCAATGGACTTTGGTCACTGGGGGGAGGTCGATTTCGGTGGCCTTGCGGAGGATTCTGTTCCCCTCGTCGAGGAGAAAGATTCTATTGTTTACGGAGGTCTTGGCGGAAAAGGCGGTGGCTTTTGTGGCAATATTTGCGTTTAAGTAGAACCGGAAAGGAAGAAGACCCGCTTCGATGCATGCGGCGTCTGCTGGAATGGATGGCAGGAGACCAGATATGGTGTGGATGTAGCTGTTGTAGACCGGTGCTAGGGTTCTAACCAGCTTCTCGGAAGCGATACAAGTAATTTCCGTCCCGTAAAGCAACCTACTGTTGATGATGGCTCGCGCCACCCGGAACCGAACATTGCGGTTGTTGGATCGGTGAGGCCGAGAGATCGTTTTAACGAGGTTGAGTCTACTGCGGCAGTCCTTTTTGACCTGTTGGAAATGCTGGTCAAAGGAGAGCGTTCGGTCGATCAGTACGCCGAGGACGCGAACTGTTTTCCTGTTTGGAATGGCTTGGTCGAGGATCGTAATTGGGGTGCTATTTACTCGGTGATGAGACGGACATACGTGGCATCGGATGCTCTTCCTGGCGGACAGCTGGAAGTCGGTCCATTTGACGACGGCAGAGACTGCCGCTTGCGCTTGCCGTAGGGTTCGGATCTGTGTGGGACCGGTGGCCACAATCAGCACATCGTCAGCGTAAACAAATATGTAAATACGCCCACGGCTATCTGCCCCAAACCCGTTCATTGCCACCACAAACAACGTGACTGCGATAACGGAGCCTTGAGGGACTCCGGTCTCCTCGCTGAAACTTTTCAACCGCGTGTTTCCCCCACCAATACATGGAATGACCGGTCGGTCAAGAAGTTTCGTATGAAATACATCATATGCCCCTTCAAGCCCCAGTTTGTAAGTTTTTCCAGACCGGCTGGTGTCCACGTCCGGTTGAAAGCCTTGGAGATGTCCAAAAAGATGATTTCAAAATGGTGTTCCTGGTGATATTTTGATCTTTGAAATCGACTCAGATATTCAAAAGTTATATTTTTTTCATAAAAGGCATTTTATAGGAAAATCAATTTTTTTTAAAATTAAGTTGACTAAACTTGCCTGAAGTTTTATGAAGAATACTTTAATTTTAGGAATTTCTTGTGCATTCCAAATCCCAAAAGCTGAATCCAATCCAATACTTTAAATCCCTCTTGTCTCATACATTGTTCCAAACATTCGTGTAAACATCTGTATGTAATGTATTGCGCACATGGCGCCATGCCAATTTAGGAAAAATATCACATTAATCAGCAGAATTGCCTGCAAGAGCTCGTTGACACGTACGATATTTTCTGCAAGTTTTCGTTCAAAACTACAACCAAAAGCGTTAAAATCTTAAGTGAAAAATCAGCAACACCTGTTCACCTTTTCCCTGACGAGCTGCTCCGCCACGCCGGTCAGTACGGACAGTTGAATGTCCAAATATTTACGTGATTGCCGAGCTTCCACATTTCACCGGGCACCGTTGCGTAAACAAGTTTAAAATGACTACAAATCAACCAAAACGCAAATCCTGATCGTCATTCATGCCGCAGCAACCGAAGCCAAATTGAGTTGTCATGAAGCGTAATTAGTTGCGGGTAAACGCCTACCGAATTTTGATTCTCTTGATGTTCAAGGTACTTTGATTCGACGAGGTGAAAGGTATGTAATCAGGACGTAATTTCAAGCCATGCATGCTGCGTGGGAAATTCAATTTCTCCCGTATGTCTTATGTCATAATTGACACCCCCTTGGAATGAGATATCAATTTTTCATACATATTGAGCCTCCATTGTCCGGTCGCTCGGTTTGCACGTGGAAATTTTCTCCTAATAAAACCTCGTTACAGCTCAGTTGGCTCCGAGTACTTAGGGTTATTTGCTTCTCACGACTCACCTCGCTAACCTCCGCTTCCTCTCTTCGTTGGATTGGATCGTCTCACCGTCAAAGTCAAGTTAACCAGTAGCCAAGTATTACTTTTTACCTGAAATCTATCCGCCTTGCCGGGCTTTGCAAAAGAGAATCAACAACAACAACAACTCCGGTATAAGTCGATAATTGATGCGCTAATGAAGTAAATAAATATTGTTGAGGCGGATTTTCCGCGCGCCATGATGAAGGCACGATGATGGGCGGAGGAAGAACCAGAAGTTGCTACTTCTTCGGCTCTCGGAAGCACCGACGACGACGACGCGGGAATGGGTGTCGAGTTTGATCAGCTGTGGGATCTGTGGTCATTTTTTGTTCTCTTTTCCGTGGCTGTTAATGTCGAAAGCATTGGCGTAGCTAGCATATGTTACTGGAGGGGTCTAGAAGGGGCGTTGCATTTTGTTTGGTTCTGTTGGATAAAATCTTGCGAAAATCTATGAACTTCAGGGACGTTTTGCGAGCTTCAGGGAAGTTCAATGGCATCCTGGTAAATTCTACAATCTTGAAGAAGGTTATGTGAAATCTAGCTGATTTAAATAAATTTCAATGTAACTCTGCAAACTCCATGAAAGTTCTACAAAAATCAGAAAAAAATCTTGAAACATCAGGCAAGTTCTGGAAACTTTAAGTCCGTTCTGCGAAAATTTAATAACATTATGAAAATACTGTAAATTTTAAGATATGTGTATCTACTTACATCAGGACATTTTTTTTTTACAATTCAGAGACGTTCTGGGAAAGAAGGTCTAAGAACACCGGGAACGTTTGAAAAACCTCATCGAATCTTTTCGAAATCCACCAATAATCAATTAACAGGGATTGGAATTTGCATGCTGTTTCTATGAGCTGTCTCGTCGGATAGTCGGTGGAACAACTCCTACTCCATTTCATAAAAAGTAAGAGGTCGTATCCAAGACACAACCGTAGATTTGACGTAGGATTGCGCTTTTGGTATCAATTTTCGGCGACTGTGTTAGGGAAACCACATTTTCCTATCACGGAAACGCCTCATTTTCTGATGACAAAACTACGCATTTTGGGCGCAAAACGGATGGAATTTTTGGATTATTCAATACATAGTAAAAAAGTAAAAATGTATTGGATGAATTTCTTGCTAAAAATTTTCAATTCGAGATTTTTTTGCTTTTTTATAGCGTCCTGGAGAAAACCTTACCTTAGTAATGCTGATCTATTAGGGTGTTCAACGCGGATGAGGCTGACGCACTTGGCATCAGAGCTGGTAAATATCACGATCGTCATATGACAATGAGAAAACAAGTCTTCTCACTATCATGAGACGAAACTACCTATCATTAGCTTTCTTGTCATTTTCCTATGATTAAGCACTCATGAAAATTATTCTTATGCGGTTTTGACATCAATATTTCTAACTGATTTAGATGAATTTAAGCAAGTAACCACATGTAAAGAGTGATACGGTCAAAATTTGGTCAATATCAACTTGACGTATTTCTTTCAATTTTGCATTTAAAAAACCTGAACACCCCTCATTTTGAAGGTGTGTGTGTGTAGAATGTTGCTTCTATTTTGATTTTGGAATTCACTCTTCAGTTGTCAAAATGCCGTCCAAGCAAGAAGAGCAGCGTATCAAAATTTTGCTCGCGCATCGCGAAAATCCGAGCTACTCGCACGCAAAGTTGGCAAAATCGCTAAAAGTTGCCAAATCAACCGTTACAAATGTAATTAAAGTGTTTGGGGAACGTTTGTCGACAGCCAGGAAGTCTGGATCGGGAGGAAATCGAAAACCGGAAGCCGCTGAGACGACAAAGAGAGTTGCCGGTAGTTTCAAGCGAAACCCTAACCTTTCTCTCCGAGATGCCGCAAATAAGCTGGGTGTATCGTCTACAACCGTGCATCGAGCCAAAAAACGAGCCGGACTATCGACTTACAACAAGGTAGTGACTCCAAATCGCGATGATAAACAAAATACGACGGCCAAAGCGCGATCCCGGAGGCTGTACACGACGATGCTGACGAAGTTTGACTGCGTGGTAATGGACGACGAAACCTACGTCAAAACCGACTACAAGCAGCTTCCGGGACAGGAGTTTTATACGGCAAAAGGAAGGGGAAAGGTAGCAGATGTTTTCAAGCACATGAAACTGTCAAAGTTCGCAAAGAAATATCTGGTTTGGCAAGCCATCTGTACCTGTGGCTTGAAAAGCAGCATTTTCATAGCTTCCGCGACTGTCAACCAAGAAATTTACGTGAAAGAGTGTTTGAATAAACGTCTGCTGCCTTTCCTGAAGAAACACGGTTGTTCCGTACTGTTTTGGCCGGATTTGGCATCTTGCCATTACGGTAAAAAGGCCATGGAGTGGTACGCCGCCAACAACGTGCAGGTGGTTTCCAAGGACAAGAACCCTCCCAACACGCCAGAGCTCCGCCCAATTGAGAAATACTGGGCTATTGTCAAGCGGAACCTAAAGAAGACCAAAAAACTGCTAAGGGCGAGCAGCAGTTCAAGGCAAACTGGCTTTCTGCGGCGAAGAAGGTGGACAAGGTGGCTGTACAAAATCTGATGGCAGGGGTCAAGCGTAAGGCCCGGCAATTCGGATTTGGAAAAGCGGAAGCCTAACTGAATATTTTTCCTGAATTTTATACTAATTGAACTTGAAAAAGAAATTTAATTTGATTTTTTAAATAAACGATTTCACCGATTTACACGCGTTTTCCCTTGACCAAATTTTGACCGTATCAACCTTTAATTGGTAGAGTGAATATATTATTAAGATTTCCTAGATACAAGTAACTTCAATAGCAATAAATGAGCTAGTAATTAAGATGATCGCAGCACTGTCACGTTCCGTCATGACAAAATATTCCATGAGATTTTGAAGAAAATCTCTATCATCGTTTTCTCATTCGATGATAGTGACAAAAGTATCTATGTAAATATCGCGTGAGATCTTTCATCGAAAATGACATTTGCCAGCCCTGCTTGGCATAGATGGTCCAAAGCGGCTCTCGAAGAGCAACTGAATCCGATCAGTAGAGGTACGGCTTCTTCCTCCTTCTTCGATGAATCGAGGGCTCTTGAGGGAAGCCTTTCGTTGTAAAAAAAAAAAAAATGTACAACGCCACGCACCGAAAGCATTGCTGCTGCTACTGCTGATGACGACTGGACACCACCACTCACCACACGCAATGATTGAATAAGCACCGTTCGGCGCGACCGCATGGAATTCGATTTTGAGATCTATGTTAGGGTAAGTGTTTTTTGCAGGCAATCGGTGATAATTTTGATCACCATTTCAACATCAACAGTTCGACATTTGTGTAATTTTCAATAGTGTCCTTTTGAAAATTGATAAAGTGTCAATTTTAGCAGATTTGTTAAAAAATTTCCAATCGATTGGCTTATTTAGAATTAAAATCCATTCGCTATTGACAGAATTAAAAGTGGTCAAAATCTAACCACATTTCGTAACGCGATCGATTTTGGTTTTTTGAAATTGCACCCTCAATATGTTGCCGAAAGACGAAATCCTAACTTCTGTAGTTTATTGGAAGAAACTTATGGTGGAAATCATTAAAAAATTCGATCAACGAACTTCCGCGATTAGACTGAATAAGGTACCGGAAAAGACGAACCGAATGAAATCGTAAATACTGAGGAAGACAAAAAATAAGGCCAAAATTCATTTTGAGAATGTTGTGAAAATCGTCCGTGGACAATTAAAGGGAACTTTCGCAAGATGTCGGAATAATTTTCTGGGTGAAGTTTGGAAATCCTTGTGGAAAAATTTCCAGGCCAAGTCAGAAAGGCTTCTGAAGAAATTTTGAAAACAGTTCCAGACGAAATCACAATCGAGATGGAATTTCTCCCAGAACTACCTAAAACATCTACTCTGAACTCATACAATTGACTTAGAATTCTAAGCAAAACTCTTTAAGAGTTCTTCCTTGGAATTTTTCGCTGGAATACCTTTTTGATGACCCTTTAATTCATTCTAAAATCTCATCAAAATTCTCTTCATAATTCTTCAAAGGGACTGTATCCTGAAAATCTACTCCAGTACAAGGGTCATTTTGTTTTAATTTATTTGGTCCTTTGGCATAATGGTCAATCGACATAAAGTTGTTTAGCATAATGATCGTATGACATAACGGTCGTTTGGCAAAATGGATACAACTTTGAATAAACAAAACGGTGGAGATATTTCCTTCTTTTAAACTGGAGCAGTTCTATCGAGTTTTACCCTTCAGAAGATCCCGAAAAAAATGTGCTCAACTATTTGGCTCAGTTCTGGTACTATCTTCGGTCTCAAGCTAATCGATGCACCCCTTGAGATATAGGAAAATCCACGAACCCCTCATTTTATCTGTCAAACTTTCATAGCGAATCAAAACAAACATAGTGTAGTACTAGAATTTCAACTAGAATGGGGTACGTCAATCCATTTGCTTGGGACCAATATGCTAGTCAAGTAGTGCGCCAATTTAAAATCGTTAGTTTCCACGGGCTGGTATTACTGTTTTTAATTTTTTCATGTCAATATTATGTTAACCTATTATGCCAAACGACCATTATGCCAAACGAACATTAGGCCAAACGACCATTATGCCAAACTACCATTATGCCAAAAGACCAATTTGCCAAACGACCATTATGCCAAACGACCATTATGCCAAAAGACCAATTTGCCAAACGACCATTATGCTAACGACAATTATGCCAAACGAACATTATTTCAAACGACCACTATGCCAAACGACCACTATGCCAAACGACCACTATGCCAAACGACCAATATGCCAAATGACCATTATGCCAAACGACTTTAGGCCAAATGACATTATGCCAAACGACTTTAGGCCAAACAACTTCATGCCAAACGTGTCGCAATGCAGTCCAAAGGTCTTGACATTTTTTAAAGGTCCTGAATCCTACTTTTCCGAAGAGTGGACGATGTATATTTTTTTCGATTTGTCATCAAAATTTACGGTCTTTTTGCGGTTTTTTCCCGGTTATTTAAAAATTCTCGCCTTTTTCCCGATTTCCTGGTTCACTCACTACACAGCAAAAAAATAATTTTGATATCACGTCAAAGTGGATGCACTACAATCATGTCGAAAATATGGTGTAATATTACTTGCTAAAAAGGACAAAATTATCATTAATACAATGCATGAACTGACATTACGCTGCTTTTACTGCATTTTTTTATTTATGTGTTCATAAAAATTACATGAAATTTTCGACATGATTGTAGTGCATCCACTTTGATGTGATATCAAAATTATTTTTTTGCTGTGTAATCACCTTGCTACTGGGAATTTTCCTAAAATTAAACGATGTTACCTAATCTTCCTGTATGAACTGTAACTAAGAGTATCGTGTCAGTCCAGGTTGATCTAGTATATCTAGGTTGTTATAAACACTTGGCCAATGTATAGAGCCTGAAGACGTCGTACAGTGGAACCCCGCTATTCTGAAACGTTGCGCAAACTAAAAATGTATCAAACGTCATTTAGCACATGGAATAGAGTGATGCAAAATGGAACGATGCGAAACGGAACGCAGAATCAAAACAAAACTTAGGGCTACTGCCCCGTAACGTGGGTAGATCACCTTTTCGTGGTACGTTACGGGATGTAAGATCTACCACCGATTCCTAGTCCTGACTACTTCAAACTAGTGGAACAGGATTTTTCAGTAATCCAAGGAACACATCTTAGTCCTTGTTACTTTATATGCCTTGTTGATAGTAACAAGACTCGGCTTTGTCCACCGAGGATGATCTTGAAACAAGGAAAAACTGAGTTAGTTAGTCTTCATCTATGAGATTCCTAATCTTCTCTTCGTTGTTCCCTAGTTTGAAGTGGTTAAGACTAGGGTTCTGATGCATGGTCATTATCGGTGTCATGCCTTAATTTTGTTGCTAAGGAATTCAATTTTGACTGACAACGGGCGCGTTTTTGGAGGGTGTTTCTGATCCTTGCGATAAATGCAAGAATGACAACTGTAAAAAATCGAATACTTCATCATTTTTCAAAAGTGATGGAGTAATACGACTTGCACTAAACTAAGGACACGGGATATACTACAATAGATCAATTTACTGGTCGCAGTAGTGTTAGGTCCCGAAGAGAGGAAAAAAAAGGGTTACTAGATGTTCAAAATAAAAATAAATTTCGCTAATATGCACGAAGTGCCGTTCAAAATAACGGAGATCTACGGTATTAGACTATATGGATTAAATTTTGCGAACATTTCAACATTCAACAAGAAACATCCAAAATTCTGGGAGACTGCCCCCCATGGCACTCCTATCAGCTACGCCAATGGTTGAAAGACGAGAATGGTTCAGTCGAGGAGAGGTGGGAAAAAGTGCAGAGCAAATAAATGAGTAACGATCCGAAAGGAGGCAAATGAACTCGTAAGTTAGATTTTATGAAGTGGTTTAGAGTTCTGGCGTGGAATATCCCGGGAGTTTGACGTGCACCGAGTCTCTCTCTCTCTCTGATTAGAGAAGTCGAGGGTGATTTGTTGATTGGAAATGAGTGGTTGATTAGGCCTGGTAGAGGATGAAATTTCGGATGGTCGGGAATGGTTTGCAAACGTCTAATCTGGTTAAAGTTCATAACAAAATGTGTTAAATTGGATCACAGAGGATTGCATTCGACTCAATTTGAGTTCAGTGCCGTGACTCACGTTGACCTACCCCGACACCGGATTAACTTGCAGAGCATCAAAGCCCACACCTTCATGCTGAAAATCGCTCACCGGCTTACGCACGTATCGAGTCGTAAAGCTGTCAAATCCTCGTTCCACGTGATTGCATTCGGTCGGATCCGGCGGACCCACACGAGATTATGACAATCGACGACGTCTCCGTCGCAGTGCGCTAGACGGGATTTTAGGTTCAATAGCATTCAAACTCGAACACACAACGCGCGACAACTTAATCCAATTGTCCGAAGCTGAAGCTGCCATTCCCAGCTAATTCCCTCCTACTTGTCTGAAGAATCCATGTGCATTTCCATTGATCAATCGAACTGATTTTGATCCGTGCGTCTAGGTACATGCGATTCCGTTCCACCACTTGAAGATCTGGGTCAACTGATTGACCACTTCTTCAAGATCGGATTTGTGCGAAAAATTATGACCGCACTGAAACTCCTCTTTGTTTCAGGCAACTTAACGCAAACAATCACATTCATTAATCAAACTTTGCACTCTAAAGCTTCCCAGTCCACAGCGTCGGAACGCTCTCCGGATGTCTAGCAACTCCTTCAATTAATTAAGCAATTTCGCAGCGAACCGAAAATAGCTCTTTCCACTTTACAATGCCCCTATAGGATGATGAGACGAGAGTTCAGGCTGAGATCGATGAATGGGATGGAACGCGAGCGAGAAGAAGTGCTTAATAAAGATGAAATTTGAAGACCAGTGAGCAATTTGCCGAACGAAAGTGGGTGCACGAAATTATCCAATCACGCCCCTCGTTAGCGCGCGCGCCCCCTGGCGGTCGGTGGTGTGACGAAATACTGGTGATTGCTCTTGTTGCGAATAGTTCGTGTTACGCAATTCGACAGTCCGTGGCGGCGGTGGATATGATTTATGATTTCACGCTAAGGGCCAAAAGGGCAATGTTCTCAACGGTGTTTCTCACTTTGGATTGGATCTCTGCATGAGGAGGCGATCGAAATGCGTGTCTCAGTGCAATCCTGTCCGATTTGTTTGGCATTTTCGGGGTGGAATCTAACGTGTCCGCAGGGGATTGAACCTTTCGCCCTTCTATGTACACCAAGTTCAATGGAAGTAGCGGCGGTGACTCCGTTTTACATAATGGTCACAATATTCAAATTTGACCGGGTCGATTTGTTGTCGTCGGAGGCGGCGGCGGTGACGGCGTCGTCATGATTTGACCCAATTTTGCCAGTCGTAAATTATGTACCACTCTTGGAGAATGAAAGCTTTGCTGGGTGGAATGTTTGTGCGTATTCGTGCGCGGAAAAGTTGAAGATTAGGAAAATTTACTACGCCGATTGGAAAAAAGGTTGATTTTTTTCTGAGAGTTATGCTTTAGGTGAAGTTGAATTATGAATCTCTTGGAATATTATTTAATTAACTTACAAACTGCAAATATGAAAATGTGTTGTTGATGCACTTAAAAACAGCGTATAACAATGTTCATACCTGAAAAAGAAGAGAATAAATAAGATTAGTAGATGAAAATGTTTAGTCAGCTGAGAGAACGGCTATTAATTAACAAAACATTTATGATCCATTTCTGTACAAATCTATCAAACGTGCTGCTCAAGACATTAATATTCCCTGATATTCCTTGATTTTCCAGTAATTTTCAAAAAAAATCCAGATACAGTGCCTACGCGGTTTAGGCAACACAACCCCATCTGCTATAACTTTCCTTAGAATATATTAGTGCTTTATGGACATTTTTGAAGAAATACCACACGGACCTCTAACGCATGAAGAGTACATTTTATAGACTGCAAAAAAACAGAAATCTCGTGTTGCCAAAAACGGGAAGGATTCGCATTCTACCCTAGGGGCATAAATTCATCCATATCTCCTTCATCTTCATGGTGACCAGCAAATCTCCATTAGCAATTGTCCCGTTTTTCTCCCGGAATTTTGGAAATTAACGTGGTTTAGGTATTTTAATTAAGCGCAAAACTGAATGCGATTAAGCCGAAGGTTAAATGGGTAATTTCTAAGACAGCAGCACCTTTGCTGGATCCTGAATTTGGATCTGCGACAGGTTCAAAGTCTTCACAATTTGTGTACGAAAATTTCGCTCAAAACTTTACAGGCTTTTATTTGATCGTTCTGAAGCCTTTCTTTTAGATAAATTTCCTTTCACAGAGATCTTTCCAGAATTCTTCTAAAATAAATTCGAAATTCTCTCTGGAAATCCCTTGATTTTTTTTTATAAAAGTACAGAAATTCTCTGATGAATACTCAAAAAAAATCTTAAAATTCATCCTTTCTTCGAATTTTAAACTCATTTAAGATTTCACTTGAGCTTCACTTTTTTCCAAATTTCCATGAAGTTCTCCGTAGAATTCACCTCAGACTAACAATTGAAAAGGGCCTATTAGTTGTTGTGAGCAAAACTTGTAATCCCCCATCTGGCAAAACTTGTAATCCACCATCTGGCAGGGGAAATTCTCCTGCCGAGAATTGTCTTCAAATTTTGCTCAGAATTATCTTGGAGTTCTCCTCTAAATACGCCTGAAAATTGCATGAAATTCTCATTAACACTCTTTAGAAATTCCTTTCGAAATGCACTTGGAATTATACTCGGACTATCCTTATAGATCTTCGCCTTATTATTATGGAACTGTACCCTCAAAATTCACGTTCCTTGGGATTTTTCAAGAATCCTGGAATCCTCTTCACTCTTGGGAGATCTAGTAAAAACTCTCCTATAAGTTTACTAAAGCTTCCTAGAAAATATTCTTTGAAATACCTTGGTGGTATCTCTAGAATTCATTCTAAAATCAAATTTGTTTTGGAAAAAATTCTAAAATTTTCTCAATAGATCTTCAAAGTGACTTCCTGTTATCCTGAAAATCTAGACCAGTCTTGATTGAGTCTTGATCAGGGTCTTGAAATCGTATTGTTTTCGAAGAGATGACGAGGTATATTTTTCCAGATTTGTCAAGTAAATTCATGGGATTTTCCCAGTGACTTCAAATTCCAGCTTTTCCCGGTTCACTGGTCACTCTGCATTTCACATATGAAACAGTTGTTTTTAATTCCATTATATTTGTTTTGCCTTGAGCACATTGTGAGACCCAGCTCCGTAAGAAAATTATTCCGGGTAATATGCTTAGCTAAAAGCTAATTCGCGGGTGGATTCCTCCGGGGGAAAATAGTAAACACAACGCTTGCATCTCCAAAATTCTGTAAGGTAATTCCATATAAATTGTAATAGCATCAACATTACCATACTAAAATTTTACTGTGAAGCTAATTTTACGAGCTAACCAGGTTTACAATGAAGACCTAGAATACTTAATACAGCCACTCTAAGCTGTCAAAGCAATGCTTGTCTACGTATCTTTGATTCATAAAAGTGCTACTCCAATCAATCAAAAAAAAAACTCCCAAGCAAGATCATTATCCTAAATTCGCATTTAGTTAGTTCTCTGAACTAATCAAGCTGTTAAGAACACAATAAGCAACAAGAACTAGAAGTATTCAGAAAAAAAATCATTATCTTCTCTCAAAGCTGGGTTTGGGCAAGGCAAATCAATTGATCAACTCAGTTGAATTCAACTAACGTGAACGTGTAAACTATGCCAGTTCTTCTTCTTCGCATTTCAAGCTTATTGCATATCGCATATTAGCTTATTGCGTGCTCTCAACTTAGTGTTCTTGATGCACTTCCACAGTTATTAATTGAGAGGTTTCGATGCCTGTACCATTTTTGCATTGATATGATTGTGTGGCAAGTCCAATCATACTTCTATGCCCAGGGATGTCGAGAAATTTTCCAACCCGAAAAATTTCTAGACCGGACCGGGAATTGAACCCAGCCGCCTCCAGCATTGTCTTGCTTTGTAGCTGCGCCTTTACCGACTGAGCTAAGGGAAGCCTATGCCAGTTAACTGACTTGAATTGAAAAAAGTTGAACCAGGCTCAACTTTTCAACCCAATTGAATTCAACTGAGTTGATCAATGACTTGCCTTGTCTAAGTCCAGCTTAACTTTTAACCATTCTTCCATTTTCTCAAAAGTAATCCAATGCGCTCCAGGGGTTGATTTTTGTTGAACACAGCTGGATCGAGCAGACGCAGAATCTACTTGAAGGTTAAATTTTGACAGACGCAATCAGGAAAGACGCACATTCCCATAAGCAGCTTAATTTTCCAACAACTAACCACGTCTGAACGGAACGGAACTGTTATCGGTTCAACTCAGAAATGTGACAACACCGTGTGAATTTTTAATAGGCTCAAAATCATCAAAATACCCTTTTATTTAAGTAACTTTTACTCTAGCAAGTGTCACTCAACTGCAACATCAAGCATTGAACAACCGCAACTCGTATTAAAATTTGATATTGATAACCATCCTCAAACTACAACGAGTAATTAAGTTGTTTGAAACTAGCTAAGTCAGCCATACTTATTAATATGTTTCTGTTGTATACAAATATTTCCCTGACTTTGAATGAAATTCCCTGACAATCCCTGATTTTCCAGGTCCAAAGAGGAATTCCCTGATATTCCCTGATTTTCCAGGTTGTTCCAAGTAGTCGAAACCCTGTTGATGCAAGAATCAAGCAGTCCCTATCGAGGAATTACAAAGGTTCTGTCGCTCAAAGCGTCCATTAACTCACGCAGGAGCCAAGCTGTTCCTCGCGAGGGACCGCAATGGACAAATTTTTCCCTTATGAGACATTGAACCTTTTTTATAAGACATCCCGATGGAATGAAATTGTCTCTCATGAGGACTCGTAATAGACCTTCCGCTCAATACATCTATCATATATCGCAGGAATCAAACGGGTCCGTAGGAAGGATCGTAATGGATCTGGAGGTATCCAGTAGTAGCGAAGACAACATATCAAGAAGACTGGCATCTTTGCCTGAATCCGAGTGACAGACACAGTAGCGCTGCGTTCGAGTGGAGGTGGAAGCAACGCATAGAAACATGACCAAATACACAAACCTTGCTTCTGATGATGGAACCTTTGCTATCCAATTCGTTCGAAGCATTTACCTTTGAGCGACAGATCACGCGGTTGCGCCTGTCTCATAACGTTTGTATGAGAAAATTGAAGAGTTGCCAGTCTTCTTGATATGTTGTCTTCGGTAGTAGTCAAGCTGGCTTGCATAATTGACTTTTCGACGTAAGATCTCACTAATATAACCTAGTTAGTGTAGCCGTGTAAAATCGATTTGGTTTTTTTATTTTCAACCACGAAATCAGCTGTCAAACTGTTGGTCTTGACAGTGGTTATTCTCAAACAGTAAAACACATGTATTAGTGAAACTGCTCACTCATACTAACGGTGGTAGAGAAGAACTTTTGTTCATCGACTGAAAAAAATATGACACAACAGTGGAGCCCTGTTTACTAAAAATGAACACATGAACAATCCACGCAAAATATTTAAAAAAGGCCGCGAAACTTGTTAAACCCTTTTCACGCTAACGATCAACACCATCGGGCAGGGGAAATTCTCGACTTCCCGATAGTGATCTTGGTTTGCATGGCGGTACTCCAGTTCGCATGACCAGGATTCAACAAGTTGTTTACAAAAGTTGCTAGGTCCTTTTCAAATAAAACGCGAGCATTATTATCACAGTTACAAATTTTGTTTATTTAAATCAAAAATATAAATTTTCATTCTCATATCAGATGAATTAGTCAAAGTAAATTTAAAACAAGAATATGTATGATTGAATTAAATTCAAAGGCATGTTTATTTTCACAACATAGAATTCAATCGTATTTGATTAGTTATTCAAAAATATCTTTTTTTGTTTCAACTGAAAATATTTTTGAATCAAAAACATTCGTATTGATTTTTAACGACACCGTTTTTGGGGAGTACCCGCAGTAATTTGTTGTGCTACACACTAAGAACTACAAACTTAAATATGAGTAAATTTTTCCAATAATCGGACAAAACGCACAAACTCTGTCTATCTGCGAGCACGTAACACTATAAATAGATTTTAGCTTTTGCTTACCTATCATTCTTATTAAAAAATAGGTAAACCGTCATCTGAATTCGGATGAACAATTCTTATCGTGTCCTGCCTTCTTCCTTCTTGTTTACATTTGGCAGATTTTAGCTTCAGCTGCTGTGGTGCAGTGGTGACATTGATGTCCATCAAGATCCGGAAACCCATGAAGGTCCAAAAGTAGCAGTATCGACTTGCTCGACTACCATCGAGGCGGATTCCGAGGTGGATTACTTCAACCGATCCGTATCATTTGTGTTTATTTGTGCGCCAATTGATCGGATTCGCCCCGATACGAAGAAACCGATCATGTGTGATCATTCCAGCTAGCGATTCAATCGGGTCGGTTGAAGGAATTCAACTTATTTGCTTTATTGTGCAAACTAAAATAATTTCTAAACAAAATTTCAAGGGACAGTCCTATGGGATTGTACGCAATGGTGACGTAGGACTACGTGGTCTTATTATAAGACTCTTATATAATAAATCTGATTTGTTAAATGCAGCAAGAGCTTGTGTTTTGTGTAGGAATAGGAATTTGAGCGGGGTTCTCTCTGTTTATACTCTTTTGTATGACGCGCTTGACATAGATGGCCCATAGCAACTCACCAAGAGCTACTGATTCCGATCAAAAGCGGTGCGGCTTCTTCCTCCTTCTATTGATGCTCATGTGGGCTGCAGCTCGCTACTTGCATGCAACCTTTCGTTGTGTACTTGAGAACAATGTTCAACGCCACGCGCCAAAGGGCTGCTGCTGCTGCTGATGCCGAGGTCCGGACACTACCACACACGGTGATTGGAACTGAATTCGATCAGCGATTGTGGGCAGCCTTGATAGCTAGCTCTTGCGGGAAACCTTTCGTTGTGTACTGGAGAACACCACCAATCACCACGTGGTAATAGAATAAACACCGTTTGGTGAGACCAGATGTAATTTATCTTTGAAACCTGTGTTAGGGAAATCGTTTTTTGCAGGCAATCAGTGATAACTTTAACTATCATAGCAACAGTTGCACAATCGTGCTATTTTCAATACTGAAATTCTAAAAACTGATATTGATTTTAATTCAATAGATGCGTAGAAATATTTCTGATCCATTGGTGATTAAATTATTGAAATTGGTCCAGGGACAGCTGAGCTATTAACGTTCAAAATATTTCATTATTTTGTAACATGTTCCGTTTTCGGTTTTCACAAAGTGTGGTCCATTACGAGTCCTCATGAGAGACAGTTTGATTCCATCGAGATGTCTTGCAAGACTCAGACTAGAACTGTTCTCAAAAGTAGTCAACGTAATGTAAACAGGGCGTCAGTATCTACCAGCTTGAGATTTCAGGAGCAACAGAAATTCGTGCTATTTGGTTGAGCTAGTTTGTGCTAGTTGGCAGTGCTGAACCAGCATAATGTAGACACCCCATAAGGGATTCTAATGGATCTACCACTCAATGTATCCATCCACTCACGCATGAGACAAGTTGACCCTCACTAGGGATTGTATTGGCGTTTTAGAAAATTTGGAACGATCGTCAATCGGTCCCGCACATTTACTACTTTCACCAGATTTCGTTCCAGTTTGGACAAAAATCGATATCTCGAAAACTATGCACTCTAGAGGTTTGAAATCTTCGGGAGAGTTTGTCTAACAGAAAAGATCTTCCTTTTGGTAATGACTTGGGTGGTTCTCTTTTTTCAAAATTTAAATATATAGCTTTATATTTTTATCGAGGGGTAAGTCACTCATCACATACATACACATACATTTATTTGTAAAACATCACATAAGACATAATCAACAATAGTACGCCACAATACTCGGTTTGCGGCTGCCGCTCTTCATCCTCGGTCATGCTCATCGTGTCCGCCCATCTGCGCTTCACGCTTTCTTGTGCCAACCGGATCAGTAGCGAACACCAACTTTGCAGGGTTGTTGTCCGGCATTCTTGCAACATGCCCTGCCCACCGCATCCTTCTGGCTTTGGCCACCTTCTGGATGCTGGGTTCGCCGTAGAGTGCTGTGAGCTCGTGGTTCATTCTTCGCCGCCACTCACCGTTCTCCTGCACACCGCCAAAGATCGGCCTTAGCACACGTCGCTCGAAAACTCCGAGTGCTTGCAGGTCCTCCTCGAGCATAGTCCATGCTGTCCATCGTTGCTTTGATCAGTCTGATCAGCTTCCCAGCAAAGCCGTTCTCGTCCATGATTTTCTATAGCTCTTTGCGTTCGATACTGTCGTATGCCGCTTTAAAGTCGATGAACAAATGATGCGTTGGGACCTGGTATTCACGGCATTTCTGGCATTTTTTGTCGATCGGCCGTCGATGAAGCCGGCTTCGGTCATTTTAGGGGATAGAGGCGGCATTCAAAATGGTGATCGCTCTGAAGTTCACCTTCAGTCTCCTTTCTTGTGAATGGGGCAGATTACCCCCTCCTTCCACTCCTCCGGTAGCTGTTCTGTTTCCCAGATCCTGACTATCATCCGGTGCAGGCAGGTGGCCAACTTTTCTGGGCCCATCTTGATGAGTTCGGCTGCGATACCATCCTTACCAGCTGCTTTGTTGTATTTGAACTGCTGAATGGCATGCTTAACTTCCCTCAGCGTAGGAGTTGGGCCAGTTCCGTCCTCTGCTGCACTGACGTAGTCGTTTCATCCATTGCGCTGGTATCCCGTGCCTACGTTCTCCTCGCCATTCAGGTGTCACTCAGCACATTGTGCCAAAATTAAATTCGGCACATCTTGGGCACATCCATCGACACACCTTGGACATACCTTCGGCACAATCACGTAGGCATTCGATTGTTGTAAATAAAATGGGAGCCCCGTAACGTGGGTAGATCACCTTTTCGTGGTACGTTACGGGATGTAAGATCTACCACCGATTCCTAGTCCTGACTACTTCAAACTAGGGGAACAGGATTTTTTAGTAATCCAAGGAACACATCTTAGTCCTTGTTACTTTTTATGCCTTGTTTGATAGTGAAAAGACTCGGCTTTGTCTACCGAGGATGATCTTGAAACAAGGAAAAAAAAATTAGTTAGTTGTCTTCATCTATGTGATTCCTAATATTCTATTCGTTGTTCCCTAGTTTGAAGTGGTTAAGACTAGGGTTCTGATGCATGGTCATTATCGGTGTCATACCTTAATTTTGTGGCTAAGGAATCCAATTTTGACTGACAAAGGGTGGAGGGTGTTTCAACACTCCGAAGGGTATAAATAGCGGGACCTTTCAATTAGAGTCGGATCCTTGCGATAAATGCAAGCGTGGCAACTGTAAAAAAATCGAAAACTTCATCATTTCTCAATAGCGATGGAGTAATACGACATGCACTAAACTAAGGACACAGGATATACTACAATAGATCAATTTACTGGTCGCAGTAGTGTTAGGTCCCGAACAAAGGAAAAAATAAATAAAATGGGAGCACTGCTGGACAACTGTCATTGAAGTTGTTCACAACATCACTAACTGAGAAGCTCAGACCAACAGTTCAATTATAGATTTAAATACGAAATGTAAGTTCTAGAGTGGGCTCAAGAGAAAGAGGCAGTTTATTAGACCGATTAGTTAATTGAATACCTTAAATTCAAATAATGCTGCAACTCACACAAAACAAAATACAGAAGTCTATTCATCATTCTCGGTCTCCAACAATGTTAGCCACCGGTGCCAACTCTTTCCAGCCATTAATAGACCGTTGCTTTTCACATCATGAAAGGCTAGGTTTCCGGTCTGCCTTTGAGAGCTTTTTAAAAACCCTAAAACACAGCACTTTTATTATCCTATGAAGACAAAAAAAAAACAAAATTTCGCAAAACCGCAACTTCCCGCGTCATTCTCAATCCGATTTATCATTGCGATTTCAAACCAAAACATTCAAGGTGTCAGAAATACCGGGTGGCCGGGATGGATATTTTACAATCAATCGCAGCTTACTCTATGACCGGCACAATCGGCACACCTGCGGCACACTGACAAAAAAGATGACCCAAGAATTGTATTCGGAGTGACCTACCACTTTCTGGTACAAATTTATAGATAATTTAATTTCAAGCAGTTTGCTGTAAAAATCGACATTCCATCTCATCAACGTATCATGCTATGAATACTTTTCAAAATTTATTTAGGGTGGTTCTGAAAAAAACGCTTATTTTTTGCTCTAATTTATTTATTTCTCGAAGTCTTTCGAAGGTAGTTCTCAAAATAAATAAGTTAGAGAGGGAACTTTTTTTTAGATCCACCCTAACTAAATTATGAATAATCGCTACATAATGATATGGTTACACAAAATTCATCATAACGTTCGTAGAACAACACCTAGCAATTATCACCAACCTTCAAAAAGTTGCGTCCTCTCATGCTCTTAAAGTCCCTCGAAGAGAGCTCTCAAAATAAAATTTATGTAAAAAGATAGGGCAAAAAACTGTTTTCTCAGAGTCACCCTAACTTAATTTCAAACAAATGTTTCTTTCAGGGTTTCTTTGAATGATATGTTCATAAGATAGAGTTAGGATTGTTTCAGTAAAGTTGCATGAAATTAAATTATCTGTAACTTTGTAGAAGCAAGTATTCCTCTCAACTTGAACGTTAAAAGTTAAAAAAAAATCTATAATTTTGAAAAAAGAGAACCACTCTAGCCACAACCTTCGCCAAAAAAGAAACTCTCTCAAAGATGTCAAACCTAAAGAGTGCACGGTTTTCTAGGTATAGATTTTTTGCGTTTTCGATCATAGTGCATTGTCGTGCCTGGAGTAGGGTTGTCGTTTACCGAGCGTTTTTTGAAAACCAGTTTTTCAGTAATGAAAAATTCAATACCGCTAAAACCGGTAAAAAATTGGATATGGAATATTTTTACGTAAATGTAAAATGCTGCTCATAATCAGGATATATGCAATGTTTCAGCGAAAAGTTGTGTATCCGTAATGATTGACTCTTTCTCAAATATTAAAATATTACGGAACGTATGGAAAGGTTAATAAATGTAGAAGTCATCTAAAGTAGAAACATTCCATCATGTGTTAAAATTCGCTTGAAAAAGATAGTTGTATTGCCGATTCTGCTTAGTAGGGCCAAAATTAGATCTAGACCCTACATTACTGTACACGGCGAATAAGAACGACCAAAATTTGAGTTAACTCATAAATCACATAAAGTGCACGAACCCAACGATAAGTAAATTTGCCTCATTTGTCCAAGTTTGTCCAGGAAAAACTTCCCGAATATGAGAAAACTAAAGATTGGATTTTATCAGTATACTGATACTACTCCTAGACTGAGAAAATTTTCTACAATTATCCTCATTTTCCGGTATATTTTTTAAGGTTTCCACAGGATACCATTAGGCAAATTTACTCATCACTGAGTTCCTGCATTTTTGGCGATTATAAGTGAGCTAAACTCAAATTTGGGTCGTTCTCATTCGCCGTGTACATAAACTAAGATAGTTTCCCAAATATGAAAAAAGCAAAGTTTTTTTTAATCAGTTATGCTCGAAGATGTCTCATAGATCAAGCGATATTCTAGCAACACAGCGGCCGTAAAAACAAGATGGTATGCCGCACTGCATCACCCTACATCCATTATTTAATCATTTTGCTACACTTTCCCTCAGTCCAGTTCAAATTTGTTTCACACCAATCATCGCTTTTCTTGTGAGCAATTAAGTTGACAGCGAAAAGTTGGCTGAACCGTTTTGCCTTCATTGTTTTTGAAGCGTACGGCGAAAACGAACGCCATCGTACGACAAAATAAATACCGTGAATTGTCTGTCAAAATGCATATCTTTTGATTAGATTACAAACAGCTCTCAGCAATCCATCCTGCAAACGCAAAGCTGTCAGATTAGGATTCGCTTAGGGGCTGTCCATTAACTACGTAGACAGTTTAGGGGGGGGTTGGCAATTATCCACGGCTCAAACAAATTTAAAAAAAATTTATATGGACAATTGTCTACGTAGGGGGAGGGAGAGTCAAGAATTCCAAAAAAACTGTCTACGTTGTTAATGAAGAGCCCCTTATAGTCCATTCTATGTGCGCGAGTATTGATGGTCCGAAAGTGAGGATAGCAATGACAAACCAACATTTTTGGCTGGAGCGAAAATTAGGATAACAAACTCGCACTTGAATATGGGATTACGCAAGTGTGCGTGTTATAAACGCTAGAAAGCTCAATATGGATGGGAAACAATCGAGTTAAATACCCCGATTACGTGATATACAGCAGGCTTGGGAAGTGAACCGAGGACTACGTACGACAATTTTCGTCACGGATCACTGAAAATGTCAAGAATGAATTTCAAACAGCCGTATCTGCCTTTGTAAACAAATATTCAAACGTCAATTTGTCAAAACTGTAAGCTCTCCCACGCAAACTAACACCTCCATAACATAGACTAACACCTACTAACACTAAGACCAGTGGGTCCCGAAGAAACACACGCTCAATCTTTTGGCTCACTAAGGAAAATCCACGAACCCCTCATTAAACTCTGTCAAATTCATAAGACGAATCAAAACATACACAAACTTTGACAGATTCTAGTAGGAGAATGGGGTACGCTTATAAATGCACTTGGGACCAATTGGCTAATCAAGTCATTTAAAATGGTTAGTTTCGCATTGATTGTTGACCACAATGTTCGACTATTGGAAAATTATCTCTTGATTTTGTTCATGAAACCAATGTTTATTTGATTGAAAAATGGTCAGGAACTAACTTGGCGAAAAAATTAGAACTATTTACACGAACCATGCCTTAAAAACCGTGCTAAACCCCACTGGATCAGGAAAACCCCAGTTTACGAAACCACTTGGTTCATCAGGGTTTTTCAAAACACGGCTTAGGTATAATGTTCTAAACATCGGAATCATGAAAAAATCTAACAATTAAGCGAACCACAATCGAAACTGCCCGGTGCATCCTCGAATTATTATCCAAGTGTGATGTAGAGCATCTTGATACCAAACGAAAACATGATTTATGTATTCTGACACCAAGATACTCTATATCACGAGAAATAGACTGTAGTGTCGTGGTATAAGACGATTAACTGCAATAAATCACCAAGTTTGTTCCCCAACAGCCGTACCCCCTAATTTTCATCCCAAAATTTCACTTTCCACCGAAAAGCACAAGCTCCGTGAAGACCGCATTTTCGGCACCTCATGGCGCCATCTATCCACTTTTACTCCATAATAACACCCTTTCTTAATCTCCGACCCTTCTTCAGTCCTGGAACAGGGTCAAACTCGTGAAAGGCAAAGCGCGGCGGCCTGCTCACTGGCAGGGCTTCTTCTTCCCTTCGCGGATTGACAGGTCACAAAACAAGCACCTTTTCGCACAAAGAAGACCATCACTTTCACCTCGGGGTCGGGGTCCCTGTACCTGCCTACTTTGTTCTGAGCCCCAGTTTAAAGCAAGCGCGCTCCCAGCAAACAAACAGACCTGTCAAGTCATCATCACGGTGGCGCTGCTGTCAGTATAGATTTCTACCGAGGTCCACCTCTGGCACACCGGTGTGGCGCTTCAGATTTCATTCAACTTTGACCTGCTTATTTTCCTGCTTTTAGTTTCACTTTTCTTCAGGTTCTCTCCTTCCCCTTTCTTCATTCTCGTCAACAACCGGCAGGAACCTAAAAACATAGAAACCGCAGCAGAACGCTCCGCGCCCGGTAAGAGGCTATTTCTGATTTCTTGACCAAACCAGGCGGCTTGCTTGGATCGCATCGGCGGCAATTTGCTCCTTTTACGATGACGAAAACGACGACGACGCTGAGAAATCTAGTCTGCCATGAAACCCCCCAGTTGGTCCGTCCAAGTTTCTGTGTTTGCATGTCGTTTGGCTGTCTATAAGAACCCCCCTCTGCTAGCGCTAGGTTCCTTATGGGAAATGTCGTGAGCAGTGATTGAGTGGCCCCTTTCCCCCGTTCCATTTGAAAACTGTGCAAGGCGAGTAATTTTAGAAGATGACTAATAGAATTCATACTTTTTTCAGTTCCGCGCGTCCTCGACTGCTTCGATGATGGATTACCGGAAGTATTCCTCAATTTCCGTTCGGCGCACAACTTATATTGATCTTTTTTTGTAAATTTTCTCTGAATCACAGAACAATGAATCACAGTAGATATCACAAGTATTCTTCTACAACTTCACCAAGCAAATCAACTGCGCTATTATGCGCCCATCACGTCCCAGCACGACAACAAGAGACGCTGCTCCAAATAATCCAATTAACCTCCTTTGGGCACATCATACACACATTACACAAACACCGGTAGTTGGGCTTCCCCCTGGCTAGTAGAGAGCAACCACTATAGATTTTGAATATCCACTACAGCTAGGATCAGGTGAAGGCAGGAAGAAGGCGAAACGCGCGTATCAACATTGAAATAACCGTCGTCCCGAAGTCCACGCGTCCGAACCGTACAGTAGCCGAGCCACTTCTGACCAGTGGTCGTCGCAGGACATCAGTTTTTGTAATCCTATAGCTGCCCCTGACGACGATGACGACGACGAAGGCACCTCGAATAGGGAACGGAAATTCCTATCAACCACCGTGGCTCGTACGTGATCCACTTTGATTTGATCCTCGTCGTCGTAGCGGAGGATTGGACATTGTGAACTCACCGCTAAAGCAGTCTACGTAGCATAAAGCACTTGGATGCTTGGACTCCTTGTTCCACAACTCACTGTCGCAAGCTTTCGACCCAGGCTTGCAACGAGTCCACACCTAGTCCCCAATCCTGACAAATCTGTGTCACCGGAAATCTCCGTCGTCAGCACGCGACGCTACGCTACGACGTCCAACGGCTCTCCATGGTAACCTCGTTGACCATAACGTTCCCTTCGGGTTGCCGCCACTCATCGAAGTTACCACCGAAGTAGCCCGAAGTTTGACGCCGGCGCCGCTGACCGCTGGCCACTCACAGGCACTCACTCACCTGAATCTAACCGGTCATTCTGCGATGCATTCAGTAAGCACGCGACATGCATCGGAATTTCCCCGCACTACCCCCCGGTCACCGGTAGATTACCCCCTGTTGAGCTGTCAAAATTCACTCGTTCAACCCGAAACAAAACTCCTCACACAATCCCATTTAGTACCACCGCGTCGCAACATCATCACCATCGTCATCGCCCGCATGTTGAACCAGGCAGAAAATTTTCTTATTACTTTTAATAACTGCGAGTTAATAAATTGCCGTCGAAAGATGCGAATGGGATGAAACCATGGCGGTAACCCGAAATGAGGAAAAAATATGAACCGATAATAAAAACAAACACACGCACGAAAATCGCGCGCAGCGTACCGGACAATGGCCAACCATCGGCCACCCGCCTACTCGTTTCTACAACGAACGAAAACAAAAGAAACGAAAATGAAAACAGAAAAAAAAAGCAACTCGTCGGATGTTTGTTCGTTCGCTAGTTCGCCGGCTATAAAAGGTAATAAAAGTATAAACATTACGCTCGCATCCATTCTGCGCTCGCTCGGCCCAGCGACGACGGTAGTGGCCGAAAATAAGAAAAATAAACAAGGAAGATGGGCGGAACGACTCCGAAAGGGTAAATTAAACAAAAAATCTCCAAACGATTTATGACTATTACAATGTTCACACGCAACTCCACCCCCTCGTTCGTCGTTCGGCCGCTCAGGCTAAGGGCCATTAACGAAATCTAGGGGTTAGTTAATGTTTGCAACGGAGTCACTACCCCCCCCCCCTCTTTGACATGTTATCATCTGATGTTAAAATAGCTTGTTAAGAGATTGTCACACCCCTTGGGTCTTCGCGGTGACAAATGCTGTTTACTCGAAATTTACGCAATCTTGTTTTCATGCGAAGCTCAATTGCTGACAAAACGCGCGATGATTGTTTGCGGTTTTGAACTCCCAGCGACGAGTGCTGCCGGAGGGAGTGACAGCTTTTCACTCATTAGTATTTCATGGAACGGAGCGTGTCGTGCCCCTTTCCAAAATCGTTTCAACCATTTCAACAACTCACCACAAATGGTTCTGATTGTGGTATTAGATGGGGTGGAATTTGAGTCATCAAGATATGATACCCCCAAGGGATGACCTTCGGAATATTGGAGCGGAAAGCAGGTGTGTTGTTGGCGTGTTTACCTTCCTGGTTATTTCCTTACCCTTCGGAACGATAAAAGTAGGTTTGGGGTAATAAGCGTGAGACTTTGTGAAACGTTGTAAGTGGACTCATTTTGGGTCACTATATACTCGATTAATTTGTTATGTGTAAGTAGATCTAGTTACACATGTGTTGGAGTGCGTCAGAAAGCATTTTCGGGAATGTCTGGAATTCCCGTCCAAAATGTTTGAAATCTCCGTCGGGAACGTCTCGAATCAAAGTCGGACACGAAATAGCGCGAATCGAAGCCAACCCTCATCAGAAACGAAAAGTAGGAAAGGTTTTAAGTACTTTGGAAGTTCTGGAATTCACGAATTGGAAGTTTTGGAAATTTTAGAATAGTTTGGAACTTCTGGAATTCACGTCGAAAACGTTTGGAATCTTCATCGGGTGCGTCTGAAATCATCTTCGGGAGCATTTGGAACAAACGTCTGGGGCGTTTTGAATCTTTATCGGGACATCAGGATGGTTTTGAATCTCAATCTGGAGCTTCTTGTATTCCTGTAGAATGCTCCGCCTGGAACGTTTCAAATCCAATTCAAAAACATTTCGAATCTTCGTGTGGAATGTCTGAAATTACCGTCAAAAACGTTTGGATCGTCATCGGGGTGCTCAGCATACTCGAGTAAGTGAGAGAACCTCTTCGACCTTACCTACTAACAACCCAGACATTCTTCCCCTGGTCCGCCAGAATTTATAATTTTACCAGTATGTAAATTTCCATCCACTAACTGTCACTATGCCAATTTCCACGCACACAAAACGTTGCTGGGAGCTACTGTCTGTCATGTCGAGAACTCATGCTAGGAGTAGTAGTAGCAGCAGCAGCAGCAGAACAACAGGAACCACCCAACAACGATCAGAATCTAATCCCGCGCTGAAGCACATAAGCTACGCCTGGCTCAGCTGGGTGATTCTATTTCAGGGCCAATTGCTGGCTGGAGTGGATTTTAAACAAACTCCCACACTGGCAGAGTAGGTTAGGTACGACGACACACGCGTGGCAACGAGAAAATCCGATTTGGACAGTTCACTTTTAATGACTCCCGCTGTCCCGTGCTCCCCCCGGCTTACCAGTTGCAAGGCGATTGTTGTGAGTCTACGGAAGACAATAATCCCCACGTCTTGGCGCTATCCCCCCTCCCCGTCCCCAAAGATCGCTCCAAATTGGATTGACAGTTGTTGCTGTTCCCGTCCTGACCGTCGTCGTCGTCGTTGTATATCTAGATGTTAATGTTTTGTAAGGATTCGGTCAGCAAGCAGCAGTTTGTAGCCCTTCTTTACTGGATGGAGAGCCTAATGAGGGGCGGAAATAAGGTGGGGAGTGAGGACGGAAATTGCAAATAAAAAAGTGCAAGCGTTCGGTTCGATTGTGGTCGCCAAGTTGCTCTGGTCAATAACGAGCGATGTAATTCTGCGGGGGATTATAATTAGCACGGCTTGTTGTTTGGCTAGGTTGGCGAAGGAAAGCATATATTGGGGCTTAGTGCTAAGTAGGGATAATTGGTCTGAACTCAACCAAGGTGGATTGGGACGGAATTTAGCAGCTAAATGTTTCTTGATTTTTTAGGTTAACATACTACGGTCTTTGTTCAGAAGTTGTATTGGAGGTTGGTATAAATTTGTTTGGAAAGATACAGTTAACTTTCACAAAAGCACCATCGAGAGTTGCAGGAGAAAAGTGAACAAAGCAGCTTTGATTTCCATCGATTGAGAAAGATTATTGAGAATATCGAATTAGGTGGAGTTGACTGTACTTGACAACTACACCGGAAAAACTTGACGCATGAGATTGAGTATGAATCATCGCCCGCAGATGCTACTCCGTTATTACTCCAGATCAGCTGTAATAGCACAGAGAACCAATAGACGATGCTTACACCCAGTTGACAGTTTTTCCTGCACTTTTGACTGAAAAACACGCAAAATTTGTTCTATACCGATGTCAATCATACAAGGTCTGGAGCAACAGGCAGCTTTGCTGGTGTTCCTGCTTCCGTTCGATGTTTAGAGTTTCGTAGTAACGTTTAATCACACGATTCACCGTTGACTGCATGATTCCGAGTTGCTTTTCGATGTCCCGATGAGAGAGTTGAGGTTTTTCCAGGTGCTTGCGCAAAATAAATTCGCGACGTTGCTTTTCGGGTGACGCCATTTGTTCCAACTTTCGAAAAACTGACAGCGATGAAAATACAATGTAATCAATACACTCTAAACTACTTCTACCCAAATGTTTAAGAGAAAATACCCAATGAGTCATTTTCTACAGCGTTTTTTTCCGTGATCCAATTTGATGTGCGACACCCTTTAAAGCAAATCTCTCTAAGTAACAGAGAAGTCCGCTACTTAAAAATAAATCTTCTAAATAATACCAGACCTCAGGTCTTGAAAAAACTAATCCTGAGCACTTCAAGGAGGCCTACCATCATTTGTTGGTTTTTGAAATAATTTCTGATCATCCTTGTATTATGGGTGAAAATCAGAGAGGCTTGATATAAATTGTTGGACAGTTGTAAATCTTCAGAATACAGTAGTGATCAGATTTTCATCAGACTTGTATCTTTCAATAGTTCCACATTACCCTAACTACAAATCTTTCTCATTCATCTTCAAGATGAATGCTTAAGGTATACTTTGGTGAAATAAGACCACAGAAAAAGCGCATGGGTTGCGTAGAACATAAGAAAATATCTTCAATCAGGGACTAATAAAATCTGGTCATTACTGTAATACCAAATAACTAATAAAAAATGTCCTGATGATTTCAGAGCGATCTCTGATCATCTGCAGGTGTTTTGCATAATTTTTGATTGAACTGGATGAATATTTGAGAAATGATTTTAGTATTTATGAACAGTTGAAAATTTTCAGAATAAAACCTGATCATCCTGAAGACTTGAAAAAATGTCCTGGAATAAACTTCGGGAAATTTTTTCCCAGAACTCTAGAAAAGTTATATCCACAACTTGCGGCAAGTTTTTCCCACAACTGAAGGGAAGTTCTTCCCAGAATATTAGAAAGGTTTTTTTTTGTCAGAATTCCAGGGAAATTTTTCTCTGAACTTTAGGGATGCTCTTTCCAGAATATCAAGGAAGTTTAGGGAAGAATATCTCTAAAGTAGTGGGGAGAACTTCTGTAAAGTTTTGAGAAGAGCTTTCCTGAAGTTTTGGGAAGAGCTCCAAAACCCCAGGAAAGCTCTTCCCATAACTTCAAAGAAGTTATTTCCAGAACTGTAGTGATGTTCTTCCCTTAACTGCAGAAAGTTCTTCTCAGAACTACAAAAAAAAGTTCTTCTCAGAGCTCCACGGAAGTTTGAGCCAGAGCTGCAGAGATTTTTTTTTCCTTGATTTGTTTTCCGTTGATCTTGTTTTTCGTGCTGAGCACCAATGCAACCGACGCCAGGAAGGCAGCTCCCACACCTGGACCCTACCTATCGACCCATCAACTCATGAACCGGGGACCAACGGCTTTACGTCCCTTCTGAAGGAAGACGTGATCAGAGATGTTATGCCTCAGAACATCCCGGCGGCGCCAACTGGGATTGAACCCAAGCCTGCTGGTGTGAGAGGTAATCACGCTTACCACTACACCACCGGCGCCGCTGTAGAGCTTCAGAGATGTTCTTCCCAAAACTTTAGAGTAGTTCTATGCAGAACTTGTGAGAAGTTCTTTCCAGAGCTACAGGGAAGTTCTTCCCAGAAATTCCGTAAGGTTCGTCCAAAAATTTCATGAAAGTTTTTCCATTAATTTAAGGGATGTTCTTCCCAAAACTATAGGATAGTTCTTCCAAGAGCTTTTGGGAAGTTTTTTTTTTCAGGACTTATGAAAAATTCTTTCCATATCTTCAAGGAAGTTGTTCCCACATTTTTAGGGAAGTTATACGCAGACCCAAAGATAGGGAAGTTCTTTCTAGAACTTCAGAAAAGTTATTCTCAGAACTTCAGAAAGGTTCTTCCCAGTTTTATTCAAAACTTCATGGAACTTCTTCCCAGTTTCTTCAAAACTTCATGGAACTTCTTCCCAGAATGTTAAGAAAATTATTTCCTGAACTTAAGGGACGTTCTTCACAGTACTTTAGGGAAGTTCTTCCCAGAATATCAAGGAAGTTTAGGCAAGAACATCCATAAATTTTGCGGAAGAACTTCTGTGAAGTTTTGGGAAAAGCTTTCCTGAAGTTTTGATAAGAACTCAGGAAAGCTCTTCCCATAACTTCAAAGAAGTTCTTCCGGAACTGTAGTATTATTGTTCTTCCCAAAACTTCAGAAAGTTCTTCTCATAACTACAAAAAAATTCTTCTCAGACTCCACGGAAGTTTTAGCCAGAGCTTCAGAGATGTTCTTCCCAATGCTTGAGAGATGTTCTATACAGAACTTTTTTTTTATCTAGTTCGTTTATTTGGAAGGCTCAATCGCGTTAGCTTTACGGAGCCGATAATTCATTGTTCACTGTGTGTAACAAAATTCACTTAATTCTATGTCTAGTAGGAGTTGGGCCGATTACTCGCGGCTTACTCGAGGTTAGAAGGGTACATTTTCGAAGGATAGGATCAGGGGAGGAGCTTGGGGTAGGGTTTCGTTGTCTCATCAGAGTGTTGTCGCCAGTATGAACGGTAGTGCTGTTCTAGCTTCGTCCGGAGTTCGACCGGCTATGGTGGGTGACCAGTGGGCGACGTATATATACAGAACTTGAGAGAAGTTCTTCCCAGAGCAACAAGGAAGTTCTTCCCAGAAATTCAGTAAGGTTCGTCCAAAAATTTCAGGAAAGTTTTTTCCATGAACTTAAGGGACGTTCTTTCCAAAATTATAGGTAAGTTCTTCCAAGAGCTTTTGGGAAGTTTTTTTAAGGACTTATGAAAAATTATTTCCATATCTTCAGGGTAGTTGTTCCCAGAACTTTAGGGAAGTTATACGCGGACCCAAAGTAAGGAAAGTTTTTTTTCGAGAACTTCTGAAAAGTTTTTCTCTATACTTCAGAAAAGATTTCTCAGAACTTCAGAAAAGTTCTTCCCAGTTTCTTCAAAACTTCATGGAACTTCTTCCCAGAACGTTAAGAAAATGATTTCCTGAACTTAAGGGACGTTCTTCTCAGTACTTTACGGAAGTTCTTTCCAGAATATCAAGGAAGTTTAGGGAAGAACATCCCTAAAGCTTGGGGAAGAAATTCTGTGAAGTTTTGGGAAGAGCTTTCCTGAAGTTTTGGGAAGAACTCCAAAACCTCAGCAAAAAGCTCTTTCCATAACGAGACTGTAGTGATGTTCTTCTCAGAACTACAAAAACAGGTCCAGGAAAGTTCAAGCCAGAGCTTCAGATATGATCTTCCCAAAACTTGAGATTTTCTATGCAGAATTAGAGAGAAGTTGTTGCTCTACAAGGAAGTTCTTCCCAGAGATTCAGTAAGGTTCGTCCAAGCTTTCAGGAAAGTTTTTCCATTAACTTAAGGGACGTTCTTTCAAAACCTATAGGTAAGTTCTTCCAAAAGCTTTAGGGAAGTTTTTTCCAGGACTTATGAAAAATTCTTTCCATTTCTTCAGGGGAGTTGTTCCCAGAACTTTAAAGAACATACTTCAGAACTTCAGAAAAGTTCTCCCCAGTTTCTTCAAAACTTCATGGAACTTCTTCCCAGTTTCTTCAAAACTTCATGGAACTTCTTCCCAGTTTCTTCAAAACTTCATGGAACTTCTTGCCAGAACGTTAAGAAAAATATTTCCTGAACTTAAGGGACGTTCTTCCCAGTACTTTAGGGAAGTTCTTTCCAAAATATCAAGGAAGTTTAGGGAAGAACATCCCTAAATTTTGCAGAAGAACTTCTGTGAAGTTTTGGGAAGAGCTTTCCTAAAGTTTTGATAAAAACTCCAAAACCTCAGGAAAGCTCTTCTCATAACTTCAAAGAAGTTCGTTCCAGAACTGTAGTGAAATTCTAACTTCAGAAACTTCTTCTCAGAACTACAAAAATGTCTTAACAGAGCTCCACGGAAGTTTTAGCCAGAGCTTCAGATATGTTCTTCCCGAAACTTGAGAGAGGTTCTATGCAGAACTTGAGAGAAGTTCTTCCCAGAGTAACAAGGAAGTTCTTCCAAGAAATTCAGTAAGGTTCGTCCATGAACTGAAGGGACGTTCTTTTCAAAACTATAGGAAAGTTCTTCCAAGAGCTTTTGGGAAGTTTTTTTTTCAGGACCTATGAAAAATTCTTTCCATATCTTCAGGGAAATTGTTCCCAGAACTTTAGGGAAGTTATACACAGACCCAAAGATAGGGAAGTTCTTTCTAGAACTTCAGAAAAGTTATTCTCATAACTTCAGAAAAGATTTTCTCAGACATTCAGAAGAAGTTTTTCCCAGTTTCTTCAAAACTTCATGGAACTTCTTCCCAGAACGTTAAGGAAATTATTTCCTGAACTTAAGTGACGTTCTTCCCAGTACTTAAGGGAAGTTATTCCCAGAACCCCAAAAAACTCCTTCCTAGAAGTTTAGGAAACTACTTCCCACAATTTCAGGGAAGTTATTCCAAGAACTTGAGAAGAAGTTCTTCCCAGAACTTTAAAGAAATTCTTCAGAGAACTTTAAGGAAGATCTTCCAAGAACTTTAGAAAATGTTTCCCACGACTTCAGGGATGTTCTTCCCAGAACTTTAAGGAAGTTCTTACCAGAACTTGATGAAAGTTCAGGTTGAGGAAAGTTCAGGTTGAGGAAAGTTCATTTGAGGAAAGTTCATCCTAAAACTTCTTCTCCAAACTTGAGGGAAGTTCTTCTCAGAACTGCATATCCAAGCAGCACAAAGCTGTAGCAATATCTTGTAGCAACTTTATTGCGACTAAAATAAACCTCATCCATCTTGCACCAAATGTGTGAAACTGCTTCGCAGGACTTCAGAAACGATCTACACAAAAGATCATCAAAATTCTTCCCAAAACATTGAGGATGTTCTTCCCAGAACTTGAAGGAAGTTCATCTCAGAACTCCAGGGAACTTCTTCCCAAAACTTCAGGTATGAACTTCCCAACAAACGTTGAAAGCTGAATAGGGGCTGATTCATGCCAAAATATGCTTCGTCAACTGATAATACCTTAATCAGTATTTAATCAACTCAAATTGTTTGTTTGGTTTTCTAAAATTCTGGCAAGTTCATCGAAGAACTCCAGAACGAAAAGTTTTTCACATAATTTTGAGGAAGTTCCAATAATTTTATTCAACATTGTAAAACTTCTGAATACCAGGAATTTAAGAAATGTTTTGGAGTAACAAGGAGAGTATCCGGAATTTCAACAGAGTTCCCACAAATTTTGAAAACTTCGATGGAGTTTCCAGAACAACTTGGTATTTACAGAGCTTTTTAAAACTTGAATAAATTGTTCAAATTTAAAAAGTCAAAATTCTGCGAAATTTAGAAATGTTAAAACGAACTTCTGGAAAGTTTTAAACATACAGAAAATGTTCAAGAACTCCGGGAAAATTCTGCAAGCTTCAAGAAAGTTCAGCAATGTTCTGAAAAGTTCTGCAAACCTTTTGTGATAAGTAAGTGAGCTTCAGGGAATTTTTTGAACTTAAAGAAGTCTAAGGACTTTTAAAAAATGCTACGAGATTCAGGAAAATCTGTGAACTTTAGTAAAATCTGAGGAAAATTTGGGAATGACAAAAAAATCTGTGAATTCCATAGGAGACTGTTAGTTTTATAAAAAATACCACTCATAGAATTTTTGTAAATTTCTCGAAAGCTCAGCTAACTTTGGAAAGTTTTGCAAAGAAGATTCAACATATTTTAGAAAATAATAAGGAACTTCTGGGAAGTTGAGCGTATTACTGTGAACTTAAGAATAAATTTAATGCATAGTATTGAAATATTATGTTTTTTTTTGCGAATTTCAGAAAAGTTTGGCAATTTTTTTTTTTTTTTTGAAGATTAGCACTTTTGAGAAAAGTTTTGCAAACTCTAAGAAGATTATGAAAAATTTCATAAAAGTTTTGTAAACTATGGATTTTTCTGGAACTTCGGAGAAGACAGCCAACTTCCGGAAAGTTCTGAAAACTTTAAGGGACTTTTATGAACTTCATAACGAATTTTAATCATGAAAAATTGGGCAACAACATCAGTTTGTCCTATCAAGCAAAATAATCCCATATCAGTTAGATCCTGAAATGCAATTGTCCATATTTGAAGTGTTACAGTACTGCTTTTCATATTGCCACAATTTTCTCTTATATTACAAAACGTGCAAGCTTCAATGCAACTAATGTTTACTTAAAGAAGTAATCAGTAAATTTACTGTTGCGTTTGCAACCGCTAGACGAACCCCTTCAAGAAATGTGTGATGTTTGTTGTTCTTCGGGGTTCTCTCGGACACGCCCGTGCTGTCAATGATCACAGTCACAATAGATCAGTGAAAGCAAGTGACGGCACGGGTGCATTGGAAGAGCAAATCGCTCTGTTGGCTATTCCAATGCGAGAAAACACCAAAGTTGTATGTACTGTAATGTAATGTATTTTGATGTTTATTTAAATTACCGTTCCGATTCAAATTTCGGACGATTCAAATTTCGGACACTTTCATTTTTAATTAAATATTACATCCAGTTAGAAACAAAGTAATAATGTTAGATGATCGTGGAGGGCACTAGTCAAAAAAAATTAAAATTTACAAGACATGTGGATCATATTCGACCGAGATAATCAACTTTTAAAAGTGTCCGAAATTCGAGTTTAAGTGTCCGAAATTTGAATCGGCACGGTATATAAATGTTACAGCTTTGTAGCATGTAGCAAATATTGCAATTGTGCGTTTTATTTACTCTGCTGAAAGATCGGTGCGCATCGCCATTGTTTTCAACATTTACTATGATTCTATCAATATTGGAAATGCAACTCACAGCTTTGGCGGTCATTTGCTCGATGCCTCCTTTTTTCATACCACATCTTACCTTCTATGATAGAGTTGTTAGACGGAAAAGCTTACATACTGATCAAAACTGATAAAAATACTTATGATCAAACCCCATTAAATTATAAGCTTTCAAGGATTGGATTTCGTTATGAAGATTGGATTAACTAACTACCAGCTCGTGAAAAGACGTTATTGCTGAGACAATCTACAACATTGTGGCAAAAGGCAGCCCTAATATCCCACAAATGATTCGGATGACACCCCGAACAAGTCGTTAAGGGCTGTTCATAAACTACGTAGACATTTTAGGGGGTTAGGGGTGTTGGCAATTATCCACAGTCCATACAAATTTTAAAAATTGTGCATGGACAATTGTCTACGCACGGGGAAGGGGAGGGGGGGGGGGTCAAGAATCCCAAAAAACTGTCTATGTAGTTAATGAAAACCCCTTAAGCTCTTTCTAACGGATATTTTTATTAGAGAAGGACGAGATGGACAAAACGATCAGTTTTCCTATATACTAATTCCCATATAACCTTCATGGAGCTATTTCCGAATGTAATAAACCCAAATTTTCAGAAGAAGATCTGGGCCTGATTAGGAACCGATTGCGCGAATGGAGCAAAACCGATCATTTGAACCACCGTAAAGAGTACTAGCTTATATGTTTTGCCCCGAGGTCTAAACCGTTGAACCTCGGCTTGAATGATTTGTGGACCACTCGAACGGAATAATCGCCGTACTTTGCGCATACATATGTATATCGTATAGCGTGTAAATCATGCCCGAAAATAGGGTCAAACGTCAAATAAACTTTACACGTTTCACTGCGCACTCCAAATAAGACTGACCATTTCTCGCCCCGGAGAAACCGGTAGAACCGTAAAAGTCCCGAGACCCGAAAAAGTGTAATAACACCACCATATGATTACGCCATAAATCAGCTACGCACATAGGACCACTTGTTGGGTATGATGGTAGCAGCAGTAGCAGCAGCACCAGCCAAAAAAAAAATTACAGGGTTTTACCGCATTTGGGCAAGTCTTCCCCAAAAGCGGAACTCCAAGTGAGAGCGAGATGCGACCACGATGAATGTCCATTAGAAAAACAAACAGCCACGGACTTTTGGAACATAATTTCTGTACACGCAGGATGGGAGCCACCATGGGATAGCCGATACCTTCCCAATCGCGTCCGATCGATCGATCGATCGATCGGTCTGGCGCTTGCGGGAGACAAATGTAATTAAAATTCTTCAAGTTCCCCGCACTCGCACAGCAATGGCGGTGGCAAGAAGCACAACACAGACTGCCGCTGGGTTGCGTGATTGTTTCGCGGCCGTTTTTTTTTGGTTCATGCTGCCCAGCTTTTCATCGAATCGATTCGCATCGGAACCCTATGATCAGCGATCTCATTCAGGCGATCTAAATCAATGACTACCCGTCGTCGTTCGTCAGAAGCCAGTCGGTGTACAGCAGATGGACCTATCATTTTCACAAAACTTCATCAAGTAGCAAGGAGACATACTGATTACATGCCATTAGAGTGGCGAAGAGATGCTGCTGCAGGTTAGCCTCATTTCTGGTCGTCCGGAGCGAAAGGATGGCGGAGGGGAAAAAAAGGTCACCTTTGTCAGCCTGCTGGATCTGATTGGGCGCACAAATTCGGTTTGCGCTTCTTGCGGAACGATCATCGTCTTCTTGCTTCCTAATTAATAGTCTGTGTAACGCGAGAAAAGACTGTCTTCAAACGGCGATGCGACTTTGCTCCGCTTCGAATGAAGGAGAAATCGACCGACCGATCTGGGTCGGATGACTCTCGGGAATGACACTAATAGTCACGGTTTTGTGCTCGGAAGTGATTGAGGTTAGATCTTTGTGCGGGAAGGGGGAAATGAACCATGCTTTAAAATAAAATGAGTCCCCAAAGAAAGCGCTGTCTGTGATGGGGACGATGGAAAATGGTAAAGAATTGAATAATTTACGAGATCGATCGAATACTAAGTAACGGGATGTCGCTCTTTAGAAGTTTTAGGCTAGGGAAGTGAATAGAGAGTTCCGTTCAGTGGGTACAAAGCGATCGTTTGACGGCTTCGAAGACGGCCGGATAATGACAAAACGGTTCTTTTTGGGATGGCTGACGAATGCACGGAACTGTTAATGACTAAATTATCACCTAAGTCTGATGGGAAATGACCAATTTCAACCGTAAAGTGTTAGACGATCATGGGAGTCGATGATGCGGACTCTGAGCAAACAACGTCCATTTGTGATGTTTTGATTTCAAGCATCAGAAAGTTTCTAATTTTACTATGAAACCTGAATCCATGCACCTATGGGGAAATCGGACCGAACTGAATGATATGTTGATCTGTATCTACATTTTCATGTGATACACTTTGGATCATGACTTAATTCACAAAATATTCTCTTCCCCGGGGGTACCCGGAACATGTCCGGATGTGGCCTAGGAAGTTGATACTGCTACTATTGAACTAGTTTTTTAATCCTCATGTGGTTTGTGGCGTCGAATGACGGGTTTTGGTCTAAATCAGAAACTGACCACTTCCCCGGGGGTACCCGAAACTTATCCAGATGCGGCCAATGTGGTCCTGGGCACTTGGAATGAATACCAATAATCTAGGTAATAAATTCTCGTGTGTTTTGAGCTGTCGCATAATGGGTTTTTGGTCCTAGCTAGAGACTGACCGCTTCCCCGGGGGTACCCAGAACATATCCAAATGTGGTCTATGTCGTCTTGGGAACTTGATTTGTGTATCATTGAACTAGTTTTCTGAATTCTGATGTGATTAGAGGCGTCGCATGATGAGTTTGACGCTGGTGATGTAGTGGTAAGCATGATTGCCTCTCACCGCAAAGGGTCTGGGTTCAGTCCCGTTCGGCGCCGCCGGGATTTTCTGAGGCATAGAATCTCTGATCACGTCTTCCTTCGGAAGGGAAGTAAAGCCGTTTGTACCCGGTCCATGAGTTGATGGGTCGATAGGTAGGGTCCAACGAGTGATCTCCCTTCACACGCTGCGCAGAATAGGCATAACTGTAATTCAACCCTCTTAAGGTGAAAGTGGATCGGTTCAGAATGACTAACTTCATCGATTTTTTACAAAATAACGCAACACTTAATCGAAAAAGCTCTTCCGTGCAAAATTAGAGAACCAAAATTTCTATCGGTAGAAATTTTTACAAGATTGATTGATTGTTTAAATTTTCTGAAAACCATTTTCTAAGTTCAATTTCAGAACCACAATCATAGTGGCTAACTTTGCTCATCAACTACACAAGTATTTAGTATGAGAGGTCATATTTGACTACGAACATTTCTTGCGAAAACAATATACCTGTAAACTGCATTATTTCAACACAAACAATTTTTTTTTTGTAACGCAACCCCAAGCATTACATTTCGTTTCCCTGAGCAATCAACAGGCTTTTGCATGTATCTGTACGTAAGCAGTCTCTAGGTGGAAGAACGATGTGATTTGGAACGTTTGTCTTTTGTATCTCTTTATAAGTTTTTGTTTTTCTTGTCCCCCGTCTCGCAGAGTCTCATCGTCGCCCACTGGTAACCCTTGCGGGTCGAACTCCAGGCGAATCTAGAACCACACTAACGTTCATACTGGCGACATCGCTCTGATGAGACAACGAAACCCTACCCCCAAGCTCCTCCCCTTTTCCTATCCTTCGAAAATGTACCCCTCTAACCTCGGGTAAGCCGCGAGTATTCGGCCCAACTCCTACTAGACGTAGAATTAAGTGAATTTTGTTACAAACAAAGAACAATGAATTATCGGCTCGGTAAAGCTAACGCGATTGAGCCTTACAAATAAACGAGCTAGATAAAAAAAATTTTAAATAGAGAAGCGAAAAAAGCCGCACGACAGGGTGATCCATGAATGAATTTACAAGAAAACTGAATATTTTTAAAGATAATTAGAAAATTTTTACTATATTAGAAATTAAAATCTTTGCCATTGCAAACTGAAATAATTTTAAACCAAATTGATCCTCAATTTTCACAAGTTGTTTCACAAGTATTTGAGGATATTCTGTGAAAGTTTCAGCCTATTTTATGGAGCTATTCTAATATATTTGGTATTTTTAAAGATAGTTTGATAATTCGCTGAATTTCCATGAACTTCGGTAGAACTTCTCTGAACTTCGACAAAACTTCCCTGAACATCGGCAGAAATTTCCTGAACTTCGACAGAAATTTTCTGAACTTCCTTGAACTACGGCTGGACTGCCCTGAAAATCGTCAGGACTTCCCTGAAGTTAGGCAGGACTTCTCTGAACTACGACAGGACTTCTCTGAATTTCGGCAAGAGTTTCCTGGTCTTCCCTGAATATTGACAGGACTTCCATGATGTTCGTCTTCCCTGAACTTCGGCAGAACTTCCCAAAACTTCGGCAGAACTTCCTTGAACTTCAGTAGAACTTCTCTGGATTTCGGCAGGACTTCCCTGAACTTCAGTAGAACTTCCCTACACTTCACCAAAACTTCTCTGAACTTCAGCAGGACTTCCCTGAACTTTGGCAAATACTTCCCTGAACTGCGGCAGAACTTCCCTGAACATCGCAGAAATTCCCTGAACTTCGACAGAAATTTTCTGAACTTCGGCAGGAGTTCCCTGAATTTCAGAAGGAGTTCCCTGAATTTCAACAGGAGTTCCCTGAACTTTGGTAAGCCTTCCTTGAGTTATAGCAGGACTGCTCTGAATTTCGTCAGGACTTCCCTGAAGTTTGGCAGGACTTCCCTGAACTTCGGCAAGAGTTTCCCGACCTTCCCTGAACATTGACAGGACTTCCAAGTAGTTCGTTTTCCCTGAACTTCGGTAGGACTTCTCTGATTTCCAAGAATTGAAATGGCAGGACTTCCCTGATCTTCGGCAGGCCTTCCCTGAAGTTCGGTAGAACTTCTCTGAAGTTCGGCAAAACTTCCCTGAACATCAGTAGAATTTCCCTGAACTTCGGCAGAACTTCGGCAGAACTTCCTTGAACTTCAGTAGAACTTCTCTGAACTTCGGCAGGACTTCCCTGAACTTCAGTAGAACTTCCCTGAACTTCACCAGAACTTCTCTGAACTTCAGCAGGACTTCCCTGAACTTTGGTAAATACTTCCCTGAACTTCGGCAAAACTTCCCTGAACATCGGCAGAAATTCCCTGATCTTCGACAGAAATTTTCTGAACTTCGGCAGGAGTTTCCTGTACTTCGGCAGGAGTTCCCTGAATCTCAGCAGGACTTCCCTGAACTTCGGCAGGCCTTCCTTGAACTACGGCTAGACTGCCCTGAAAATCGTTAGGACTTCCCTGAAAAATTTCAAACTTCTCAAGAATTTCAGACTTCTCTGAACTACGACAGGACTTCTCTGAATTACGACAGGACTTCTCTGAACTTCGGCAAGAGTTTCCTGGTCTTCCCTGAACTTTGACAGGACTTCCATGAAGTTCGTCTTCCCTGAACTTCGGCAGAACTTCCCAAAACTTCAGCAGAACTTCCTTGAACTTCAGTAAAACTTCTCTGAACTTCAGCAGGACTTCCCTGAACTTTGGCAAATACTTCCCTGAACTACGGCAGAACTTCCCTGAACTTCGGCAGAACTTCTCTGAACTTCGGCAGAAGTTTCCTGAACTTCGGCAGGAGTTCCTTGAATTTCAGCAGGACTTCCCTGAATGTCAGCAGGAGTTCCCTGAACTTTGGTAAGCCTTCCTTGAGTTATAGCAGGAGTGTTCTGAATTTCGTCAGGATTTCCCTGAAGCTTGGCAAGACTTCTCTGAACTTCGGCAAGAGTTTCCCAGCCTTCCCTGAACATTGACAGGACTACCATGAAATTCGTCTTCCCCGAACTTCGGGAGGACTTCTCTGATTTCCAAGAATTGAAATGGCAGGACTTCCCTGGAGTTTGGTAGAACTTCTCTGAAGTTCAGCAAAACTTCCCTGAACTTCAGTAGAATTTCCCTGAACTTCGCCAGAACTTCTATGAACTTTAGCAGGACTTCCCCGAACGTCGGCAATACTTACCTGAACTTCGACAGGACTTCCCTGAACTTTGGCAGTCCTTCCTTGAATTCAGACGAACTTTCCTGAACTTTGGCAGGACATCGCTGAATCTCCGTAGAACTTTCTGCAGGACTTCCCTGAACTTCGTCGTCATCCAGTTCCAGCCCTGCGTTGACACTGCTGTCGACTACGAGGAACATCCGGAAACCTCCGAAGACGTAGACCGGTGCGTGAGTTCCATAGAGGAGGCGATATCTCGAGTCAGGGAACAACGAGTGCCAGTTTCCAAACAGGTGAGCAATACTGTGTACCTTGATAGACCCACTAAAGACATTGTAAGACTCTGACCACCTTATTCAAGTCAGGATGGTGGACCAGATTGTATAAAGCCTCTCTGGAAACTAACAAAAATCCTTAAAAATATGCCACCACTTGTGCCGTTGAACCAACCCAATGATTCAGTCGCCCATCTGATAACCCCTGAAGAGAAGGATGATGGTCAATACTTCGTCAGCTCTCATAATCTCGGACTGAACGTGGCTAGTCCATACGATACTGCAGTTGCTGAAATTGCAGTCAACCTCCATCAAATTTCAAACCATTTTCCTGTGGAATCCGAGATCACGGCTGACGAACTGTTGACTTATATCAAATCATCTAAAAACATGAAGGTCCCAGGTTTCGACCAAATTCTGAATCTTGAACTCAAACACTTGAGTTCCAGATTCTCAAACCAACTGGCACTGGTTTTAAATCAGTGCCTTTGACTTGGGTACTTTCCCTCGTGCTATAAGTCAGCTAAAGTCATCCCCATCCGGAAGCCTGGGAAAGATCCGTCCTCTCCTTCAAGTTACCGACCCATCAACCTTCTCTCGGAGTTGTCTAAGCGGATCGAAAGGGCAGTATACCACCGACTCCTGGCATCTTCCGATGAAAGCACTTGTTGCGTTGAAAAAGCGTTCGAAGCCTGGTCTACAAATTGCAGCAGTACGGTCTTCCAATCTTTCTTGTGAAGATAATAAAAAACTATATCTCGGACAGGGCATTTTGAGTCCATACCTTGAACATCGGTGCGGGTGTTCCACAAGGAAGCATCATTGGACCCATCTTTTTCAAACCTGTTCACCTCCGATATGCCGGCGCTGCCTGATGGTGGATCGTTGTCGCTGTTCGCAGATGATCCATCATCTATAAGGGTAGGGTCATCGGAGCTCTGACCGCCAAACTTCAGAGAAGACTGGATGTCTTGTCTGATTATTTCAACAGCTGGAAAATCTGTATAAACGTGGCAAAGACCCAGGTCATCATCTTTCCTCATTCCAAATTTCCCAGACGTGTTCCGTCTGAGAATGATAACAATCCTTCCCGTGATAGAATACGGGGTCCCAATCTGGGAGAGTACAGCGGATTGCCATCACCTAACACTACAAAGGGTCCAACACAAGATCCTGAGGATGATCCTCAACTGTCCTCCACGCACTCGAAATTCTGAGATCCATCGCCTGACTGGTCTTCAGACCCTGGAGTAACGGGGAACGACTACCATCGAAAGGTTCAGATTTGGCTGTAAGGGATCTGATCACCGGTTTTCAGGGATCTGGCACGTTAGGTTAATCTTTAGGTTAAGTAGGTAGGTTATCAAATTTCTAAAACTTAAACTTAACAAACCCTTCAACACTCTGAATACGATGCCTCCGGTAAATTGCGTAACGGAAAACTTGCAATGTTTGAAAAGTCGTAGCTCAGGCATTTATTGACGAATTTCAAATCTATTGGTGCCACTTGAAACTTTAGACTTTAAAAGTTTATTCGGTATTAATAGGTTTAAAATCTAGCGACAAATTGCTGAGTAATGATTATTCAAACATTGCAATTTTGCCGTTACACATTTAACCGGAAGCATCGTGTTCCAAGTGTTAAAGGGTATTTTGTAAATTAGCGCTTAACACAATCGTCATACCAGAATTTAATTTAACCGAACAAATATGAAGAGTCAAAGGCTTATCAATTGTACTGCTAAACCAGTGTTAAAACATAATGAATCAACAAATAAATGTAAATTTCACTACTATAGAGATAGTTGAATTAGATAACCTAAACAAGTTTTGCGTACTTGCTACTCCATCCGACTTGAAATCAGTAGTTCTCCCGGCAATTATTTTTTTCTGAATGTTAGACAATAAATGCAGCGGTCACGTCACCTCGCTGAATTTGCTTATACAATTATAACTGAATTTAATAAACTCAGAACGTACACACTAGAGGTTTTAACAAAAGATTGATAATCTGTACAATTTTCCGCGGTTCAGTGACCTCCCGATATACCGAAAAGTTTTCCACAGGTGTACACTTTCAGGCGGAATAACCAAGGAAAAAGTTCGTGTAAGTTCATTGTCCCTGTATGCCATTGGCTAACGGTTCCCACTCAAATCATTAACTATCCAATGTATTCTAACCTTTAAATTTCCACTTGCCAAAAATCCAGTCAAAAAAACTTAGATCAGCTCATCAAACTTAAGGTCATGCTCCGCACTCGCTCATCCTTCCTCATTAAAACCGCCTTCCTACTCCCCGAAGTACAGCCTAACGAACCGCAAACGTTCCAGTTTTATCATCATTATTGCTGTTATTATCTATTACTCGCTAAACACTAGATCATGAAGATCTTCCTGGCCAGCGGAGAGAGAAACTCATCGCAGCCATACGCCGAAAAGGGGGCCAAAATGATTTGATGAGTCGAACAAATTATAACGCCCATAAATAACCTCCAATCAAAGGAAACGCAAGGGGCTTCGTAAAGTTCGGGCTTCCATTGTTCGGTCAGGGTTCTAGGAGGCTGCCGCTTTTGAAGTTCTCTCTCTCCTTTCTTTGGCTGTTGTTGATCCGAGGAATCAAATAAACGAACGACCAAATCGCGCATCCCAATTGTTTCCCTCTAATCTCATCTTTGTGTATCCACTGACGCACACACATGATCGTCGCTGGACTCGCTGCTGGCTTCGGTGCAGATGCTTATGCAAAGAGCACCAAGAGTCGAACCCCGAAAGAAGACTACCAACGTCCCACCAACATCCCGAATGAAGTGAAGAGTAGCGAGTCGTTCAAGTATGAATCAAACTGAAAACGAGTTTTGGTTATTCCAAAACTGATTTCTCTCCGTTCTGCTTTATCCCGTGCACCTTGGCTTGGTGTAGCCATGTGCGTGTATAAATTTCAATTTCATCGATCTTACCGCACGGGGTCTCCCGAAGCGCGGCCGGTCATCGGCTCAGGAGGTTCGTCGCTTCACTCCGCCGTCGTTGTCCAATTAATCTTCTACCAATCTTATTTTCGTTCCTTTCTTCTCGCGTTCTCGTCTCGGAGTCAGCGGGAGAATGAATTTGATTGAAAAAATAAACAGTCGAGACCTTTCTTCCGGAACACGTCTTCAAATTGTTCAAGTAGATGTCGGCAGAACGCTGTTAACGATCGATCAAGAAGTGACTATGGATGAAAAAGAATCATTCATGCAAAACTAGTCTTGGCAGGGTCCAATTTGTCATCCTGTCAACGGTGTTTAGCAACAAGTTGGCAGCCCTTGCTGCTATCAGATCGTGACGAACGCAACCACTTCGGAAGAACAATAGAATTTTAAAATTGGGCCTGATAGCGGGTTCGATTCCTGGTCTGGTCAGAGTATCATTGTGCATCTAAACTCCACGATCTGAAGTCACCGCCCCCTCCAATCGCAATCCGTTAATTGATAAATATGTTTATGCGACCAAATCCGGTCCGAATCAACCGAAGGCATATAACCTTCAGAAGGACAAATTATCGCTGCTGTCGTCCGTCCCAGAAACGAAAGTCTGCAGCTCCCAAAAACTGAAAACCAGTTTCTCCCTTCGTTTTTGTGTTTTCTTGGTTTCCAACCGACCAAACGCTAAACGAAACGAAACTTGATCTCGTCGTCTCTCCGTACAAGTAGGCGTCCCGGGTTCTTTGGGGAGTTGTGTTCTCCCTTCCAGCGCTCGGCGGGCTGCATTTTGACAGTTACGTAATCCCACGTAAGCCCAAATAAGAGCACACAGCGTGCGGGGCAAGGAAACTTGAAACTTTCATTTCATTTGTACGCACTCGCACTCTGAATTTGTTATTGATATTATCATCATTTTTTTTGAGGAATCTTAAAAAGGTTCCCCCGCAGGGCCCGTCAAGCACCCACCAAAAGTTATTCAAATATTTTTCTCCTGTCAATAGGCGAGGGCTGTTTTCGGCATAAGGATGCAGCCAAAGGGAACTGTCATTGTTGTTGTTGTTGTTGTTGTTTTGGATTGCATTTTTTTGGAAGCATCAATCATGTGTGTATGTTTTCCAACCGTCAGCCGTCGACGTTCGGATTATTGTTTACATTTGACGCGCGCGTTGCCTTTAACAAGTGACGAGATGTTGATAATTTATTCAAACAAACCGAGCAGCGCTCGATCACCACCGCACTCTTTGATGAGGTGGTATCAAAGCTAAAACCAAGGTAGGCGGTGCTGCAGCAGGAGGTGAGATTCTCCGAAAGTGAATTTATGTTTTGTTTATCTTGGCAGCGGTTGTTTGAATAAGTCAAGTCAATTTTGGCCGGCAGCAGTTGTTGCGGGGTGTAATCATCACCGACGGTCGACCGATGGATTGATTGGAGCTGAAGGTTTACTGCCACCGCACGGGGATGACCACGTGGGAATGCCAAGTCATGCCATGCTGTGAGGATGAAAGAGTGTATAGGAGATAAAATGTCACTGCCAGACGTTTAAATTGCTCATTATCTTGTCAAACCGATTGAACACTAAACTGACGTAAAGCTAGGTTTTGGGTGAATTTGGTGGTGTGTTGAATATCAACATATTTCCAAGACACCGCTGCATACCATTATCAGCATAATGCTTGTGATCAAAAACAGAATCATTCTATCCTATCCAAACAGAAAATCAGAATCAACAGGCCTTCAGCAAGCTTTCGTTTAAAATACTTCGATGGACGACATCAAAATATATATACAGGATTTGACAGATCTTAGATGGTCATGACATTTGATCACCCAAAACAAGTCTTGATAGAGCTGGAATTAGGGCGTAACAGCTTTTACACAACAATAAACAATGACTTCTTTCGATGATTTCTAGAAAGTCAAGGCTAGTTAACGCAAATCAACATCATCATCGGATAGAGGAAGACTTCATCTACACACTTAGAAATTATTATTTTTACACGAGACGTAATTCAGCTTTGACGTAAATCATGGAACGCAAACAAACATGGCATGTAAAATTAAGTGTCCTGAAACTGAAACACATGCAACTCGACGAAAAGTGCGTTTGATTGAATTGAATTTCCCGTCCTTTTCAACTGATTCTTATGTCAAAAAGGCCGCTTGCATGTGTTGGTCTTAGGGCACTGAAATGTACATGTCTTTTTCGTAGTGTGTACCTGAAGATTATGTTGGTTTGCGTGGGCGTGCCTTGAACTCCGATGAATCATCGAGAGAAGCCATTGTTTACAAAAGCTGTTACGCTCTAATTCCAGCTATATCTAGAAGTGTATGAAAAATGGAATCTGCATCATCCACGTCTTCATTACCTGAGATGCGTAAGGTAATGTAAATAATATTTTCATGTTGACGTGAACATGGAATGATATGAACAAAATCTAATCAGATCTTCCGGAGGACCAGTCTGTGATCTCCAGGGTTCATATTCTGGCCTCAATGTGAAATTAATTCTAAAAACACATCAACAAGTGTGTTCACAAGAAAACCATGGAGCTCCACGACCAGTTTAATGAATTGACCACTTTTACGCATGTTCTTGATTTTTCAATAAACCAGCCTTAGCCCTCCAGGGTACATATTTAGGCCAAAACCCCCTTAAAACTCACCAATAAGTGCTTCCGCTAAAAACTGCGCAGCTCTAACTCCAATTTCATGAATTTACCACTTTTTCGGATATTCTGGATCGTACAGAGGACCATTATGTGTCCCGTTGGAAGACAAATTGTACCAAAAGGAGGACAATTAACAACGGGCCTTATTACGGGTGTCACTATACGGTGATAAGGAAGTGATATTGAGAATAAGAGCCGTGATTGCCGTACAAATCAAATTGGAATCACTTCACCGTGACGACAAGTGACAAGTTTTCACCGTGAAGTGACATCCGTAATAAGGCCCGTTGTTAATTGTCCTCCTTTTGGTACAATTTGTCTTCCAACGGGATACATAATGGTCCTCTGTACGATCCAGAATATCCGTAAAAGTGGTAAATTCATGAAAAACTTCTCCGAAGACACCAGGAAGTTATCTCGTCACATAACTTTAAAATCAGAGTTTTATTGACTGTATATAAATTTAGTTATACAGTCAGGAATCCTTATTGCCGGGGTAACGGGGGCGTGAATAAGGAACCGCGAATAAGGATACCCACAGCTTATGGGATTTTCACTAATGGGGGCTGTAGTGGATTATCTCATTTGTTTCAAAACATAAAGCTATACTGTCTTGGACAAAGTTGCTGTACTGGGTTAGACCAACAAGCCTGTGCCATTGGATTAAGGTTAAATTGGGAACTACGCCGCTAGAGGCGCTTCACTTTTATGTTACTTATGACGGGTGCTATAATATATGGATCATATTTCCAACATAGAATATTTCGTGATCCTGGCCATGTAGAAAGTTGCTGTTTTCAGCAAAGTTGTGCAGGTGATCAAGTCCTTTTGGATGGTGGCCATATTAGTTCAGAACTCTCTCACTACGCAGCGCTAGTGTGCATGTGCAATTCCTATATAAACTGTATCTCGAGAGCCTGGCCATATAGAAAGTTGCTGTTTTCAGCAAAGTTGTGCAGCTGATCAAGTCCTTTCGGATGATGGTCATATTAGTTCAGAACACGCTCACTACGTGGCGCTAGTGTGCAAGTGAATTTCCTGTATAAGCTGTATCTCGAGAGCCTGGCCATATAGAAGGTTACTGTCTTCAGCAAAGTTGTTCAGGTGACTAAGTCCTTTCGGATGATGGTCATATTATTTCAGAATTCTCACACTAGGCGGCGCTCATGAACTTCCTTAATATGTTATGTCTCCAAAGCTTGTCCATATAAGATGTTGCTGTGCAATGTGAGAACAGGAACCGGAAAAGGGATGACGTGTAGAGGCCGGAAATCGATATCAGATGCCATTTTGGAATCCAAGATGGCGGCCATCGGTTCAAGAAAAACTGTCAAATACCCTACAATATGGGTATTTTTGGAAAGGGGACGACATGTAGAGGCCGAAAATCGATGCCAGACGTCATTTTGGAATCCAAGATGGCTGCCATCGGGTCAAGAAAAACTGTCAAATACCCTATAATACGGGTATTTCCGGAAAGGGAACGACGTGTAGAGGCCAGAAATCGATGCTAGACGCCATTTTGGAATCCAAGATGGCGACCATCGGGTCAAGAAAAACTGTCAAATACCCTACAATATGGGTATTTCCGGATAGGGAACGACGTGTAGAGGCCAGAAATCGATGTCAGATGCCATTTTGTAATCCAAAATGGTGGCCATCGGGTCAAGAAAAACTGTCAAATACCCTACAATATGGGTATTTCCGGATAGAGGATGACGTGTAGAGGCCGGAAATCGATGTCAGATGCCATTTTGTAATCCAAAATGGTGGCCATCGGGTCAAGAAAAACTTTCAAATATCCTACAATGTGGGAATTTCCGGGACGACGTGTAGAGGCCAGATATACATTCCAGACGCTATTTTGGAATCCAATATGGCGGCAACATGTTTTCCATAAATACCAAATTAGGTATAATTTATTGTGTATAGCGTATCATTGAGCAAGATCGCAACGTAACGTGGAAAGTTCCTCAAAACAATAGAACGCTTTGATTTGTTTTGTTTTTTCTATCGTAAGCTACAGATTTATTCCACATTTTATTTTTTTTTATGATAATTTATGGTGGTGTCTCCTGGGGGCAAGTTTGTATTGCAAATTTTTGGTGTAAGATTTGCAACAATCTGCTGTTTGGAGGGACAAGCTGAATTGAAAATTCCTGGTGTAAAAATTGCACAATTCTGGTGAATGGAGGGGCAAGTTTTATTGAACATTTATGGTAGAAAAAGTTGGAGGGTGGTGTACATGACACAACCGCATTGTTGACGTAGGACTACGAAATTTTTGTTCGATTTTCTAGTTTGTTGCTTCGGATATTGTTTTGGAATTATGAGAATTTCATAACTCAACTCTTTTGTAGTAAGTTGTGGTGGCCCTGAAAAAGGCCGATTGTTTTTGGGTGGTTTTGTATAACCAGTTGATGGTTGATGAAGTGCCTTCCGAGATTGATGTTGTCCTCGGAGTGTTAGGCATTGGGCGATATGAAGGCCCTGCAATACGGTCGAGAACATGACACGATGTTGGATTAATGATTCACCTTACGCATGGTGGATGGCATCGATGATACAGCAGTAAATAATCAAGATGCTCTTTGATTATGATGTCTGTGTTTGGGAAACAATCAAAAAATGAAATTTTGATTGCCTTTCTTTTTTAACACGCCGGTAGAGTACACAGACTCCTCCCATCATGAGTAGTTTGCTATCAATTAGCGACACTGGCTCCTCTCCTTTTGTACTCACTGTAATCTGTAGTTATTTACGGTTCGGACGTTTTCGAAGATGTCGCGCAGCAGGAAAATGCATACGATGAGAATTTCTCAGTTGATGAAAGTGAAACGAAAAAAAAAATTTGATGCACCGATAAGACATATGAACATAATTTATTTCCCAAACAAATTATTTGATTTTTGAATCATTTTGATGTATTTATTTAGTGTCAATTGGGTTCTTAAATTTTGAAAAATTTATCGGTTTTATGTATCATCTGAAAAAGCTCCGTTTTCTGAGCTCAGCGATATTTGTTCGAACCCCCACACTTTCATCTCGATTTTTAAATCAAGATTTAAAGCAAAATAATAACTTCACTGTTTGAAATTGACAGCTCGCTCCCAATCAAAGTGACACCGAGGGGCGCTTATAAGGTAATTTTTGCAAATGTAATCGTTCTTATTTAAAATAGTTACAGTGTACCAAAATTGATGAAATGATGATTTTAATGCAGATTACGAATATGCATTTCCTCAATACCCTTAAAGAACCCAATTGAATGGGTGAATTATGGGTTACTCTATATATATTATATTCTAACTCTTTACTGAAATGAACTTGGTGGCCCTGAAAAGGGCCGTTTTGTTACGTTGGTGATAAGTTTTAACCTCCGAAACCGTTGACGACATCCATGGCCGGTTTTGCGCTTGGCGTGTTCAGTGTAGGTGACGCATCACGCATATTTTCAGCACATTTCGGGTTTCCTCGAAGATCAGACCGGAGACGCTTGACATAACTACGTCGAGCCAGACGACAAATGGCGGGCTTGGCAGTACCCTTGATTTCCACCTAGAACCTTCCGATGACGCTTGGTGCCTAATATAGCCAATGGGAAGTGAGAATATATGGTATCGGCAGAGCTGGTTGTCTATATAAGAGGTTGCTATCTTTAGGCTCAGTTTCGATTCACCCGTTCAACGAGAAACAAGTGTTAAGTGCTCGGAAAAGGAGGCACCAAGCGTCATCGGAAGGTTCTAGGTGAAAAATCAAGGGTACTGCCAAGCCTGTCATTCGTCGTCTGGCTCGACGTGGTTGTCAAGCGTCTCCGGTCTGATCTTCGAGGAAACCCGAGATGTGCTGACAATATGCGCGATGCCGTCACCTATACTGAACACGCCAAGCACAAAACCGTCACGGCCATGGATGTCGTCTACGCTCTGAAGCGACAGGGACGTTTTCTGTACGGTTTCGGAGGTGAAAACTTATCACCAATGCAACAAAACGGCCCTTTTCAGGGCTACCAAGTACATTTCAGAAAAGTTAGTTAGAGTTAGAGTTTTCTGTACGGTTTCGGAGGAGAAAACTTATCACCAATGCAACAAAACGGCCCTTTTCAGGGCTACCAAGTACATTTCAGAAAAGAGAATAGAATTTATATAGACTATCCCCTGCTTCCATGTTTGGTTACAAGATGACAACTATGAGAGCAGCGGCGCCCGTGGTGTAGTGGCAAGCGTCCCAGCAGGCATGGGTTCAATCCCAGTCAACGCTGCCGGGAAGTTCTGAGGCATAACATCTCTGATCACGCCTTCCTTCGGGGTTCCCGGTTCATGAGTTGATGGGTCGATAGGTAGGGTTCAGGTGTGGGCATGCACAGTTGAACACACCCAACTGCTCATTTGGTAATAACTTTTCACTAAAATGTTGAAATTCATTTTTCTTTAAAGTAATTGATAGATTAGGCTCATAGTTTACTATAGATATGCGAAGATTAAACATTAAAGCCAATCAACACTAATCAATTTAACACTTAAATTCCGAGATGTGTAGTGAGCATTTCTCACCCCATTTTTACAACGCAAAAACAAATACAGTTTACTACTAGCATTAAAATCTACTTTATTTTACATATCTTTAACAAGCTTACACTCTATTCTATCTACTGCTTCAAAAAGAACTATGCTCCGTCAACTGTGTGCAAAGTTATTTGCAAATGAGCAGTTCGTGACCAAAACTGTGTATGCCAAGCATGGGTGTGGGTAGCATTGGTGCTCAGCACGGAAAACAAATCCTAGGAAAAAACAGCATTTTGTGTGGTCGTTGCGGGCGTGTGGTTCTGAATTGGCAACAAAATGTTCCGCAATTGTATCCTCCCTATTCGTACACTCCCAAAGATCGGAGGCGAATATCACTTCGACTTGTTTCATCTAGGAACCATTCTCTGATGACTGTGTTGGGGAAGCAGCACATGCATGTACGTAAATGGTGGATTTGTTAGTTATTTGGACGCTTTTGGACAATGTTTGACATATACCACTTTTTCAATAGTTTCAATTTGAAAATCAACAGTCAAGAGCATTGATATCGATGCGTAGAAATGTTTCTGGTCGATTGGTGATAAAATAACTGAAATTGGTCCATGGGCAGCAAAGTTATTAACGTTCAAAATCTTTCATAATTTCATTTTTCGCTTTTCATAAATTGTACCCCCATCTTCCCGAAAGACGTAGTCCTACGTCAAAACTACAACGTTTTGGTGAATGGACGGACAACTTAAACTTGACTTCCTAGAAGAACCTCAAGGGTATTGAATTCTGAGAACAGTTCCAAAATAAAAAATTTCTGGGAATGATTCCATGAAAATTCTGCGAATAATTTCAAGTGAATCCTGTAGATAATTCCAAGAAAATTTCGAAAAGAAAAAAAAATTTGAATGCAATTCCAAAAGGATTTCAAGCAAAATTTCAAGCAAATCGAGGATAATTTCTAGTTCATCCCAGGAAAAAATTCTGAAACTCCAAAGGAATTTCAGTTCCAAAGTGTTCTGAGAAAAAATCATGAAAATTTCTTAATGTTATTCCAGTGGACTTCTGAGAAGAATTTCAAAAGAGCTCTTAGGGGAGTTCTAAAAAAATCCGAGAAGAACCTCAAGGATATTGAATTCTGAGGACAGTTCGAAAGGATTTCTGGGGTGTATTCCATGAAAATTCTGCGAATAATTTCTAGTGAATCCTGCAGATAGCTCCAAGATAATTCCGAAAAGAATACCGAGAAAATTAAATTTTGTGTGAATTCCAAAGGGATTTTGAGGAAAATTCAAAGGAGTACCGATAATTTATAGCTCATTGCGGGAATAATTTTTGGATAATACTGAGGACATTCTTCTGAAACTCTAAGGGAATTTCAGTTCCAAGGTGTTATTGTAAAAGTCGAGAAGAGTTTTTAAAACAATTCCAGAGGACTTCTGAGAAGAATTTCAAAAGAGCTCATAGAGTTCTAAAAATTTCGAAAAGAACCTCAAGGAATTTTTCGCAACTGGACTTTTTCGTGGATGGATTTTTTTGCAACTGTACAAAGTTTAAAGACAGCTTTTGGATTCCCTAATTGAAAAGAGGGTATTAGTTTTCCATTGAACCATGGTCTATTGTTGTCTTACTAAAAATTCGTCTAAGAATCTTCTCTGAAAATTTCGAGTCATTTGTTACCGTGGTTAAAAAGTTTCAGCTGTCTATGTGCGTTGCAATAAACTTGGGTTTGTCTTTTATATCATCTTTAAAACATGTTGAATGTTCGGCATCATTTTCTGTCACCCCGACTGGTGGTACATTGGGACATCCTTCACACAAGTCGTCATTCCGTTAACAATACTGTACTCGCTTGTCCAAATAGTTTTGTGCGCTTTTGATCCAATCGTTACATATTTTTAAACCTTTTTAATGATCCCATTAGCCTTCGCATTTAGGTCAAATTAAAAAAAAATGGAACTATAATTTTCACTGAAAATGACCAAGTTCAACGTACTTGCAACGGCAATAGTAAACAACAGCATATAGGGCTTACGAAACCTTTAAATAGTAAAAAATAAACTGAAACGATGCCTTCAAAAAATACAAAAATGTACTGCAAAAAAATTCAGAAAGGTAACTGAAGAATATATATTCTTTGGATTATATTTTTAACCTGTAAAGAAGAGCATGACGCAAACACTATTACAAAATTTAACTATCAAAATATTATTCGGACTGTAACTTTCTGTAACTTCCAAGAAATTTTAGAAACTTCAAAGCTATTTTCAATGTTGTTCTGGATTTTCAGAGTCAATTCTACACAATCAAACATTTCGCTGCCGGTCTTTTCGGACGATCCAAGTTGTCCGATTCCAGGGTTCAGAAATTGAAAGACAGCGCCCGAGTTGCTGGGCAAACACAATCGCAGTGATACCCGTGTTGGTAGTATGGAAGCGTGGAAAAATTTTAAAACCAGGAACTTTGTTTGTTCACTGCTATGCGCACTGTTGTCGGTGCTATTACCACCATCTGACTTCAGCTGAATCCAACCAAGGCAACAATATTGCAGCAAATGTATCATTTCGGTTAAAGCCCTACTATCGCAACTATTTGACGAACCGATCATTATCGACATCGTCGATGGGATTAAATTGCCAATTTCCATTGGCTGTCTGAAGGCAGTTTGCACTTGAGAAGATGAACCACCACCAGAGCAAAAAATAAGTAAAATTAGCTAAATTGAACAGTAGGAAAACAGTGGTGGGTGGATAGCACCATCTACCACGCACTTTGGAATACTCCCAAGTTGAATGCACCATAGAAAAAAATGCCCCTCCTTAACAAGATTCCTGTGCACGAAATATTTAGCCGTTTAAAAAAAACTACTGCATCGATTTTGTAACTGTTGAACCGTTTTGACAAGCTTAATTTTTTATTCTTTAAGACCACAGATGTCAGATGAATAACAATAAAATAAATAAATAAATAAGAGTATAAGAGGACGCAATCTTTTGAAGGATGTTGAGAATTGCAGGATGTTCATTTACGTTAGTTATGATGGTTTTGTGCAAAATAAAATCCATTTTTAGGACACTTGTGTGTCTGCACGCACGGTTCGAAAAATAAACGTAAATTTCTGTTCAATATGATGCACATAAATTGAGCGCCATACATCATATAAGTTTACATTAAAAGTATTGTAAAGTAACTAGTCATTTCATGGAATTACCAACAACATTGAGTTTACGATTGTCTACGGGGTTCAAATCCTCTCAAAAATGTATTGGTAGTTTGTAAAAAGGTTGCCAGAGCAGGATTTATTAGCTTTCAAACGAACATTTTTGTTAATTTAAAGTTGATAAGCATTTTTGACCAAACATTATTATTATTATTTAACTTTTAACTTTGACCAAACATCATTATGTTGACTTAATGTGCATCTATGCAGCTAAAATCACCTAGAATTTTTGATAGACACTCCAATCGGTGTTCATTTCCGAGCCCAATCTATATGAAAAAGGAAAAGTTCATGACTGTAAGATAATGTCATAATTATGGGTAACAAAAACCACCATTACCATTATAAACCAACTCAACTGTAAACTGTAACACACTAAGATCTTCATGATAAGATACAATTGAAATGTAAGATTGTTTGATTGATTTAATATGATACTTGTTGATTATTAGAGAATGTCAGAGTTAACCGTGTAATTGCACTCAATTGAACTATCAAACATCAAACATCAGATATGAAAAATGCTTAAAGAACCAGTTTTTCGGTATTGCAAAATGACACGGTATTACCGGTTAAACCGGTTGACAACCCTACATATCACTGATTTCTCTTCAATTAAAAATTGGTGTGGTTGTGTACAAGACATGACCGCAGGGTTGGCGTAGACTACGTTAAGCTGTGTAGTGAAATTCTCGTGCATTTTTTCTAGATATTAATTTAAAATACAGTAGAAGTAACCTATGATTTTTGGCCTATGTACATATTTTGGATTTCTTCTTAGTAAAACTTAGTTAATTTCAGGACCTCATAAAAATGCGAATACATATTCTGTTTCATTTGGTTCCTAAATTACAATCAGATATGAGTAAGCCTTTCTTCAAGTGATTCATTGAAGCGTCCAACAATGGCATGATGGCTGATATTTCCTATCACTTGAAGATTTCTAGGACATAAATCTTGGATGGTTGTGACATCACTCATGAAATTGAAACTCCTTGTGTACTGAACTGCAACAAACGTGAAGTTCAAGTTTCTCTGTTATAAGTTTTGTGAGAGCTGATATCTGTACTCTTGAAATTTTTCTATGGTAATGAGATTGATCCTCAGCGATTCAACTTCAAAACGCTAAAAATAAATGCACACACAAAAACGGAGTGCACAATTTTGCATCAATGTTATGCAACATTTCATAGTTGATCGAGAATCGCAAAAAGCTGTCTACGTAGTTAATGAATTTGTGGTTTGCTTAAAATTTATTTCCTGGAAATAAGTGATCGTCAAAGTCCATGACTTTTTCGGGTTGTTGTTAATGGGGGGGGGGGGGTAGAGGTTGTTCTTAATGGAGGGAGAGGTTGTTGTTAATGGAGGGAGAGGTTTTTGTTAAGGGGAGGAGAGGGTTTTACATACATAACTTTCCAAGTCTCACTCCTCATTGTGGTGGTCATGGTCACGCCGTGATCCACTTTTAGCCGTTGGTCCTGCAGCAAGACTTAGTGCCACGCCGTCCGAAGCGGTAATGAGCAGAGTCAGGAAAGCAACGCTGGTTTATATCTTTTCAGGTCCAATAAGAATGATGTGCAACCAAGTGGTATTCGTTTATGATGACTGGGTTTGGGGAAAACGTTTAGTTCATGAAAACAGGGATAAAATTATCATTTGCGCATGTTTTTTTGATTTTAAGACACTAATCATGTATAATGCAAATGATAACTCGGCTCTGTAAAGTTTATTCGATTGAGCCTGTACAAATAAATTAATAAAAAAAAAAATAGTTTTTTGATTAAAAATTGGAAAAGTATTTATTTCAGCAGATTTGTTAAGCAATATCCTATCGATTGGCGTATTTGGATTTTAACTTCATCTATAAATGACAAAGTTACAAGCGTTTTAAACCTAACACTACTTCACCACACATATTTTTTGATTTGTACCCCAGTATAGTCGACAAAGACGTAGTTCTACGTCAAAAATTGGGATTACAAATGGTGATGCATGGCTACTCTATTGCTACTGCCATATTGTTTGAAAAAATGCACATTTTTTCATCATACAATGGCGGCTACATTTGAAAATATAATTTTTAGATGTTATCATAATTGAGTCCACAGATAATGCTGATACTCATAGTTTATCATACAAGTTTAACCGCCGCATTAAACACAGTTGAAGTTGTCTGCCATGAGCAGATTAGCATTCTTTTACAGAGTGGTTGAACAGGAAGATTGATTTGAATGTTTGAAACAAGTCTATTGGTTCAACTTTGTCCTATGAACATTCGCCGTATGTTATGAACGTTGCTTCAGGGCATGGATTACCGTAAAACTGGTAGGAGCAAACAACGAAATTCCGTAGATTCGGACAACATAGAAAATGACCGATGAATTCAATTTGAATCTTCTAATTCTAATGAGATCTAAGATTTGATAAACATCTAGCTTACAGCGTACAACAAAGCCGTGAATAATGATAAACTGTATTCAATTGATTAATAATTAAGGGGTGCTCCTCCGCATACCGTCCCAAAGGCAACCATTTTATCGACTTCCCTCGACATAGAGTATCATTCTTCTTACCACACAATATAAGAATGCGAAAATTATACAGATTAACAACCGTGAAAGTGCTCAAACAACCTTCATTCAATTCGTGCAAAATTTATTTGCCACAATCGACTCACGCTATTGAGTTCTTAAAATCACCATTTATCCATCCAAACAACAGAAGCCACCTATTCCAAAGCGAACCGATTAACCTCTCGGTCCCCACCGATGATGCATCGACGACAAATCAATAAATTAGTTGATCATTGACCTTTGCCCGGGGGGGGCGCGCTCCAACCGTCAAAACTGTGTATATGCGCGATCTTCAGCACCAATTATTCCGGTAAACCATCAGCAACGGCAGCAGCAGCAGCAGCAGCAATAAAACTTTGTGTGACTCAGTCGTCATCGTCGAAGGAAGATGATCCCCGCGGGGCATGTTTTATTAATGAAAAAGTGCAACTCTACCATCATCGCCGATGATCGAGCCCGCCTCTCCCTCTTCTCGCCTTCCTTTCAAGCGGTGGTGGCCTGGTGGCGTAGCACCCGAAAGGTCGATTGTCCCCGCGTCTGCTCGGTTGCAGTTGGTTTGTGCTGCAAAAGAAGATGAGCTTCGACGTCGTTGAGTTGGGAATGAAAACAAACATGCAAGGCGCAGAACAAGGTATAGGCACCTAGTTGCAATGTTGCCGGCCGGTGAATAATTGCACGGTTCCAATGGAGAGAGAGAGACAGAGAAATACGAGGGGTGTGCATAAGCATAAAATTATGAGTAACGCGATTAGCAATAGGTATATATAATGAATTGGCTGACCATGGAAAGGGAGAATGGGAAGAATGGTAAAATTAACATACAATCGCGGGCGGTATTTGCAAAAGCATGGGACGAAGATGCGCACATTTTACGCTTGTCGGAGCAAGTCAGGCCGCACTTCCAATCATAACTGATTAATAGGTGGTCAATGAGCGGGAATAATTGCACAGGGGAACGGGTTCAACGGCTTCAGAACTAGAATTGCACGTTGCTTACGGGATTCGCAAGCGTCGTGGAGCGGAGCGACTCAAATTCCGTGGAGGTTTCTGTCAAATCTGTCAGCAGTGACAGCTGTCAAAATCAGCCCACAGACAGTCGCGCAGCTGCGATTTTACAACGGCCATAAATAACGATTCAAATTTACATACATTTTCATCGCGTTTCGTCTGAGCCAGCCTTAAGGTTCATTGAGCTTTTGTTTCTTGTCTTTAATACCTCTTAGCGTGATCGGGATTACCGGGCCCTTTCGGGAAGACACGAAACTCAGCCTCGTTTGCGAAAGTGCCAAAAAGTTAAATCCCTCGTAAAACGATGATTAATCATGCGGCGGCCTACGAGCTTTAAGACTTTTAATATATTTGAATAACTGATTGCGTGTATTCAACGATGTCGTCGTCGTCGTCGTCGTCGCGCAAGCAGACATCCAATATCCTGAAGCACTTCTTGCTGTTGGCTTATTGCTTATGCTCAAGTGGAGAATCAATTACATTTCGATTACCGTTGTTGTCTGGTTGTTGGTGGTTCTTTTTCCTTGAAGCAACAGCAGCGTCGACAGGTACAAAGTACCTACAACACACTGCGTTGCTTTCCTGTGACAAGAATTTGAATTCAATTTCTCGTGAATCCTACATGTCGATGGCTGGCGGGCTTTGCTATATGGGTTTGCTGATCGGCGTGTATTGCATTACATTTATCGAACGGAACTGTCTGGGGGTTAGACTCCGCGAGAATGCGTTGTTTGCCTTAAGCGGAAGAGGTGCAATTTGAATTGCATGCTAGCGAAGAAGGAAACGATGTCTGTTGCCTGAGGGTATGTATGTGTCAACATTTATTTGATTGTCACTGCAAACTTGCTGTGTTTGAAGCTGATTTGAAACACAAGATCCAAGGAGAATCTACGACGAAAACAGGAATGTTGATATGTATCTGATTTTAGGATTAATTATTTGTTAAATCAGCCCCACAAAAGCAGAGCAGGTTTCAATGATCAAGCAGTTTTGATCCTCGTGATAAGAGCAGTGTTTCTCAACCCACTTGTAGAAGGCTCCTAATATGTTGCAGAAGTCTAAAATAGTTCCTAATAAGATTTTTATAGCTGTGATTTATCTACAGTAAGTAAATTTATATCTGTTTCTCAAGATCTTCTTTTCAATAATACTAAAAAAAACAGTTCGCAATTATTTAAACATGGTTTAAAATTCTACATTCATTTTATTGATTGCAAAATGACCAATTCATTTTAAAAATAAAAAAAATCTTTACAGCACAATTCATGCCTGGAAATTCAAACAAAACATCAAATTGGCATAAATCGTCTGAAATGAGTTTTGTTTCAGGTGCATGTTGTCTGATCTTCTGCCATCTGCCGGCTTACCAGATGGACACAAAAATTGAATATTTTTGATTAAAAACCCACAATATTCTCAAAATAAGTGAATACATTGACAAAAAATTATTTTTTTCCTTGATTTTTTTCCGTACTTACTACCAATGCTACTGACATCAGGAAGGCAGCTCCCACAGCTGGACCCTACCGATCGACCCATCAACTCATGAACCCGGGACCAACGGCTTTACTTCCCGTGATCAGAGATTTTATGCCTCAGAAAATCCCGACGGCGACAACTGGAATTGAACCCAGGTCCTTTGTGGTGAGAGGCAATCACGCTTACCACTACACCACTGGCGCTGTTGTAAAAAAAAATGTTTTCAGAGATCGTTATTTCTTCTATATGAACAACTTTCTAGAACATATCAAACTTTATGAGCTACACAAAAAATGAAAGCCAAAGAATTGATTTGTAGGGGTCGATCATGAAAAAATCTTTTCTACTTCTTCTGATTCGCATTTCAAATCTATTGATTACCGCATATTAGCTTATTGCGTGTTCTCAACTTAGTTATTGTGTGGCATATATGTATTAACGCTACAACGGGCTACAAATGGTGAGTCGACAAACTGGAAGGAGTGTTGTCCCAACAGCTCTGGTCCTCACAAGTTCCTACCTCACGCTTCCACGGGTCAGCCGATGACAAAGACCGCCAGCAAAAGATGCTGGTAGCGTAGCCTGGGCAATGTCCCCACGATAAAAACATGGATCCGGATCGTGGTGATAGCAAAGTGAGGAGGTGCGACCCTCGAGCGTCTGTTCACCATGGAGGTGCGGCTCAAACAGCGTCTGTCTCGGAGCGAGCGGCTGAATAAGAAATGCTGTATCACGTCAGCTACACCTAAGGTGGCAGCCCCACCAACATGATGTAGGTATCGCGACCCCGGTAAGGTAGCATACTGAAACCTCCAACATTACTCAGAAAAAAGAAGAAAGAGAAAACAACGAACGGAATTTTCGGCAACCGACCCGGCAACGAAATAAGGACAATGAATGGAAACTCGGTACTTGGAATGTCAGAACCTTAAATGAACCTGGATGGGCGGGCCTTTTGGCTCGTGAACTGCAAAAAGTGAATGTGAGCGTAGCTGATATTCAGGAAGTACGGTGGCCTAGATCCGGAGAACGTGAATTCCGGGCGGTGGATCCCATCGCCAACACTTCCTTCAAGTATCATATCTATCACAGCGGTGGCGATAGGGCAGAACATGGAGTAGGGTTCATAGTGATCGGGAAGCAGATGAAGCGTGTTATGAGGTGGAGACCGGTAAGCGACCGCATCTGTGTATTAAGGATTCGGGGCAAATTCTTCAACTACAGCCTGATCAACATCTATGCGCCAACCAACGATAAATCCGATGACGTGAAGGACGCGTTTTATGACAGTCTCGATAAAACTTATGATGAGTGCCCAAAACACGACATGAAGATTGTAATCGGAGATGCAAATGCGCAGGTCGGGAGGGAAGATTTCTTTCGTCCAATCATTGGTACAGAGAGCCTACATACAGTAACCAATGATAACGGCCTGAAACTGATAAACTTCGCCGCTGCTAGAGGTATGGCCATCAGTAGCACCTACTTTGCACGCAAGAATATCCGAAAGCACACCTGGAGACACCCAAATGGCGAAACTTGCACCCAGATCGATCACATGTTGGTGGATGGCCGGCACTTCTCAGATGTCATTGATGTAAGGACTTTTAGGGGGCCTAACATTATCTTGTTGTCTGCAAAATTCGGGCGCGTCTATCGACCGTTACGAATTCAACGAACCGGAGATCGATGCGTTTCAATATCCATCGCTTGTCAGTAGAAGGTGTTGCTGCAGAGTACCGCCAGAAGCTTGATGAGCGGATTAGCGAAATCAACGTGAACGAGGACCTCAACAATCTGTGGAACACAATCCACGGAGCGGTGAACACAACAGCACAAGAAGTGATAGGTACAGCTCAAAGACGACCACGTAATGGCTGGTTTGATGAGGAGTGCCAGAGGTTGACGGATGAGAAGAACGTTGCCAGAAGCCGGATGCTAGTGTCTGGTACCCGGCTGAACAGAGAGCGGTACAAGGTAGCAAGGGCAGCTGAGAAACGAACCCACCGCAGAAAGAAAAGGCAGTACGAAGAACGCGTGATTGCTGAGGCGCAAGAAAGTATGGAACAGAACGATATGCGAAGGTTCTACGCGACTGTCAATGGTGTGCGAAGTAAAACAGCATGTACAATGACCTTGAGGGGAATTTGCTGACAGATAAAACAATGGTGGCTGCCAGGTGGAAAGAACATTTTGAGACATTGTTGAATGGAGAGAGTGAGGGAGTATCGAGGAACAGAGTAAACATCGCAGACGACGATCAAGCTGTGGAGCCTCCAACGCTAGACGAGGTTAAAAAGGCAATACGTGAGCTGAAAAACAATAAGGCTGCTGGGAAGGACGAGCTCCCGGCCGAACTTTTCAAACACGGAAGTGAGCAGCTGCATCAAGCAATCCACCGTATTCTAACGAAGATATGGGAGGACGAAGAACTGCCTGCTAGCTGGTTGGATGGCCTCATTTGCCCATTATTCAAAAAAGGGCACAGACTCGAGTGCGCCAATTATCGAGGAATAACTCTTCTGAATTCGGCGTACAAAATACTGTCACGCGTTCTGTTTAACAGATTGAGACCGCTTGAGGAGTCCTTCGTCGGTGAATACCAGGCTGGTTTTCGTGAGGGCCGATCAACGACGGATCAAATGTTTACCCTGCGTCAAATCCTTGATAAATTCCGGGAGTACAACTTGCAGACTCACCATCTCTTTATTGATTTCAAAGCAGCATACGATTCAGTGAAGAGAAATGAGCTTTGGCAGATTATGCTAGAACATGGTTTTCCGGCGAAAGTAATTAGACTGATTCGCGCAACGCTAGATGGATCGAAATCAAGTGTAAGGGTTGCAGATGAGATTTCGACCTCGTTCGTGACCTTAGATGGATTGAAGCAGGGTGATGCACTTTCAAACTTACTGTTCAACATTGCTCTTGAAGGAGCGATTAGGAGAGCTGGTGTGCAGAGGAACGGTACCATCATCACACGATCGTACATGCTCCTTGCCTTTGCGGACGACATCGATATCATCGGAATTGACCGTAGAGCAGTGGAAGAGGCGTTTGTGCCTTTTAAGAGGGAGACGGCGAGGATTGGGCTCACGATAAGTTCTACCAAAACGAAGTACATGGTAGCCGAAAGACAGCGTGGGAGCAATAGTGGTGTTGTTAGATGGTGAACAATTTGAGGTAGTGGAAGAATTTGTGTATCTTGGAACACTAGTGACATGCGATAATGATGTTACCCGCGAGGTGAAGAGACGTATTGCAGCTGCAAACAGGGCCTTTTACGGATTACGTAGCCAGCTGAAGTCCCGTAGCCTGCAAACGAAAACGAAATCGTGGACGTTAAAAGAGTCTGACCGGAGAGCATTTGGTGTCTTCGAGCGTAAGGTGCTGCGAACAATACTCGGCGGTAAACAGGAGAATGGCATCTGGCGGCGTCGCATGAATCACGAGTTGTACCAAGTGTATACCGGTACGGATATAGTGAAGCTTATAAAACACGGCAGACTACGGTGGGCTGGGCATGTAGTGCGGATGCCAGAAGAACGACAAACAAATATTATATTCAGCAGAGAACCCGGTAGAGGTCGTCGACTCCGGGGTAGACCTCGGACACGTTGGCTATTTGCAGTTGAGGAGGACATCAGGTCGCTAAACGTTCATGGCGACTGGAAGCGATTGGCTCAGGACCAAGTCCAATGGAGAAGAGTACTTCGTTCGGCGTTGAATCAACCTGGCAATTCGTAGCCCATCAAGTATCAAGTAAGTATATGTATTAACGCTAGTGTAAGCAGGTCTTAACTTCACGCTTAACGGAGTCAGCAAGCCGTGTGTGCAGCCCTCCGTTGTAAGCGCAACAGTTCAATGCGGGTAAACGGAGATCTCTATGGCAACTCTCCACTCACTTTTGGACCAGCTCTTCACAAGGTAAGTCGCACAGTTATGTAGATGCACACTTCCACAGTTATTAATTGAGAGCTTTCGATGCCTGTACCATGTATTCAGAAGTCGTCTAAAGCGCCCATTACACATATCAATATGTTGACAATAAATTGACATACTGACAATATTATTGAAAAGGTGATATTGAAGACGATGATTGATTTTTTTTTTTTCATAATTACTTTATTTGTACAGGCTCAATCGAATAAACTTTACAGAGCCGAGTTATCCTTTGCGTTATACATTATTACTGTCTTAAATTTAAAGTTAAAGGAACTGGACCGAGTACTCGCGGTTGTCTCGAGGTTAGTGGAGATTTACAATTTTTTGGATGGGAAAAGGGAAGAAGGAGGTTTGAAATGTGGTTTACGATACAACTATTTAATTAATCCTAAAGCATGAAATTATTTCTATTCATCTTGAAAACAAACATTGAAAAAAAAAACCCACAACGATGATTGATGACAAGTATTGACGAAAAGCTGATTTTAATTTCATTTTGTCAATACTCAGAATGTATTGACAAAAAACCGTCAATTTCGCCATCAATATCATCGATATACAACTATTGACAACATTAATGGCAATACGTTAGAAGTCTTTTTTACCTCAATGTATTGAAGTCAATATTACTTGTCTCAATTTACCCACACAAGAAACATAGATCAGCGAAAGAAAGTGTGTTTAGAGTTCATGTTTGCATTCGGGACCAAACAGAAACGATTGCTGAACCTGTATGTATTGAAAATACTAGCTACACGCTGAATTCGGTAAATTTTGCCGGGTTTTTGAACAGCTGAAAAAAATGAACTAGAAACCAACTTTCACCAACATTTACTCATACTTGCTCATTTCAAATTAATTTTCAGGATGTTTCGAATAAAAAGTGTTAAATTATGATCTATTCCAGTCCTTAAGAGTAGGATAGTACAGAGTATAGATCTCAGAATGATGTAAGAACTAGGTGATTAATTATAGCATCCAATTTATTTTTGATATCACTGAACCCTCCTGTTTCGTTAGAACAATAATGTTAACCTAATGTTACCCATATGTATTTTTGTCACTAGTGAAGTGAGAAAAGTCACGTCGTGGTGTCGTGACTCTCTATGCAAATCAAATGGAGAGTCACGTTACCACGACGTGACTTTTCTTACTTCACCAGAAACAAAAGTCACTTAGACTTTCGGAATAATCCCCATAATGGTTAGTTTATCATAATGATACACTTGTTTTATCATAATGAAAATCTTCTTATACTTTCTGGCAAATTACTATTGCTGATTATTAAAGTCATGTATTTCCAAATTGATCGAATTTAATCAAATCGATTGTCGAGTGCGCGGAATTACTACACGTGTGGAATACCCCACGTTAACGATACGCAGTTTCCCAAATAGAAATTATCCTGCTGATGTTTTGGTAAACATTCATAAATGAAAATCATGCAATTAATAATTAATTTACCTTACATGGAGGTATGTGAAACGCTGATAGTATTTATTTTATTTTAAAGTAAAAAAATAACATGATTGTGCTTGAAATTTTCTAGAAAATGTACATCCATATAAACGAAGCCTGGGTGATTGGTGACTGTAAAAAGATGTATTTTTAATTTAGTTTGAAATCGATTTTATATCACACACGAAGATTTAAACAAATGGCAACACTGTATGCCTCGCTACATGCGCGAAGGTGCTTTGTGAGTCAGTCGATCTAAATGACGTACGTTCTCCTTCCTCTTGGGTAGGGGAAGAATATTGACAACGTGAAATGAAAATCAGTTGTTCAACAACACTCGTCATCAATCCATCGTCATCAATATTACCTTTTCAATATTATTGTCAGTATGTCAATTTACTGTCAATATATTGACCCGTGTAACAAGCGCTTTAGCGTATTGTCATTAATGTTGTCAATATTTATGTATTGATAATATTGTAAGAAAAATTGACAATACGATGTTTGTCAATATATTGGCATGTGTAATGGGCGCTTAAGATCACCAAAATCCCAGTATGGGGATAAATCTAATTAGACATAATCGTCCATTCCCGGCCTATCGAGCACAAAACAGTGATATATATCGTGAACGCGTCAAACAATCGTTTGGTACGATGCTTCTATGCAATAGACGAAGTATAGAAGAACGCAAAATAAGATCTCGAAAACAAAAGGCGCACTTGTAGTGTATAAAAGGCGCACGTGAATTCTCCTTTCTTTCCGTTCGATAGGCCGAAGAGAATTCCAATGGGGTTTCAATGGCTAATAGCAGTTTTACAGTTTCAACAATAAACGAATATTTCGCGACCCAGAACTAACGATACATATAGAAAGGTAAATAAATTTGAAAGCCATCTGTAATAATGACATTACGGTTGGTGTTAAACTACGCTAGATTAAGAAAGACTAAGTGCGGGTTGTGCTTAATAGGCCGGGAATGGGATAGTTAACGCTATCACCAAAATTTCTATCATATTTTGTTAATTTTTGTTTATATTTTAGACTTCTAAGCAGAATAAAAAAAATCTCAAGATTCTCGGACATATAACAGTTAAGTCTCTCTAAATCGATTTTGAAGAGACCATCGAGATAGGAGGTAAAAATTAAAAAAAAAACGATTGTAAAATTTACCAAAGAGGTCTGGATTTCTATTGGATCTGGGAGGAATCGAGTAAGGGATCATTGGCGGTTATCATATGTTTTCAATATTCTTGATTCTTCATTTAAAAATTTAAATTTTTCCTAGTTTTGATCTAATTTCCGTCCTACTAAGCCCAACCTGCGCTTTACCTCTCTTTTCTGAACGAGCTTAAACAAAAAATAGGAATATTTCTGTCAAAAATGACTTCTAAATTTAAACACCTTTCCATACGTACCGTTGGATTTGAGAAAGAGTCACAAATTGTTGAGATAGGGGAAATGGCTCTAATGTTGGCCTATGGATCTAATATCGGGCCCATCGCTAAAAATCTGCTATTTATTAATTATATCTAGATGAACGCGTCATTTTGACGGTACTAATGGATATTTTTGGTCGCTATAGAAAATTTAGTCGATTACTGAATTTATGTATGGGTCCAAGTTGGGGACATTTAGGCCGACATTACATCCATTTCTCCTATTGTTTAAAATCTAATACTGCTTCTTGATTCTAAATTCGTCCTACGAGTTTCAATTCTGTCCTAACGCATTGAAACGCCATTCGATTCTCTTCGTCCTACGGATAAACGTAGAAAAAGGGGATTCGCTAGGAGGGCTTCTTTTGTTTTGAGAACCATGCGCTCTAACAGGATTTATGTTCTACACATTACAAAAAAAAATCATGTAAATTTCCGTGCCCTGAGACCGACACATGCAAGCAGCCCAAATGATATAAGAATCAGTTGAAAGAAACGAGAAAATCAGTTCAACCAAGCGTACTTTTCGTCGAGTTGCGTATGCTTCGGTTTAGGAACATTTAATTTTACATGACATGTTTGCTTACGTTCCATGATTTACGTCAAAGATGGGTTACGTCTTGTGTAAAAATAGTTATTTTTAAGTGTGTAGCTAATGAACAAACGCATCGGAACAAACCTATTATTGATTTGTACACGGTGAAATCATTGATATTATTGGTCTTTTCTGATCGATAAAACGGAAATGGGCGATTACGACGAAGTAGTGCTCTACCCTACTTGATCTTGAGCTTAATTTGCAAGCAGAATCAGAATTCTCTAGTAACCAAAAATATCCCTTCAAATTGCCCAGATGACGCATTGTTCTAAGACCAATTTTAAGAACATTTCATTTAAGAACAGAGTCATTTCACCTATAAAGATATGAGTCTTTCCAGCTCAATTCTATACAAAGTTGTGGTCAGTACCATGTTTGGCTCCCTCTGGGCTACAACACTGGATTTTTGAGAGTTTTATCAGTTATATCTTTGAAATCAGTGTTCACTAGGCTGTCGACAAAAGCAGGCCACTCTCGATGTGTGCCACGCGTCCGTCTGTTTTCTCGGCAGCAACCATTGTGTGGTCCTCTTCATTGTGCTTCATCAGCAGTTCTTTCGGTCGATGCGTCGTCGACTTAGGAAAGCAACCGTTTAGTGATGAGTGTGTGAGTGCTGACCACGGTTTTGCGTCCATTGCTGCAATGGAAGCACTCTGACCCCCGTTGGCGAATCTGCCATACAATGAAACCACTGGAAGCGGCTCCAGTTCTGATGGAGGAGGCTTTTTGGATAACGGAAGATAAAGTGTTTATTGTGTTGTTCTTTTTGACTATAGTTTTAAGATGTATTGTATAGTGACCAAGAATCTTCGGCTCTGTAAAGTTAATTCGTTTGAGCCTTATCAAATAAATCAATAAACAACAATATCTTTGAGTAAAGATTACTTCGCGACCAAACAAGTTCTGTTGGTTGTTAATCGACCATAGTTGTACACGGAAATGAACTAACCTACGGCTAACAATCTCCTAAATAAAAACCCGAATTTATCCACCTATGGTGTGATCAGACCCTTCTTACTTATTCAAGTTTATTTAACATGTCCAAGTGTGTCCAATGTGGTCTGGAACACTTAACACGACTTGCATTGATCTTATTTTTGAATTCTGTAGTAATTTGATGTGTCGCATGATGGTTTCGATACGTTTTCCGTTAAATCCAGCGTGAAGGCCCATATTCACCGGATCTTATTCCGGCCATATCTCCGGATCTGGTTCACCGATTCCAAAACCGTTCAATAGCGTTTAATAGGACCCCAAGAGCTATCATTTGGCGCCAAGTTTGTCCAAATCGGTTGAGCGGTTGCTGAGAAACGTGAGCGCATTCATTTCGTTACATACACACACACATACACACATACACACGTACACACACACACAGAGACATGTTCCGATCTCGTCGAGCTGAGTCGAATGGAATATGACACTCGGCCCTCCGGGCCTCGGATCGATAGTCGGTTTTTCAAATGATATCTATACCCTTCTTTGTAAGAAGGGTAAAAAGAAACCCACCATAGCTTATTCAAAATTTGATTTGATATATTCAAACTACAATTAAAAAAAATAAACGTTGCATCTAAAGGGCGAACACGAAATTATTGCGACACCGAAAATGTCATGCCAATTTTCTTATAATGTTTAGAATCAAACCAAAATTTTAGGGTAGTTTTATACATATATTTACTTCAAAAATCAAAAGAAAAGTTAATCGATGGAGCCTTGAGTGTAAAATTGAACGCATTTTCGCTTGATGCCCTCCATCAAAGTCTTTACAGTGTCATCCGGTACCAGTTTCTCAGTTTTTTTTTTCCATTTTCTTAACATGTCCTTCTCGTCTTTGACTGTCTTCTTGCTCTTCCGAAGTTCCCGCTTCATTATTGCCCAGTACTGCTCCACCGGGTGCAGCTCCGGACAGTTTGGCGGATTCATGTCCTTTGGAACAAAATGGACAGAATTGGCCTCATACCACTCCAGGACACTTTTAGAATAGTGGCATGATGCCAAAATAGCGGAGCTTCGTCGTGCTGCTGCAAGAACGGCAAAAGGCGCTTCTCGAGGCACTCAGCTTTGTAGATCTCGCCATTTACTGTGCCCTTTGTCACGAAAGGTTCACTCCTCAGTCCGCAAGAGCAGATGGCCTGCCAAATGAGATATTTGGATTCGAACTTCGACATTTTCTTCTTCTTAAATTTGTCGTCCACATCGAACTTGCTCTTGCCGGTGAAAAACTCCAACCCCGGAATTTGCTTAAAATCGGCTTTTATATACGTTTCGTCGTCCATTACACAGCAGCCATATTTTGTCAGCATCTTCTCGTAGAGCTTCCGTGCCCGAGTTTTAGCCGTCGATTGTTGCCGCTCATCGCGGTTTGGGAAGTTCTGTACCTTGTATGTATGTAGTCCAGCTCTCTTCTTTGCATTCTGGACGTAGCTCTGCGACATGCCGATTTTTTTTAGCCAAATCACGGCTTGAGACGTTGGGATTTGCTTTAATCATCCGCTTCACCTTTCCCTCCGCCTTTTTGTTCTCCGGTCCCGGTTTTCTTCCAGCTCCTTTGCCGTGGTCCAACGTCAACCGCTCCTGGAACCGCTTCAACACTCTGGAGACGGTTGAATGGTGAATGTTCAACATTTTTCCCAACTGCCGGTGCGACAGGTCAGGAAATTCCAGGTGTTTGGAAAGAATTTGTTCTCTCAACTCGCGTTGGTTCACCTCCATTTTCGTTGAATCGATAAACACGACTTCGAGTTTGACAGCATGTAAACAATACACATCAATGAGAAAGTGTGCAAAATTTGGTTGATTTTTACCCAATGGTAAAAAAGTTATGCCCTGTTGAATGTGTCGCAATAATTTCGTGTTCGCTCTTTAATGCCGCTTTAGTTTGATGAGCCAGGTTCGAAACTGGGTTAGTTTCTTCAAAATATCAATCTCGCGGTGAACTGAAGGAACGGAACTGTTGTGTTCATGTGTATGTGTGACTTGAAATAGAACAGTCAAAAAGGCAATGACAGCTAGCTGCCAAGGGATTGTTCAAAAGAAGTTTTCAGTTTAAATATGCACTGGTTGTTCGCTGCTGATTGAGTCCACTGCCATTTTTATTATTTTCTAAAATGTAAATGGATACCATCAATTACGAGCTAATTTATGACCATGAAGGAGACATAATCCAACAGGATGATTACATATGCTTGAGGAATATGGCCAATAAGAAGCAGAATCACTATTGAAATTGCATATTTCATCTTTGCTCAAAATTGTATGCAGTTTAACAAAACCGCGTATGTCTCGTACCACATTTAGAAATTGGCAATACTTGCAGTGATTCGGGATATTCATAGAACCATTTTCTGGCCATCCAATAACAGAATCGGTCAGAGGATTGCATATTCCATCTATGCTCAATGTTTTATGCAAATTACAAAAAATAAATCTTTTATCTCTAGGCTACTTTTCAAGATTTGACCATACATGGGGTTTTCCGGGAATCTTCAGACCATAATCCTCTCACTAGTTTTCTCGGTCCGGTTGGCCAACTACTAGTCCAATCGATTCCCTATCTGTTTCACTGAAAAGCCACTGTCCTTTCAAATTAGGGTTCAATTTCAAAATTTGGTGGACGCATTGCCGAGAACCACCAATGGCAAAAAATCTCCTCTAGCACGGGAACAGTTTAAAGAGACGTTAATAAACTTAGCCACAGCAATGCCAACATGAATCGATGGTCAGGAGTCATGGGTTTTTCCGATACGGTTGGCCAAATGCAGGTTCAATTAGGTAACTCTCTACTTCATATGAAAGTAGATTCCTATATCTATCGAATGGTGGTTAAATTACAAAAATCGATCATCACTATACCATGAACCAACCATGCCAACATGAATCGACACGCTGTTTGCAGTCTTGGGGGTTCTGACTGTTAACGGATGTCCAAGTAATATTTACAAAACGACATTTGAAAAAAAATCGCGCAGATTTAGAATGATTTTCGGGTGTTCTGGATCTTCTACTTGTCCCGAAGTACTCGATGTCTCATGTGGCTCATATGACATATGGCACGGCGTCATATTTTTACAAACATTTCTTCGCATTACAGCCCGTTTCCATTCTCCCGGACCCACTCCGGATTGTAGTTGGTTCCGTGCGGTCATGATGTCCAAATTGCATTCTAACCGCTTAAATGGCAAAAAGAAGTTTGTGCAGTTAGATGTCTCGCAGTCCCCTTTGCTGCAGTTAGATTGAAAATCGCACTCAAATAGTGAATTTTATAGCAGAAACTACATTGGGTCTTAAAAGACCCAGAAGCCGGGGGTGTGACTTTTTTATTCTGAAACACTGTACGTGCTCCAAAACTCTTGAAACTTTACCAGAAGTTAGGAAAAGTCACCAAATTTCAAGATCATCGAGCTTTTGGCTTCAGAGATACAGTCATTTGAATATCGCGTTTGGGCCGTAAAAGACCCGAATACCATCGCAACGTCAAAATTGATGTAGAATTTCAATATTTTCTGACTGACTGATTTTTTGTTATTTACCTTTTTGACATTTTTGGCCCATGCCTTAAGTTTTGAATATATGCGTGAAACTGCTGAACCTCGAAAAAAATCGGGTTTGAACCTAATCGTTTTTCAGGTTGCTTGGTGGCGAACCTAGATTGGTAGCTGACGTTCAAAATATCAATTTGACAGCTCTTAGGTTGCAACCCGGATTACCGTTCGCTTCAAACTAAAACAGCATTAGACACGACCGTATATTTGACGTAGGATTACATGCTCGGTATCAATGCTGAGCTATTAGGGTGTTCAACACGCGGATAAGGCTGGTGAGCTGTATGTTGTTTGGAACAGCGGGTGACGCGCTTGGCATAGATGGCCCACAACGACGAGCAACTGAATTCGATCAGTAGCGTTGCGGCTTCTTCCTCCTTCTTCGGTGAATCGAGGGCTCTTGAGGGCAGCCTTGATAGCTAGCTGCTGAACGTTGTGTCTCCAGTACAATGTTCAACGCTACGTGCCGGAAGCACGAAAGCTGCTGCTGCTGATGATGACGACCGACCAGACACCACCACACATGGTGATTGAATAAGCACCGTTCGGCGAGACCGAATGGCATTCGATTAGGGAAAGCGCTTTTTGCAGACAATCGGTGAGAATTTTGATCACCATTGTAACAGTTGGACATTTGTGTAATTTTCAATTGAAAAAGTGTTCATTTCAGCAGATTTGTAGAAAAACTTCCAATCGATTGGCTTGTTTAGAATTGAAATCCATCCGATATTGACAGAGTTGTAAGTGGTCTAGACCTGACCCCTTTTCGTAACGCGGACAATATTTTGGTTTTTTGAAATTGCACCCCCAATATGTTGCCGAAAGACGTAATCATTTTGCTTTTCAAGATATTAACCTGACAATCTCTCCACATATTGGAAAACCTATCTACCTGATGTGTTCCGAACATATATTGATTTGAGTACGTGGTTTATGAGATATTACTAGATGAGAGACTAGGAAATGTTGATGGTGTTGGCGCGCTGCCCCCGGACAATAACCGGGAAAGAGAGTTTTTCAGGTTGGATTACGGTGCTTCCGAGCCGAAAAAAAACTCCAAAATGTTCTTTGGTGTTTGACGGGTTTTTTTTTCTTTTCCTTGATTTGTTTGCCGTCGATATTGTTTTCCGGGTTGTGTAATTTTGTGTTAGACTGCTTTCCAGATATAGGTTATAGGATATAGGTAATTCTTCGATGCAACTGCATACCAAAGATTCTGAGATTTTCACCAAGGGCAGTAAAAGAAGACGGAGAACGAAATCAGCTGGCTGCCTATGCGAATTGAGTCGGGTCACTTGAATAAATTGTCTGATTTACTGGAGGCGGAGGTTGCTGAGATCAATCTAGAATTATAAGTAAATCAATAATGCTGTTCCACTATTACTGAATTCAGACTTGGAACATCATGTTTTTGAATCTGAAAGTGTGTTGGCATCTCCAGTTTCCAATTATTTACATGCGGGGCTATGTATGTGAAAGTAATCTTAGAATGGACGAGAATTTCCAGGCATTCTGAAATGAGTTACTGAAAGCAACAACTGAAGCACAGGAGACGCCGAAGGGACCTCGAAATCAACACTCGAAGAAGAGGAAAAGGGAAACCAGAGATACAAAATATCATGACATTCACTCGACACTCGTCAACGCATCAACCGACTATCGCTGACAGAACGTTTTGTCAAGCAGTGAGAGGCAGAGCCATGGCAAACAACAATCACCAGTAATGGTCGCTGCTCACAGGAAAAACGTAACACTCGCTGCTGATGATGTAAAGCATAACGAAAACAGTAGAAGTCAGTGCGATGATGAGAAAAAAAATGAAAACAATGCCTACGCATTCCAAGTTCGACTCGGCACGCGCGACTGTGTGAGTTGCAAACAAAGCTGGCAAAATTAAACGGGAGCTGTTGAATTCACACACCAACGCACTCACATAAGCAAGCAAAGCAGCAACTGCTTTAAAACGAGCACAAATGAGTGTCGTGAATGTCGGGAATGACCAGATCGGTGATGGATCACCACCAGTGCTGATAAAAATCCTTTCTTCTACACTCAAATTAGCTGAATATGAAGAAAACCTTAACAGATAGACCAACTACCTGCATGAATTTGAATTTTGATATAAACAAATTCCCTTGATCTAGGCAACCTCTGAGTATCAAAAACAATATTTGTTTTTCTTCATTCGTGGCTGGATTCTCATTAATCGCCTCTGTTGTTGTAAATATTGATATTCGTCTTCATCTTGGTCGGGATGAAATTGAGGATCAAATGCAAAATGATTATTTTCATTTTAAACAAATATAGCGCTGAATAACGTGGTTTTTAGACATAAGTCGACGGCAAATTATTGCCTCAAGCTGAACTGATGATAATATCGATGATTAAGGCAATATTCAAAATAATCATTTAGCCCAATTTTTCGTTGATTATTTTGCTTTTGAGGATCACTTCTGATTTTGACAATTTTAGGTTTGATAATCGAGCACTGGTGAATATCAACAAACGCGTATTCGTTGATGTATAATAAACTCATTTGTTCCTTTCGCTCGTTTCGTAACTACGAAGATGTTCAAAACAAACGCAATTCATCGACACTGGGTTGAAGCGCTACTCCTTGCGTGTGATGGTAAATGATGAAAACAGACACTGATCACCACCGAAGATGACATTCACCGGTTGCATTTTACTTATTTCGTCAACTTGATGGATGGTCATGGAGAGTGCTTCGAAAAGATAGAAATGTACTAAGCGTTACTTCCATCAGCTGTTTGACGACCGTGATTGTGATAGGTCACAACTCTGAGGGAAACGCCAGGAGAGGAAGAGGAGTTGAAAAAACTCAATAACGGCAAGGAAGACAACTAAGAGGAAGGATGGTGTACCGTCGAGAAGTCGAAGGAGAAGTAGAAAAAAAAACCGGAAGGAAAGAAGTGAAGAAGAAAGAAGAACAGAAGAACCCAGGTAACAATTTGATGCTTATCAAGTGTTGTTTAATCGATTTTAATTCAGCCTTAGTTTAAATAATTGTTTTACATAGACCACGTTTACCTTTCTTCAGCATTTAAACATCTAAATCTGGTGATTTTAATCAGCCAAAATCATAACAGTTATATAAATTTAAACTTTTTAAGGCATTAAATAACAGTCTTTTCCAACCTTTGTTCAGCCTTCTAGTTTTATTTAGAAAAAAGAAAAATTGAAGACCGCTGCATATCTTATATATTTTTATGGGACTGCAACAAGGTGCTGACTAACTAATAGGATTTACATATTTATATTGTTATTATAAGTCTAAAAATTACCTTTGTATTTCGGGATTCGAACTGGCAGTCGCTGATTCACAGGCATCAATCATACCTACTGGACCAGTTAAGCATATGTGTGGCAAAAGGTATGATCATTAACTTGAAACACGTCAAATTTAAGTTGAATAACAGCAACAGCAATGCAGAATTGTAAACAACAACTGGTGACAGTAAATCATTCCCTTCAATAATTGAGTTATATTTTTGGAATTCTGACTGAAAATTCAGTGCAATATAGCAGTCAAAACACATAAATACAAATGTTAATGCTTTCGACGTCGTCGCAGTCCACTTCTACCTGGAGCTATTCCTAAAAAGCTAGCTCCTCTACCTTGTCCCTACTGCTGCCGCTGCTTGAGATTAGAAAGGTAGGCAGTGAATTTAGAAGAACTAAAATGCCGGAAATGCAACGAGTGACACTGTCTACATTTAGCAAATCAGGCTATCAAAATATTTGTAGTGCATTGCTGATGTGTGGAGTAATGTTAAGCTTAAATAAGGCTTGTTCAATCTTTAGATCAGTTAACTTATTGAGGTTGAATTATGGGGATACAATCAGCTTCACATACTACTAATCAACTATATATTCAGCCTGCTGTTAATCAGCTTTGAGCACCTTAAATCAACCAATAATAAGCTTCTGTTCTTACTGTTCAGCTTTAATTGTTACTTGGGAAGGAGATACCCAGGACTCGTCGGGAACGAAGTAAGGGCGATGCTCATATCGTCGAAGCAAAAGACAAAGCGACGTACGCAGCACTCCTCCGGAAGCTTCGAGAGGATCCGGAGTTGAAGCAACTATGAGAGAACATGGTGAAAGCCAGGCGCACCCAGAAATGCGAGATGTTCTTTGAGTTGATGCCTTCAAGGAGCTCATCGAAAAGTCTCTTTGTGAAGGGGCAGCACTCCTCCGGAAGCTTCGAGAGGATCCGGAGTTGAAGCAACTATGAGAGAACATGGTGAAAGCCAGGCGCACCCAGAAATGCGAGATGTTCTTTGAGTTGATGCCTTCAAGGAGCTCATCGAAAAGTCTCTTTGTGAAGGGGCAAGCGTAATCCCAGGAGACAGTGATCACGAGATCACAACAGAAGAGGAGCTGAGATGTGCGTTGAGAGTGCACTGCAATCTGGGAGATGTCCCGATGTCAATCCGGATGAGGAAGGCGTACGGCGGCATGCAAACGGCGGTGATACGGCTTTCGACATTTGCAGCGAACAAGCTGTTGGAGACGGACAACGTCAAGGTTGGGTGATCAGTGTGCTCGCTGAGAGCCACTCCTCCGGTTACCAAGCAACTAGAGCGATGCTTCAAAAGCATGGGAATCGGTCACCACACGAGGAACTGCAGTGGCCCTGGCAGATCTGATCTGTGCAGGAAATGCAAAGAGAACGGTCACATTATACATTACCGATGTGAATGCTCTGCAAAAGAAGAGAACGGAAACGACCATACGACGGAAGGCTTCAAATTCCAAAAAGGCGATAGCAGGGCAACAGTAACAGAGGTAACCCAAATAGCATGCAATCATTGCGGAACCGTATCGAATCCTTCCCAATAACGGTAACTGGGTGGCAGATAGTCGATTGGTCAAGGCGACGATGGATCGAGTGATGTGCGTTGTTCGAGTATCGGAGACACTCTCGAGTCCCTTTGAACCTCGAAGGGGGTTACGGCAAGGTGATGGACTTTCGTGTCTGCTGTTCAACATCGCGTTCAACAGCTCCTTGGCTTCGCCGATGACATTGACATTATGGCACGGAACTTTGAGATGATGGCGGAAACGCACATCAGACTGAAGGCTGAAGCTAGGCGGATTGGACTTGCCATCAACGCATCAAAGACAAAATACATGAAAGGAAGACAATGTTAGCCTCCCACCCCGAGTTCAGATTGACGGTGACGAAATCGAGGTGGTCAATGAGTTCGTGTAATTGGGCTCACTGGTGACCGCCGATAATGATACCAGCAGAGAAATTCAAAGACACATTATGGCAGGGAATCGTGCCTACTTTGGACTCCGGAGGACGCTCCGGTCGAATAAAATTCGCCGCCGCACGAAGTTGACTACCTACAAGTCGCTGATTAGACCGGTGGTCCTCTACGGCCACGAGACCTGGACTATGCTCGTGGAGGACCAACGCGCCTTTGGTGTTTTCGAACGGAAGGTGTTGTGTACCATCTACGGTGAAGTGCAGATGGATAACGGAACGTGGAGGAGGCGAATGAACCACGAATTGGACCAGCTTCTGGGAGAACCATCCATCCAGAACATTACAAAAATTGGGCAGTCTGCTGGAAGCTCTGGCAAAACTGGAAGTTATGCTGGCCAATAAAGGCACCAGCAGCACTTTTCGCATAGATGACTGGGAATCCGTCATCGACGTAACTTTCTGCAGTCCATCGCTGGTGGCAAACATGAATTGGAGAGTGTGTGAAGGATATACCCAAGGATATACCCTCAGAAACCATCAGGCGATCTGACATCGCCAACGGAATACCGTGGCAGTACGGAGGACGAGAGCTTGCGCCCGGAAGTGGCAGACGAAGACTTTCGACAAGGATCTTTTCGTTGAACCACTCCGAGTGGACAGGAGCCCCGCGGATCGGAACGTGGACGGGCTGACAGAAACGTTAGTAAGAGCATGTGACAAGACCATGCGGAAGAAACTGGAGCCAAATAATAGACGGCGTCCAGCTTACTAGTGGAACGAGGCACTTAGCACTGGGGACCTCAATACGAATCGAAAGAGCTATGGGGAGCCAGGGGTTTTGATCTTCCATATACACTAACGCACATAGATCAACGCTCAAACAACTTCGTTTGTTGACATAAAGCAATTGATAATTCAAAGCATTTTGATTCTGCTCAGCCGACCTCGAGATTAATTAATTGAACGCAAAGCCAGTTGTGCAGGTGGACCTTTCAATATCACTTTAGTGGCAATCTTCTACGTCAATTAAAGCGGTGCAATATGAATTATCAGTAGCATCATTGCCTATGACAATATAATCCAACCAAATTGCTGTTCAAATTAAATAGTTAAAATTTACGAGGATGATGAGAACCGATAACGAACAAATCAAGGACGGAACCTAGAATTCAACAAGGAAAGTAACACACTCCGTACCCACATCGGTATCCTTTGTAATTCATATCTCAATCCCAGTGTAGAAAGCAAAGCAAAGCAAACCAAATGCCGCTCTCAATTCTTAATAGCTTTTAATAGCCAGTACCGATTTGATAGTGGAAAGCACCACCCTCGCACGAATCAGCGACCGCCATCAGCGCGAGCCGGAAGCGACCAAGTTCAACTGCGATGTGTGCCGCTACTTACTTACTTGCTCCCACCCAAAGCATGCTATCTACCACCGAATCTATTTGAATCGTGTATCCAAAACCAAAAATCGGGTTACGATCTACCGGACCTTGAGCTAGAAGGAACCTACTCGGAGCTATCCCCGCACTAATGGGCTTCCAAGACGGTGGCTGGTGGTGTGGATAAGAATCACCGTGATCCTACAAATCAACAGATGCCACAACATATTCAAGAAGCCCAGCTGGTTCACGGTTCATAATTATTATAGAAATGACCAGAGCCCTTCCTGGTGGGGTCACCCACGCTTGCTGGCTCGCTTCGCTGGCGGTTGGCGAACGATGATGAATCATTAATCATAACACTCACCACCTTAACTGGGGCGGGGCGGGGGGTTCTCGCACAACAGTAGCGTATTATCATCGCCATCGTGGTTTGATGGAGCCAAGCAGGGGTGGAGTGTGAAAGGATGCGATGGACGTGTTTTAGGCTCCTACCTCTACCGACAAGTTCAGTCCAGTCCGAGAAACGATTTAATTTTAGGGCTTTTATCTAAATTGGTTCTATAGTTGTCGGTTGGCTGGTCGGGTGTTGTGGCGCGACCTGGATTACTTTTCCGCTGATGGGTTACGAACCGATGGATGTGTGTTATCCTGACCTAAGACTGTATCGTAGATGCGCGGTTGTTCTTGGCTCACTGACCTATATGTGGGTGTTTGGATAGACGAGGGCAGTCATTTCGATCGTTAAGTAATTTATAATTATGGCTTCCTGATAAAAAAAAAAAACCGGCGAAGCCGGAGTGGGTTGACTGGTTGGGAGATGGATATATTCAGGAGAATTTGTGTGAATTTGTTGCTGTTTCTGTTTGGCAATACGGGATAGGGCAAATGGCTCTAGTGGTTCGAATTCCCTACGTTGATTGACGACGAATAAATAAATAAGTGTTGGGCCTATCGATATCAATCGCCTGCTCTTACAATTTTCTTAGAACAATGCGTCATCTGGACAATGCAAATTACAATGGAAAATTGTCAAACAAATGCTGTCCATTAAAATGTATGTCAATATTAAGGACATTTAAACTGACATTATGGACATTAACCCTATGTGGCAAATCTTAAACCTGACCTAAATTGGCTTTGATTTCATTTGGAGCCTAGCCTCAGTGAGTTTCGAGTTCGAAGACCATAAACTGCTAATGGTGTGTTCCATTAGGTGAATTTTAACTTAAACTGACACTTCGAAAATAAATTATAATGTTCGAAAATTCCTGTTTTCTTAATCATCCGATTTTTGTGTTTCTCAAAATTGATTCCTGGTCTGTCCAAAATAAGTCAGGTACAAGAGCACTGCCGCTTATAGCAAGTTCATCCCAAAGCACGAATCAGCAAACCCGGAAAAACTAGTTTTAAGTATGTTTCGTACCATTGCTTCTTGTGACTGTTTTTCTAAACTTTTCCAGAACAAATTTGTTGAGTTCATGCAGTATAATGAATCTATGGGTGATTAGTTTCAACGGAAGAAAATCTCAGTTTTGACAAAAACGCAAATGGGTCCGACTTGCAGGTTTATTTGAATATTTGGTCCGATGAGCAGGTTTATTTGAATATTTTCCATCTGTCAAATTTAAGTGATAATTCACCAACTGGAAAACAGCTTAAGTGCAGAGGTGGTAAATATCGTGGCCGTCATGCGAGAGTGACAAAACTGGTTCTCTCACCGTCACTAGAAGAAATTATCTATCATGAGCACTAGACTGATTGAAAAATTTAATATGTTTGCTCCACTGTGCTCAAACGGTTCCAAATTGGGTCCTGATTAGCCTCCCAAAATATGAACTCATCTAGTAAAAAACGGCAAACAAACTTTTGCATATATAAATGAATAAATGATCAATAAATAAAAAGAAACACTCTCCTTAAAAACACCCAAATGATCCATAAAACTCCGCTAAAAATCCTTAAAAAAGTGGTAAGGATGCATAAAAAAATGTCACTATAGTCCATATTTTATGTAAAATTTAGCAACACAATTGAGAAAATGTACTGCTAGATTGCTAAATAATAGAGCATTGAAATTGTACGAATTACCCATAAACATATTCCGAATGTAAAAGAAAAAAACAATAACCATATTTAGACTAATGAAATTGATCCATAGAGAATCAAGTTTGCGCAGTAAAATATAGAAGTGATCCAAAAAATGAGATTGAATTCAGTAAGCAAAATCGGACGCTGTTAAGTCACCGAGCTCCTTGCACCACAACAAACCATTACGAATAACGATCGCTTAAGCCTGGCAACATGAAGCTTATCAAATGGAATCGATTTTCCCGGGTGCCCAACATATGTTTTTCCGGATTTATATAAACAGCAAAATTTGATAAAGCATCCCAAGTAACAATTCAGCAGCTACTTGGCATTCACTCTGATTTATGATGGTTTTATAACGGAAATGAACAATTCATTTAGTTCAAATACAGCATTTCAAAGTGTTAAACATTCCTGATTAGTAATTCAGCTTATTGCTGTTTTAAAAACCGAGAAAGTTAAATGACAAGAAAGTTAAAAACAGTCTTGTTCTATAAATAAATTTAAAGCAGCTTTCAATACCTCCATAAAACTGTTGTGTAAATAAATCATAAACTTCATTAGCAATTGGGTTGTTTAGGGGTATTGAGGTAAAAACATATTCGTTATCTGCATTAAAAATGGAATTGAAATCCAACATTTCATCAAATTTTGTACACTGGAACTATTTTAAATAAGTACGATTACATTAGCAAAAATCACCATCTTAGCGCCCCTTGGTGGGACTTTGCATGGGAGCGAGCTGTCAACGAATAGATTTAGTGTCAATGATCAAACATTTAAATCTTGATTTAAAAATCGAGATGAATGTCTACGGGATCGATAAAAATATCGTTGTGCTCAGAAATCGAAGCTCCATCAGATGATGTATTAAAATTGGTATATTTTTCGAAGTTAAACAACCCAATTGTTTATTAATGCCTTGAAAAAATACTCTATAAAGTTGTTTTGTCATTATTAAGGCAACCATAAAACTATTCGGTTTTAAATGAGAGCAAAAAGCATATTTTGTAGTTGTTTAGACTTGTTAAAGTGTTTTATAAAATCCCAAGTTACTCTGTTTTCAAATTGAACTTAGAAGTTGGATCCTTATAGTGAATAAAAGCAAAAGGAAATCTCGATGGGCAGACGAAATAGGTTGAAAAATACAAGCGATGTTAGCGACCAAAGGGAAGTCAATTTCAGCAACGGCTGAGCATCTGGCGTTTGCATTACGTTCTGACCGGTGTTGACCGTCATAAAGGTATGAAACAGTCTTAAAACAGACCAGCCTTCTCCAGATCGGACGAACGAAATAATTTGCATTTGTACCAACAGAAAACCACTGAAACTGTCAGTAAGTAAAGATTGGCTGGTTTCCGATTCATAGCAGAGGTTTGATTCAGCGAATGGTCAAGCGTACTTAATTTAAACTGCATCGTTTGATGGTGCACGTCGGGAACCATCCGGAATAAGGGGATCTTTTACGGGAACGATTGAGCCTCCAGCTGTTCCATTTTATATGCAAAATGGTGCAAAACAGTACCGCTCACTTACTGAGTAACTGCTTCCAATCCAGCGGGACAAAATCGCCTAGAAGAACGCTGGAGTAAAACCTCGATCTATGACTGCACAACGCAACTATCGAAAGATAAACAAACTTTGACTTTTAACCTTTTGCAGGCAACTTTGCCTCTATAAATGCTGCCATAATTCTGAACGGGTTAGGATCAAGCAAAATGGCTTTAGATAAATACAATTCAGTCAGCAAGTTTTCTTCATAAATGCTATTTTAAAACCTTATGAATTTGTTAGGGATTTCATTAAAGTAAAACAACATTTTCACAAATGGCCCATGAAAACTAGCTTTTAAGCCATCGCCATATTACAATTATTTTGTTTGATATTTACAATTTTCGTTTCCAATGTGTATTTCTTTGGATATAATTTTATTTTGGTCAATTTAGCAATGAGCAGATATTTGAAATACGATAATCATAAAAATATCTCGGATGAGTTGAAGAAATTTTTTTTTTTCTCAATTAAAAATAATTAGTGAGATCGATTTATTTTTTGTCGATGTTTTCAAACCTTTTCACATAAGATTTAATATGACACCTACAACTAGGACGAGAACAATTTTAATAATTTTGGAAATTCAATGGGATTTTTATATGATCAGTTTATATTACAATTATTTTGTTAAGATTCGATAGTATTTATGATTCATTTTCTATCTTGGTTGATCATGTTTCTAATGGATTCAGCAAGCGGCTAGGGAAAATGGATTGAAAAAGGTTTTAATTGCTGCCAAATAGCTTTTATTGCAGCTTACAAACGGGCTTCAAATGGATCTCAATACGTTCGTCATACACCCTTTTTGCAGTAAATCAATCTAGAAGAGCTTCGGAAATATACCCTTCCGAACATTCTCCAGGATGGGCCAACTAGACAGATTTTTTTTTATTTATTTATTTATTTATTTTTACGGCGCACACTAGTGGGCGCAAAACCTCATCATTTCAGTGCCAACAGATAAAATGGAATCCTACATTTGCTTGAACTAAGTCGTAAACATATAAAAAGATATTAATGATAACATAATTAACATACAGAAAACATAAACCGTCAGGAAGTTAAAGTACATTATAAAACAGATTCTTAAACCTAAAACGAAGTAATTGTAGGGACATCAAATTACAACAACTTTCATAACTAGGGAGATTGAAAGGATCACTCCAGGGTAGCCAACGAAGGGCGAAACGTACAAATCTTCGCTGAATGGCCTCAATACGATTCACCCCGTTGCTGTACAAAGGAGTCCATACTACGGACCAATACTCTAATGACTAGCGAACAACAGAGTGTTTTTAAACAGAAAATGTCCCTAAAGTCTTTGGCGAAACGAAAAATGAAACCAAGTTGAGAAGAGGCCTTAGCGGAAACATAAGCCACATGGTCCTTTAAGGTGAGTTGTGAATCAAGTAGAACGTCTAAGTCTTTAATGGTAGATTCACGGTCTAATATTTGCTCCTGCAGGCTGTAAGCATAACAGAAAGGTGATTTTTTTCCTGGAAAACGTTATAATGGCACATTTACAAGCATTTAATACCATCCTGATTTTGTCACACCAAACAGCAAAAGCGTCCAGCTGCTGCTGAAGAAACAATGCATAACTTCGATCTTTGATGACAAAGGATAGTAGCTTCAGGCAACGGATCGAAAAGTGAACGTCATTCAGATACAATAAAAATATAAACGGTCCCAGATGACTGCCTTGAGGTCACCAGAAGAAACAGCGAACGGTTGAGAAAAATGATCTCCAATCTTCACTGACATACGTCGACCGGTGAGGTATGAACGAAGCCAATCAAGAAGGGAACCGTGAAAACCAAGTCGCTCTAGTTTGGCCACTGCAATCTCGTGATTGATTTTATCAAAAGCAGCAGAAAGATCGGTGTAGATAGCATGTGTTTTAAATAATCTAGCACCAATAGTTCAAAAAGTTTTGAGACTGCTCAGATTCTAGTCTTAATGAGGTTTTGGTGGATGCATCAATGGCAAAGTAGCCTTGACCAGGGTTTAATGAATGTTGTTTTATAGTAGGTTTGTATTACTTCGTAAAACTTAAAATGTTACTTGGGATGGTTGATTTTAGCAATAGATGTCGCTGAAAAAAAGTTACATCATTTTTTAAAGGCAGCAAACCGGAAAACACCTCCAATTGAAAAAAATTTCAGAATGTGGAAAATGCGTTAATCTCCAAGATTGCATTAGATTGTCAAATGATTTTTCAAAGTTTAGATAGATTTTTTAGCCCAGAATTTTAAATGTTTTTACTGTCGCAGAGCTTCGTATTTTGGCCACTACAGAGGCATTTGTAGGCAATTGGGCCGAATGTTGTACAGTGATAGAATAAACTGAGACATTCTTATTATTAGAAAACAAAAATAGAACTCTTCTGAAATCCAATTGCGTATAGGACTTTTGAGATCCCGAACAACGAGTTTTTTTGAAAATTACAAGATACAATTTTCTAGATGTTGAGGCTCACATTACTAAACATGTCAAAATTTCAGAATTTAAAATTCTCATTTTATACAAAAAAAATATTTAAGACCTCAAATAACAAAAAAAAAAACATGACTTTTGGACTAAAATTAAACTTAAAGATTTAAATAACTTAACTTCTGAAGAAATGTCTAAAGAATTTGGATCAGAATGCCAGATGATTTTTGGGGAGAATTTCAGTCCTCTGCAAATCTCTATCTCTCTCTCTCTCGACTACAGAGTCTCAAGGAATAATTCTGAATGAATTCAAAGGACAATCCCGAAGAAATGGGCAATTAAGTTGCAGATAATTATGAGAAGCATTTCAGGAAAACTGAAGGGAAAACTATAGGTGAATCCCAAGGTAGTTCAGAAGAGAATTTTTTACGATTATGACCAAAAATCTAGAGAATTCTGAAGCAACTCTGACTGATTTTCAGGAATTCAGGAGGAGAATTCAAATTGGATCAATCCTATTATAAACTTATTTATGATATGACAACAATTCTGACACTTTTCATAAGGATCACTTAGGGCCTAGAAAATCTCTTCAATGTTAATCAATCATTCAATCAATAAAAAAATCTAAAGAGAATTCCCGTGGTATATCGATGATAATTCCAATAGAATTTAATGCTGAATATAGCTGAAAAAAACATTGCTGAATTTCAAACTAACGATAATTTAAGGAAATTTCTACCAGAATTCATAGATATTTTGAAAGAATTTAAAATGATTTCCGAAAGGGTTTCAAAGAGAAGATTTAACAGAGAATTTAGAATATTAGTTCCTTAGAATTATGAGTACCATTCCAGAAGATTCGGATCTAGAACAACATTCGGAGATGGCAAAAGTTGACAAAAATTACGTGTTAAAGGCTTAGAAATTACTTAAGACTCTCACTTTAATCATTTGAAAACATTATCACCACCTTGGGTTTGAAAACCAATCAAAACTCGAAGGCATTGCTAGTTTTTAGATATAACTCTTAAACTTTGGTATCCCGAACTAAGAAAAAGTTAAGAATTTCGAGAATAATGAATTATCCAAGAGTCTTAGTGAAATATTTGAGATAACGACTTAAGAATACTCTTAAAGAATTCCAAACTTAAATATAAGTTCAAATTATATTTTTTACATATTTATATTTAAATTTCACGTACCTACGTACATGTAAAAAATGAATTTTGAGTTCAAATAAAATTCCCGGTTTTTCTCGATTGTTTACGATGTCCGGTTAGTTCCCGGCGGAAGAAAAAGAGGCAGCCGCAAGGGTGGTCTCCCTACACACTTATTTTGCGACAACTTTTTTTCTCAGTGTGCCGGCAGTGCCGAGAGTGTCATTAGCCTGATTTTTTGTTTGTATAATAGTATGTTTGGCAACCCGGCTAATTTGACAGTTCACATGGTTTGTTTTGAAGAAACCAAACAACAAGCAGTGGAATCCTATCCCAGATCCTGACTCTTGGTTAGTTGCTTCCAAATTATCTCGGAAAAGGACTACACTGAACCTAATAAGCAACGGCCTCAGCAAGAACTTTCTCCGGGGAAGGCACTTCCAATTTCCGACAGGACAATAACTTCTACTGGATTGGCGTATGATAAGGACTCGTATGAACCACAGGTGACGGTGGTAAGTAGACGAAGCGAGCGTGCATCATCAGAGTAAACTGGTCCAGATGCTCTTCAGATTCTGATGAACGCTTCCGGGAGGAGTTTCTCCCGAAATCCATCGACTCAGTCAAAGATGCGTCACCAACGTTCTAGTGGATGTTTCACCCGAAATCAGACTTTCTTGGGGGAGGTGGGGTTCACAGATAAAAATTCTGAATTTTATTTGTGATGTAAACAATCATCCACGTAAACTTGTATTGCATTTTACGCAACCGAGCAACTTGTAAACAATGTTGTTTACAAAGATGGGCTTTTGTATACAATATTTGCAACATTGCATGAAATGTCTCAGAACTTTACGCTCCATTTATGTGCATCATATTGAACAGAAATTTACACTACTTTTTCTAACTGTGTTTAATATGTCCACACGGTCAGACAGTCCAACGATCAGACAAATGGAGAGAAGTATGATGTCTCTGGCAAAAAGCAGTGCCGGCCAGCGAACACCTGTAAAAGCTGGGGTGCTGTCGATGGTAGAAAAGCAAACACCGGTGAAGATTATACCTCCAAAAATGGTCCGAGTGATCAACGAAGGCGAATTCATCGATGAGGAACGAATCATGGAACTGAATATCGGCTGGCAGTTTAACGAAGTGGTGAAGTGTTACGGAATCAAACATGGTAAACTACCACTGATAAAACTACTACGTGGTCTTTGTATGGACACCGATCCCCTTAAGACCATCTGTGTGGCTCAGATTTCATTATCAATTCGTACCTCATAGAGTTCTATAAGCTGCATTCGGATCAGTTCTACGAGGATTATTGCAAACATCGCGATGTTGAAATGCTTACCGAACTGCTCCAATCGCTGGGCACCATAGAAAACACCGGTCATTTTACACTTCGCTGGGACTTCATCTCCGCCAAGCCTATAAATATTCTATTTCGTCGTGTCCGAGAACTATACCTATCCTTCAACCAACTCACCGATGTCGACTTTCAGGAGCTGACCTTCACCTCACCTCCGTCACAAATCTCCCCGCCCCAAATCAATCTACCAACGTCTTCAACGTTCCCTTCACTTCCTCCTTCAGGGTCTCGCACTCCCCACTAACCAACTCACTAATCACATTCCGAATCGGCATTATGACCAGTAGCAGTCCCTTCATGGTCATCTTTTCAATCAGCTTCCCAACTTCGATCGAACAACCAAAGCCTTCAGCATCAGATCCTTGAACAGTTCAATCGTCTGGAGTGGAGGTTTTCCGATGTCGAAGTCTTTCGGTAGCGACTCCAGAACCATCCGGAAGAATTTCAGTATCACCCCCAGATTACAGTTGTATACTTGACAGCGGTCATCGCCTTGATGACCTCGCTCATCCCGCAAGCATACCGCGTTGACTCTTGCCCGGTGTTTAAATAATGTTTTAAAAATATGTGCGCATGGCAAAAAATCGCCGGAAACCAAAAATTGGATTGCATCAACAACAATGATTAACATTTTGACACATACACAGAGCGTGCGCAGATATAGTACAGCGTTGCCAGTAACTTTAAATATCATGAACATTTCTAAGCATGGGTGCCCATGAAAGTGCCCAGGTGTGCCCATCTGTAATTTAGATACACTGTGCAGAGTGACCAACCCCTTGGGCAGCCGACAATAGTCACACTCAGCCGAGAAGTTTGGAGCGTTGTGAAAACGTTTTTTTGCAAATATATTTTGATAACTCTGTCGATTTGAATGGATAGAAAAGGAAGTAGCAGATAAACGTAAACAAACAAACACGTTAGTGGTCATAATTTTTTACTGATGTTCTCGAGATTTTTCTGAAGTTCATGGAACTGCCCTTAAATTTTCAACACTGATTCACAACGTTCCCAATATTCTAGCCTTTCTCGATGTTATTAAAACTGTCCAAAATATTTCTGAATTTCCATCTGGTTCTTTTGACTGCCCTGAATTTCTCAGTTATTAGTTTTTTATTATGTAACCGCAATTTTACTAAAGTTAATTGAATTGCTTTCAATTTTCCTCAGGTAACTTAAGTTTGGTAAACTTCATAAACACTCACGGTACTTTTCCTTTTATTAATAATTTCCTATGCATCTCTAAAGTTCCCCTAAAATTTGAAATTCTCTGACGTTTAAGAAGTTTCCGGATGATTCATAGAATTCAATAAATATCCTTTAATTTCACGGAGCTTTTTGTAAGTTTTTGCAAATTTCCTTAATTTAATTGGATTACTCTGAAGCTATCTGATCATACTCGACTTCACTGAGCATCATGAAACTATCTTAAAGTTTCAAAATTTTATTTTAAGACCTCTGAAATTTCTTGAAGATATCGCTTTTGTTTAGTTAATGAAAATTGACGAAAGAGATAAATTAATTTAAATTATTGAAAGTTGACGAAAGAAGTAAACCGAAACTGGTGAATGTCTTCTTCGGTTATGATCCATCACCGATCTGGTCATTCCCAACAATCACGACACTCCCCAAGTAACAATTTTGGTTTTATGAAGGTTCTGTAGACCATGACTTAGACTTGTAGAATGCTATAAAACTTCGATAAAACCTGCAATATTACTTGGGTCATCTATGCTCGTTTTGAAGCAGTTGCTACTTTGCTTGCTTATGTGAGTGTGTTGGTGAGTGAGCCTAACAGTTTCCGTTTAATTTCGCCAGATCTGTTTGTAACTCACACAGTCGCGCGTGCCGAGATGAACTTGGAATGCGTAGGCATTGTATTCATTTTCTTCTGTCGTTACGCTTTTTCTCATCATCGTACTGCAGAAGTCTTCACTTTTTTCGTTGAGCTTTTCATCATCAGTAGCGAGTGTTGCAGTTTGCCTGTGAGCAGCGACCATTACTGGTGATTGTTGTTTGCCATGGCTCTACTTCTCACTGCGTGACAAAACGTTCTGTCAGCGATAGTCGGTTGATGCGTTGGCGAGCGTCGAGTGAGTGTCATGACATTTTGCATCACTGCCCTTAAGATATCTGATGCTCACCAACGATCTCTAGGTCTAGCTTTTCTGAGGTACTTGAAGCTTCTTATAAGTATCCACACGTTTTCTCAAACTCTCTCCACATCTCTGAATTTCGTTAAATTCTCTGAATATTCCTGAAATTCCAAGACCTTCTTAAAAGTTCCTGCATATTTTTTTAAGTTAATTCAACCACATCAGTTCATCATATTTTAGAGATGTTTTAAGAACTTCCCTTGTGTTCCCGCAGCTTATTTATTATTTAAGCTTCACTGAAATTCTTAGCACAGACTTTCTAATGTTAATCAATTTGTCCAAAAGATTTCTGAACCTCCTTAACGTTTTGAATTGCTCTGTATTTTTTTTTTAAATAAGTGCCCGCAATTTTATTGAAGTTAATTGAATTGCCTTTTATTACCCTCAATTTTCCTAATGTTTGGTGAACTTAATAACACTTACGGAACTTTGTCTTAATTACTTATTTTCTATGCATCTCTGAAGTTCCCCTAACAATTAAAATTTCCTTGAAGCTTAAAAAGTTTTTGGATGACTCATAGAATTCTAAAAATATCCCATAATTCCACGGAACTTTTTGTAAGTCTTTGCTAATTTCTTTAATTTAATTGGATTGCTCTGAAGCTATCTGATCATCCTCGACTTCACTGAGCATCATGAAACTATCTAAAAGATTCAAAATTTCTATGAATACCTCTGGAATTGAAGATATCGCATTTTTTTTTTAATAAATGAAACTGCCTGGAAGTTTTCAAATCAACTTAGTTAAATTTTCGTAAATGTTTTAAGTTCTTGAAATTTCCATGATAAATATATAACAATTTTGAAATACCCTTACATTTTCCTGATGTTAATAATAACATCTCTTACGTTCTGGAAATCCTCTCGGATCTTTGCTGAAGATTCAGAAATTTCCCTGAATTTCTCGAAACTTCTGTCAGTTTTCTGCAGTTTCCTTGAAATTTTTTGAATTGCCCTTTGCTCACAACGGTAGAATATATTAGTTCTGCTCTGAAATAAATGGAACTCATCTGAACATTTTTAAACATTCCTGAAGAGGTCCCTCTGTGAAGAATTCGAAATATTTCAGAAGTTTTCATAATTTCTCTGAAGTTCTCTGAAGGTCTCTATACATCTCTGAAGTTCTCGGCACATCTTAAGGGTTCTCGTAATTTTTTTCTGAAGAACATGGAACTGTCCTGAATTTATCTAATCTCACGCTTATAGAATTTTAAATTCCTCCAAAAGTCTGGCGTTTTCTGCAGTTACGGGAACTGCCCCTGAGATCCCTGAAATTCACCAAAGATCTCTAGGTTTAGGTTTTTGGAGGTACTTGGAACTTCTTAAAAGTTTCCACTGTTTTTTCTCAAACTCTCTCCAGATCTCAGAATATCTCAGAAGTTTTCATAATTTCTCTGAATGTCGCTATGCTATCTCTGAAATTCTCGGCACATTTTAAGGGTTCTAGTATTTTTTACTGAAGAACACCCAAGTAACATTGCAATTTTTATCGAGGGTTTAAAACATTCTATGAATATAAATCATGGTCTACAGAATCCTCATAAAACCATAATTGTTACTTGAGCATGGAGTTGCCTGGAATTTATCTCTTCTCACGCTCGTAGAATTTTAAACTCCTCCAAAAGTTTGACCTTTTCTGCTGTTACGGGAACTGCCCCAAAGATCTCTAGGTCTAGGTTTTTTGAGGTACTCAAGCTGGAAAATCATTTGCATTCATTTCATACATTCATTTACATTCATTTGCCTCTCAATTTTTCATCAACAGCATTCCGCACAATAATGTAAAGAGCTTTTGTAGATTTTGTTATTAGCTACAACTTTTTCTCATATCTCAAATCTGTATCTCTTATGCATCACGAACTAGAGCGGGCAGAACTTGTTACTGTTTTTCAGTGAATGTAAAATACATTCACTGAAAATCAGTAGTGGCTTCTGTTCGCTCTGGTTCGTCATGCATAAGAGATACGAATTTGACTTGTTAACAAAAGTTGTAATGAATAACAAAACATACAAAATTTTATCCATTATTTTGCGAAATACTGTTCAAGAAAAAAGTTAGAGGCAAATCAATGTAAATGAATGCATGAAATGAATGCAAATGATTTTCCATGCCTGGAGGTACTTGGAACTTCTTAAAAGTATCCACAGTTTTTTTTCAAACTCTCTCCACATTGAGATTTTGATTTTTTAAGAACTTCCATTCTGTTCCCGCAACTTATTTACTAAGCTTCACTGAAATTCTTAGCATTTTCTTTCATTCCTTAAATCTTGTGTAAAGTTCGTATGATTCATGTGGAATTAATGACTTCACTGAACATGTCTTATTTGCGTTGCGTTGCGTTTGTAATGGAGTACATTCGTAGATTGCATACTGGCAACTGTCATGTATCTACTTCAACTTTCGTATTCTGATGGCTTAAGGAAAACTATTTGGGAGTGAATAGCTCTCCAATTAAAGTATATAACAGGAAAAGCATGACAATTGCTATTGCCGGCCACACCCATCTTCTCCGTTATAGGGAAATGAAGGATATTGTTTATGTACTATCTGCTTAACGGGAGGCCAACGACTCACCGACGCTCCCATAGATGCTACGGAGTTGAATAGTTGGGTAGGAGATCGGTCAGGATTCGCTGAAGCAGACGATGCGATTATAGTAATTGTTTTATTTTTGGAAGATTGGAAAAACTGATTGAAATATAATGTACACAAATAAAAAGGAAGGGTCTCACCCGAATGATCTGTAACTATAGAGCCTTCTCGTGTTTCAAAATGCATCTTCCAAACGCAGTACAATTTCTTTGATCCAAATAGGCATGGTGACGAGTAATAAGTGATTCCATGATGTGGTAAAGCTTGCTTGAATGGTTCCCTCCTAAGCGCTTGATCTACTGTTGTGGTTCCAGCTTTTGTTAGAAATCTGATCCTGGCGGGGTTTTTACTAAAGTTGTTTTTTTACAAAATCAGTAGCCGAGAAAAAAATTACAGCGGACAAAACGAACGTGACATTTGTATACGGGCAAGGTCTACTTTTCCTCGACTCCACTGAACATGTCTAATCGATCATAAAGTGAAATGCAAGCTTGAAATAAATCAACATTTGTTTTCCATAATTATAGCATTTTGAAAATTTTCAATATCTTGAACTTCTACGTGAAATACGGAACTTCAACATATAATGGATTTTATTGTAAATCTGTTTCTTTAAAACTAATTATCATGTCTTAACAACAATGGCGGTTATTGCCGTTGTCGTTGTTTTGCCACAAACATTATATTTTAAACCTCCGTTGAAGTTCTGGGAAACCCAGGGAATTTTATGTTGCCAAATAAAAAGAAAAGAATGAGTTCCAGAAAAAAGTTTTAAAAAATTTATTCTTAAAGCTTGATCTCATTTCTTAAGCGTACATTAATTGTAAAACATCCCTATGTAAACCAGGATATAAATATCACAAATCAGTGCAATAGATAATGTATTGGTTTTTATTGGTTTTAGTGCTTATTAGTCGCGACTACCTACTACTATAGCACTCACTCACTAAGATTTTCCAGGTGATTTATTTTTTCTCAGAGGAAATTTTACTTCGTTTTTCATAATCTGAAAGCCGTGGTGCATCGAAGGTAAAAATATGTTTAATTGGTTTTAGTGCTATGTAGTCAAAAGCTACCCGCGACCACAGCACTGTTGGATCAGCTTGCTATAGCAATTACATAAAATAAAATTGTAAAAATCGCAAAATAGAGTAAATTGAGAGATGAATACGTGCATGAAAACAACACTGATTTCATCAACACAATGATAGGCTTGTTTATAAAGTAAAAGCATATTCAATTTTGACAACATTCTAACAACTAGAACCAAAGGCAGAGCGATTCTTGTGAAATTCAAAAAAAATCCATAGTCTCTAAAATCTCCATACAAACCTCAAAACATTTGCGTGGCTTCTTTATCTTCATCAATCGGTACCATTTTTGGCTAGGCTCGAATCAAACCGGAGTAAGCATCCTAGTGTATCATCGCCTATAGTTCAAACGTAGTTCAACTTTGATTATCCAAACGAGGTTTCAAATTCAAATTAAGTAAATGAATGCTACATAAGCTTTATAGATCGTATGACCAAGTTTTCACAACTCATGCAATCTATATAAGGCAAGCCTAAAGAATAAAAAAAACGCTGGTCTATTCATCGTCAAGTTTATGGTACTTGACGGTACCTTTCATACTAGCTCTCAAAATAAAGTTTCCTACAATTAGTGCCTGCAAATCATTGAATTTTTATTATTTATAAAATCGAAATGAATAACAGTACAATCGCATGGCTTTGCAGTAGGAATCTTTTAAATCGCTTCTCAGTCTCGACCCGTTTACTCGTAAAATTCAAATAAGAATTTGATTCCCATATGGTTTGCTATGTCCAGAGAATGAAGGAGATTTAATTTGAAAAAAAAAACACCTTTTAAACACCAAGATCAAACAGCAGTTTCCTTACGTGTGCAATACACAAAAGATCGCATCTACAAAACCAAGAACCCCTCTAATCGGAGATCATGCTCTTCCAACACCTCGGATACAAAACCGCCCCGTCTTAAGTCTTAAAGAACCTAATAAAAGGTTTCCGATAAATCTTCTTAATTTCTGACCAAAAAAAAAGCCTAACAATTCCTCGATCGGTTCACAGCAAACAAAAAACACAAATCGCTTAAACCGTCAATAAAATGGCATAAGAATCTAATTAAAACTCACCTCCGAGGGGTTTCCTTTTCCTACTTTGATTCTTGTGCTATTCCTTTGCCTCGTTTAGCTCCGTCGTCGTCGTCGTCGTTGTCTAATCAGTTCACCTCCGAACGAAATTCCTCGAATCACCAGCACCATCGAGGCACAACACCGACCGGCAAGCAAACAAGCAAATCACGACGACCGATTAAAACAAAATCCACATCTCTTCCGTCGATTTCGTTGGCAGGAGCGCTTCGCCAAAATCACGTTTTATTTTCGTATTCTCTGTTGTTATTTTCCGTGTCGTACACTTCACATTCGACGTTCTTTCTTCACACTTCAGACCTCAGACCACGCGCGCAATTTAGAACTGACACCTTTGCGGCAATTCGCGTCGCCAGCACATCGTTGGCTCTCTACTAATCTCTTCGTTTCAATCAGACTTTTTCGATTTTCCACGCCATCAAAAACCAACAAAACGAACGAGCAAACGTGTACGGAACGAGCTCAGCTAGTCGTCGTCGTGCGACAATGTAAATTCTAAGCTCGCTAGGAATAAGACACGCTGCTCCGACATAGGCTTCTTACTTCCCGCAACGATGCTGACTTTAATGGTCCTTTGGCACACAACCACAATGCATCCAGGTTAGAACTGCCACCATAAGGCACATGTTAATCGATGATACCTTTTGCCTTACAGCCCCCCAGCGGAAACGTTATCCCGCGTGCAATTTTCCCTCTTCTGTCAAGTTGGAGAAAGATTATCCACGAAGCCTTTAAACTGGATCGCGTCACGCACGACTCACAAATTCAAACACCGCACGTTTCGATTATTCTTGGTCATACACACACACACAATACCCACCGCACAAAATCAACGCACTCTTCGTTTTTGTTGTTGTCGTTTCGTTTCGTAATCCATGGATTGCTTCGATCTTGAGAGCAGGAACGCACTCAACCTCCACCGGGCTGACTCTCTCTCTCGGGATGCGTGGGTGCTTCGCTCGAGACTAAAAATATTATTTTTTTTTCATTCACCTCTATCTTCAACCAACACACTTTGTACCAGCAACGAGCAAAACTTGATTTCTTCTGCTAAAAATATATCCTTTCCGCACCCACACATAAACACACAAGATTCTTGGCACTCCGGAATTCCTCTCTTCCGTCACTTTCAAAACAATTTCTCCTTCGGGGAAAGTATTCTAATCACGCACTTTTATAAGACACCCCCGCGCGCGCTGAACGGAATGTCAAAATGACGCAACGCAACCACGCGATGACGGAACAGAACGGCAAAATCACGTCCGACCAGTTTGCCGGCACAACAGCGAATGGGGAACGGTAACAACTTCTCGCGCTCTGCACTCAAGAACCGCGCACGATCAACGACCAGCAAGATCAAGAGACTTGCATGCCTCCAAAAGCGTGAAAAGCATGCAAATCGCAGCAAGCGACGAACGCCGAGAAGTCACAAGAAGTTGCTGAACTGAGAAAGGCGAAAACGAAAACAAAGCCGAACTCTCGCGATCGCAACGTTAGAGAGCGACTATAAGTCGGAGAGAACGCGAAGGGAAGAAAAATAAGTTTTGATCTTGGGGGGAAACGTGCTTTCAACAACATCCCAATCGAAGAAGGCTGCTGCAGACAAACGGGTTGACAACGATCGATATGAGAGGATCAACGATCGCAGGCAGGGAGCTTTCAGTGAGAGAGAGAGAGCTTTCAGGTGATCGATTTATTGGAGAGCGATGGATTCTCTCTCTCACGATGGCGCGGCGGTTTGGCTTTGTAGTGGTGTTAATCATGTTTGTTTACTCTTTTAAAGAGATCGATTTCGTTTCATTTTAAATTATGAACCGAGGTGTCGAAATTAATTGATTTCGATTAGAACGAATGGGAACTGAAGGAAAAGGAGACGTTTGTAAATGATCGTGATGTTGCGGTGGACTGGAAAATTTAATGGTTCGAATTTGAATGTGCAAATTCGATCAACACGAATAGAAGAGTCTGGAACACTGGTCTAACATGTTTTACACGTTTCAAGCAATGTGAAAAGTAGGACGGACCTATTCCAGCGTGGCGTAACCAGAAACTTACTGTACTATCGGAAGATTTAGATGATTTCTCATGAAAATTTTTAATCTGAAAATATGTTGATTTTCTTCTGATTTTGTCTTGATTTGCTCTTTAAGAAATCCGAAAAACTTCTAATGTATTTATACGTTTTTAGATAGTTTTATGATATTCAGCAAAGTTCCGAGTACTTCAAAGACGATGAGATAACTGCCGAAAAATCCCACTAACTTAAGGAAATTTACACCGACTTACAAGGAGTTCCGTGAAAAACTGCGGGAGAGGTTCCAGAAATTTCAGAAAAACTTTTAAAACTTCACAGAATTGCCCAGATCATCAGAAATATTTCGAGAACTTCATAGCAGTGTATGGAGCTTAAGGGATAATCTGAGAACTTCAGGAACATCCATGATCATTAGAAAATGTTGAAGCATTTCAATTAAGTTTATTTTGTAAGCTGCTCCAAAAATAGGGGCAAGCTCAGTTCTATTAGTTTAAGAAAATATGCAGGTTATTTTAAGAAGTTCCCAGATTTTTGGAAGCTTAAACATTTTTAGGATAGAACAACAAGCTTCATGAGACCTGTAAAAACATTAGAAAAGTTTCGAGAACAGAGAAATTATATAATTTTTAAAGAAGCTTTGAGAGGAATTGCTAAAACTATAGAGAAGATCCATGATCGTTAAGAGAATTTAGGAAGCATTAGGAAGTCCGAAAAAGTTCAGAGAACTTTAAAAATTGAATGAGAAGTATTGTGAGCATCAGGCTAGTTTCTCAAACAAACTACAATCGAACTTCTAGGCAGTTTCACACATTTTAGGAACATTTAAGTAGTTCTGAACACCTTCAGAATATTCCATTCCATATTCAACGGAGATTTCTCATTAAAATTCATTTAGAGTTCTCCTCAGCATTTGCTTCGTTGCTGATACTCTCATGGAGTTATTCTAGGAACTCACTTGGAAAATCTCACCAGAATAAACTTTAAATACTTTTCGCAATTCCTTTGAAAAATTCCTCAAAATATAAAAATTCCGAATATTTTTTTTTTTTTTATTTGAAATTCTCCTCAGTAAGAAACTCTTTTCAAACATTCTCAGAGTATTCATTGAATACATCTTAGATTTTCTTTTAGAGAGATTACTCCTTTCCTTGGAATTCTAGTCACGTTGAAAGTCTCCTCAAAAAATCATTTGCATTTCTATTCACAATCCCTTCTGGAATTTGTTTCCGAATTGCTTTGAAGATCTCGTGGAGTTATTCTCAGATTTATTTGTAATTATCTTTTTAGCATCCCCCTAGCCCCCCCCCCCAAGTATTCTTCAAAAATTTCCAAAGGCTTATGCTCCGAATTCATTTTCTCCTACAAACTTTATCCTCAAAATTCCTTTGGAAGTTCGTAAAAGTTCTGCTCCTCATCAATCAGTTTTAATTAAAATTTACATTGAATTCAATTCAGGATTGTCTTGAGATTTCTGTGATTCACATAAAACCTGAAATTCCTGAAAACAACGGTTGCACTTGATGTTTTTTCAAGTTTTTTCCCCAGAACTTCCTTTGGATTAAGATTTATAGAAATTAATTTGCTTCTGATTTTTTATTGGTCTGCTTCTAGTTTTTATTTTGATCCTCTTTTCCTTTTTCCCCAATGATTTCAGATTTTTTTTCAGATATGCCTCAAGTTTTCTTATTTGCTTCTGATCTTTGAAATTTGCTGATTTTATGATCTTCTGATTCTCTGATTTTCTGATTTACTGATTGATTGATTTATTGATTTTATGATATTATGATATTAATGATTTATGAATTTCAGATTTTTTTATATTCTTAATATATGGTTTTAAAATTTTCTGATTTCCCTAATGAAGTAAACAAATTGGATTTATTTTGTGGTTTCTATGAATATTTAGACTTTTCCGACGAAATGTGGAAGCTGCTAAAATATTCTGTGGCTATTCAAACTCTTACCATTTCAGCGTTTCCTTGTCGTTTTTGCGCGCAAACAGGTTCATTAGCTGGATATAGACTGTTCCAGAAAGTATAAGCACACCTTATTTTAACTGTCACTTTGAATATAATGAAATATTTCAACATGTTTTGGCTGCGTCCTTTTGTTTGCTCATTTCTGAATGCAAACTCTACGATTCGTTATTGTGTCGAAATTCTGGGTGTATAATAATGGACGACGAAACGTACGTGAAACTAGATTACAAAACGCTTCCCGGACCACAATTCTATACTGTAAGCGAAGGCAAGGACATCCCCGAAACGGAGAAGACAATTTTTACCGAAAAATTCGGTAAAAAGGTTATGGTTTGGCAGGCAATATGCGAGTGTGGTAAAACATCTAGTCCGTACATCACAACGGAGACGATGAACACTCAGAAATACGTTAAGGAATGTCTCCAGAAACGATTGTTGCCGATGATCAGGCAACACGAAAGTCAAGTAGTATTTTGGCCTGATTTGGCGTCATGTCATTACGCAAAGGACACTTTAGAATGGTACAAAAGTCAAAATGTATGTTTCGTGCCCAAAGACATGAATCCGCCGAACTGCCCGGAGGCACGGCCATCTTTTTTGGGCTTTAACCAAAGCAAAGCTTCGAAAATTAATAAAACCAGCGGACGACATCCAAAAATTCAAAAAAGATTGGCCAAAAAAGGTCAAAATGGTGGGAAGTACCACTGTGCAGAAGCTAATGGGTCATGTTCGAAGAAAAGTTAGGAGTCTTGGCTATGATTAAATATGTTGATTAAACGAGAGTTAAATATCATTTGAAATACAAATACAAATATGATTTGCCAAATAAAATTATTAAAACTTAAAAAAACATGACTTTTTTGTTATTTTGAAAGTGTGATTATACTTTCTGGAACAGTCTATATGTAAACATGACCAGCTGTAAGCTCGAGAACAAAGGGATCAGAAGTAAACATATGGAAGAGGATTAACCAGCTGGTTTGGAACAAAGAAATCAAAAGTAAACATCAAAAGAAATGTCATGGAAACCAAAAGTTATATGTATGTTCCAAGGTGGGATTGGTGAGAGCGAAATTTGAGAAAGACGAAACCAAAAACACTCAAGTCTAAATGAAGAAAAACTTAGCAATACAGGAATGCTTAAATAACTCCAAAAAATGGTTATCTTTCATTTAAATTCACTTAATTAATTTTGGTATCCAGATACGTATATGATTATCCTGTCTTACGATTTTCAGATTTTCTGTTTTTCTGATATTCTGACTATCCATTTTTATTTTTATTTTCTGATTTTCAGTTTATCAGACTTTTATATTTTTTTGATTTTCTAGTTTTCCAATGTTCTGAATTTCTGGTTTTCTGATAATTTGATTATATGATTAATGATTATATAATTATCTGATTTACCAATTTTCAGACTCACAGATTACACAGCAAAAAAACAATTTTGATATCACATCAATGTAACACATAGGATGTGGGTGTGAATGTTAGTGTTCATAATACAACACAAATTTCACTTAGCTTTTGTCTCATTTGCTCGTTTCCTCTCGCTCTGGTTCACCGTCTGCCTGCCAATTACATTTAATCTCTTATTTTCGCGTTTTTTCTCTATTCATTTCATCTTTACTTTTTTCTATCTTATCATCGTCTTCATTCTTCATCGTCTTCGTTTTCGGTTAGTCCGTTTCTTACTATCCGCCTTGTTTTTCGGTTTGCTCCAATTGCGGTTACGCTTCGCTTCATCTGCATCCTCATTATCTTCTTCTCATCTTCTTTTGTTTGCTTTATTTCAATTTATTATCTCTTCTTTACACCTCCTTCGTAATTTTCTTGCTTTGCCTTGAATCCATGTCTTCTTCTTTTCTTCTCCGATAATTCTTCTGGTTCACCTTATTCATCCGCATATTCGCCTTTTTTCATTCATTTTCGCACAGTTGCATTTTCCATTAATCTTCTTCTGTTTATTTCCATCCTCTTCTCAGTTTATGCATTTTCTTTTGCTCTCTTCTTCGTCAAATCCATCCCGTTATCCTTTTCATCTTCTTACGTCTTCTTCTCCACGTTTCATCCGTTCTGTCTTTTTCTGTTTCCTCTTCATCATCTTCTCACTTCCTGTTTTTCCTTTAAAATCTTTTTTTTTTTTCTTGATTTGTTTTCCGTCAATCTTGTTTTTCGTACTGAGCACCAATGCTACCGACGCCAGGGAGGCAGCTCCCACACCTGGACCCTACCTATTGACCCATCAACTCATGAACCGGGGACCAACTTCCCTTCCGTAGGAAGACGTGATCAGAGATGTTATTCCTCAGAACATCCCGGCGGCGCCGACTGGGATTGAACCCAGGCCTACTGCGGTGAGAGGTAATCACGCTTACCACTACACCATCGTCGCCGCCCTTCAGATTCTTCGATACATATTGACTTCCTGTGGAAACTTCAACAACCGCTGTCAAGGTCGTTGCATAACGTCGCATATAGGCTGGTAGGTTCAATTTCGTTTTTCATCCTTGCTGTTTCTAGCATCCTGCAGTGCAGAATCACGTGGCGTTCATCCAAGACCGTTCCGCAGCATTCGCATACTGGCGGTGACGATTTTTTCAAACAAAACTCGTGTGTAAACCTTGGCCGATGTTATTCTTCTAATTTTTTTTTCTTGTGATTTCTGATAACTTGATTATACGATTATCTGATTTTCTGACATTCTGGTTAACTGATTTCCTTTATTTACTTTTTAATTTTTTTTTGGGTTTTTGAATAAAATTTTTCTTCTATACTTCTGATTTTCATCTGATTTTCTGCCAGTTTTCTTCTGGCAGTCTTCTGATTTAGTTCAGAATGTCTGATTTGTTTTCGGTTTTCTTCTGGTATTTCTCTGCTTTTCCAATGATTTTTGTTTATTTTTATCTAATTGTCTTTGCTCACCTGATTTTCTTCTTATTTTATACTGATTTTCCTTTGATATTCTTTTTATTTTCTTCTTATTTTTGTCTGATTTTAAGCTTATTTTATGTTGATTATCGACATTTTGCATTTATTTACTTCTGATTTCATCTGATTTTTTTCAGATTTTTTTTTTTGATTTTCTGATGATTATATACTGATTTTCTTCTACATTTATTTAAGATTATCTTCTGATTTTCTTTTGATTTGCGTCTGAGCTTCTTCATATCAGATTATCTTCTGGTTTAATTGTTTTTCTTAATTTCTAACAATTTGTTTCTTATTTGTTTATAATTTCCTTTTAAATTTCCTTTGGTTTTCTTCTGATTTTCATCTGATTTTCTTCTGATTTTTTTATGATTTTATTCTGATTTTCTTCTGATTTTCTTCTGATTTTCTGATTTTTGAAATAACCGATTTTCTGTTTTTCTTATTTTTCTGATTTTCTTATATCCTGATTTAATGACTGAATCTGCAGTGGGATTGGATTTGTTTTTATTTTCTTTAGATTTTCTTCTGATATTGTCATGATTATCTGCTGAATTTCTTTTGATTCTTTAGTATTTTTAATTTCATTCTGATTTTTTATGAGTGTTACAAGACTTTTTTTTACTTTTTGCGAGTTTTTGAAGATCTTTCTCTAATTTTCTTTTTTATAAGTTTACTTCCGATTTACTTCTGTTGTTCATTTGATTTTCTTTTTCTTCTGAAGCAACTACAGATTTTCGTTTGGTATTTTTCTTCTTATTTTCTACTTATTTCTATCAGATTTTCATCTGCTTTTCTTCTGATTTGACTATGATTTTGTGTTGATTTTCTACAGACTTTTTACGATTACCTTAAAATTTTCGGCAGATTATTTTTATTTTTTTTAATATTTGCTTCTTATTTTCCAATTTTTCAATTTTATGATTTCTTGATTTTCTGATTTACTGGTGTTTTGTTTTTAAATTTTTTGATTTTTAAAATTTCTGAATTTCATATGTTTTTTGTTGTTTTGAATATCTGATTTTAAGATTTTCTGAATTCCCAATTTTCTGATATTTTGATTTTCAGATTTTCGATTTTGTGACATGTTGATTAGTGGATTTCCTGATATATAGAATTTCTGATTTTAAATTTTCAGCAAATTTTCAGATTTTCTGATTTTCAAATTGTCTCTATCTTCTCTCTTCCTCGCTTTTCAAGCCTATTACTTATCGCATATTTGCTTATTGCGTGCTCTCAACTTAGTGTTCTAGATGCTCTTCCACAGTTATTAATTGAGAGCTTTCGATGCCTGTACCATTTTTGCATTAGTATAATTGTGTGGCAAGTACAATCATACTCTATACCCTTCAGCATGGTCTTGCTTTGTAGCTGCGCCTTTAGCGACTTAGCTAAGGAAGGTCATTGTCTGGTGTTCTTATTTCCCGATTTTCAGATTATCTGATTTTCTGATATTCTGATTTCCTTATTTTTCGTGTATCTAATTTTTTATTTTCTGATTTTCAATCCATCAAATTTTCATATTTATGATTTACTGATAATTTAATTTTACAATTATACGATTGTCTGATTTTTTTCTAATTTTGTTAAAGATTATCTTCTGATTTTCGTATGATGTTCTTCTGATTTTCTTCTGGTTTTCTTCTGTTTTTCTTCCGATTTTCTTCTGATGTTTTTCTGATGTTGATTTTCTGCAAAAAATAAAACATATTTTGTTCTGGTATTGTCCAACTTTCTTCTGATTTTCTAAAAATTTTCTTCTGTTTCTCTGCTTATTTGCTTCTGAATTTTTCAGATTATCTTCTGATTTTCTTTTGATTTACTTCTAATTTTTCAGCGATTTACTTCTTATTTAAACATGATTTCCTTTTGACTTTCTTCTGACTTTCTTCCGGTTGTTTCTGAGTTACTTTGGATCTTCTCCTGATTTTCTTCTGTTTTTTTTTTTTTTTATTTTACAATTAACCGATATTCTGATTTACTTATTTCCTGATTGAGCTTTTCAGATTTTCAGATTTTCGGATATTCTGTTTTTCTGATTTTCTGTTCTTTTGATTTCCGGATTGCCTGATTTTCTGATTGTCTAATTATCTCATTTTCTGGCTGAAGTCTGCAATGGACGTCGATTTTTTTCTGATTTTCTTCTGATTTTCACCAAATTTGCTTATGATTTTCTTTTGATTCTCTAGTTATTTTATTTTAATTGTTTTCTCATTTTTTTTCTGATTGTTTTAAAATGTTTCTAACTAAGTAATGAAATTGGGTTGTCAGCGGAATGCTTAAGTTAAACAGCAAAAAAAGTTATCTTCCGTTTAATTCCACTTAATTACTTAATTAGTAATTAAATGGAAATAAATGGAAGAAAACTTTTTTTGCTGTTTTACTATGTTTCTAATTTTTTTTTCGATTTTATTTAAGTGTTCCTTTAATTATTTTTTTTTTATTTTTTTTTTTTTAGTTTTCTTCCAATTATCTTCAGCTATTCATCTGATTTTAATTTTATTTTCTTGTGATTTTCGTTTGGTATTTATCTTTGTATCTTTTTATTTTAACTGATTTTCTGCTGATTTTATGCTGATTATATGCTGATTTTTTGTATGTTTTTATTTTTACTTATTGTCCTCAGATTTGCCTGTGATTTTATTTTGATTTTCTACTGACTTTCTTACACTTTGCTTCTGATGTTCGGCAGTTTACTATTTATGTTCTTCTTATATGCTCCTGATTTTCCTATGTTCAACTATTTCAATTCTTCGATTTACTGATTTTCTGATTTATTGTTTTACTGATGTTTTGATTTTATGATTTTTTTGATTTAAAAATTTGTGATTTTAAGATTGATATTCAAACATCATCAGATGTCAGACATCAGATTTTCTGCTTTCCCAATTTTCTGACTTTTTTTACCTTGATTTATTCCGTTGATCTTGTTTTCCAAGCTGAGCACCAATGCTACCGACGCCAGGGAGGCAGCTCCCATACCTGGACCCAGGGATGGAAAATCATTTACATTCATTTCGTGCATTCATTTAAATTTATTTGCCTCTAACTTTTTTCATCAACAGAATACCGTAAAATGATGTATATGAAACTTTTGTAGCTTTTGATATTAACTGCAACTTTTGATAATTACTAAAATCTGAATCTCTTATGCACGACGAAATAGAGCTGGCAGAACATGTTATTTTTTTTTGTGACTGCAATTTACATTCATTGAAAAACAATGGTGGGTTCTTATTGCTCTGATTCATCATGCATAAGAGACACAAATTTTGGGTTGATCGCAAAAGATGTAGCTAATATCAAAGTCTACAAAAGTTTCAAACACTGTTTTACGGAATTCTGTTGATGCAAAAAGTAAGAGGCAAATGAATGTAAATGAATGCACGAAATGAATGTAAATAATTTTCCATCCCTGCCTGGACCCTACCCATTCACCCAATCAATTCATGAACTTGGCTTTCTGACATTTTGATTAACAATTTTTTTGATATTTTATCCTAATTTTCTAATTTTTGATATTTTGAATCGTGGATTTTCTAATTTGAAATTTTCAGCATATTTTCATTTTTAGAGATTTTTAGATTGTATGCTGCTCTGATTTTCTGATTTTCAGTTCATAATATTTTCATATTTTCTGTTATCTGCATTTCTTATTTTTTGATTGTCTGGTCCGTATATTGTCTAATATTAAGCTACTGCATGATGAACGATACGATGTCTGATTAACTGATTTCCTAGATTTTTGATTTTCTAATTTAACAGATTTTCTGATCAATAGCTTTTCTGATATTCTTTAGATTTTCATCTGATTTTCAACCGATTTCCTTAGGAATTTTATATGTTTGATTTTTTCAGATTTCAACTGATATTATTTGATGTTCTCCAATATTCTTCTGAAATTATTCTGATTATCTTCTGATTCTTTTCTGATTTCTGCTTATTTTCTTCGGATTTTTTTTATTTATCAGGTTTTCTTCTGAATTTCGTCTGATTTTGTATGATTTTCACCTGATTTTCTGCCGATTTTCATTTGATAATATTCTGATTTTCTTCTGATATAGATCAAGGTTGCTTCCGCTCACCTCACTATAAAACATGTTTTTTTTTCTGAATTATTGAATCATTTTTGTTATAATAATATCTTGTTTTTAAAATTACAAGAAGAAATAGTAAAGTATGTATTTTACATATAAAACTTGTCTATTACACTTTCAGACAGTCGCAATCTGTAATTTTATAATTCGTGAGCGATCCTTCTGAGTGAACAATCACGAATCATACAATCGATTATTATAACTCTCTGAAAGTGAAATTGACAGCTGTTTTGCTCCAAACACATAATGTACAACCGCTTCTTGCAACTCACAAGTGCAACATATAATTATGGCATTTAAAGATTTCATTATTCTGATAAAAAATTCTAGTGAGATAATTGGAAGCAACCCTGATTAAGATCTGATTTTCTACTGAATTACCATTGATTTACTTAACTTTCTTCTCATTTTCATATGATTTGTATCCGATTTTCTTCTCATTGCCTTTTCTTTTTAATTGCTGATTATTTACTTCTGATTTGCTTCTGATTTTCTTATTAATCGCTAGTGCATTTCTTTTGATACTCTTCTAATTTTTTTCTGAATGCCTTCTGATTTTTTTTTCGTTTTTCTTCTGATGTTTTTCAGATTTTCTATTGATTTTTTTTATTTCCATCTGATTTTGTTTTCTGTTGCCCTGATTTTTGTTCCGACTTTTCATTGATATTCATTAAATTTACTTATTATTTTCGTCTGAGTTTAGGTTTATTTTAAGTTGATTTTATGCAAATTTGCTTTTATTATTCTTCTGTTTTCGTCTGATGTACTTCTGATTTTCCTAAAATTTTCCTCTGATTTTCTGCAGACTTGCATCTGATTTTCTTCTGAATTTTCAAGATGATTTTTTGTTTTTATTTGATTTATTTATAATTTTCTAACGGCTTGCTTCTCATTTGGTTATGATTATCTTTTGAGTTTGTTCTGACTTTCTTACAATTTGCATATGATTTTCTTCTGATTTCGTTATTTAAAATTAATTTGATTTCCTGATTTTCAGATATTTTGATTTTTTTGATTTTTTGACTAATTATCTTCTGATTTATGGGAAATGGCTCTAATGTTGGCCTATGGATCTAAGATTGGACCCATCGCTGATAATCTGCTTTTTATTAATTTTATCTAGATGAACGCGTCATTGGGACGGTGGATATTTTTGGTCACTATTGAAAATTAAGTCGAGTGCTGATTTTATGTATGGGGCTAAATTAGAGGCATTTAGGCCAACATTACATACATTTCCCCTATTTGTTTTATTTTATAAAAATTTTTACCATTCATTAGGGTAGATAACTACTTCGGCATAATCGCCCATTTTAGGCCCATCGAGGAAAAATAAAACATCAAATAAATCCATGATTTCGGCTTTAACAAGTCAATTATGCATCCGGTACGAAGCTACCAAACAAAGTCGATAAGAACCCGTAATATGAATATTTGCACCCATTATTGTCCAGAACAAAAGAAGCGCTCCAACCAAATCAATGTTTATCTTCATTCGATAGGCCGAAGTGAATTCAATGACGGTTCAATGGCGATTCAATGCGTTAAGTCGAATTTAGAATTCGTAGGCCGAATGTGGGGTCAAGAAGCACTGTTACATTATGCCGGTGGTTAGCTCAGTAGGTTCTTGTGTGTCCCATGCACGATGCAGTCTGCTTGTGGTAGAGACGTAGCAGTTGTGTAATACTTCCGAGGTCCTGCCATAATCTTTGAATATTATGGTTTATCAGCACTCTTTCCTTACGGGAATTGTAAAGTAAATTGAAAGAAAACGAGTGAAGAACGCAAGTATCCGGCGGTCTGATCGCTAATCAATCCAAAGTAATTTGTAATGGGCGGAGGAACGCTTAGGGGAACCAGATTATGGTTAGTAGCTTCCCAGTTTGGAATGGTTCAGATGGGCAATGAGTGATAGTTTTACCACAGACAAACAGACGTAACTCTTTGAAAAACTTGTTCTTGAAAACATAGTATGTCAAAACATATAACCTCAGTAACGACATCTATCTGGCTTCTCGCGGAAAAGAAGCTTGCTCGCTAACTCGCAAACAATATTGCATAAAATTTCTATAGAATATATAGAAACGTCAAAGTGATCCGATGCCAGCGCTGCGGCGAGTAGTTCGCGGAACTGATAGTATTCAAATCAACCGTTAAATGCATGAACGAAGATACACAATGAAGGGTTACGTCTGTTTGTCTGTGGTTTTACACTTCACGAGTATTCTTTTTGAGTTTTTGACTTTTGAGGATTTGTATAAATTCAGAGTCGTTTCCAACACTGTATCTTAATACACTATCGCCCTCTATCACTACTTGCCCTTTAAGTTTCGAGTGACATTCAATGACCTTCAAAACACTACATTGGTTTTCAGAATTTCGTAGAAATTGGTAGTTTTGTTCCTTATCGCAAAATATTTGACCCGTTGTTTTTTTTTTGTATTTATATGGCCATTACCCTAATGGCCACCCTGACAATTTCCATGTTAGAATGGCCAAAAAATCGTTTTTTTTTTCAAAAATTACTTTTTTTTAATTCATAACTTTTGAACCACTGGGCCGATTTCAAAGATCGAAATATCAAATGAAAGGCAATAAAAAATACTTTTTTGAAATATATAGTTCAGAAAAAGCTAACACTTTGTTTTGAAAAACAAACATTGGATTTGTTTTTTTTTATGGTTTTTGGGGTTTGTAGATAGAGACCGCAATATGTTTCTACATTTTTCCTTGAAAGTTTAAGGATTTTTACACATTCTATCACAAAATCAGTAATGTATTTTTTTTTTCGTTTTTGAGTTATATTTTTTTTTAAGTTGTTAAGTTTTGGGTTTTCGCTCAATACTCCTACGCGACTAGAATACCATGCATCTCCATCGATTTATAGCGACTGTAACATGGTCATGGTGTAACAAAAAACAAATACAATCAATGTTTTTTTCAATACACAAGCCTAATTTTTAAATATAATGATAATTTTTCCACAAAATATAATGATAATTTTTCCACAAAGTTTTTTTTTTTTAATTACCTTTCATTTGAAATTTTGATCTTTGAAATCGGCTCAGTGATTCAAAAGTTAAGAATTTTTGAAAAAATTCATTTTTGGAAAAAAAAACGATTTTTTGGGCTACACTAACATGGTCGCCCTAATTAGAAAATGAAAAAATACTGTTCTAATATTTTGCTATAAGGAACAAAAGTGCCACTATATCGTTTTGCTATGGAATGGCTGGTATGTACATATACATATATTTCGCTCGTTGGGCTAAACCTGTAGCCCACTTAGTGAAAGACTTTCGTTAGTTGGGCTGAGCTGTCAAGCTGAAAATTGGTTGAGGGATACATCGATTGTTTATTATCATCACAATCCTTTAGCAACTATCCGAATTGTTCATACATGAGCCCCTCGAAAAAAAGCACTGTCAAAAATGATGTTTGACTTCGATTTAGGTGGGCTATAGCCCAACTAACGGGACCCCAACTAAAACGTAGCCCACCTAAACATAGCCCAACGAGTAAAATTTGACTGTAATTCAATCGCAACACACATTTTATAGAGCTGATTAACCTTCATAAACTTTCAGCCAAATCATAAAAGTTCTAAAAGAGTGTTGAGTTTGGTAGTAGTAAAGGGCGAACACGAAATTATTGCGACACCGAAAATGTCATGCCAATTTTCTTATAATGTTTAGAATCAAACCAAAATTTTAGGGTTTATGTTTTATACATATATTTACTTCAAAAATCAAAAGAAAAGTTAATCGATGGAGCCTTGACTGTAAAATTGAACGCATTTTCACTTGATGCCCTCCATCAAAGTCTTTACAGTGTCATCCGGTACCATTTTCTTAACATGTCCTTCTCGTCTTTGACTGTCTTCTTGCCCTTCCGAAGTTTATACATATATTTACTTCAAAAATCAAAAGAAAAGTTAATCGATGGAGCCTTGACTGTAAAATTGAACGCATTCTCACTTACTTCAAAAATCAAAAGAAAAGTTAATCGATGGAGCCTTGACTGTAAAATTGAACGCATTTTCACTTGATGCCCTCCATCAAAGTCTTTACAGTGTCATCCGGTACCATTTTCTTAACATGTCCTTCTCGTCTTTGACTGTCTTCTTGCCCTTCCGAAGTTTATACATATATTTACTTCAAAAATCAAAAGAAAAGTTTATCGATGGAGCCTTGACTGTAAAATTGAACGCATTTTCACTTGATGCCCTCCATCAAAGTCTTTACAGTGTCATCCGGTACCATTTTCTTAACATGTCCTTCTCGTCTTTGACTGTCTTCTTGCCCTTCCGAAGTTCCCGCTTCATTATTGCCCAGTACTGCTCCACCGGGCGCAGCTCCGGACAGTTTGGCGGATTCATGTCCTATGGAACAAAATGGACAGAATTGGCCTCATACCACTCCAGGACACTTTTAGAATAGTGGCATGATGCCAAATCTGGTCAAAATAGCGGAGCTTCGTCGTGCTGCTGCAAGAACGGCAAAAGGCGCTTCTCGAGGCACTCAGATTTGTAGATCTCGCCATTTACTGTGCCCTTTGTCACGAAAGGCTCACTCCTCAGTCCGCAAGAGCAGATGGCCTGCCAAATGAGATATTTGGAGGCGAACTTCGACATTTTCTTCTTCTTAAATTTGTCGTCCACATCGAACTTGCTCTTGCCGGTGAAAAACTCCTACCCCGGAATTTGCTTAAAATCGGCTTTTATATACGTTTCGCCGTCCATCACACAGCAGCCATATTTTGTCAGCATCTTCTCGTAGAGCTTCCGTGCCCGAGTTTTAACCGTCGATTGTTGCCGCTCATCGCGGTTTGGGAAGTTCTGTACCTTGTATGTATGTAGTCCAGCTCTCTTCTTTGCATTCTGGACGTAGCTCTGCGACATGCCGATCTTTTTAGCCAAATCACGGCTTGAGACGTTGGGATTTGCTTTAATCATCCGCTTCACCTTTCCCTCCGTCTTTTTGTTCTCCGGTCCCGGTTTTCTTCCAGCTCCTTTGCCGTGGTCCAACGTCAACCGCTCCTGGAACCGCTTCAACACTCTGGAGATGGTTGAATGGTGAATGTTCAACATTTTTCCCAACTGCCGGTGCGACAGGTCAGGAAATTCCAGGTGTTTGGAAAGAATTTGTTCTCTCAACTCGCGTTGGTTCACCTCCATTTTCGTTGAATCGAAAAAAACGACTTCGAGTTTGACAGCATGTACACAATACACATCAATGAGAAAGTGTGCAAAATTTGGTTGATTTTTACCCAATGGTAAAAAAGTTATGCCCTGTTGTATGTGTCGCAATAATTTCGTGTTCGCCCTTTAGTACATAAACCATGCATAATGCAGCAGACTCTGGACAAACACTTGCGCATACCCAGGGGAGGACCCGAATACGACTATAGTCGCTATATTCATAGTCTGGCGGATAGAATCTCGGGAACCAATGGAGCTGTCTAATAGCGGAACCAATCGAGCAAATCACGACCAACAACAGAAAATAGCACATCAGCTATTGCGAACAAAATGTCGGAAACTGTTTTCTCATGGCTAAAGGCTCACTTACACAAACTAACGCCATCTTCAGGTTGTGGAAAGCTTCCCCTATCCGATGATGCTGGTAATTTACCTTCGATTGGCAAGGAAAGAATAATCAACGTTTTGTTTATAAAAGTTGATAGTACCTTTTCAATTGTTGGTCTACAATATATTGAAATGGTTCCGCTTTTTGATTGATCGAAATTCTATCCGCCGGACTATGAATATAGCGAGTATAGATACGACCACCCATGTGAGTCTAGACTACTGCACTAGCTGACGAGTGCAACGGGAAGGACAGTAGGTGTACAATTACAATTACAACTACATATACTTTGGGTTCCATTTTTAATGCAGATTACGAATATGAATTTACCTCAATACCCTTAAAGAACCCAATAACAATTAAAATTACAATTACCATTTGAATTACAATAACAATAACAATAACAATAACAATAACAATAACAATAACAATTACAATTACAATTACAATTACAATTACAATAACAATTACAATTACAATTACAATTACAATTACAATTACATTTACAATTACAATTACAATTACAATTACAATTACAATTACATGATTTTTGTCTTCTTAACTTTCTAGAAAATCCATCCAATGCCTAATTCAATTTTTTAATATCAATATCGTATCTATTTTATCTATCAATTACAATTACAATTACAATTACAATTACAATTACAATTACAATTACAATTACAATTACAGTTATACTTACAATAACAATAACAATTACAATTACAATTACAATTACAATTACAATTACAATTACAATTATAATTACAATAACAATAACAATAACAATAACAATAACAATAACAATTACAATAACAATAACAAAAACAATAACAATAACAATAACAATAACAATAACAATAACAATAACAATAACAATAACAATAACAATAACAATAACAATAACAATAACAATAACAATAACAATAACAATAACAATAACAATAACAATAACAATTACAATTACAATTACAATAACAATAACAATAACAATAACAATAACAATAACAATAACAATAACAATAACAATAACAATAACAATAACAATAACAATAACAATAACAATAACAATAACAAAAACAATAACAATAACAATAACAATAACAATAACAATAACAATAACAATAACAATAACAATAACAATAACAATAACAATAACAATAACAATAACAATAACAATAACAATAACAATAACAATAACAATAACAATAACAATAACAATAACAATAACAATAACAATAACAATAACAATAACAATAACAATAACAATAACAATAACAATAACAATAACAATAACATTAACAATAACAATAACAATAACAATAACAATAACAATAACAATAACAATAACAATAACAATAACAATAACAATAACAATAACAATAACAATAACAATAACAATAACAATAACAATAACAATAACAATAACAATAACAATAACAATAACAATAACAATAACAATAACAATAACAATAACAATAACAATAACAATAACAATAACAATAACAATAACAATAACAATAACAATAACAATAACAATAACAATAACAATAACAATAACAATAACAATAACAATAACAATAACAATAACAATAACAATAACAATAACAATAACAATAACAATAACAATTACAATAACAATTACAATAACAATAACAATTACAATTACAATTACTATAACAAAAACAATTTGAATTTCAACTACAATTTCAGTTGCAATTACATTTACAATTACAATTAAAATTACAATTTTAATTACAATTTTAATGTTAATTTCAATTACAATTACAATTACAATTACAATTACAATTACAATTACAATTACAATTACAATTACATTTACAATTACAATTACAATTACAATTACAATTACAATTACAATTACAATAACAATAACAATTACATTTACAATTACAATTACAATTACAATTACAATTACAATTACAATTACAATTACAATTACAATTACAATTACAATTACAATTACAATTACAATTACAATTACAATTACAATTAAAATTACAATTACAATTACAATTACAATTACAATTACAATTACAATTACAATTACAATTACAATTATAATTACAATTACAATTACAATTACAATTACAATTACAATTACAATTACAATTACAATTAAAATTACAATTACAATTACAGTACCATCCCGTTTTTGGCAACACATGATTTTTGTCTTCTTTACTTTCTAGAAAATCCATCCAATGCTTAATTCAATTTATAATATCACTAAACCCTTTTTAGTCGATCGTATCTATTTAGTATTTCATGGAAAAATGTCCAGAAAGAACTAGCGCAATTCTGAACAAAGAATTAGTAGATGAGGTCATGTTGCCAGAAACGGAAAACACTGTACTACATTGTAATTACATTTACAATTACAATTTCAATTGCAATTACAATTACAATTACAATTTCAATTACAATTACAATTACAATTACAATTACAACTGCAATTACAATTTTAATTACAATTACAATTACAATAATATTTACAATTACAATTACAATAACATTTACAATTACATTTACTATTACATTTACTATTACAATTACGATAACAATTACATTTACAATTATAAGAAGCAGTGGTAGATTATATCTGAACAATTTGTTACTTTTTATCACATTTTACGGTACGTACGGAAAAGTAAATAAATTTTAAAGACATCTGCAGTGAAAATTCCATTTTATTGAAAACTCTGCTCGAAAAATGAGGCAAAGGGTAGGTTGTGCTTAGTAGACATAAAATAAGATCTATGCCCTATTTAAAATTCACAATTGTTTATGCACCCAACCGAGGGATGTAAGATTCGCTTACAATTATGTGTGATTCATCATCAGAGGATGTTAGTGGAGACCGCATGAACCGAGGATGCGGTATACCTAGCTGCGGTCCGATGTAAGAAATTTGGAGACCGAAAAATGTGGAGTGTATTAGTGAGTGAAATTAATTATGTCGAAAAAAATAGAAAAAAAGGTTGCCGACTGGACTCGAACCACGGACGTTGCGACTATCAGACCTGTGCTTTCTCCACTGCTCTCTCCATGCTTCTGAATATAGTTAGCCTAAAAGCAAACATGAAGCGCTCATTTTCTCGCATGCTCGACTTCGTATGCTTTTTCTGCTGGAGAGATTCGAGACAAGTGTGTGCGTCGTTCTACAATGTTATACAATGTGCGTCGTTCTACAAGCTTACTGGTATAGTCGAAAGCGTAGATGGAACACGAAATAAAAAAAGACAAAAAAAACAATTACATCGCCTGCATGGTCAATTTCTAACATTCGTTGCGATGTTCATGAACAGAGGATGATACGAAACGGAACTAACATTCATTGTAATAGATTTATGGTTTGCGTGTGCAAATTTCTGTTGTGGCTGTTTGTCTGTTTGTTCAAACGTCCAGTTGTCCATTTATCCATTTACTCAAACGTCCATTCGGCCAAACGTCTCTATGACAAACATCCATTCGGCCAAACGTCCATAAGGCAAACGGGTTATCATCGTAAAAATAATTAAATCCATCAACCGTAGTCTAGGTTTGCATGAATGTGTGCATTCTGTGCGAGAATCACTGTGATACACTGTATTCAGCAAAGTTGATCAATTTTCCAATCCAACCCCTCACCGAACTCGCTGCCCGCTTCAACCGTACTGAAATAGCCATTTTTATCGCTCCACCAAAATCAACTGAAATAAAAGCCCAAGCAAATAAATTAACTTCCTGTTTGATGTTGCGACAGAAGCCGACCACCAAACGGTACCTGACTCACGCAGCAGCTTTCATGCATACCTACTATATACTCTGTAACAATCCGAGTCAACGCACCGCATAAAGCGGAAATGTGATCGATCGTAAAAATGCAGAAAATATAAGGGGGAACCCATCCACGATCGACAACAGGTGATCACCGCCAGCGTCGTCGTCATTGATGCTACTACAGAACTTTCAATCCCTTGAGAATAAATTAGTTTCGCTGATTCTTGTTTTGATCCGGTCGGTGCAATGTTCGACCGAGGAAGCGGATTTTAATCGAGCGATTTAACGATTCTTAATTTCCAATTTCTCTTCCACCGACCGACCACCAACCGACCGGGATCGGTGGTCGGGGGCCTAATGAGTTAAACTGTCAGCCGATGATAAACTTTGACAGTTATTCCATCACAATTATCTGGCGAAGAAGAAATGCTTGGCGTGGAATGAAGAAGAAAGACGGACGACGGAGGTCAACCGGTTGACATTGACGACCTCACGTCTTAACTTTTCAATCTTTCCGGCTGTTGTTCAACTCCGACGATCAAGCCGGGGCTTGGGGTTTCGTAATTCGATACAGCTGCTACGAGGCGCAAGTCCCGTCCGTGCGATATTCTGCTCGCGAAGGCAGTTTGAGAATTTCACGATAAGGTCCTCGATTTGAACCTTCTTCCCTTGTTCTGCTTTCTCTGCGCCAGGTTCTCATCATCTTCGTCATCAGTAACGACACAGAAGAAAATGTCTTCAACAGAATGGACTAGTCAAGTACATTCAGTAGGGTACTAAAAAACAAAACAGACAACAGCTCACAAAAGGTCCATGTTTTTTATGACCGGGGATCAAAATCTGAGCTGCTTTCTGGTTTCTGTTTCGCGATGATGCCGCCGCCGCCGCCACTGCCAGGCAGATTTTCATAGGCCACGCTCTCAAGTTATTGCCCCAAAGGCAGTGCGGAGGACCTAGAAAAACGAGCAAAAACAGAAATCGTTAGACACCGAGGGAGATCATCTTTCTAATAGAATAATTTAAATATTAGTTACAGTTGATTTCCTTCTCTTCGGCTGATTTGAAGCGAGCGTTTTTTTTTTGCGCGCGCGGAAACTTGATGTTCTTTTGAGGGGGAAGATCGTTTGAAGAAAGGTTCGCCGAAGAGAATGGACTGCAATTGCTATGGGTTTTTATCTTGATTGTTTCATGAGAGTAAAAACCGAAAGGCAGGGTTGCTAGCTGGTTGAATAAGTGTCATTATTATTATTTATTGTCCCAAATATCATTTTCGGTTTTATCATGGTTTCAAAGAGGTTTATAAGGCTTAGAATGTACTTGAACGTTGTTCAATAATTTTCTGAATTTGTTTTGTGGCTAATCAAGATGCGACGGGATTGATCATGTCGAATTAAACCTGTATGTTTGAACCCGTTACCAAATTTAAAAAAATATTTTACCCTTATGAAACGATACTTGAAAGTAAGATCAATGTGATTGGGTGGTGAGATATGATGCAAATATTGTGAAATAAATCTTCTGCCTAAAGGTGGGAATCGAACCCACACCTCCCAGTACGTTAGACGGCCACTCTACCACTATGCTATCGTAGACTTGATGCTACTATCATCAATCTTACTAATCAGTGACGGTCCAACTAGCAGTAAGTAGGATGTGATTCATCCAACAGTACAGTTCTCGATTACTTTTTCAAACGGACATATTTATTGTCGTGATGGTAAATTTAGAGCTGGTTACTCACTGATTTAGCATATGAGTGCCCCCACCCACCTTGATTTCATGCACCCCCCCCCCCTAAATGAGCGCCCATTTGTGATTAAGGGAAGTGCATACAAAAGTAGAGTATGCAATATTCATGAAATTTTTGGATCATTCCGGAAATTCTCGGAGCTACTCTGAAGTTCTCTGATCATCCTTCCAGTAATCGAAACATTCCTGAAAATTATGAAATTGCCTAAAAATCAAAAAATCTCCGGACTTTCCAGACGTTCTCTGCAGTTTTCGAAAATTCCCTGAGCTTCAAGTTGAGTTAATTGAACTAAACTGAGATTCAATGCCTATCTCTGATGGTCTCGAAGCTACTCAGAAATTCTTGCAATTCTCATGAAGTTTTTCCCTGAAAATACCTGGACTTCTGTAAAGTTCCCAAAATATGTATGATATTCTCATTAGTTCTCTGGACTTTCCTGAAATTCCAAGAACTCTCAAAGTTTCTCGAAATTTTCCTGGAATTCATGGAGCTTTTTTCTTCTTTGATTTGTTTTCCGCACTGAGTACCAATGCTACCGACGCCTGGGAGGCGGCTCCCACACCAGGACCCTTCTTATCGGCACATCAACTCGTGGACCAACGGCTTTACTTCCCTTCCGAAGGAAGACGTGATATCAGAGATTTTATGCCTCAGAAAATCCCAGCGGCGTCGACTGAGATTGAACGCAGGCCCTTTGGAGTGAGAGGCAATCACGCTTACCACAACACCACTCTGACTCTCACTGCGACGTATTGGCGATACCTTTTTGCGTCTGATCTTATCCACGACAGCACGGTGTGTGAATCAGTTCAGATATACCTTTTCTGGATTTCTATCGCATGGTTGTCGACAATAGACTTCATCAGGCGACTACCTAACAACGCTGCTTTCAGTTCGAAACCCGGAACCGATAGTGGCTTCAATGGTGCTACTTTCGTCATCGACGCTACCAGCGCATACCGCGGAAGTAAGCTAGGCAGCCAGTGAAATAGCAACGGTGAATTCGTACTAGATCCAGTGGTTGGATCCACTGAAAATGTTTACAAAGCTTCAACAGCTTTCTACGACGCTCTCCGGAATTACGCCATCCCACCCAACTCCACATCTCCAAAGTTCCTGGATCACTGTTTTTCCATGGATGAGAACGTGAGATATTATACCAAGCGGATCGTATAAGCTTATGATCAATAGCAAAATCTTCCTCTTCGTTGGCACTGAATTTCCGGACACTAGACGCGGTAGATCCTCCGGCAAAGATAGGCTGAAGATAAATTCGCCTGGTTCACCTTATCGTTGCTGAATTTCTTACGATGAGCATTATTTTGCTCCCCGATACCTTGCAGCACCTTCGCTGAGTTTGACATCCAGTTCCTGACTTCAAATTCGGCCTTTTCGTGTACCAAACGAACATCTACGGCTAGCTTCGTTATCTCCTCTACGGTGTCCCGGCTATCCAAGTAGTCATCCACATAATGATTTTCTACTATAGCCACTGCTGCCTCCGGAAACGCAAGCTCTAAGTTCTTTGCATTCAGGTTCTTTATTTATTAAGCCTGACAAGGTGACAAGGTGAACATGTCAACCCAAAAGTAGCCACATCCACAATGAAGATTTCCTGACTTACTTTACTTAAGGGTCCTGTGCACCACCAGCGGTGCAAAGGGCCAACGTGAAAGACTTCCATCCTGGGCGGCTGCTCGCTTTTGCCTTGACCTGGGCCCAGGTCAGATTCCTATCGACTTGCTTAATTTCCTTATTGAAGCTCCGCCGCCATGAGACCCTGGGTCTGCCTTTGCTGCGATGTCCTGCCGGATTCCAATTCAGCGCTTGCTTGCAGATTTCGTTTTCGCCCCGTCGAAGTGTGTGGCTGACCCACCTCCACTTTCGCTCTCGAATTTCTGTTGCTGTCGGCTTCTGATGACATCGATGATGGAGCGTGGCATTCGAGATCCAGTTGTGAGGCCACCAGGCACGAATTATTTACCGCAGGCATCGGTTGATGAAGACCTGCAGCTTTTGAGTGTTCTCTGCTAATACACACCACGTCTCGCTGGCGTATAACAACACAGATTTCACGTTCGAGCTGAAAATTCGGATTTTGGTGCGTTGACTTATCTGGTTGGATCTCCAAACGTTTCGTAAACTCGCAAATGCAGCCCTAGCCTTCTTGATTCGTCCACCTATGTCGCTCTTGATCCCGCCGTGCGACGCTATTTGGCTGCCAAGATATTGGAAACTTTCGACCTTCTCCACTGCTTGCCCCGCTACCGTAAAGTTGGAAGGGTTGCCCGTGTTGACATCCAACGATTTGGTCTTGTTGACGTTGATGGTGAGACCCGCCGCAGAGGAGTGTTCGGCTAGGTCATTGAGCTTACTCTGCATATCAGAGCGCCGTTGTGCTAGTAGAGCAACATCATCATCCAAATTGAAGTCGTTGAGATGCTCCATGGTGATAGGCTGCCAAAGCAGCCCACGGTTCGGTACACGGTCAATTGCACCTACCATGATCTCGTCGATTACGATGAGAAACAGTAGCGGTGATAGTATATATCCTTGTCTCACACCAGCGACTACCCGGATAGGGTCGGACAAGGCTCCGTTATGCAGAACTCTGCACGTGAAAGCCTCATACTGCGCTCCGATTTTATCCGGGACTGCCTTGCGTCTCAGGGCGCCCCACAGATTCTCGTGATTGAGACGGTCGAAAGCTTTTTCGTAGTCAATGAATACCAAATAAAGGGACTCTTGGAATTCATTGACCTGCTCCAGGATGATGCGGAGCGTGACAATATGGTCCACACAAGATCTTCCGGCACGGAATCCTGCCTGCTGCCGTCGGAGAGTCGCATCGATCTTCTCCTGTATCCGATTCAGGATTTCCTGAGCTGTTGATGAATTTCATGAATTTCCATAGAAAGCACTGAGCCAAGCGATCCACCAAACGAATGAAGGACTGATGTACATCTCACTCATACTACTTGCCGTTGTCGAAATCAAGACAGCACTTTCGGAATTAGAGTTGGCAGATCTGGTCCCTTCCATAGCATTCCGTTGAACCTTGGCAGCTGCGTCGCAAATCAAGCGAACCTTTCCAGGTTTCTGAGGATTGATCACTGATCGATTTGTCCCTCCAAATTCACTTGCAACTCTGGGTTCGATTTCAAACAACGACGAAGACAAGCTAATCTCCTTTCCGCCTTAGCGTAGCTAGGAGTAAACTGCACCTTGTCACTGCGCTATAGTAATCCTGTTTCAAAGCGACCGTCCTCTTGTCGTATTGTTGTCCTCTCCAGGATCTCTCGTGCTCGTCGATCTTTTCTCCGCAAATAAATTTTCTACCAGTTCATGCACTCTTCAATTCCTCGCATTCGCAGATATGAAACGACGATGCGTCATTGATTTTAGCAAAATCACTGATGCTCCCGAACACAGTCCAGCCAATCTGGTCGTCGTAACGACTGGTTCCTGTGCTCCCCTTTTGAGCGGAGTCGAGAGACGCAAATTGTCCAATCCAATCAAAATTCTTGGAGCAGCTTGTTCGTAGTTCTGGACTGGCAGCCCTTCCAGATAGGGATACATTTTCGTTATGTAAAGAAGCTCATTCAAGTCAAGCACAAGGGCTGGACCACTCCGTCGATGTTCAGCTGGTCGGCGATGTCTGCATCCATCAGCGTCAAGAATGAATCCTCATCAAGTAAAGCAAAAGCTTCGATCTGTGTTCCCTTTCCACACAATGTAGCAGGGATAATACGGAAAAGTGTGGAGTTTTTCACTTGACGATGCACAGAGACGATAGCTGTTGCTTTGGATCCCGAATGCGTAAACTGATTGGATTCTGGCAGACCCGGATGTAACATCGAATTATGAACCGGTGGAAACTAACGATTTTAAATTGGCTCACTACTTGACTATCCTATTTGTCCCAAGCAAATCGATTAACGCACCCCATTTTAGTCTAAATTCTTCTACTACACAATGTTTGTTTTGATTCGCTATGAAAGTTTGACAGATAAAATGAGGGGTTAGTGGATTTTCCTATGTTTCGAGGGGTGAATCGATTAGCTTGGTACCGAAGATAGTACCAGAGCTGAGCCAAAAAGTTGAGCACGTTTCTTCGGGACCTTCTAGTCTTAGAGTTACCTCTATGGAGTTAATGCGCTTGGACGGCTTTCCAACGATCCCCAAGCGTCACTGACCTAAACTTACCGCAGTCCTTGATTCTATGCTTGTTACTTTGACAAACGTAACATGGTCTAGCCTGACCATCTACACTCTTACCTGCAGGACTCTCTTGCCTACGAAAGTCTTGCGAATAATGCGCATTCAAGTACGCCCTCTCCTTTGATTTTTGTTTCTCGGGTCGACTCTATCGCTGAACATCGTGGTCACTGAAGTGAGTAACGTCGCTGGCCGCAGAAGTTATTGTCATCATATAGTCGCTGAAGTACATTGTTCAGCATCAACTGCAGCAAACTGTCTGGGCTACCCAATAATGTTTCTAGCGTTGACATTACTTGAAGAACCGAGTTAGGAAGGAGAATATTACTTCTGACTGCTTCCTGTGAGCATCCCTTCAGGCATCTTTGTAACCTTATCAGGTTTTCAGCATCCGAATAACCACACATCGCCGTTGAGTTTCTGTAGCTACTTACAGATAGCTACTCCTCAGGGTTTCCAGTGAAAATTTGAAGGTTTGGCTGAGGAATCGGCTGCGGAATCGGCTGCGGAATCGGCTGCGGAATCGGCTGTGGAATCGACTGTGGAATCAACTAAAAATCTCTTATATAAAGTAAAAAAAAAACACTCCTATACGAAAACACCATCAGTTTCGTGAAACAAAGGATCGTTTCTTATCTTTTCACTCCACCAAAAAATCCAAACCAAACCAAATGAAAAATCCCTTAGGCAAAATGGTAATCATTGCGGAATCGGCTGCGGAATCGGCTGCGGAATCGGCTGCGGAATCGGCTGCGGAATCGGCTGCGGAATCGGCTGCGGAATCGGCTGCGGAATCGGCTGCGGAATCGGCTGCGGAATCGGCTGCGGAATCGGCTGTGGAATCGGCTGTGGAATCGGCTGCGGAATTGGCTGCTGAATTGGCTGTGGAATTGGCTGCAGCATCGGCTGCGGCATCGGCTGCGGCATCGGCTGCGGCATCGGCTGTGGAATCGGCTGCGGAATCGGCTGTGGAGTCGGCTGCGGAGTCGGCTGCGGAATCGGCTGTGGAATCTCCTGCGGAATTGGCTGCGGAATCGGCTGTGGAATCGGCTGTGGAATTGGCTGTGGAGTCGGTTGTGGAATCGGCTGTGGAATCGCCTGCGGAATTGGCTGCGGAATCGGCTGTGGAATCGGCTGCGGAAACGGCTAAGAATCTCTTATATAAAGTTAAAAAAATCACTCCTATAGCCTAGTATACAGATCGAAGCGGAACGAAATTTGAAGCACGCGAAAAACCATGAAATTTCGCTAGCGAAAAAGGTTGTGAAAAAAATGTTTGTGGAACATTTTCCAGTTTCCTTTTTTCGCAGTTTACAGTTCATGTGAAACGAAATCGATCAGTTTACACCTCCGGTGAAGTGAAAATCTGACAGATACGCTCTTTCTCGAAACGTCAACTTTAGATACGATCCACAAAATTAGATTTCGCTGGATCGTATCTGTTTACAGTTCAAAGCGAAGTGAAAAATTTGCCAATTGCGTTTTTCACGCAGGTGAAAAATTTAGTATTTTGTATGAGGTTTTCGCTTCGCTTCTATCTCTATACAGGCCTTATAAGAAAACCCCATAAGAAATGTCAGTTTCGTGAAACATAGATCACTGGAAAATCCCTTAGGCAAAATGGTAATCATTGCGTTAAAGGACGAATCGAAACGGTTACAAGCTATTTCTAGACAATCCAAATTTGAGTAGGATCTAGTCATATTTGTCAAAATTAGGGTACCCCAAATTGAGTAAACAAAGTTGGGACTGACAAGATGGACGAATGGACAACACCGACCTGAATCCGAACAATGTTATTCATTTGTCATCTTGTCTAGTCAAATTTGGGTTGTTTAGAAATAGCGTGCAGTCAATCCTGCCATCAAACCAAACTTCACAGCAAATGAGTCTAACTCATATTTGAGTACCGTTCACTCAAATTCACAAAAACGTAGATCACTCATGGAATGAGTAAATTTTTACTCAAGTATGAGCAAATGTCACTCATGTTTGAGTGACATTTACTCATATATGAGTGAGATTTACTCTTATTTGATTTACTCATTCTATGAGCCACGTACGTTTTTGCGCATTTGAGTTAACGGGACTCAAATATAAGTAAGATTAATTTGCCGTGTAGGCCGTTTGAAAAACTATCAAGCCGAACAATGTATGACGTCCTAAGTAACATTGATCGATTCTCATCGTCAACTTTCGTCGTTTGTCGTATTATGAGCTATATAGGGAAGAGCACTACTTCGTCGTAATCGCCCATTTCCGTTCTATCGATCAGAAAAGATCAATAATATCAATGATTTCACTGCGTACAATTCAACAATAAGTTTGTTCCGATGCCTTAGTTCAGTAGCTACAACATACATCCTGTTAGAGCGCATTGGATGAATATGTACGCTCATTGTTCGCAAAACAAAATAAGCGATCCTAGCGAAGAAAATCTAATGGCATTTCAATGCGCTAGGACGGAATTGAAACTCGTAGAATGAATTTAGAATCAAGAAGCAGTATTAGATTTTAAACAATATCTCAACAATTTGTGACTTTTTATCAAATCTAACGGTACGAATGGAAAGGTGAAAAAGTGTAAAGGCCATCTTTAACAGAATTATTCCATTTTTTGTTTAAACTCGTTCAGAAAAGAGAGATAAAGCGCGGGTTGTGCCGAGGACGGAAATTAGATCAAAACCCCTAATAGCTTCTTTTATCGAATTATGTGTTGAAAATAGCTGTAAATGTCTATACATGGATACGTAGATAAAATCTACGAAGAGAATCTGTCAATGTTACTTAGTAACTAATGCAAGGGGTAATCAACTCTGCACACTGTGCCGAAACACATCGGCACGTCATGGCACACGATGACAAGTATGACTCAAAATATAATAGAAAACGGCATCACTGTTTTGCGTTAAAATTTTGCCAATCGTTGCTAAGGTTTACTACTTTGTTTACCTCAAAGTAAGGGGGAAAAGGACATTTTGTTGACAGTGCCATTGCTATTTTTTGACGATTTTCTAGCGGAACGGTCCGCAATAATAATAAGTCCTTATGCCTTTTGCGGAAAGAACCTCTACAGAAAGTCCACACGGCTTTTGAGAGATGTTCATATTTTCGAAAGAATTTTTGTTTTTTGGAGATTCCAAACGAATTAATCAGAGTCACCATGCCACGTAAAATAGACTTGAATACGTGTTACCCGCAGATGGCCATAGAATCCGGACCGAGAGCCAATTATATGGTTAAGGAGAATTGTAGAATGCAGTTCCGATTGCAGGGCTCATGTACGATATCAACAACAGCCGGACGATAACTGTGGAGGCTGGTGGAGTTAGTAGATCCCGTATTACCGGTTCGCAGTCTCTCTACGCTCATTCGCTACTGGGTGTTCGTTTCACTGACGGCAATAGCAATAATAAGAAAGATGCTTCTAACAGAATTGTACCAGTAGCCACACCGGAGGTAACGGAGACAATCTGATTCACGGTATTATTGAAAACAATTGGAACCGCCAGCAGATTCAGGGAGACTAATATGCGATTCCAGCATGACCAAGAAAGGATATAAAATATGAAGGAACAACAAGCAAATACAAGGAGGAGGTATTCATCAAACGACTGAAACCAGTAATAAGTCCCTGGACCGAAATTTGAATGCTGTTGAAAATTATTCCATGGAAGATAAATTTTTTCGTAAATGACAAATCTCAGCGGATTCCTGGGTCTCCTGTTCAAAATTTCTAGACCATGGACGAAGTAGTTTGACTCCACCGTAAAAAAGGTGAGGCTAGTTCAAACGAATTCACTACCCAACCACGACTACTGACACTGGGAAGCTACTGCAGTCTATTGTTGCTTTTTAAGTCGATTCTATGCATTGTCATCCTGCTACTCGGGAAATGATACAATCTAAAAAACAGAAAGGAAGTTTTTTAGATTGTATCATTTCCCGAGTAGCAGGATGACAACGCATATAATCTTCCACTCGCCGGTGATGCATTTTCAACTTGCCGGTTGGGTACTTGGTTTCGGCAAACGTCTGCCAGAACGACGAACGGTTTCTAACTTTCTCCTTCTGCTCCAGCTTCTGTCATCAGTCACACTTCTCTTTCTCACGGAGAGGCTGCATGTGTTCTCAAATGTTTCCGTTTTTCATCTGCGGGAACTTGAAGCTGTAAACAAATAAATCTCAAAAGTCATAACTGCAGGTATGCCAAACTTATGGGGCACTGAGACTGATATCTTGATTGCCATACTTCGGCACGTTCGGCACAGATAATGTACTCGGCACAGATTGAGATGTGCAGAGTTGAACAGCCCTTGAACTAATGCATTGTTCAGCTTGCTATCACTTTTTTTAAAAATAATCTATATTTCTTGAATTTGTGTGGTTTACATGTATTACTTATCAAGTGACACAGATGCGTCTTTTCAACTTTAGTTCCTTTGAAATTTCAATTATTATTAATTACAGTTCCTAGTCCTATCAGGCCTGTTTTAAGAACGACCACCTTGGTAGAAATGGTTGCTTGCTATACCTTGACTCAAATCACAAGAGAGGTCGTAGATCTTCAGATAAATGTTCAAAGAAATTTTTAAAACTTTCAGTAAGCAAAAATCAATTTGTAAAACTATAAGCGAAATTTTGCAAATCTTCAGCAAAATTCGCATAACTTAAGACAAGTCCAAGAATCTGCAGTGAAATATAAAGTATTTCACAGAAGTTTGGAGATCTACCGAAACATTGTTCAACATCAGAAAAGTTCGTAGAACTTCTGAACAAAGCTACAGAACTTTGAAAAAAATTACAGGACTTCTGAAAAAATCACAAGAATGGTCATAGATCTTCAAATAAATTTGAAGACCTCCAAGAAAGTGTGCAGATTTTCTGATAGATTTTTAGAAAAAAAAAATTGTAAAATTTGCAAAACTACAGGGAAGTTCGGCGATTTAAAAAAAAAATATTTACACGATTTCAGGAAAATTTGTAGGAAGCTCAAATATTTTCAAATAACTTTTGACAACTTTAGGTAATTAAGAAGTTCTTCAGGGAAATTTTCAGATCTTCAGGTTAGCCAGAGAGCCTGCAGAGGGATTTACAAAACATCAGAGAAGTTTGCAGATCTACTGAGAAATTTATTGAGCCTCAAGGTTTTTTTTGTAGATCTTGGGAATAGAGCTACGGAGCTTAAGACAACTTTACAGAACTTTAAAGATATTTGCAGCAATTTGACAGAAAGTTTCACAGTTTCAGACAAATGTGAGATCTTCAGAAAAATTCGTCAAATGTCAGAAAAGCAACTCAATTCCAAAAACAAATCGCAGCGAAGTACAAAAGTAAAAGATTATGCAGAACTCCATGGAAGTCGGAAATAGATAGAACTAAAGAACTTCAGAGAAGTTCGCAGACTTTAATAGAAGTCTGTAGAACGTCAGAAAGTTCATATGTTTTTAGAAAAAAAATCAAAAACTTCAGCGAAACTCACAGATCTTCGGGAAAGTTCGCCGATCTTTAGAAGTGTTTACACAACTTCAGAGAAGTTCGTAAATCTTCAGATAAATGTTTTAAACTTCAGCGAAGTTCATATATTTTCAGATAATTGTAAAGCTTTGGGTAATTTCAAAGAATTTCAGATAAATCTGCAGAACTTTATGGAAATCCAAGAATCCACAAAGAAATTTACAGAACATTAGAAAAGTTCGGAGATCTACTGTGAAATTTATTGAACTTCAGGGCAGTTCGTAGATCTTTAGAGCAGAAATGCAGTACTTCAGAAAAAATTACAGAATATGAAATAAATTTTAGAAACTTCAGAAAAGTTCAGAGGGTAGATCGTAAATCTTCTCAAAAATTAGCAAATGTTTAAATAAATTTTCAGAATTTTACAGCGGTTCTTGGATTTTGAGAGACATTTACAGAACTTCAGGGAAGTTTGCTGCTCTTTAGAGATATTTGCACAGCTTCAGAAAAATTAGTAGAACTTCAGAAAACTTCCTAAAACTTCCGGAAAGCTCAAAAATTTCTATATAATCTTTCAATTCTTTAGGAAGTTGTGTAGATGTTCGGAGATATTTGCAGATATTCATTGAATCATGAAAGTATACAGAGAAAAATTACAGAACTTGCGAGAAGTTCGTAGATTATTATAAATTTTGTGAACTTCAGAGATAGTTATTGATCTTCAAGGATCTTACATCTTCAGGGATTCAGGATCTTTGTAGATTTTTAGGAAAATTTGCAGAACTTCTGAAGATCACACTGAACTTCAAAGAAATCTGTAAAACTACCGAGAAATTTGCAGATCGCCAGGAATGATTGTTGATATTCAAAGAAATTTTACCGGAGAAGAGAAGCAAAACTTCAGGGACGTTCGAAGGTCTTCAAAGAATTATGCAGAATTGAGTTGTTAACAGAAATTTTCAGAACTCAAGGAATCATGTAGATCTAGTGAGAACTTTTCCCACTAGCTTGTCTGAAGTTGGTATGGACATGCTGGCGAAATTTTGAAATCCATTTTCATCTTCATTTCGCAGTTCTTGAAGGACAAGATGAGCCAGATCCCTGCCGGTGTTCCTCCTGAGCAACCATTTCCTACTCCACAAAGTTCACCTTCTTCTTCTCATTTTATTTAAAACAATAAATTTTCCGGTAATTCATGATGGAAGTATTTACTTTTGATTCCTGATACAGTTTTGTTTTGAAATCTAAATTGACAGTTCTTTCGACATGTGCAAGCAGTGTGAACACCAGAAAACAGGGGGGTTCGACAAAGTGTGTCGAAAGTAAATTCGAGCAGATTTTTCATTATGGCGGCGGTCAAAATCAGACCAAGAAATCAGATAGTCTAAACGGACCTTTAACACCAGCAGTCCACATGATCAATTTTAAAAATCGAGCAGTTATCAAGATCAATGCTCGAAAACCATCAGGGTTGGAGACAAAGATTCAAAAGACCAATATTTAAAAATATACACCTATTAAGAAAAACTTTATTGAATAATTCGAGCCATCTCAATAGCACAGATTCTCAGATATTTACATAAACTGTTAATGATACTAACCCTCCAAAATTATTCAGGTTGGCAATAACTTTGAAAATGAATTACTTTAAAAAATGACGCTACCAACTATGAAGAACATTGCTCAAAACTAATTGGAGTTCACGACATGCGATTTTCCAGGTGAAAATATGATCACGCTTTTCGTGATCTAAGCAACCACAGCACTGTTATCATTTCTAGCAAAATATTTCTAGCAGAAAGGATTTCTAGCAAGAGACGATATGATTTTAAAAAATCTGGCAACACTGCATCCCAAGCATTTCCCCTTCAGTTTTCCCATTGAAAGACAACTGCCACGACGATGATGATGATGATGATGATGGTGGTGATGCCAGCCAAGGTCTCATCCACTTTCCCGAAAGCATGCCATTTCTCAACCGCCTTCTTGCACCAGCAGCGCAGCAGCATCCTCCCATTATAGTTGTGGGGATGGGCGCATAATGGTTGACAGAGGTGGAAAATGAAATCTAGAATCAACCGAGCGCGGGCGCGCTAGCAAAATGCAACCAATCCATAGTGTTCCACCGCCCGCCGCCACCGCCGCTCCGGCTCCATTCCGGCAACGGAACGAATCACCTCGCTTTGTGTCGGTGTCTAATGACGCGCCTAATGGAGGTTGTAGGCTTATCAATTTTCCTTCCTCCGCAAGGCTGCATGACTAGCCGTAGACGTCTGATGCGCTTTTGGTCGAACTGGAGAAGCTTCACAGAGCCTGAGACCTCTTACAGGAAGGATGGTCGACCGCGAGTGAAGATGATTTATGATTGCCGCGGCGGCAGTGGCGGTGGATGTGCGAGAACTAAAGTGCAATACAGCAACTACTGCAACGGTTGTTCGCGAGAATGGATAGGAAAAACCAACGGAGTTTCTCTGACATGTCAATGCAATAACCCTGCAGGGAAAATCTCTTGGATTCCGTGATTTTAGATCTCGGAAGAAAGTTCAATGAACCTCATTTTGAAATTTTGACAAATTCTTACAGATGCTAGTTTAAACAATCATAGAAATCTAAAATCTGAAAACAAAGTGACAACAACAAAGATCATTAAATCCCATTATGGTCATCACAAATAAAGCAGTCTCAAAGTCAGATTGCTTTTGATTTAAACAGTACATGACAGTTCGTGATAAACAACACTCCACAGGTTTGTCCAAACTCCTTCAGCCCAAAAAGTGCAACATTATTATAACCAGTTCAATCCAAAACACAGACAGAGCAGCGATGAGATAACCTTCAAAGACCTTGTCGTGTATTCCAAGGCGCTTTTTTATGAGCTTGAGATTGTCTCCCAAATACGGTTAACTGTACCAAGATGCCGTGGAAACAAGGGAAATTTTGTTGACACCGTAAAAGCACCTCAAGTGCAAGCATCCAAGCCAAAACCACACAATGCTCATTCCTTATCGCCATTTGAGAAACTGGTCAACCAGGTCAGGTTCAATTCGACGACGAGTATTGATTTTGATGGGAATCATTCTTTGCGGCCATAAATTTGGCTCCAAATACGTGCCCAAACTCCGCCGCTTTCTGGTGCTTTGGATGATCTGCAATAGGACAAATTGTTCACGGTTTCAAGCTCGTGCAGAGCATCCGGCCTTAGAGGAGCTAAAGAAGGCAATCTGCACCACCATAACTAATTTGATTGCCATCATTAGCCGCAATCGCCAATCGGAGACCTCGTCTGAATTGCGGTTGTCACCACACTCAACGAATCAAGCAAGCCATGACAAATATCAAAAAACGAGAACAAAACTACGAGCGCACATTCAATGCATATGTGATTGAGATTTTTGCTCACCGACATATCCGTTGTTGGGGTCTTGCTTGAAGTACGTGTCGCGTCAGCACCGACCGCCTTCACTGTTACCTCCCTGTGCCTGTCAAGGCCGCTCACATTTTCATCAACATTGGTCTGCAACTGCAACGTGGACGTCCGACCAAACGGGTGTCGGATTGCACCCCGTTGCATTTTGGTCGTAGGTAACGACGTATCTGCAGTGGAGAAAATGGTCACCCACTGCTGCATTGACCATTGGAGAGAATGTCTTTGAAATTGTTCAAATGCTGTCCGGCTCCTAAACAATTCCGTCCTTAGTCCCCCCGAAGGTGGTTGATCCCCGCTTTAGCGCGAGGTGTCATTTTGTGTTTAATAATTCATTTCTAGTGTCGCCCGTTTCCATATACCGAGCGGTGGCTGTAGAGGGCTGATGATGTGGAGTTATCATAATTATGAAATATGTGATACATGTCCATATGTAACCACCCTCAGTGGACCGGACTGACTAAAGACGGCGGTGACTCGTTCGAATGCACGATCGGCCAACGCAAAAATATTTGCTGATTCTGTTGCGATGCCGGCTGCTGCTGCTGCTGCTGCTGCAGATATCTTGATGAAAGAGAAATCTTTGGAGCACACGCGAGGTGATTCAAATTTGTCTTGCAGAAGAATACTTTTACTTTATAGTGGAATCTATGAAAATTGGATTATAAATTAGGAGATATTAGGGAGCAGTCTGATGCGACCTTTTATGATTTGCATTAAACTTTGCATAATTGTTTGTTATGGTCAATCATTCATATTAGAGCTAAAATTCGACCTTTTTTTAATCTAAAAAAAACATCAAAATGGCAAATTCGATATTTTACAACAAATCATTACTCGAAAATGTCACTTCCTATTAAAATGACTTCTGAGACAAAGTTGTTGAAAAAAATATTTTTCAATTTTGAGTAATAAATTAAAAAATAACTTAAATAACTAAAAACTACCCCCTCAATATTTTTTGAATATTGTTCATTGTAAAGCTTATGAAAAATGCTAGCTGATGATGATGACCCAAGTAACAATGCTGGTTTTATGAGGGTTCTGTAGACCATGAATAAAAAACGAACTGGTTACAGTTACAGATAAACATTCACTCAACAATTTTCAGTGGCTTTAGAGCGATATAAATGTGAAAAAGCTTAGACGTTCACCTCTTCGTTCACCTTTGTCCACTTCAAATAGAGTATTTCCAGCCCAAAACGCAAACCGGTTGGACATGAACGTTTCCGATTTGAATGAAACATTACTCATATGTTTTCTGCCACCAATTTCATTTTTCATTCAAATATGATTTTTGACGTAGGACTACGTCTTTGATTTCTATATGGGGGTATACTTTGTGAAAACCGAAAATGGAACATGTAACAAATTAAGAAAGATTTTGAACGTTAATAACTCAGCTGCCCCTGGTCCAATTTCAATAATTTTATCACCAATCGATCAGAAATATGGCTACGCATCGATAAAAATGCTTCCGAATGTTGATTTTCAACAAGAAACTATTGAAAAGCTGGTGAATGTCAAGCATTGTCCAAAAGCGTCGTATTAACTAACAAATCCACCAATTACCTACACGCATATGCTGCTTCCCCAGCACAGTCGTCAGAGAGTAGTAAGTAGACGAAACAAGTCGAAGTGGCATTCGCCTCCGATCCTCGGGCGCGTGCGAATAGGGAGGATGGAATTGCGTAATATTTTGCACACTCATATCGCCATACTCAGAACCACACGCTCCCAACGACACTGCGTGGTGGTGTTCGGTCGTCGAAATTAGTAGCAGCAGTAGCAGTGCTTTCAGCGTGTGGCGTTGAAAATTGTTCTCCAGTAACAACGAACGACTGCCTGCAAGCAGCGAGCTGCAGAGCCCACATAAGCAACCATCAAAGGAGGAAGAAGCTGCACCGCTATGCTATGGATCGGAATCAGTAGCTCTTCGTGAGTCGCTGCGGGTCGGTCATCTATGCCAATCGTGTCACCCTCGCTCCAAACGAACATACAGCTCGAGAACCTGATCCTTGTTGAACACCCAGCTCAGATTTACTCAACCATCACTACAAAACGGTCCTTTTCAGGACCACCATAAATTTGTCAAGAGTATTATTTGGACATTTGTCAAGGTCATCAGTTCATGCAAGCAGCTAGCTATCAAGGCTCAACCTGATCTCTATAGAAGGTGTGGAATTGTAGGCCCGAATGTATTGGTGAGATTAATCAACATCCGACCATTTGCCAGAACACGCTGGTAGGAAGTGCTAAAAATCCATATAGAATTTGAGAGAAGTGGGAATAATTCACTTTGGGTGTATATTCAGTCCCCAGAAAGCCAATAAAATCAAATTTGTGAGAAAATTAGCTCTCACGAGTTCAATCTCTCGAAGTCCCTCCTTTTTTACATATTATGCACAAACGATACTTTTTGCCCCGCCTCATTCATATAATTCGGAAGGAAATCCTGTGAGGGGTGAATTGAATACACTTTAATACCAAAATGCACAAAACTTAAAAATTCATAAATAACAAAAATTTCAAAATACACCTTTTAAAGTTGGGTAGATGAATCGAAAATACTCAAGTTGACAGTCCCTTGGATTCTCTTCATCAACTTTCTCTTTGAAATAAATACTACAAATTTGATACGCTTACAAATAAAAAACGGAAAGAGTTAAGATAATTGATGATTGATCAATTAAAAGAACTAAATGTTCACATTTGTTCCGTCCACTAGCGGTCCTACGTCAAGCTTCCGTTCGTGCCCCTAGGCACAGACCCTTCTACTTTTTTCTACACAGTAACTTTTGAAAAGGGCGTATTAAAAAAATGATTATATTTGTTCAAATAATCATAGCACGACAACTATTGTTCTAATCAAGATGAAATCTGAAAAGAAGTTGTTGGTAGTTTATTTATTTATTTATTTATTTATTGTAATTTATCTGACAGTAGTTGTCATACTGAATAAAACTTAGATAATACACAGATAAAGCAACAGATAAACAGATTACCAAAATAATCGCAATTTTCTCAATCGGTTTCGAAATTGGTTTCTCCGAATTCAAATGCTTCTTTCACAGCGGAGAATGCCCGAATCATCGCAGACATTGGCTCATGGTATCCATATGCAGTCCGATGGAATCTTGGTTGTAGTATGGATGATTGCCGCAACATCCTTTGAGGAACACGGAAGTTGAGGGCAGTCCACATCACCATTTAAAAGTTTCGCTACAAATAAGGCTTGTTGCATTTTTCTTCTGTGTTCCAATGTGTCCAGGTCCAATAGCATGCATCGATCTGCATAAGGTGGTAAATTCATTGGATCGCGCCACGGCTGGCTGCGCAAAGCCAACCTCAAAAATCTTTTCTGAACACGTTCTATTCGGAGATTCCACATTAGCTCATACGGAGACCAGACCACAGATACATTCTCAAGTATGGGCCGAACTAAAGAGCAATATAGTGCCTTCAAGCAGTGAGGGTCTTTGAAATCTCGTGCAAGCTTCGAAATAAATCCCAGTTGACGATTTGCCTTAGAGATGGTCGAGGAATAGTGGAGATTGAAGGTCAACTTTGGGTTCAAAAGAACACTAAGATCAGTCATCATACGTTCTACTCTGCGAAGCGTTACATTGTCAATGCAGTAGCCGTAGAGGATTGAACTCTTAGAGCGGTGAAACGTCATCACTGCACACTTTGGAACGCTCATGATGAGCTTATTGCGACGGCACCAATCCACAAACAAATCTAGCAGAGCTTGAAGACGATACCAATTCTCAATCGAGTGAACTATAGCTTAAGATCATCTGCATAAACAAGCTTGCATTTAACTCCCAACAAAGTTGCTACATCGTTGAAGAATAACGTGAACAAAAATGGATCCAGGTTACTTCCCTGAGGTAATGCAGAGGTGCTAATAAACGTAGAAGAGACACAAGATCCTAGTCGTACTCGAAGATTTCGTCCAGTCAAGTAGGAATGTAAGCACGACCTAAGTTGCTCAGACGCTCCTAGTCGGGAAAGCTTGCATAACAAAACCTTCTGGTCGATTTTGTCGAATGCGACTTTCAGATCAGTATGTATGGCGTTGACTTGTGCCTTATCCTCCATGAACTGATGAAATCCAAAAGGATAGTAGCTACCGATCTACCGGGAATAAATCCATGCTGGTCAGTTGAAATGTAGGTCTTCGAGCGATTCAGGACAAATTCGCTCAAGATAATTTCAAACAGTTTGGACGCTGCCAAAAGACTGGTGATACCTCGATAGTTCTTAATATCCCGTTTATTGCCAGCTTTGAAAACAGGAAACATATACGACTCTTTCCACAATATTGGGAATTTTCCTTGCTCAAAGGATGCATTAAATATAGCTGCTAAAGGTTCTGCTAAAGCAGCTGAGCAACAGTACAACACCACTGCCGAAATTCTATCTGGACCAGGATAGAGTGAGGTTTTCAGTCTCCTTGTTGCTGAAGGTACCATATCCCGAGTTACTTCGAATGTGCTCAGTTCCACTTAGTCACTAGGCGTACCAGAGGCAGCAGATTCACCTTCAACGTCACTTGTCATATTTTTATCGAAGACATATACATCTCACACGCTTCGCTAAGAGAAGTGGACTTTTTCCCACCGAGTAGCATGTTGGACGGTATACTCGCATCTTTTCTTTTGCTGTTGACAAAGGTCCGAAAATTTCGGGGGTTACGCCGCAAATTCCACTGGACTCTGAGGACGTGTGATTTGTACAAGGCACTGTTAAGTCTATTGTAAGCGATACTGGCACACTTGAAGTCACGCTTCGTGTTAGCTGTTCTGTGACGACGTAGTTTTCTCTGGACTGCGTTACGCTCACGCTTCAGCACTCTAAGCTGAGGAGTACTACAAGGTCCAAAAATCTGAGTCGAATTGATGCTATCGTCAAGTCCGGTTTCAATCAAGATGATAATGTCATACTCGCAATCAGCAGCAGCCAGGAATAGATCATCAATTTTTCTCCGAATACCTCGTACATTTTGGTAGTACACCCAGATCCGATTTTCAGTCGAACCAGCCGGTTGGTGCTCTTGAGGCAGTGAGGCGGTGAGGCGCTGGAAGCAACGGACGAATCAGGAGCGGAACTGGTGATGACACGAACATACTTGCCTTGAATTGTAGGTTGGAATACCCCTTCTTCAATCCCACACACCAATCCAGGACGACAAATCGGCCCTGCATTGTTAGTTGGCATAGTCATTGTCCGAAAATGTAAGTTTTCGAACAGTTCCGCACATCCATGTGAGGCTTCTCTAACGAAGAAAACATGCTTCGACTTCGAAAATGTCTGAAGGGAAAGGCTTTAGAGGCCGTTCGTTGCCGACTACTCCATCCGTCTAACTTTAGCAGTGTAATTTCTTCGTTGAAAATGCTATACGGTAGACTAGAAGCAATCGTTGAGGCATCGCTACAATCGCCACAAGTGGAGAAACTTGATACATTGGTCAACTTCGCATTGACGGTTGAAAACTTGGTAGCTACGATAGAGGCATGTGGAGTCGAGGATTTCATCTACAGCGCGGCTTTGAAGGTTGAACTGGTGGATCGTCTTTCCCCTGGAATGAAACTGGATTGGGCGAAGTATTCTAGGAACAACCCAGCGCCAAATCTTTTACACTTCAGTCAGTGGCTGTATTCGATTGCGGAAGACGCTAGTGCAGTTATGCAAACTTCCTTCAGCGTTGTGGAGCGAAGAATGACGGGTTTATAAATATCCACTCTGACGTAGAGGCAGAACGCTCCCGATCAACACCGGCCAAGACACGGGCTGTTCAAGGACCATCGTCTGCTCCAATCATAGAATGCGTCACATTCTCAGTTAAGTCTAAATGCAAAATGGGGCGTTGTACGGGAGGCAAAGCTATGCCGTAAATGCTTGTGGAAGCACAATGGTTCGTGCAGGCAGCAGAAACCATACATAATTAAAGGCTGCAATTTTTACATCACCCGTTGTTGCATAACGAGAAGCAAGAGGCACCTGCTACCGGAAATTGCAACATCCATCATGCTCAAACTTGCGAAGTGCTGTTTCGAATTGTTCCCGTACTGATTCATGGTTAATCGAAGGTTGTCCGAACATACGCATTTATAGATGACGGTTCGGACGTTCATGGAGGATAGCCTAGCAAAGGAGCTAGGAGTATCAGGCCCTCGAACGCCGCTGTGCTTGAAATGGACGGGTGGTACAAAGACATTAGTGTTCTCAGAATTGCTGCAACGGTTTCAACACCTCGGCGGACTACCTGTCGAATCCTACAGCAACATCTGTCCTAGAATCCTGATTGGTCTTGACCATGCATCGCTTGGGCATGCTATGAAAAGTCGAGAAGGAAAACTTTACGAACCTATCGCAGTCAAAACACGGTTAGGATGGATAGTTTACGGTAGTTGTTCACGAACACTGCGACAGCCAAGCTACGTGAATGTCCACACGATTAAAGTGTGTGAATGCAACCTCGAGTCTGACGAAAACCTGCACGCTGCTATGAAGAACTACTTCACGCTGGATAATCTTGGCGTTGTCAAACCAGAGAAAATTCTGCGATCAACGAAGGATCAACGTGCCATGGAGATGTTTGAGAAGCTGACAATCCCAAAAGAAGGGCGGTACAAATCGGGTCTCCTGTGGAAGTACGATGATGTTCGCTTTCCATGCAGCAAAGGGATGGCTTTTAGAAAGTGGCAGTGTTTAGACCGACGTATGCAGCGGGATAAGGAGTTTTCGGATGGCGAAGATGAGCGAATATGTGGCTAAAGGATACGTTCGAAAGCTGACGGAGGACGAACTCAACGCACATCGGTCTCATGAATGGTACCTGCCCGTGTGAACTCCAACAAACCGAGTAAGGTGCGGCTAGTATGAGACGCAGCTGCTCCCGCTTATGGCGTTTCTCTCAATTCTTTGCTACTCAAAGGCTCTGACCTGTTGACTTCACTACTTGCAGTTCTTGTCCAGTTTCGAGAGTTCCGGATCGCAATTTGTGGGGACATCCGAGAGATGTATCTGCAGGTTTTACTGAGGCAAGATGTTCGACTGTGCTTCTTATGGAAAGGCAATCAAATCAATGCGGATCCGAGCGTGTACATCATGGAGTTTGGAGTATCGTGCGCTCCAAGCATTGCGCAATTTGTAAAAAATAAAAATGCTCAGCGATTCGAGAAAGATCATTCGACAGCCGTTCGAGCCATCGTTGATCAGCATTACGTCGATGACATGCTCGCAAGTGTCGAAAGTGAACAAGACCTCGCACGGAATGTTGGAGGCGTTTCACGAGCGAATGACGAAAGAGAAGGACCTTAATATGGCAGAAGGCTTGACCATCATCTGCTCCAAAGTACTCGGAATGTGGTGGAACACGGCCACTGACTACTTCACCTTCAAAATCTCTCCACGATATGATCCTGAGCTTATGTCGGGGCATCGAAGCGTGAAGTGCTCAGAACGTTAATGATGATATTCGACCCTTTAGGACTCATTGGTCACTTCTTGATGTTCGTGAAGGTGGTACTGCAAGAAATTTGGAGAACGTCTGTCGGTTGGGATGACCCCATCGAAGAAGCACAATTTGAGTTTGGGATACAATGGCTGAAGGTCCTTCCTGAATTGGCGAAGGTAGAAATCTCGCGGTGCTACAGGACGACAACATCTGCTGGAGACACCAACGAAGTACAGATGCACACCTTCGTCGACGTTAGTGAGAAGGGCTTCGCCGCAGTGATCTATCTGCGGTATAAGGAGGAACTCACCATCGAAACAGCACTGGTTGGATCGAAGACTCGTGTTGCACCAATCAAATTTCAAGCTAGTAAAATCAGAGTCAGGTTGGCGAACAGCATAGAGCAGTCCCTGTCCATCAAGGTGAACAGGCGCTTCTTTTGGACCGATTCAAGTGATGTCATCAGCTGGCTCAAATCTGATCATCGTAGGTATAGGCAGTTTGTTTCTTTCGGAGTGAGTGAGGTTCTAGAAGCTTCGGAGGTCAGCAAATGGCAGTGGATCCAGACAATGAAGTACGTCGCGGACGATGGAACTAAGTGGAGATGGGTGCCAGACATGAGTAGAACTAGTCGATAGTTTAACGGGCCCGAATTTCCCAAGACCCTTGAGGGAGAATGGCATATGAAACTACACATCGATAGCACTTCCATGAAAGAACTGTGTCCCTATTTACTCGTTCATGTTAAACAACCGAAGCCAATCATCGATCCTCAAAACTACTCTAAATTGACTCCACTTCTACGTCGGACCACATACGCATCAGAAACGTGAGTACAACCAAACCAGAAGAAAGAACCGTTAAACCACTGACGAATTCAGAGCTGACTATGGCTGAAAACTATCTGTTCCGGTTTGCTCAAAGTAGGGCTTACGCAGATGAGATAGCGGTGCTTTGGGATATACAAGCGTCCAAACAATCCACGAAGACTATACCCAGAAGCAGTCCAATACATCACCTTTGTCCGTTCTTAGATAAGCATGATGTACTCCGTGTTCGTGGTAGAATCAACGCTTGTCCATTTGTTTAGCAGTATACGGTGAATTCCATCATCCTTCCACGAGATCATCAGATTGCGCATCATATCACATTACCAAAGCAAGAATCATCATCATAGCCACAACACAATGATCAACGAACTACGGCAGCGATACAGCATCCGTCGGTTGAAGGCTACCTAAAACAAGATCCGAAGATGATCACCAACTACCACCAGCTATGAGTGACTTGCCTCTACCTCGCTTGGCCGCCTACGCTTGTCCGTTCACTTACATGGGGGTGGACTACTTTGGACCATTTGTGATTATGCTTGGACGACGTCTCGAGAAACGTTGGGTACTTCTCGCCACTTGCCTTACCACTCGTGCCATCCACTTGCAAATCGTTCACACAATGACTACCGACTCTTGCATTATGGCACTGAGAAACGTCATGGCTGGGACGGGGGGTACCTGCAGCCTTGTATAGTGACAGAGGTACAAATTTCCAGGGAGCCAGTAGAGAACTCCAAGAGGTTATGGAGAACTTGGATCGAGATCGTCTAGCGGCGGAGTTCACCATCTCCCATACGATCTGGTAGTTCATGCCCCCCACTTCATCGCATATGGGTGGAGCATGAGAACGTCTCGTACGAACTGTAAAACATGGAGTCCTCGAAAACATGCTAGCGTAGATAGAGAATATCGTCAACTCTCGTCCACTAATTAGCATTCCAATCGACGATGACCAGTCACCGGTGCTAACTCCCAATCACTTTTTGCTGGGATCAAGCAACGGACTAAGGCCTTGGGTTCCGTTTGACGACAGCTCTAAAGTGCTCAAGAACTGCTGCACACTTTCGCAAACCTTAGCCAACCAATATGACAGAATATTTAGGCTAAAAGGTTGAGCGGTATAGAATCACTAGAAGTAAGAAACGATCTCATACTCAATCTAATTACAACGAATTTCAAGTATGCCATTTCTATAAGGAAATTTGTAATTCAATAAAACGGAATACATTGAATCAACAAAATCTTGATTATTTTGCTACCGCACAACATACATGTTCTTGCATTCTACTATCGTTTCATAGAATTTTAAAAGATCCTATCGGATTTGAACAAGTCTCTTCATATACTTTCTCTATCGCTAATAACTCAGCTACGAAAACATTTCCAGTTGTGTTTGACGTTCTGAGCGCTGGATAATAATTATCATTTCGTAGTTATCAAAAGAGAAATTCAATGAAGGGAATAGATCAAGGCAGATTAGATGTTTTGAAATGTTCATCTACAAATAACCAGGACTTGTTTGTCTTGTCCCCCCGTCCCTATGAGTCTCATCGTTGCCCACTGGTCACTCCAGATGAATTTAGAACCGCACTACCGTTCATACTGGCGACAACGCTCTGATGAGACAACGAAACCCCACCTCAAGCTTCTCTCCTGAACCTATCCCTCGACAATGTACCCCTCTAACCTCGGGTTAGTCACGAGTATTCAGCCCAACTTCTGCTAGACATAGAAATAAGTGAATTTTGTTAAAATTCAATGAACAATGAATTATCGGCTCCCTAAAGCTAACGCGATTGAGCCTTCCAAATATACGAACTAGATAAAATACTACAATGGACAGCCCGATGGGGTTACACGCAATGGTGACGTAGGACTACGTGGTCTCATATAATAAATGTTATTTGTTAACTGCAGCAGGAGCTTGTGTTTTGTGTAGGAATAGGGATTTAAGCGGGGTTCGCTCTGTTTTACACTCTTTAGTACGACTATGATTGCCCTGAAAAGTACCTATTGATATTAATTTTAGTTTGGACATGTTCTGGAATTTAACTCTTTTAGAAAACCTTGGTGGTCCTGAAAAGTGCCAATGGTAGTACAGGCTTAAAGCCTTTAAAAGACGACGATGACGTATAGGCAGCTGGATCAGCAAATCAGACCGGACAATCCCATATTCTTCGGTTCAGTGATTGGGCACTCGCAAGAATCGCGGCTCGTCTGCTCGTCTGGACAGGGTTGAACTGGTGTCTGCGACAGGTTGGAGTTGGAAGGCCGCAGAATATCAGTGTCCATCTAGCTAAAGCTCCTCCCCTTTTTAGTTTTTCTCGTTAAACTCCTTCTCTCAACCAATTGGTAAATCTTAACCTTTCGCAGAAAGACGCTTAACACTTTTTTCGGCGAATTTATGATCCTGTTTCACGTCATGGTTCTTCTCTATGCCTGTTCAGATAAATTAGTACTTTTATTTATTTTCTCTACTGCGCTAAATCAACGAGTAGAAATAAGAAGGGATGTCGGTTACGCGCCCGAATAATTGAAAATTCGATAAATATTTAATCGAATAGCTGGAAAAATCTTTGCGATTAATCGTTAATCGAATAATTGGACTTTTAGGAATCCCTAGAAAATAGAGAAATTTCATGTTTTTTGGTGGTCCTTCGAAAATGTAGAATAGCAGAATTGAAACCAGTATATGTAACTCAAGACCCAAAAGCGGTGCGATGCTATTTTTCTTTGCTATGACGACGACTGAATTGAGGGTCTTAGAAGCAGAGGGGTCAATTCAATTCTTTTCATCGATTTCCTCTTTTGATGACCATGGCTTCACTTGCCTATTTCGCACAATTTCTGCTATGCTCTTCTATCATCCAGAACAACAAACATATCAGTGAATGTGTTTGCCGTCGAGATATTAACCAAACAGAAAGTCGATGAAGAGAATCGATCAAAATCACTTGCACCCCTGCTTCCAAGTTTGGTTACAAGATTACAACTCTGGAGAGCAGTTTTGTGTGGTCGTTGGGGGCGTGTGGTTCTAAATATGGCGATGAGTGTGCAAAATGTTACGCAATTGTATCCTCCCTATTCGCAACGCCATTTCGACATGTTTCGTCTAGAAAGGATTATATGATGACTGTGTTAGGGAAACAGCATATGCATGTACGTAATAGGGGGATTTTTTTAGTTATTTCGATGCTTTTGGACAATGCTTGACATTTAACACTTTTCAATAGTTTGTTACAGTTTCAACAGTCGATGCGTAGAAATATTTCTGATCGATTGGTGATAAAATTGTTGAAATTGGTCCAGGGGCAGCTGAGATATTGACGTTCTAAATCTTTCATAATTTCGTTACATGTTCCTTTTTTGGTTTTCACAAAGTGTAGCCCCATCAAGAAATCACAGACGTAGTCCTACGTCAAAAAATAACCAAGAAAGTAGCAATCACTCATACATTTTTTTTAAATTTGTATGGACTGTAGACACTCGCCAACACCCGCCTCCAAACGTGTCTGGTGGTTTATTAACAGCCCCTTAGATCGTTTCTGGTTTGAGGACACATACCTATATTGAAATGTTTGGTGCTGATTCAGGATTTTGTTCGTTTTCAAAATGGATCGATATTTATTGAAATGAACCGTTAGTAAATCCCATCACGAACTACGCACACCAGCCCAAAACATTCGACTCACACGCCTCAGGAACGGGTCAACGGGGTTCCTTCCACTATTTCAAGCTCGCTTGGATTTGAAAACCCATATTGATCCCGTCTGAATTGTTGCAGTTGCATGTCGAATGCATGCATATAAACTTACAAAGGCTGCAACGTGTGTGTCTTTCGTCGCCATCGAGCCCAGACTCCCGTCCGTCGCACAAGTCACCACATACATATAGGTAGATATCGGAGAACAGTATGGTCCAGACACGCGAAAAAAGAAAAGACCCACAGAGAGACCCAGGCTTAAACTATAAAATATTGTGTCTGCGAGAAAATCAAACAAATTATGCTATATGTCTCGCCTTTTTCTCTTTTATTATTATTTTTGCGCCATGGCTCTATGGTTGGGATTCGGAGACTGGGTGCAACGTGGTCGTCGTCGTCGTCTGGAGTGCAATTTGGCGGGAAAAGTCTGTGCAGTCTGGGTTGGGGATGCGGCGGAAAAGGACCGAGAGCATGTCGCCTTATTATTGCTACTATTATTATATCATTATATTTGCAAATAATGGCCATAATTCATTTTTGCTGTCTCCGTCTTGGGAAGTATTTTCGTTCCAGCCGGAGAGCGCTGGGAATGGGACAAATGAGATGCAAAGTGTGAAAAGTTCACATTCCTGGTCACATACATTGCGTTGAATTAAAACAAAGTCTTGAAATGCTTCCTTTTGTTCGTTCTGAAATTACCTAATAAAGTGTTTTAATCACACTTAATATAAAAAAAACTCTTGATCGCACACCACACGCTTCATCGATCACGCGCCTCTCGCGACCAATTTACCACCTACGGCGTGAAAAGACGCTCGCTCGCGCATCGGATCCTCCACTGTCTACAGCGCGAGGCAAGTTTGTTGCATCCCCATGGTCGACGTCGTCGTCGAAAAATCATCCCACAACGCCCAGAGCAGACTTTGAAGCGCTCTCAGCATCCAACAGATGAGAACTTGCAATCAATTTTCATCAATCGCCGCGCTGATCAATCAATTTTCGAACAGAGATCCATCAACTCCACGCCTTTCAGTCGACCGAATGGATCCTAAAGTTCTACCCCAACGCCCACTGATCGTTGAGTGTGAATTTCATCAGCTCGGATATTTTTCAAGGAACTTATTAGACCAATTGTTGACAAAGTGATAAATTACCCTTCCATGTTTGATACTTTGACTGGTCAGTCAGACAAATTCTCTGAACCAGGAAATGCTCCTTCTGAGAAGAACAAAATCCGCATATCCCACGAGGCGTCGTCGTCATCGTCGGATATGACAATGAAAATAACAATTGCGCTCAATCAACGCCCGTTCCGTGTTCACATCGACATCATACTCGGTGGACCCAGCAGTTCTGCGATCAATTAGTGGACTTTATAGGATTTCGAATCCTCTCGGGCGTGGGGAGGTAGGTGTTGCGACGACGTGTCCTTTTGATTGGTGCGATCGCTTCGCACGAAACGCGGTATCCACTCGAGTAGCTGGTGTCACTCATTTATACCTAGCTTATCGTGGCGGGTGGTCCACGACAGTAATAATGTGTACAATTAAATTGTGACTTGGGCTACGTCGCAGGATTTCCAATCTTGACTTCGTGTGTACACCGAAATCTTAGTCCAGATAGTCGTTCGTCGCCACGTTCCATGGGTTCCACAGACTCCTGCATGAATGCAGCTGCATAAAGTTTAGCATTGAATCGCGTGTTGGTTTATTTTTCTTTTTCTAGGAAAGAGTCATATTGCCCGCAAGACGATGCTTGAATTGAGTTAAGGGTGGTATACAGTAGGGGAGATTGGACACTAGACTGATGCAAAATTTGACATTTTCGCTCCACAGTGCTCAAACGGTTTCAAATCGGGTCCTGATTAGTCTCCCAAAATTTGAACTCATTTGAAAAGAAACTGACTTGGCACAAACCATTTGAAGTTTATATGGAAATTACTATGGGAAATCCAAACTTTTTGTTCATTAAATTCTTACCTTTTTCCATATTGCACTGTTCAAAAATTCAAAAGCTATGCTTATGGGAAATTTTCTCAGCTTCAACTTAACAGAAGATAGTTATTGAGCCAAACGTCAAATAAAATAGTTATTAATTGTTTAAGATATTGATAATCTTATGGCATGATCAAGCAGCTGTTTTGTGAGCAACACTGTATCTTGCAGTGTGACATAGTAGCCATGATTTTTGTGCTCTATTCCAAGCGCCAGAAACACCAATGTTGCCTGCTGAACAGTTGATTGAGCATAACCGTAAGACATTAGTGGCTTGAATTATTGATAACTTTTGATGCTTACATTACATTGAAAAGTGGTTCAGGACAATGTTGTAGCTGAGAAAATTTTCTACGAGCTCAGCTATCATTTTTGAAAGCAGAGCGATATGGTAAATTGTTAGATGGATATGAACAAAACATTTGGTTTTCCTATAGTAATTTCCATATAAACTTCAAATGGTTTGTGCGAAGTCAGTTTCTTATCAAATGAGTTCAAATTTTGGGAGACTAATCAGGACCCGATTTGGAACCGTTTGAGCACTGTGGAGCGAAAATGTCAAAATTTGCATCAGTCTAGTGGACACACTTGATCCCTTGTTTTAACTTTGGATATATTTCAGCAGTTTTCGCGCAGTCCAAAGAACAACAAAATAAACAAATTATAGATTTTACCTCTCAGAATTCCTTGAAAAATTCATATTTTTACGTAAACTATATCCTACGGGAAGGTTAAGAGGGTAAACCGAAAATCTAAAATTGCGACCGTCACAAAAAGGTGTTAGGCTTTAAACGCTTATAACTTTGTCATTGATAGATGAAAATAAAATCCAAATATACCAGCCGATCCAAGTTTCCGTAGAAAAACTTTTGACAAACTCACAAGTAAAAAAGAAAATTTTATCATTGTTTTCATGAAAAAAAATTCCCTAACCCAGGCGTCATAATCGAGTACCACTTGGTTGCGTATCATTCTGCTTGAACATGTAAAGCTATAGAAAAAGCGCTGCTATCGCACTCAATTCTCTGCTTGACCGTCAAGCAGTCCAGTCCGGTTTTGTCCGCTCTTTCTCTAGAGTATTCCATAGTCCGTTCGCGTCTCTCTTTCGCGGTGTCCAGTGAAGCATCGTTTAATCCCAGTATGGGAAAACCACCATGTGGTGATGCGGTCGTAAGCTCGTCCGGGAAGCGTCCCCGACAGAAAACCGCCAACGCACAGTCGGCATCGAAAAAGTTGCTGTCGAACAACCGGTACGTCATTCTCGAAAATGGAGAAACTACCACCCTTTTTCGTCAAGGAATTCCCGCCGGGGCTTCGGGAGAACATCAAATTCTACATCGAGAAAGGTTTGAAGTGCACCATGCGCATGTGCACTGAAGGCATCATGCTGATGGTACCAGCAGAAATCACTACAAGGCCGTCGAAGAGCTAGGAAATATTTCTCTTACGATCAGGGAATCCAAATCTACGATTTAGATAGAGATAATGTTATTCTCATTTTGGTTACACTCATGATCAGTACAAACTCAAAAATCACAACGGAAAATTCTGGAAACGATAATGCGTTTATCATTTGTGTTACAGATCACGATCATATGAAATAGCGATAATCTCCGATCATGATCATCAACTGTCGTCACCGAAAATTCCCCATGTAAGACAAGAAAAATAATTTAAAAAAACCTAAATCCAAGATGGCGGCCATCGATTGCAGAAAAGCTGTCAAATACCCTGCAACAGGTTATTTTCAGAACATGACATACAGATGTAGAATCCAAGATGATTGCCATTGCTTTAAGAAACAAACTGTACCCAAAATAGGATATTTTTGGAACCGGAATGACGTGTAGATATTGACAATCGATGTCCACCATCATGTTGACTAGTTTATTGTTAGTTTTCTCTTAAGCAATTGGCCGCCATCTTCAATTCCAAAATGGCGGTAGACATAGATTTTCGACATCTACACGTCATTCCGGTTCCAAAAATACCCGTATTGTAGGGTCTTTGATAGTTTTTCTTAAATCAATGGCTGCCATATTGGTTTTCGAAATGGCAGCGGACCTCAATTTCCAGCATTGTACATGTTCATCCCAGTTCTAAAAATACCCATATTGTAGAGTGTTTGACAGGTTGTGGATATTTATTTTCGACATCTACATGTCATCCCGGCTCCAATACTATCCATATTGTAAGGTATTTGGCCTCCAGAACAACCAGAACGAAGGCAGTAAGTTACAAGATTTCGAGATGTTATTGTTATCATATCAGTGGATTATCGTTTTAATTGCTGATCATGATGTGTAACACAAATGATAACCCATGATCTCAGATGTACACTGATCATGATTCCGTTTACTAGTGTTTATATCATCGGTAAGCATAGGAAGATAGGATTTTCTTGATTCCCTGCTTACGATATCGAGGAGGTGGTCCTGCGAGCTCTGCCCGACATGGAAATTTTCGTGCTGTCGGATGAGCTGAAGAAGAATGGCCTAAAGCCGTCGCAAGTCTTCAAGATGTAAGCAAGTAAGTAATCGTGACCAGCTGTATTTGGTCTACCTCGAACGAAACACAACGTGTCTGAAGGACCTGCAGTGTACCTATCTTGCCCCCGTTTTTTTTATACTGGGGGGAAGCTTACAGACACCTGAGAAGGAACTCAGGATGTGGGGATCGGAGAATTTCACTCCCGACCCACTAAACCTTACCCTGTGTGCTTGGCCCTTGGCCTCCCCGGAACCGCTTGAAGGCATTACTTCCTGGGAGGGGCCGCTATAGCGCTATGGCGCTTCTCTAGCAATACTCTATCGATCTAGTCGGGCAGTAGGCAACTGCTGCTCGACACGCCACTGTCGTTGTAGTTCTGAAACTATGTGGGTGACCGCAGTTACCACCGCGCTCCAGTTCTCGGTGGTACCTAGGGACGATGTTATCCGGACTGGTATTCGCTCCGCATATCGCTAGCATAACGCTCGATACTGGCTCGAAGCGTGGACAGGCAAACACAACGTGTTCGGCGGTCTCTTCGACGCCAGCACACGTGGGGCAGGTGGGAGTACTTGCATGTCCGAACCTATACAAGTAGCTCCTAAAGCAGCCATGGCCTGACAGGAACCGTGTCAGGTGGAAGTTTACTTCCCCGTGGCGCCTGTTGACCCAGCTTGATACGGAAGGTATCAAGCGGTAGGTCCACCTCCCCTTTGTGGAGTTTTCCCACTCCGACTGCCATCTCACAGTCGACACCGCTCGCGCGTTGTTGCGCACCTCTCGAACGGTCCTCGCGTCATAGCACACCACGTCCTCCTTAATGATGAGGCCGATTGGCATCATCCCTGCTACGACACAGACGGCCTCCCTCGAGATGGTGCGGTATGCACTGGCCACCCTCAAGCACATTAGCCACATTAGCCCAAGTAGCATTTCTTGTTTTATTGCACTCTATTAGTGGTTTTGAGATAAATTTTATAAAACCGTCAATGAAATTAATAGCTCCAGCACAACCTTTTGATAACCGCTATAAGATCGTCTTACAGCTTAGCCGACCACTCTTCATAAGGTTTATAAAGCATGTTTGAGAATCACAATAAAGCTGTCTTAAAACCTTTTGTAAGAAAGCCCCATACTCTACAAAAGGTTATCATAGCCTCTTTAAGAGTAATATTGTATCCAAGCAGTTTTATTAAGCTTTGGTGAAAATCAGTTATAAATCCAATTTAATTTTCATTGCATCAAAGCAAACGCCATAAATTAGCTTGTTGTTGTTCTGTTCTGCTGAAACTTTTTTTTTTCATATGGTAATCTTTAGCTGTAAAAATAGGTTTGAGTGTTGGTGTCAAGATCACCATGCAATCAATTTTGTTTCATGGCGACATAAGTGAAAATCTTAAAGAAAATAAATGACTTTTTAGAAGTTTCAAAACATATGCGCTTGAAATTTTATCAGTAATTTAGCCATTATTTTATTGAAATTTCTTGGATTTTATTCCAAGGCTAATGGGATTTTCATAATGACAATAGGCGACAAAGGACAGCAGGCAAGAAAAACACCAAGCGCAATTTCTTAAAATGTCTAATGCTTACTTTTTTTTTTTTGCTTTATTAGAGAGATTTTTCCTAATGCTTACATTGGATGGAAGCAGAACAGAAAAGCATAATGCATGATTTTATTTCGAGCACTATTTTCTTTTTACAAGAGCAATTATTATTATTATTTTTTTTTGAAGGTTAACGTATATTCCTATTCTACGGGTGCAACTGATGCATTTTACAAACATTTGGAAAAGTTTTGAATGGTACATTAAACTTTATGAAAAGTTATGCGTGATATCAACTTTTTTGTCCTAGAGCTGTCACCATTCCATGTATTTCGACAAAGATTCGACAGTGTCACCCCATGAAAAAAAAGGAAAGAAAAGGAAAGAAAATTTTCAATGCTGATTGTTGAATTGTTGTGACCATCCACGACTGTAAATCTGATAAGAGACGCAAGTTGGCATAGGTATCATCCTCCGACTCAAAATAATTATATATTTCCTCTTCATGAGTCATTTTTGGTGTAGCAATGTGTCCATTCGAAGTGAAGATGGTTCAGAATGGTGAGGAGGCACACTCTTTACAGCTTCCTTTGTTACATCCGCAGAAAATGCAGCGGCATTTTTTTTTCTTGGTTGGAGTTATTCACGAAGGTTTGCGGCTGACTGTAGCAAATAAACGGGCTCATGCTAAAATTTTTGTTGATTTTCTTTGCGCTCCGCTTGGAAGTAGGGTAGAGAACTACTTCGGCCTAATCGCCCATTTTGGGCCTATCGAGCAGAAAACTTCAAATAAATCCATGATTTCAGAGTCAACAAGTCAATTATACGTTTGGGACAATACTTTAGTTAATAAGCTCCCGAATGAAGTCAATGAGAACGCGTGATGTGAAGGTTAGCACCCAAAATTCTCAAAAACAAAAGAAGCGCTCCGACCGAATCAATTTTTATCTTCATCCGATAGGCCGAAGTGAATTCATTGGCGTTTCAATGGTGTTTCAATGCATTAGGCCGAGTTTAGAATCCGTAGGCCGAGTTTGGCGTCAAGAAGCAGTGTTAGAATTTTGACAATATCTCAACCATTGGTTTCTCTTTATCAAATCTTACGGTACATACGGAAGGGTAAATAAATTTGTAAGCCATCAGTAATAATAACATTCCGTTTGCCGCTAAACTGCGCTAGATTAAGAAAGACTAAGTGCGGGTTGTGCTTAATAGGCCGGAAATGGGGAAATTAACCCTACCGGAAAGTTTTGATTATTTCTATGTTATAAAAATAAACCGCCCATTTACACTTCTGACAAGTTGCAACTGAATGCTTATAATTATTTTTAAATAACTGTTTCATGGCCAACTACACGCAAACCAAAAATCTATTACAATGAATGTTAGTTCCGTTTCCTATCATCCTCTGTTCATGAACATCGCAACGAATGTTATAAATTGACCATGCAGGCGATGTAATGGTTTTTTGTCTTTTTTATTTCGTGTTCTATCTACGCTTTCGACTATACCAGTAAGCTTGTAGAACGACGCACATTGTAGAACATTGTAGAACAACGCACACACTTGCCTCGAATCTCTCCAGCAGAAAAAGTATACGAAGTCGAGTATGCGAGAAAATGAGCACTTCATGTTTGCTTTTAGGCTAACCCTATTCAGAAGCATGGAGAGAGCAGTGGAGAAAGCACAGGTTTGATAATCGCAACGTTCGTGGTTCGAGTCCAGTCGGCAATGTGATTCCTATTTTTTTTCGACAGAACTAATTTACCTCACTAATACACTCTACATTTTTCGGTCTCCAATTTTCTTGCATTGGATCGCAGCTAGGTATATCGCATCCTCGGTTCATGCGGTCTCCACTAACATCCTCTGATGATGAATCCCACATAATTGTAAGAGAATCTTACATCCCTCGGTTGGGTGTAGTTTTATTGCGCTTACTTAAATAGCAATAAAAGGATTTATTTTTGGGTTTTATAAGGGCAATTCGATAGTACGATATTGCTTTTTTAATACTTCAAGGCAATCATAAAACCTTTCATAAGTGAAAATAGCATAAGCATCAGTTGGTTTTTTATTAACTTTATAGGGGTTTTGTGAATTTAATTGTAAATAATAAAATTATGAGAATTTTCCATGACTTGCATTGTATATGACCGTCATAAAGCTGTAGGTAATGGTTGCAGCTGCAATAAAACCTTTATAAATTTTGAATATAGCCAAGCAGCTCTAGATTTGTTACTTGGGTGTACTCTCTAATTTCCGCCTGAGACAGTCAACATCCAGTACCGCAGCCCACAGAATCTGTTTCGATGGCTAACTGTAATGAAATAGAACAAATCGCAGTTTGCATAAAGTCACAACTTCGTTCGATTTACGTAGTTGCTATCTATCTCCCACCTAATCCACGTTATATACTGCTCATGCTAATGCAGTACAACTTGTAGCAGATCATCTATCGGAATCTGACATAATCTTGGCGGTTGGCGATTACAATCTTCCTAGTTTGCGATGGCATCTTGACGAGGACATTAATGGATTCATTCCTTCGAATGTCTCTACTGATACTGAGATGAACTTTACAGAAGCAATGTTTGCCAGCGGCTTGAGGCAGATTAATAGTTTCGTCAACACAAATGGCAGACTGTTGGACCTTGTATTTACCAATCTACCGGAATATCTTGACCTGATTGCAACGTCTTCTCCGCTGTTATCTGTAGATAACCATCACACACCAGTCATTTTACTACTAGACGACGCACCAACACTACTTGACGATCATGATCAACGTTTCAAATTTGACTGTTGAACACTATTGTTATGGATATTGAGTAGGAACGATTATCGAATAATGGTACGGTACATAAGATGCTATCAGCTTTTTACGAATCTCTCTCGTCATGTACCTCGAAAAAGACAAAAATCGATATTTGTTTTCAACCAACCGTGGTGGACTCCGGTAGTTTGCATAACTTTGTAAGTTTTAAACCCTGAAAGCCTTGCATGTCACAGAGTCTAGAGAATTTCTCCTCAGAATTTCCGACCTCAGAAATTTATTGAAAGTCTTATCAGAATTATCCATTTCTTGTTACTGAAATATAACGAAGGTTTCTCAATATATTGTTCCTAAATTACCTTGAAATTCGTTCGCCATGTAAATTCAACCCAATTTGACAATTCCAGATGAATTTGCTTGGTTACAACATGTTCTAAGTACACCAAATTGTTCAGGAGTTCAGACTATTTGATCTACTGGATCAACCAAGGGCTGCGCGATACCCTCAGTGACGACACCTACCCAAACATGTTTATTGAGTTTTGAGCATCACTTATAATATATGTTGATGTATATAAGATGCTCAATTTTCTCCAAACTATCCTGGAGTTCAGATCAAATGATCTACCAGATCATCAATGGCTGGTGACTGATAACTGATCAATGACAATGCCCTTAGTAACGAAACAACTCCAAACAGATTCATAAAGATTGTGCACATCATTTAGGTTTCAATTCCATGTGTAAAGATGTTCTAGGTTCTCCAAATTTTTCAGGAGTTTAGTCAGTAGATCAGGATGAACTAATTTCTTCTTCTTCGCATTTCAAGTCTATTGCTTATCGCATATTAGCTTATCGCGTGCTCTCAACTTAGTGTTCTAGATGCACTTCCACAGTTATCAATTGGGAGCTTTCGACGCCTGTACCATTTCTGCATTAGTATGATTGTGTGGCAAGTACATTCCTACTCCATGCCCAGAAAAATCGAGAAATTTTGGAACCCGTAAAATTTCTTGACTGGATCAGAAATCGAACCTAGCCACCTCCAGGTCTTGCTTTTTAGCTACACCTTTACCGACTGAGCTAAGGAAGGCCCAACCAAGTTTTTGCGCATCACTTATAATCTATTTTGAGGCATATAAGATGCTGAAGGATCTTCAATTTACCCTGGACTAATACAAGACCCTTAGTAACGAAACAATTCCTGACAGTTTCATTGATATTATACACATTATTTGCATTTCAGTTCTGTGTGTATAAGATGTTCTAGGTTCTCCAAATTTTCCTGGAGTTCAGACTATTCGATCTACTGGATCAACCCTGCATGACATGCTCTGTGGCGACACCTGTCCAATCATGTTTATAGAGTTTTTGAGCATTTGATGTTTCTGAAGCTCAAAATTCTCCAAATTATCCTCAGACCAAATTATCTACCGGATCATCAATGACTGATGCTATACCCTTAATTCCGAAACAACTTAAAACAGGTTCATAGAAACTATGCACATAATTTAAGCTTCAATTACATGTGTATAAGATGTTCTAGGTTCTCCTAATTGTCCAGGAATTCAGCCTATTGGATCTACTGGATTAACCAAGGCGTTTGCGATGTCCTCACCTACCCAAACGTGTTCATAGAGTTTTTTTTGCATACTTTATAATCCTATATACCTCATAAAAAATCTCCAAATGATCCTACAGTTCCAATCGAATGATCTACCAGATCAACAACTTCTGCTACATTGCTCTTGGTTACGAAACAACTCCAAACAGGTTCATATAGATTGTGCACATCATTTACGACTTAATTCCATGTACATAAGGTGTTCTAGGTTCCCTAAATTGTCCTACTATTTGATCTACTGGATAACTCAAGGCCTGCATGAAGTCTTCAGTGACGACACATATCCAAAAAAAAATTATAGAGTTTTTGTACATCACTTATAATTTCTATGAACCTGTTTGGAGTTGTTTCTTAACTAGAGGTCTTGGCTCTGTGTGATGGCAAACAGTGTAGTTCAATTTGTTGTGCAGTGAAAAAATTATTTTTAATTACGTGTGAAATTGTGTTGTGTGCCGCGATTGATTAATTACAACGCGTGCCCCATTGTATTTGATAACAGGATAAGTAGGAGAACAGGTTACAAAAGTAGCCGTTCTCGTAAAATTTTGCTTATTCTTCGATCCCCCGGCGCACTGAAAGGAAGCAATTGCTTTCCTATAGTAGCTGCGGCGGTGAAATCGATATTTAATTGTCTCTTCTGTACCCTGTGTATTGTTGCATGCAGCGTCTGTTGACTGTGTTTAGGTAGAAATGGAATGTCCAAAATGCGAGTCGGGGGTAATGGCAAGCGATCTGCCGTTAACCTGTAGTGGTAAGTGTTCTCGTGTGTTCCACATGAGATGCACTACACTTACTAGGAGTACGGCAAAGGTTGTCATGGAGAATGTTAATCTCCTATACAAGTGTGACGATTGTCTGTCTAGTTGTGACGAGCCGAGTGATTCGATCTCGCATGTTAGAAATATTGAGGAAGAAGTGAAAAGAATATCTTCTATTTCGGCCTCGATCACAAACATGCGAGATCAGATTGCTGCTCAAATTGATAACGCGTTGAAGACCGGTATGGAAGCTATCCGTTTAAATGTAAATGGTACCCTGAAGGAAGCCGTTGGCGGACTTGAAATATTATTAAATGAAAAATTGGAAAATATGACTAGTTCATTTTCGAGAATTATTGCGGACAAAAATTTAGTTGCAATGAATAATAGCAGTGGATCTGGGCTGATTCCCTCTGAAGCGGGTCAAATCCCCGATGGTAATAGTAATAGTCATGACGAAGAGAATTCTACTAATGATAAAGTTAAATGTAGTTTCGCTGATGCTTTGAAAAACGGACAAGGGGACAGTAAAAGTAAGGATATCAGTAAAATTAAAGTTGAAAATGATAAAAGTAAGTTTGAAAGTAAAAAACTGAACAACCGTAAGGCTCGCCCGGTCATTGTGATTAAACCTAAAGAGTCCAAACAAGACTGCGAGGAAACTCGCAAGTTTTTGAAAACAAACCTGGATCCAAAAACACACAAAATCAGTAACTTTAGAAACGGGAAAGATGGCTCCATTATTGTTGAGTGTGCAACAGGATACAATGTAAATGAGGTGAAAAAGGGCATTGAAAGCAATTTGGGTGAAAACTACAACGCTGTTGTTCCCACATCGGTGCCAATGTTAAAAGTGGTGGGCATGAGCGATCAGTATTCCTCCGATGTCTTCATTGACTTCTTAAAAAGTCAAAATGAAGACATCGCAATTAATGATGTAAAAGTAGTTAACATGTTTGAAAATCCACGCTTCACTTACAACAAGTTTAGTGTTGTGATTGAAGTCGATATCGAGACGTATAAATGTTTGTTATGTGCGAAAAAAGTAAATGTAGGGTTTGATCGGTGCTCGATAGTTCCCGCGATTAATGTTTTGCGATGCTTCAGATGTGGAGAATTTGGGCACAAAAGCACGGATTGCAAAAATTGCGAACGATGCTCTAGATGCAGCAAACAACATAGCACCTCTAAGTGTACGTCAACTGTATTGAAATGCGTTAATTGTTTAAAAACTAATAAGGAGCGTAAATTAAATCTGGACGTCAACCACGCAGCATTTAGTTCTAATTGTTTTGTGTATAAAAAACTATATGATCAGAAAAAAGCAGCTTACATTTCAATAAATAGCAACCAAGTTCCAGTAGTAATGTGAGTAAATTAGAGATTTTATATTTGAATATTGCGGGGTTATCTACAAACTACGTAACATTACGTCAGATTGTAGAAGAAAATCGTCCACTTTTGGTTTTGTTAGCAGAAACACATATTGTAGAAATTGAATCTTTTGATCAGTATAGCATTCCGGGATATAAAGCTGCTGCTTGTTTGTCACATTCGAGGCACACTGGCGGTGTTGCTATTTATGTCAAAGAATCAGTTCAATTCAATATTCGCCAAAACGAAGTTATTGATGGCAATTGGTTCTTAGGCATTACAGTTGAACGTGGCATGAAGATGGGTAATTATGGTGTTTTGTATCATTCTCCCAGTTCAAGTAATCAGCGTTTTATTGAAATTTTAGAGAACTGGTTCGAGACATTTTTAGATTCTAGTAAATTAAATATACTTGCGGGTGATTTTAACATTAATTGGCATGATACTAGCAATTCGAACCATCTGAAGCAATTAGCTGATTTCTTTAATTTAAAACAATTAGTAAGTGAATGTACGCGTATTTCCCGGCACAGTAGAACTTTGATTGACCATGTTTATTCTAATTTTGATTCTGTCAGTTCAGTTACTCAAGCTGATTTGAAAATAACCGATCATGAAACTTTAGTAATTAATTTCTTAGACAGTGTTAACGATAACGATAATTTTGTAAAATTGAAGTGCTGGAGGAAATATTCGAAGCAAGCTGTTTCGAATCTTGTTGAGAGAAGCGTGGATTTTCCATTAGTTACCGGAACTTTAGATGAAGATGCAGCTGTTCTTACTAACGTTTTGAAAACTTGTACCAATAAATTAGTTGAACAAAAGTTTGTTTCTTTGAAAAACTCGAACAGCTGGTACAATTTGGATCTTTTGCGTCTTAAACGTAAGAGGGACAAATGGTACAAAAAGTTTTGTAGATCTAATAGTGATAATCATTGGAATAGGTACACGGTCGTGCGTAATAAATATTCACAATCGATTAAGAAAACTCGATGTGAATATATTCAGAGGAAAATTGATCAGCATCAAAACAACAGCAAAGAGTTATGGAAAATTTTGAAATCTTTGATGAAGCCTAGTAATTGTAAATCGCGGACCATAACTTTTGATGGCATATTAGAACAGTCAGAACAAGTAATTGCTTCTAAGTTTAATGACTATTTCGTCGAGAGCGTTTCACTGATCAATCAATCTATTGAACTGATCAATGAACCGGACGAAATAAAACAGCCGATTAATAGTAATTGTAGATTTAATGGTTTTCACCCAATTACATTAGATGAACTTAAAAATATTTGCTTTTCATTAGGAAAAACGGCTGGAGTAGATAATGTTAATGCTAGAGTTATTCAAAATTGCTTTCATGTCATTCGACACACTCTGCGGGACCTTATTAATCAATCATTGCAATCTGGGCACGTGCCGCATATTTGGAAAGAATCTTTAGTTGTTCCTATACAAAAAGTTGCTGGGACGATTAAAGCCGAAGAGTTTCGTCCCATCAACATGTTGCACACATTAGAGAAAATTTTAGAACTTGTTGTAAAAGGCCAGCTGTTAGAATATTTAAATAGTAACTGTTTGTTGATACCGGAACAATCGGGATACCGGGAAGGCCATTCTTGTGAAACCGCGTTAAACTTAGTGTTAGCTAAATGGAAAGAAAATTTGGAGCATAAAGATACGATTGTTGCTGTGTTTTTGGATCTAAAACGCGCTTTTGAGACAATTTCTAGGCCCTTATTGTTGAGAACAATCAAGCGCTTTGGAATTTCGGGTTCTGCATACAAATGGTTTGAAAGCTATTTATCTGACAGAACACAAAGGACTGTTTTTAATGATTTTGTATCTTGTCCCGTTGACAATTACCTTGGAGTGCCTCAGGGAAGTGTATTAGGGCCCCTTTTATTTATTATGTATATTAATGACATGCGACGAGTTTTACGGTTTTGTGATATTAATCTTTTTGCTGACGATACTGTGTTATTCATTGCAGCTAAAGATTTAGAAGAAGCCGTTTCACGCTTGAATGAAGATTTGCGTTCTCTAAGTAGATGGTTGAAGTATAAACAATTGAAATTGAATATAAGTAAAACTAAATTCATGGTAATTTCGCGGAATCGTGTAGATGATGATGTCTCTGTTGTTATTGATGATGAGACACTTGATCGCGTTCAGGAAATTAAATATCTTGGCGTGATTATTGATGACAAACTCAAGTTCAATTATCATATTGACAATGTCATCAAGAAAATTGCCAAGAAGTATGGAATCCTATGTCGCTTGAAAAACGATTTAACTATTGGTAGTAAAATACAGTTATACAAATCAATCATCTCCCCAAATCTAGACTTTTGCCCTTCCATTTTATTTTTAACCAATGAAACACAAATATCGAGATTACAGCGTTTGCAGAATAAAGTAATGCGTTTGATTTTAAGATTTAATAGATTCACTTCCTCAACTTTTATGCTGGACGCTTTGCAATGGCTGTCAGTGAAGCAAAGAATTTTGTTTTTGACTATGGCGTTCATTTTTAAAGTAGTTAACGGTTTGCTGCCTCGATATTTGTGTGATCGGATTGAAAGAGGAAGTGATTTTCATAGATATAACACTAGAAACGCGGATGAAGTAAGAACACCACATCTTTTGAATAATGCTTCACAAAATTCATTATTTTTCAAAGGTATAAATGTTTTCAATTCGATGCCTAGACACATCAAGCGTGCAACTACACTTACCGAATTCAAGAGACGCTGCATTTCACATGTAAAAGCTGTTTATTGAGCAGTTAAATTTTTATGAATGGATAAATCATGTATCTTGACAAAGTTATCACTAACGGATTATTTTGTATGGAGACTGTCATATAGACATTTTAGTAATTGGTGTAGCATATACAAAAAACTACATTGTTTGCCTCGATGGTGATGATGGATTTTTAGTTTTTTGATTTTGTAGTAGTAATAGTAAAAATAGCTTTGAGTAGTCTACGATGGTTTGAGCCTCGCGCGCGGAATACAGGTATAAATGACTAATACGTGAAAATTGTGGCAAAAGCCTTGAATTAGGAAAGGGTTGGCTGGAAGTCGTTTCCTTGGATATAGTCCTGGCACTGCGGAAGCTTAAACGTGTAAATCCCAGGTCACGTGTAAATGGAAGTATTGTCGAGGACTATACTTGGACTTTTGATAACTAGTTACACCTTTGAATGTTTTTGGTTGATGCCTATAGCATATTTAACAGGACATTTATATCTGTAATTGTAACCAGCTCGATTTTGTTTGCAAACCTGGTTAAAATGTTTATATTTAATTATCTTAAAGATAACTCGTCCAGCTCAAACCTTTGTAGGGGTAAGAGGTGGGACCATCATCATCATATCGGTTATGGTTGATGTGGTAGTTCATTTGATCTGAATTTCAGGATAAATTTTAGAACCATGAGCATCTTATAAACATCAAAAGTTTTGCGCAGAAACTCTACGAACATGTTTGAGTAGGTGTCGCCACAAAGCATGTCGTGCAGGGTTGATCCTGTATATCAAATAGTCTGAAATCCTGGACAATTTGGAGAGCCGAGAACATCTTGTACACATGAATTTGAAACGTTGATGTTGTTTATAATCTCTGTACAACTACTAAGTTACTAGTTCGTTACTTAGGGCATGATTGAAACGTAAATGATGTGCACAATCTGTGCACAACTTGTTTGGAGATGATTCGTTACTAATGGGTATATCTGAACTCCAGAATAATGTGGACGTCCTAGAACATCAAAAAAATCTTCCCGATAATTTGTAGGTATTTGTACTTAAATAGCCGTATTTTATTAAAAAGCTTTCGGACTTCCTTAAAATATGCTTTTGACAATATTGGGACTGAAAGCCTTAAGCATACTAGGTATTTATTTTTGCTTGTTTTTGGTGCTTTGCCTTCCTCCCAAGAAGAGTTTTACCGGGTATTTTTTTTTTCTTTTCTTGGTGCTGGCGTTCTGCCTTCCGGAGGATGCACGCGAATGAGGTGTTAGGCAAAAATTCAGTGCAAATGAAAAACTTCGCATGCTATTCAGGGGGCAGAATTTGGTGCGATCCATCTGAGTATAAATCAATCATAAATGCATATTTCCATTTATTACTAAATACGCGCCAGATTTCGAAACATCACATTTCGAAATCTGGAAGTGTGTTTGCAGTACCATATGATAGTGGTAGTGTTTACATGCGGGGCTTATTGTATGTGAAAGTAACCTCGGAATGGACGTGAATTACCAGGCATTCTGAAATGGGTTGCTGCAGTAGAGCTATCGCTTTCTAACTCCCGGACTAAACTTAATTTAAATTATTACATCAAGGATTGTTGTAAGCAAATTTCTTCCATAATACCACTGCCGGCCGGGGGTGGGGGTTAGATTGAACATACACACACACACACCAAGGTAGAGTCCTGAGCTACGTAACCTTCGTAACAATGTACGTAAGATGCGCAACCGATATTTCCTCACAAAAATTTGATCCGACAAAGCTAGACTCCGTGAGCTTGAATTGGAGTACAAAGTCAATCTTTCTGCAACACATGATAACTATTTGCTCAGTATTCAGTCAACCGTCAAGCAAAATCCTTCACGCTTCTGGGACTTCATCAAAAAACGGAAAACTGGCAACGGAATCCCTGGCTAGGTCAACTTCGATGGAACAAATTCTCACTCAAGCTCAGAAGCAGACAATCTCTTTGCTACTTTCTTCGAGGGCGTGCTTAGTAAAGCATCGCCCGTACAACGTCAAAACTGTTTTGAGCAGATACCGTCCCATAACATTTAATCTACCGTGTATACAGTTTTCTCCAGACGAAGTTCAGAAAGCCGTCGATGAGCATGATTCAATGAAAGGACCCGGAACAGACAGCTTGCCTCCTGTGTTTTTGACGCCCATCGCTGCTGTTTTCAACCGTTCGCTCCAAAACAGAACGTTCCCAAATGCATGGAAAACGACGTCCACAGTGCCGATCCGTAAATCCGGAAGCTACAAGCACAGATAAACAGACATAACACTCGCAAGTTGTTCATCGAACAAGCATTTAACGTGTTTTCAACAGACGGCGGTAATATATTAGCGAAGATGGTTTACAGTGAGAAATATTCAATGTGTTATGTCTGTTTGTCTGTGCTACAAGTGTGTCACCAATTATAGAGGTGTATCCATTCTTTGTAGTCTCAGTAAGGTATTTGAAAACCTGATCCACACAGTTTTGTACAGAGCTGCTGCACCGATCATCTCCAACAGTAAGCACGGCTTTGTGAAGCATCGTTCAACAACATCGAACTTAATGTGTTATGTATCAGCGATTTCACGTTACTTAGAATCGTAGCAACAAGTGGATTCAGTTTATGTTGAGTTTGCGAAAGCTTTTGATACAGTGCCGCACAATCTCATCGCTGACAAAATGAACCACATTAGATTTCCGACATGTATCACTGAATGGCTCTATTCATACCTGTCTAATCGCAATGCTTTCGTAATGGTGAATTTTGTGCGCTCCAGGACTTTCAACATACCATATGGCGTGTCACAAGGCAGTTCTCTAGGTCCTCTTATTTTTATCATTTATGTTAATGACCTGTGCGAAATGCTCTCATCATCCAAACTTTCTTTTGCCGATGATCTATCATTTTTCCGTAGGATTGTTTCTCCCACTGACTGTGTCGCGGTGCAAGAAGATGTACATCGTGTGATAGTCTGGTGCGGTGACAACGGCATCCGCGTAAACAATCAAAAGTGTATTACTGTGTGTAGTGTGTATAATATTACATGGGGCCGGATTCTCTAGAACGTGCAAATTCAATATGTGATCTAGGTATTACAATCGATTCGAAGTTAAAATTTAACGAACACATAAACATCGTAACTGCTAAATCATATACTGTGTTTGGTTTTATTCGTTGTCATGCTTCTGAACATTTAAAATTGCGACCGTCACAAAAAGGTGTTAGGCTTTAAACGCTTATAACTTCGTCATTGATAGATGGAAATAAAATTCAAATATACCAACCAATAGGAAATTATTGAAATAAGACCTTTTCAAATTTTCCGTAGAACAAACTTTTGAACAATTCACTAGTAAAAAAAACAAGTAAAATTTTATCATGTGTGCGGAAAAATTATGGTCTGTGTTTTAGCTGCATTGCTACAAAGCTTTTGAAATAGTCAGACAGAACAGAGCACGTATCATTCGACCCTTATAGATGATGGCAGTGTTATCCGCAAAGATTGACAAAACAACACCACCCGGAATACGAGGAACATATGGCGTGAAGATGTGGGGAACTCCTGCATCAACGTTGAACGTATCAGAATGAGAATTGTTCAAGAAAACCTGGAATGATCTGTCCGACAAGTAGTTTTAGTAGTATATTAGTAGTGATCTGAACAAGCAAGATCGGGAAGTTGTATCGATGCAGCTTGTACACAAGACCATCATGCTTCTCAACGTCCAACAAGGCCATGGCAGATGTATTGGAAACGGACTTGTTCCACTAGATGAAGTTAGTAGCCCGTGCGAGCTGGTGGATGGTTGAGTGGCCTTTCATAAATCCGAATTGTTTTTTGAGAAAGATGTTATTATCATTTGAAAACGCCAGTAGACTGCTGAGTATCAACTTTTCGAATAGCTTCGAGATGGATGACAAGCGTAGTGTGATGGTTCTCAACTAATATGGTCACCATCCGAAGAACTTGGTCACCTGAACAACCTTGCTCAAGACAGCAAGTAATCTGAAAATGAAGCACCTCTAGTGGCGTAGTTCTCAAATAAACCTGAATCGAATGGCACAAGCTTCCTGGTCTAACCCAGTACAACAACTTTATCTAAGACATTATAGCTATATTGAAACAAATGAGATAATTCACAGCCCCTATTAGTGAAAATCCCATAAGCTATGGGTATCCATAATCGCGGATAGCCCGGCAGTAAGGATCCGGCAATAAGGATTCCTGACTGTAGCTTTTATGGATCATTTAGGAATTCATTGCAGTGCTGCCTGCCTAATCCCTTTCGTCAAAATGCGTCCGTCTTTATCCCAGCACATCTAATCTCGCACACACAAGTAGTTATATGTTGAGAATTTATTCCGGAATTCAATCATAAATCTATCACTTTTAGAAATACCAAAACATTAAGTTGAGGTCCTCCATAACAGCCCACGCTCAAATTATAAACAATCTCACTGCATATGACCCTGATTCTACATGCAGTCGGCTCCAATCAGCTTATGCGCGTGCATTCGGCAATCAACGCAGATGTAACCTGACACCGAACAGTACTTCGACGGCGAGAACCTCCACACCACCAATCAACGACCTGCCATCGGTAATCACTGTTGAAATGAGACAAAAATTCAAATTTGATTCCCACCTGATTTGGCCCCCGACTCGAATTACCTCCTCCGCCTCCTCACCAGCACAGCCTGAAGCGACATAAACGACGACGCACAAATTACAACACACCGTGAGGCGACGAACTCGAAATTACACATCGCGCTCTGCTCGCTTTGCGTTTGCATTGCTGCTGCTCGGCCCCCATTGAATGGCATTGTTAATTCATGATTTTTATTATTCCCTTGCGGTCAGCAGCAGCAACATCGACCATCGTCGGTTTTGGAACTGATTGGAGCATACCCTTCTTGGGGATATGTATATACAATTCCGGACAAGTGGAATGACCTTTCGAGCAGCAACCGGGCGCATGTGATTGCACTTGGGCCAATTACTCAAATCAAAACAACCCTGTCTCTCTCTCCCTTGATCGAAAGCCCTAATTTGCATCGAAAAATCCCAGTTGAGAGCTTGTTAACAAGATCAAATACAACACACTTTATGCCTGGTAGCAGAGTGGCTACCAAGGGTACAGGCTGTGTGAGATGTAACATTCTATGTGTAGCACGTAGCGGCAGTAGCAAAACAAGCTAATTAACTCCCGAAGACTAGGGCAACGATGGATAGATGGCAGTCCGAAATGGGCTCTCCGGTCGTTTTCGTTTTCGATGAAGCAATCGCGTCCCTGGATGGGAGATCCAAACTCTCAAACTGACAACGTGTCAATCTTCTTCGGCGGCTGCTGCTGATGTCTTAATTAAGACCCTACAATTGGTACTTTACAGACGGCAGCGTGGCACAGTGGTTCGCCACAAAAGTAGAGAGAAGGAAAACAACTTTAAATCACATAATTGAACATTGCTATTCGGCGTTTCTATGATCCGAGATGCGCGCGCCTTCGTGTGCCTTCCCGAGCTGAATCGTTCTAGCCAGACGGACAAATGTCCAATCGTATTACAAAGGCACATCTCCGTTTGCTTCTACACGCGAAGCGAAATCATTACAATGAGAGTACCTACAAATTAAATAAAATTTATCTTCACCTGTGTCGATTGTTGGCCCCGGGTGCTCACTGGTAGAGATCGCCAAGAGGCTTGATAGTTCTATCCTCAAGGGCTGTAAGCCGTTCAGTGCGCAGAAAACATTTCAGTTATATATTGCCGGCGGGTCAACGAGACGATCCCTCCAAGCCACCGCAGAGAGTTAGATCTGATGACGAGCTTGGCGGAATGATCATCAGAACACAGAACGATAATGTTCTGTGCGGTTCTGCCTCTTGAGATCTATGCCGAGTAAATGTTACGTCATTTCCACTGTTGAAATTGGTGTTTAGTTATCACAAAACTTATTATATAGAGTATAGTGGGGTTCGACTTGAGTTATAAAATTCAAATATCTCAAAACTGCAAGCTTTTGCAATCACACTAATTCCATACAATTAATCCCTAATTAGCGGTGCCGGTGGTGTAGTGGTAAGCGTGACTGCCTCTCACTCCAAAGCTGCACAGCAAAAACTTCTGAATATGACTGGTGATGTAAACATCCATGCGTGTAAACTTGTATTTCTTATCATTCAAACAACCATACATATTTGTAATATTTCATTTAATGTCTCCAAACTTTACTCGATCTAAAATGTAATATTGTATGATATATGATGCTCCTGTTATGTGCATCATATTGAATAGAAATTTACACTACTTTTTCGAAATGTGTGGGTTCAATCCCAGTCGGCGCCGTCGGGATTTTCTCAGGCATAAAATCTCTAATCACGCCTTCCTTCGGGAGGGCACCAATGCTACCGACGCCAGGGAGGCAGCTCCAGCACCTGGACCCTACCTATCGACCCACCAACTCATGAACCGGGGACCAACGGCTTTACTTCCCTTCCGAAGGAAGACGTAATCAAAGATGTTATGCCTCAGATCATCCTGGCGGCGCCGACTGGGATTCAACCCAGGCCTGATTAGGTGAAAAGTAATCACGCTTACCACTACACCACTGGCGCCGCTATACAATAAATATTCACTCCTACACTTTCTCACTTAATCCTATTAAATTAATTAATGTTAGTTAATCATTATTCATCAATAAGGCCACTACACTTACGATTTGCTGTATAATGTTTCGCCCGACCCGAACTTCGATCCAACTTTCCTAATGTCGTTGGGCTATATGCTCAACCTTTTTGCAGGTGCTATTGAGAAAGTTCTAGTCACTAAGGATACATTTAACGGCAGCACTCAATCTGCCGTATCACCATGCAGTGCTGCTAGTTTCACCTCTGCGGTGTTGTAACACCCCAACCCGTAACATCCGGTACTGGTTGAAATCCGGATTTACTGAATCTCCAACACCGCTAGATTCCCCACCTCACGTCTTTAAACTTTGCCATCAGCGGTCCTCACGTCCACCTGTCGGATTCGTCCAACCAAACCCTTGGTTACCGCTTCCACAATATCTCGCCTCCACCCTTCTGCTTCTTTCCGTCGACCATGAACACCAAGTCACCCTCGTTTAGCGGCTTCTGCTCGTTAAACCATTTCAACCGTTGGTTGATTATCAGCAGATACTTCTTGATCCATCATTCCCACATCTTGTCGGCAAGATATTCTGGAGTGCTTCAGCAAAATCCGTCGGTCCATCATCCATCCATCATTATCCGGGGTTAGTGCTTCGGTTTCGACCGAATCCTGCAGCAAACAGGTCAACAGCCGCATGTTGATCATATCGGCCGCTTCCGCCAGTGTCGTCGCTAGGATCTAGTCCATCAGCATCCTTCCGTCGTCCAGTGCACGCACCGATCGTACCATTCGTTCCCAAATGCCGCCCATGTGTGGCGTTCCGGGTGGGTTGAAGTACCAAGCGGTTTCCTTACCATCTCGTTGTTAGCTCCCTGGAAGCATGTAGCGTTGTCGGAGAATATGTGATTTGATTTTCCAAAATTGCTATGGAAACGAGTGATTGCTGTCCGGCAGGGTTCTGTTATCAGACTGTGCACGACTTCGAGGTGCACTGCACACACAGCCAAACAGTTGAATACTGCCACCCAACGCTTCTCTCTTCGTCGACCGATCGCTACTTCCACCGGACCCAAGTAATCAAGGTCCACGGAGCTCAAGGGCCGTAGATGCGAAGTCACTCTTTCAACCGGTAAGGGAGCCACCCTTGGAGATCTTGGACGGCATTTGTTCACCTTGCACCATACGCACCTGTTCACCACATTCTGGAACACCGTCTCCGAATTTGAGTGACCGAACTCTTTGTGATAATGCTGGATTTGTTTCTGCGTAATATCGGGACAAGATAATCGAATGCTTCTTGTCGAAGTCTACCATCCATACGCAGCACGCCTTCGTCGTCAAGTACCGGTGAACTCTTGTAGATGCAACTGCTCTTCCTAATTTTCTCCAGCGGCTGACCCGGCTGGCGCTGCAGATTGTTCGATAGCATGCTCATTTCATCAGGGAAACTGTTCCACTGTACCTGCCACCACAGGATGGTTTCGGCTTGCTGAAGTTGTTCCTGCCCTAGTCGTGCCTGCACTGCCGCATAATACACCGCTGTCGCTTCGATCAGCCGACGTTGCTTCGTCGTTGCCCGTGTTTTCACTACCGTCTCACTTCGCTTTTTACGCCGGCAGTTGACGCACCACGGTAGTCGTCAGTCACAAAAGTCTTGTCCAACGAGAAATCGCTTCAACGTTGATCACCTCCTGGAACATCATAGAACCTCGTGCCTCCTCCTCATACTCCTTGGAATCATAATCCATCGCTTTTGTTCCTCCTGCGGCCATCTAGCACTATTTGTATACTAATTTCGATTTACAAACTTGAACCGCGAAACTGAACTTTGTTTATATTCCAATTATTGATCGAGATAATTTGCGATGGCGAATTATGTTAAACACTCACTATTATCTGTACTACTTACTACTGCCAACAATCAATACGAAACTATCTATTTTAAATTGGCTCACTACTTGACTAGCCTATTGGTCCCAAGCAAATCGATTAACGTACCCCATTCTAGTCAAAATTCTATTACTACACAATGTTTGTTTTGATTTGCCATGAAAGTTTGACAGATAAAATGAGGGGTTCGTGGATTTTCCTGTGTTTCGAGGGGTGCATCGATTAGCTTAGGACCGAAGAGCTGAGCCAAAAACTTGAGCACGTTTATTCGGGACCTACTAGTCTTAGAGTTACCTCTATGCTACTACTACTTCTATCCTCTTGTTTATTTATCTCCATCTCTATTTATCAACATTTAACGGCAGAACTCAATCTACCATACCGCCAGGCAGTGGTGCCAGTTTCACCTCTGTGGTGTTGCATCAAATACAGTAATTACCCGATTTTGTCAGCCAATCCGTGCATGAGACTTTAATCTTTTAATAACTTAGCATAAGTGTAAATTCAAATCATTTTCATTCATCTTCAAGATAAATTTTAAGGAACCAGCAACGCTCGTAGATCAAATACCATATAATTGATCCGGAGCAATATCGAACATTTATGGAATATAACTTTGATCCAAATATTTCTTAGCAAACCAAAGATGATATTGATAATGCTCTTGAATCTCTTTATATGACTAAAAATCTCTATAATAAGGACAATAAAAAATCTTGAATCTCTGACGACTTCCATAGTTAAAGCCAAAGCTGTCTCAGTACCAAAATGCGAAGATATTCAGCTCTTGATCCGTCTGAAAAATGTCCGTAGGCGGCAATATCGATTTTGCCATGAAACTTATCTGGCGTGATTTGTAAAAACAAATTAAAAGGTGTCTGTACTGAGGAACAAAACTTTTGGATCCGAGTTCCAAACACTTTTCGAAGCTCGCAAAAATTTGGAAAAAAAACATCAAAAGCCTATTCCAGCGCTTAAAGAAGGTGGTAAAATTTTGACTACAAATTCGGAAAAAGTCCCTTAATTTCAATTTGAGCCTGTTGAAAATATTTTTGATGATTCCCCAGGGACTGATTTGGACGAGTAAGATCTATAACTAAAAAGTTAAAAAATATGAAAGCTCCAGGTGATGATGGAATTTTCTATATCCTCATCAAAGCACTTCCTGAGAGTACCTTGGTAACATTATTTAACAGATGTTTCCATGTGGCTTGGAGGTTTGGCATCGAATATTGGGCCACTTGAACGTCAAGAGTATTCAGCGGCTCGCCGATGGTTTGGTCAATGGCGTGAAAATCAACAGCTGTACCCATGGAAACTGCAAAGTTTGTGCCATGGGTTGCAGTGTTGGCATCCGTTCAGCAAAAAAGGCTCTCGTGCTGCCGAGAAGCTCGGCGTAGTTCATTCCGATATATTTGGACCGATGGAGGTGAGTTCCCTAACGACTACCAGTCGTTATTATATTGTTTTCGTAGACGACAAATCCCGGCGCGTGTGGGTGTAATTCCTCATATTTCTGCCGTATATCTGTTGATTCGATCTCCAACGCATGACCACAATGTCACTCCCGAAGAAGCTTGGACTGGGAAAAACTGAACCTGTCCTACGTTCGAGTATTTGGAACCAAAACAATTGTGTTCATTCCGAAGCCGAAGCGGAAGAAGTGGTATCCGAAATCCCACGAGTGTATCCTGGCTGGTTTAGACGAACACGAGATGAAACCAAAGGGTACAGTACAGGCTGTACGATCCAAAATCCAGGAACATCATCAAGAGCCGAAAAGTCACATATATCGGTGAGGTCAATTGTGAAGGTAAAAAAGCGAAGTAAGAAGTCCCCGACGTCGCATGCCGGTACAGCTAGATATCGAAGAAGTCGTTTTGCTGTCTCTAGACGAAGCCCTGTTGCAACTGCGGCCCAATGAGTCCAAAGAAGACGATCTTTTCACCGACTGTGAGGCAACCGATGAGAGTGAAGACAGCACCAGTGAGAGCAACATGTCCACAGATTCTATGATTGACGCGACTTCCGAGCTACCACCGCGACAATCTTCACATTCACATTCACCTATGATAAATTTCAAGTGTCAAACAAAGGTCTGCCGCATATTAATTCCCCTCAGAGAATAACCCGTGATACCAATCTCGACGGCGATGGGCCGTCCATGAGCACCGCCAACCAGAACCTGTTCAGTGGAATGGCAGAATCAGATATTCAAACCGACGCTAGGAGGATGGATGATGACACACCAGGAAGCACTATCTAGAGACGACTCCGTACGCTGGGAAACGGCGAGGAGTACGACGCTGATCAACAACAAAACATGGACGTTGACGGAACTACCGAAAGGTAGGACTACCATCAAGTGAAAGAGGGTCTACAAACCGAAGCACGACGCCAGTGGTAATGTTGACCGCTACAAAGCTCGCTTGGTGATCAAGGGATTCTCGTAGCAAAAGGGTCGTTCGTCACCCTGTCTCCTGTCGTTCGTCACAGTTCACTGCGGCACCTCTTTGCATTGGCGGCAAAATACAATCTGCAGGTGCACCAGATGGATGCCATCACCGCATTCCTGCAGGGAGATCTGGAAGAGTCGATTTTCATGAAACAACCGCCTTGTTTCGTGAAAACAGCAGGACGTCAACTGGTATGTCGTTTGAACAAAGCGCTCTATGGTCTCAAGCAATCCAGTAGGGTCTGGAACATCAAACTGGACGCCGTGCTGAAGAAGCTGGGACTAATTCAATTGGAGTACGTTCCATGCCTGTACTACTGGATCGAAGATGGGAGGATTTAGTTCGTTGCGGTGTACGTTGACGACATGCTTATATTCTCCAACGATTGAACACAAACGTAGGTACTTATAAAGAGAAAACCTGTCTCGCCTCCTTGGGGTAGGCTTCTGCTTCGAAAATCAAAACTTGAACGCGATCGATGTCAGCGTCGGTTGCTTGCCCAAATAATCCTCATTTACAAAGGCTAACTTCAAACGGGATCCAAAATCCTTTTCGGACTTCGTAAATAGCAAGAGGAAAAATCTGTCAGTTCCGCCCAATGTAGTCTATGACAACAGGGAGTCCAAGAGTGAAGCAGAAGCGTGCGATTTCTTCGCGACACTTTTTGCATCCGTCTTCCAATCAGAATCATCGTCCGATACCATGCTCGAACTGGCTGCGTCAAACATATCGCTGGACGCAGTTGAGCTGGACACGTTCGAAATATTGCCTGCAATAATTATCGGTGCTTTAAAAAAGTTGAAGAGTTCATTTGCTCCTGGCCCGAATGGAAATCCTGCTGTTGTTATCCGTCGCTGTGCAAACGCAGTAGCTGAGCCGTTAGCCTTCATTTTCAACCACTCGTTCGAGCAACGAGCATTTCCCATGAGCTGAAAACGGTCTCACATGTTGCCTGTGCACAAAAGCGGTGACCGGCGAGATGTCAGAAACTACCGTAGGGTAACCAGCCTTTCTGCCGCTTCGAAGCTATTCGAGATCATCGTCAGCGATCATATTCTGCGTGCTACAAAGATCCACATCTCAACCGATCAACACGGATTCATTCCCGGCAGGTTCGTAGCTACAAACTTGTTGGATCTAACTACCACCTGTTGTACGGCTATGGAAGAAAAAGCGCAGGTTGACGTAAGCTATACAGACCTGAAGGCGGCTTTCGACAAAATCGATCACAAAATCTTACTCAGGAAATTATCACGATTGGGAGCCTCGAATAGACTGGTGTCATGGTTTTCATCGTACCTGACTGGCAGGGTGCTGCATGTTAAGCACGGATCTTGTGTTTCATCGCCATTTGCTGCCACGTTCGGCGTCCCACAAGGGAGCAATTTGGGGCCGTTACTATTTGACATATTTTTCAATGACGTTACATCTTCACTTGGCTATAGATGCAAGCTCATATATGCTGATGATCGAAGGATGTGATGGTACACTGCTTTGAGGATTGTCTACACCTGCAAATGTAGCTTAGCATGTTTGTTCACTGGTGTCGGTCGAATATAATTGTCATCAGCATCGCGATGACCTTCCATCGCTTCAAAGACCCGATCATTTATGAATACCACATCGATGATACTGTGCTTGATAGGATGAACCAAGTGACCGATCTTAGTGTTGTGTTGGATCACGGATCGATACTGCCCAGAAGCGCTATATTGTTCCATCGTGCGCCCTATTTTAGAAAAAAAAAAAACTTTAATCATATGGGCTTCATATGACGTTACATATAACCTAAGAATCGAGCGATTCCAAAAAAGGTTCATACGGCTTACTCTCAGGAATCTACCATGACACGATCCGTCTAACCTTCCAGCGTATCTCGATAGATGCCGTCTGCTTGGTCTTGAAACACTTGATCGAAGACGAAAATTACAACATGCTACGTTTGTCGTTAAATTACTCAACGGTTACGTCGATTACTCCTATCTTGAAAAGGCCGTAACCATTCCAATGAACACTGCTGAAAAGGAGATGTCACCGAAGACTGTGAAGGAAGCCGAGCGGATGAAGAATGTTCCGTACCAGGAAGCTGTCGGATGCTTGATGTACCTGGCACAGTGTACGCGTCAAGACATACTGTTCGCCGTGAACTTGTTGAGTCATTTCAACAACTGCTCCGGACCGATGCACTGGGAGGCAGTAAAGCACCTTCTCCGTTTCCTGCTATTATTCCTGGGCGTCCGATCTCGACAGACGGTTAACGAGTGGATACGTATTCCTGCTGCAAGGAGGAGCAGTATCCTGGTGCTGTAAGTGACAAACTACCGTATCACTAACCACCGTCAGCGGAGTACATCGCGTTGTCTGGCGCAGTTTGGCGAACAAAATCCGATCGAGTTGCGCTGTGACGACCAGAGTACAATTTGTATGGCGCGGAACAGCGGATAAACACCCTGGACGAAACACAATGATATCCGGCACCATTACACCCGTGATGCGTTGGACCGGAAAATTATCAAACTTAACTACGTCAAGACAGACGACCAGGTTGCAGATGGTTTGACAAAGCCGCTTCAACGAGTCAAACTTGAACGTAACCAAAGAGCAATGGGATTGCATATTTAAAGACGCTAGCTTAAGGAGGAGTGTTGTGTGTTAAGCTGCGTCTATCGTAGTAGACTAGTTTTTAATTTGAATTAATTTATCTCTCTCTTTACTTCTAAAGGGCTGAACACAATGACAGCGGCATAGCGGCAACCGCAAATTTTCCAATACACTGAAAGCCGTTTGACAACCCACAATGAGCGCGTTGCGGCAAAAGCGGCATTGTACTAAAACGCTTTTTTTCAACATTTTGGAAAAACGCGGTGCGGTTGAGCGGCTGCCTGAGAGGTGCACAACATTTTCAGTTGTATTTTTTGTAATTTTGAGTTAACCAGAAGCTTTAAGACGTGAACCAAATAATCATCCAAGGTCGTAGTATGTAATCAGAACCATGTATCCGGTCATATTTCGGGTACCCCCGGGGAACTGGTCAGATTCTTCTTGAACCAACAACAACATGCGACACATCAAATTACATGATAATTCAAAAATATGATCATTGGTGGATATTAAGTACTGAAGACCACGTTGGCCAGATCCGAACATATTCCAAATACCCCCGGAGAAGTGAAACTTGAACCGCCACACATGTTCCTGGTGGTCTCGACGAGTTTCATAAATTTCCCGAAATTTTCCTGAGGCCAATGTGACTTCTCTGGAGTTCTCGAAACTTCCCTGAAATTTTCTTCAAAGAAGTACCAACAATCAATACGAAACTAACGATTTTAAATTGGCTCACTACTTGACTAGCCTATGGGTCCCAAGCAAATCGATTAACGTACCCCATTCTAGTCAAAATTCTAGTACTACACTCTTTTTGTTTTGATTCGATATGAAAGTTTGATAGATAAACTGAGGGGTTCGTCGATTTTCCTATGTTTCGAGGGGTGCATCGAATAGCTTGGGGCCGAAGAGAGTACCAGAGCTGAGCCAAAAAGTTGAGCACGTTTCTTCGGGACCTTCTTGTCTTACACACCAAAAATTGGAATCGAGGTCCAGCAAAATGGATTGCTGAACTACTTCCAGCAGAAGCAGTTTTTACTGACCAAACAGCAATCCTGAAAATTTTGCTGGACGATTAGTTAATTGTATCATCTGTCAAACTTTCGATCATGTTGCGTTTCATATTCCTTTGAACTTTATATTCAGATATAGCAAGTCAGGTAGAAAGTTCCTTTTTTAATAGTATCATCGTGCAATTATGAAGTAAGTTTATGAACTTTAACATTGAATCAATACGGCAATACTTTTATAGTTGATTTCAGAGCTGTCAAGTGCTAAATAGCTCGGGTTTTATCTACCCAGCATTTTACGAGCGCTTATAGCCGCCACAATCTGGCTGAGTTTTTGGTAGGGAACATATTATTTGACGTTTGGGTTGTATCGTTTGACGTGTAAACGTTGAAGTTTGATCGTTGACTGTTACAAAATTTTAGCCGCTAATATTCTCTTATATTTGCCCAATAAATAAATGAGTCAAAGTAGTAATTATGAACACGTTTTCTTTCGAAACCAAAAATTAGATTCAATTTAAAAACAAATCATATTGCTGGCTATACAGCGAAATAATTGATGTTTAGTTTTGCTGAAAAAAAACTACAAGGGACAGCCCTATGGAGTTGTACGCAATGGTGACGTAGGACTACGTGCTCTTATATAATAAATCTTATTTGTTAACTGCAGCAGGAGCTTGTTTTGTGTAGGAATAAGAATTTGAGCGGGGTTCTTTCTATTTATAATATTTAGTATGACGCGCTTGACATAGATGACCCACAGCAACTCACGAAGAGCTACTGATTCCGATCAATAGCGGGGCGGCTTCTTCCTCCTTCTATGGTTGCTAATGTGGGCTGCAGCTCGATGCTTGCGGGGAGCCTTTCTTTGTGTGCTAGAGGACACCACCACTTACCACGCGGTGGTTGAATAAACACCGTTTGGTGAGACCGGATGAAATTTAACTTTGAAATCTGTGTTAGGGAAATCGCTTTTCGCAGGCAATCGGTGATAATTTTAACTATCAAAACCAGTTGCCATTCGTGCAATTTTCAATTGTGACATTTTGAAGAATGATAAAGTCTTAAATTTTGCAGATGTGTAGAAATATATCTGATCGATTGATGCTAAAATTATTGAAATTGGTCCAGGGGCAGCTAAGTTATTAACGTTCAAAATCTTATATAATTTTGTTACATGTTCCATTTTCAGTTTTCACAAAGTGTACCCCCATATAGAAATCACAGACGTAGTCCTACGTCAAAAATCAGTGAAATATTGCTGTTTATACGGTAATGAGCTGTCTCTTCCACGTCAACTTTTTTGCTGCTGAACTTCCAGCTCGGAAAAATCCAACAAAATTTTGCTGTTTTACGGCAATAAAAAATGGGTGTGTAGAGTTACCTCTATGTAAGCAGCTACTGGTATAACCATAGAGGTAACTCTAAGACCAGAAGGTCCCGAAGATACGTGCTCAACTTTTTGGCTCAGCTCTGGTACTATCTTCGGTCCCAAGCTAATCGATACACCCCTCGAAACATAGGAAAATCCAAGAACCCCTCATTTCATCTGTCAAACTTTCATAGCAAATCAAAACAAACATAGTGTAGTACTAGAATTTCGACTAAAGGGTGATACGGTCAAAATGTGGTCAATATCAACTTGACGTATTTCTTTCAATTTTGCATTTAAAAAACCTGAACACCCCTCATTTTGAAGGTGTGTGTGTGTAGAATGTTGCTCCTATTTTGATTTTGGAATTCACTCTTCAGTTGTCAAAATGCCGTCCAAGCAAGAAGAGCAGCGTATCAAAATTATGCTCGCGCATCGCGAAAATCCGAGCTACTTGCACGCAAAGTTGGCAAAATCGCTAAAAGTTGCCAAATCAACCGTTACAAATGTAATTAAAGTGTTTGGGGAACGTTTGTCGACAGCCAGGAAGTCTGGATTGGGGGGAAATCGAAAACCGGAAGCCGCTGAGACGACAAAGAGAGTTGCCGGTAGTTTCAAGCGAAACCCTAACCTCTCTCTCCGAGATGCCGCAAATAAGCTGGGTGTATCGTCTACAACCGTGCATCGAGTCAAAAAACGAGCCGGACTATCGACTTACAAGAAGGTAGTGACTCCAAATCGCGATGATAAACAAAATACGACGGCCAAAGCGCGATCCCGGAGGCTGTACATGACGATGCTGACGAAGTTTGACTGCGTGGTAATGGACGACGAAACCTACGTCAAAGCCGACTACAAGCAGCTTCCGGGACAGGAGTTTTATACGGCAAAAGGAAGGGGAAAGGTAGCAGATGTTTTCAAGCACATGAAACTGTCAAAGTTCGCAAAGAAATATCTGGTTTGGCAAGCCATCTGTACCTGTTGCTTGAAAAGCAGCATTTTCATAGCTTCCGGGACTGTCAACCAAGAAATTTACGTGAAAGAGTGTTTGAATAAACGTCTGCTGCCTTTCCTGAAGAAACACGGTTGTTCCGTACTGTTTTGGCCGGATTTGGCATCTTGCCATTACGGTAAAAAGGCCATGAAGTGGTACGCCACCAACAACGTGCAGGTGGTTCCCAAGGACAAGAACCCTCCCAACACGCCAGAGCTCCGCCCAATTGAGAAATACTAGGCTATTGTCAAGCGGAACCTACAGAAGACCAAAAAAACTGCTAAGGGCGAGCAGCAGTTCAAGGCAAACTGGCTTTCTGCGGCGAAGAAGGTGGACAAGGTGGCTGTACAAAATCGGATGGCAGGGGTCAAGCGTAAGGCCCGGCAATTCGGAAAGTGGAAGCCTAACTGAATATTTTTCCTGAATTTTATACTAATTGAACTTGAAAAAGAAATTTAATTTGATTTTTTAAATAAACGATTTCACCGATTTACACGCGTTTTCCCTTGACCAAATTTTGACCGTATCACCCTTTAGAATGGGATACGTTAATCGTTTGCTTGGGACCAATAGGCTGGTCAAGTAGTGAGCCAATTTAAAATCGTTAGTTTCGAATTGATTGTTGGTATAACCGTCAACCGAACCAGACGTTCTCATTGCCTACTCCCAATATTATTATAGGAGGGGATATGTCGGCTTCGGCAACACCTTAACCTATTATCGTCTGGGGGTAAACAAAGTCCTATAGCACTCAAATTTGGCCAATAGATGCTCTGAAACATAATGCATCCACATGCCGAAATTGAGCTCTCAAAGATGTTGTTTACCCCCTGATGGTAATAGAATAAGGTATTACCGAAGCCGTCATTTACCCTATGTAATTTAAATATGTAAGACATTTGAAAGGGCCAGATCTCACCATAGGTGGATACATTAAGGTGTTTGTTCATATTTCCTAACTTTCCGATTGGGATAAAATTCAGTTAGGTGCTATGGGAGCCTAATACAAACAAATTGAACTCGGTTCGGTCGTCTCATCAAGCATCACATGTAAAGACATTTAACGATCTCGCCGAGCTAAGTCGATTGATAAATGACACTTAACCCTTAACCACTTAATGTGTTTCAAGAGATATTATGGCATTTCGGTAACTACGCCAAGAAGTACGAGAAAGGCTAAAACATAGTGATCGAGATATGTCGCAATATGGAGGACAGACTGTACAAACCATCAACATAATCAGGGTCACTCCAGCGGGTCTGTAAATGCTCCAAAAACGTCGAAGAAAATTTCCATATTCATACGATCGATCATGCTTAACCAAACCTATTACCATAGTCGTCCGCGCCATTCAAGGTCGATCTGAATGTATTTCCGCCATGCGAGGCAACATTGAATACTACCGACCGAAATCTAAGGCGCCATCCGCGATTAGAATCACCCATAGATCATAATCAGCTACCATTGACACATTCTTTCCCCCATTAAAAAAAATCCCCAAGAAAGCCATTAAGATTACTTTAATGACTTTTACATGTGTAGCCATCTGGAACGTGCGTGCGCAGGAGGAATAATAAATTGATCGCGCAAACCTCGACCATGTGGAAGAACCTCACTCACACGCTCAGCACATGGGGGGAGGTACGGCAAATTATGGCGCCGCCTCGAGCCAATTTCGGTCAGTCGAAGATCGTCTCGAATGGCAACCAACAACATTGTAGAACCAATCAAGTTCCAACTTTCAGCCAGTTACGTGACTGATAGTCGTAATTAAATGGCCATTTCGAAATGGTCCATTTCGTGGTTTATGGTTTCCCCCCTCTCATAGATATCTCCGTCTGAATTGTGAAAGGACACCATGTGGAGCAGCTACGGCGAATGATTCGTCGATCGAGAATGCTGCTGATAGGTTACCAGTTGGCACGCAAATTGATCGCTTCAATTGCAGCTTAATTGGAGTACGATCCAAATCCACCGATATTGATACAATGTACATAGATCGGCTGTTGCGTGTCAATGACACTGTGTGGAGAAAAAATAAATTGCAGACTTTCAAAAAAATTGTTCCTCGAGAAACTGCATTCCTACCCCCACCGAGCGATTAAATTACACTTAGTATGATAAATTGATCCGTGAAATTGCTTCCATCCGTTGTTTCGCCGAAAACCGAAAATCTGCAACTCACTCTTGGGAGAGAAACCTGCTCCCGAGCTAACATCCCGCAACATTCTTGCGGCCCCAGGAAATTTGAAGCTCTGAATCGAAGCCGGGAACAACGCCTGACATGACGGTCACCATCAAAACCATCACCGTTCCTTCGGTTTGCAGTTGAAAGTGATCCCGAGACGACCGTTGATGGAGTTGACCCCCACGCGAATCGATTCCCCCCATTCATCCGACGACGTGTGAGCGTCTATAAGTTTGCGATTTTTATGGCATCCGAAAAACCGCAATGCGCTTCAACGTAACCAAGATCGCCATCGGTCTGTGGATCGTAATTTAGTCCAACTTAATGCGAGCACCACCGGCGCAAGCTGTAAAGAGTGATTCTTATGCGAATCAACAAAAAATCATCTCCGATCAAAACCGGGAGCCAGCCGGGGAGGGGACACAAGACGGTAAATTTGTATGCTAATCTCCTCGGAGAACAAAACCATAAAACATGGCAAAAGCTGGCTACCGAATTGGATGTCACTGATTAGCGAGGTGTTGGGTTACTATTCGGTGTTTAGCCTATGAAGTCGATACCTCCAGGTTTACTGCTGCGGCGCAACGGGCGGTATCATTTGAATGAAATATCAGCTTTTGGCTTCCTGCAGAGATTTCAGCAAATAAACAGAGAGTTCATTCATCTTCAATCGATTCAACAGAGGCTCCGAATCTTTGATAGTCAAAAACGTGACCTGTTTCGAGTTGTCTTCTAAATTCCAAATTCTTCCTTCAGCCATGCACGCATAATCCATTCCGCAAAAAAACATAATTGGCACTTATGCAATATATGCCTGTTTCTAATGCTTAAGTTCTTCCCGATTTCCACCTTGAAATTGTTATTACCCCCTATTACCCCTAATGATGATGATGGTGATCCTTTTCTGAGCATTATTTCGCTGACCGCAGTGATGTGTGAACTTTGCGAAACTCAAACCTATGATTCCTCACAGAAAAGCATCACGTTGATTCCTGTAGAATTATACACAAGAACGCGTGAGATGTTAAAAAAATGTTTAATATGGGCGTAGTTTGTCAGGAATGTGTGCCCCTTGGGGGCAAAAGGAAATAGAGATATCAAGCTCTGGGAGAATGAGTCAGTGAGCACTCGGGGAAATTATTTGTGCTACTGATCATGTTGGCACTGATCGAACCCGTCGAGGAACTTTTCTCCGTGTGTCCATTCCCATGTTTGTCCCGGCTTAGACAATTGCCTAGATTGAACCCCATTCTCTCATAAATGTTCATTGGCTAAGATTTGCTCAGGCGCGAAACCGACCAGTGTGTATAATCATTATTCTGCTCACGTTGTCTTTCCTTTGCTTGCTCACAGCAAATTAAAGACCCTTCCGAAGGGTCTGTTTCAAATTCTTGCACACACCTCCCAGAGACCGCGATTAGACATCACACATAGGAGTGAACACAGCTTGGAATTGGTACGTGGTTTGATGTTGTAATATTTTTGTTACTTTTGCGAGTGGATTCATTCGATTTCGCACTTTGTAGGCTTACATTGTAACGAATTGATAATTGACTTCCAGAAAATGTTCAGATGTGGTCAATGTGGTTCTGGGCACTCGGTTTGGCTGTCATTGATCTTGTTGATCATAATGGGTTTTGGTCCTAGGCACTGGTCACTTCCTGGAGTTTACCCTGGACATACTCAGTTGTGACCAATGGGGTCCTGATTCAATAGCTACGTTGACTATGCCTGCCTCATCACGGCAGTAGCTTAAGCTACTGCCGAACAACTCTAGACCAAGCTGTAGCAAGAGGTGAACCCCATTTGTATCAACTTGGCAAGACAGTTAGTGCAACACGCACCAGAGGAATACGTACGATAGCGGAGTTCATGGACCAGATGTCAGCAGTAATGGGACACGGCAGATAATGGTGTAGGAGATAGAGTTAGTGTGTAATAAAGAATGAGTAGAATCGAGTGAACGTGAAGCATGATAAACCGTATGTAAACGGGATCTCATTGGTATTCTCGAACCAAGGTTAGCAGGTTGTACCTAAGCTCGTTGACGGCCCCCAGCTGCCAATCAGCTCAGTATCGCCTCGCTGCTGCAGCGGCCCAGCCGAACCAAGGTCCCTCCACTGCCCCTGGTTTATCGTATGCCATTGCTGTGTCAGGTGAGTTCATCGACGATTCCCCATTTACCTCGGAGGAACTTGTGACACTTGTGGCAGAGGTCATCATCATCCTGCGCACCTGCAAGACCCGATCTGAACAGCTTCATGCTGCCCTGACCCTGAAGTTATACTTACCTTACCAATCAGGCTAAGGCCTTGTTGTCCTCTGCTGTCCGAAGAAGTCGTCTCCACTCTACTCGATCCATGGCCACACTTCGCCAGCCTCGTAGTCTGTGAAGAGTCCGCAGGTCGCCTTCTACTTGGTCGATCCAACTTGCCCGCTGCGCGCCTCTTCTTCTTGTTCCTGTTGGGTCGCTTTCTAGAACCATTTTCACTGGGTCGTCGTGCAGCATCCTTACGACGTGCCCAGCCCACCATAGCCGCCCCATTTTTGCAATGTGGACGATGGAAGGGTTTCCCAGCAGCTGGTGCAATTCGTGGTTCATTCGCCTCCTCCACGTTTCGTCATCCATCTGCACTCCACCGTAGATGGTTGGTCCTCCACGAGCATAGTCCAGGTCTCGTGGCCGTAGAGGACCACCGGTCTAATCAGCGTCTTGTAGATAGTCAGCTTCGTGCGGCGGCGAATCTTATTCGACCGGAGCGTCCTCCGGAGTCCAAAGTAGGCACGATTCCCTGCCATAATGCGTCTTTGAATTTCTCTGCTGGTATCATTTTCGGCGGTCACCAGTGAGCCCAAATGCACGAACTCATCGACCACCTCAATTTCGTCACCGTCAATCTGAACTCGGGGTGGGAAGCTAACATTGTCTTCCCTAGAACCTCTTCCTTTCATGTATTTTGTCTTTGATGCGTTTATGGAGAGTCCAATCCGCCTAGCTTCAGCCTTCAATCTGATGTACGTTTCCGCCAGCATCTCAAAGTTCCGTGCCATGATGTCAATGTCATCGGCGAAGCCAAGAAGCTGGATGGACTTCCTGACGATCGTGCCACTCGTGTCTATCCCAGCTCTTCTGATCACACCTTCTAGCGCGATGTTGAATAGCAGACACGAAAGTCCACCTTACCGTAATCCCCTTCGAGATTCAAAGGGACTCGAGAGTGTCCCCGATACTCGAACAACGCACATCACTCGATCCATCGTCGCCTTGGCCAATCGCGTTAATTTAATCCGGAAATCCGTACTCGTGCATAATCCGCCATAGCTGATCTCGATCGATTGTGTCGTATGCGGATTTGAAATCGATGAACAAATGATGTGTGGACATATTGTATTCGCGGAATTTCTGCAGAACCTGCCGAATCGTGAAAATTTGGTCCGTGGTAGCACGGGCACCCATGAATCCCGCCTGGTATTGCCCCACGAACTCTCTTGCAAATGGTGACAAGCGGCAGCATAGAATTTGGGAGAGTACCTTGTAGGCGGCGCTCAGCAGTGAGATCGCGCGATAGTTGCAGCAATCTAACTTGTCGCCCTTTTTGTAGATTGGGCATACGACACCTTCCATCCACTCCTCCGGTAATATCTCCTCCTCCCAAATCTTGGCAATTACCCAGTGCAGCGCTCTAGCCAGTGCTTTACCACCGTATTTTAATAGCTCACTTGGTAGTTGATCTACACCAGTTGCTTTGTTGTTCTTCAGCCGACCGATCTCCTCTTCAATTTCTTGAAGATCAGGGGCCGGTAGTCTGTCGTCTTCTGCGCGTGCTCCTAGGTATGTTGCCGTGACACCTTCATTTTCTGCTGCTTCACCGTTGAGGTGCTCGTCATAGTACTGCTTCCACCTCTCAATCACCTCACACTCGTTCGTGAGAAGGTTACCGTCTAAATCCTTGCACATATCGGCTTGTGGCACGTAGCCTTTGCGTGAACTATTTAGCTTCTCGTAGAACTTCAGTGTGACGTCTACGCGGTACAGATTTTCCATCGCCTCGCGATCTCGGTCTTCCTGCTGACGCTTCTTCCTTGGGAAAACCGAGTTTTGTCTGTTCCGCGCTTGTCTGTATCGCTCCACATTCAATCTCGTGCGGTGTTGCAGCATTCTCACCCATGCTGCATTCTTCTCCACTACTTACAGTTTGCATTCGCCGTCAAACAGTAGCAGCAGTACTACCAGCAGTACTACCTATGGCGGAACGGATGTCCCTCCAGCCATCTTCAAGAAAAGCTGCGCCAAGCTGCTCTTCCGTGGGTAGTGCAACTTCCAGCTGCTGCGCGTAGTTCTGGGCAACTCCGGCGTCCCGTAGTTGCTCAACGTTGGATCACGGCGTTCGACTTCGACGGGTTGAGAGTTTTGAACGCATGCATACTGCAACTAGGTAGTGGTCCGAATCTATGTTCGCACTACGGAACGTGCGGACGTTGATAATTTCGGAGAAGAATTTCCCGTCGATTAGAACGTGATCGATTTGGTTTTGTGTGTTGGTCAGGTGATCTCCAGGTGGTTTTGTGGATATCCTAGCGGGGGGAAAAGGTACTTCGGACTACCATACCCCGAGAGGCTGCAAAGTTCACATGCAGGCTGTTCGGCCCGATTGCCGGTCTATACATTGCCTCCCGTCCTAACTGAGCGTTCATGTCGCCGATGACGATTTTGACGTCCCGTTGCAAACAGCCGTCGTACACCTGCTCCAGCTGCGCATAGAACGCTTCTTTCTCGTCGTCGGGTTTCCCTTCGTGTGGGCAGTGCACGTTGAAGATGCTGTAGTTGAAATCCTCAAATTGCACATCTTCGCGTTGATCGGCTGCCAACCAATCACGCGTTGGCGCATCTTACCCAGCACTACAAAGCCGGTGCCACAGCTCTGGTAGAAGGTAGCCGCTCGATGCCCGCTTTTCCATACCTTTTGTCCCGTCCAGCAAAGTTCCTGTAGTGCTACGACTTCGAAGTTGCGTGGTTGAAGTTCATCATAGATTAACCTATCGCAGCCCGGGAAGCCGAGCGATTTGCAGTTCCATGTTCCGAGTTTCCAATCGTAGTCCTTATTTCGTCGCTTAGGTCTGTGCCAATTGTTCCGATCCGTATTTCTTTCTTCAGTATTTGCAACTTTATGTTTTTTTTTCCAGGGCGGCTTGTTGGGCCTGCCTCAAACCCCCTGTCTCGCCGGGGGACCATCGAGCACAGCTCTGTTTAGAGTCCCACGATGGCACTAGGACCAACAATCAATACGAAACTATCGATTTGAAATTGGCTCACTACTTGACTAGCCTATTGGTCCCAAGCAAATCGATTAACGTTCCCCATTTTAGTTGAAATTCTGGTACTACACTATGTTTGTTTTGATTCGTTATGAAAGTTTGACAGATAAAATGAGGGGTTCGTGCATTATCCCATGTTTCGAGGGGTGAATCGATAGCTTGGGACCGAAGATAGTACCAGAGCTGAGCCAACAAGTTGAGCACGTTTCTTCGGCACCTATTAGTCTTAGAGTTACCTCTATGCTAGGACGGTGATCAGCCGCTCCTAACATGGAGAACTGACGCCGTTTTGAGCCGCACCTCCCGCTCGGGTTTGGTGAAGCATTTCCTCTATCACCGTACTATGGTTACCGCACCAGTGTTCGCGTCGCACCTCTTCACTTTGCTATTTCTGGACTGACGGCATTGCCCAGGCTACGCCACCCAGCTGTGTCTACACTCAAAAAATAAATCACATTTCCAATGGAAAATATCCATTAGAATTTCACTTAACTTTCATGTGATCTCATAATTGGGAATCGCATCACAAAATCACATGAACCTTATGTGTCCAATGAAGTTTATGTGATTTGTCATATACAATTCATGTGATCGTATGAACGTTATTTGAATTTCAGATAAAAATCATTAATTTTGTTATTGGAAAAATATCATGTGCGTTTCCAATGGAAACTATATGAAAACTTTTTTCAGTGTATGTTTTTTGTTATCATATGACTCGGGGAGGCGTGAAGTAGGAACTTGTGATGACCAGGGCTAGGTATTCCGCTCCTTCCAGGTTGTCAACTCACCATTTTGTAGACCCTGAAGTTATAAAGATTGCAAATTGGAACGCTTGTTCGCTGAAGAACAAGCATATCGAACTCCTTGACTTGCTTAACGCCAAGGAAATCGACATTGTCATCATCACCACAACCCATCTAAAGCCGGTCAACATCTACCTATTGGACTTGGCTCTTGAGACTCGACAGAACCAGTGCAAGAGGAGAGGGAGTAGCCGTTGCTGTGAGGCGTAACATCAACTGCCACCTGATGCCGAACTTCCAACTCAAAATTATCGAAGCCATCGACGTTGCAGGCGGCACATCGCTTGGCCCCATCACCATCTTTGCGGCTTACTGCCCCAGACAAGTTAACAACAGGGATGGGTCGGCAGCGGACCTTCGACAAGATATCATCAAGCTGACTAGACGGCGGGAAAAATATATCATTGCTGGCAACCTGAACGCCAAACAACAAGCTTGGGGCAACAGTTGGCGCAATCAAAACGGCACCATCCTGAACAACGATCTGCAGGAAGCGCAGTACAACATCTTGAGTCCGGACACTCCCACCCGGTTGAGTAGGTCCGGTGCTCACGCCATCATCGATATCTACATCAGCAACATGGGCAACAGCTCGCAACCTGTCGTGGTGGTGCTGGTGGTGGCTGAAGTGAGTTCCTCAGTCAACAAGTTCCAAGCATCGCGACGAAACTATAATCGCTGCTAATATAGTCGCTGTTTCAACACTGCGTTGACACCAGTATCGACTATGACGAAACGACCGACGACATCGACCGGTGTCTGCGCTCCATCCATGAAGCGATTTCCCGGGCCATGGAGCAACATGTTCCAGTATAATGACAGGTGAGTAATACTCTGAACCTTGACAGGCCCACTAAAGACCTCATTAGACTCCGCAACACAATTCGTTGGCAGTACCAACGTACTGGGCTGCCTAACCTGAAGACCAATTGCAACCGTTTGAACAAAATCATCCAAGGTGAATCTCAGAAATATCGATTTTGCAAACAAGATTCGCTCTCTCCCAGATTGTGCTAAGCCATTCTGGAAAACGGCAAAGATTTTAAAAAATAAGCCAAGGCCCATCCCTTCCCCTTGCTCACCTCATCAGAATTCTAATCCATCCTTACTCATAACCCCAGTTGGAAAGGCCAATGCTCTTGGTGAACACTTTGTGAATTCACATAACCTTGGTCAAGCCATGGTGAGTCCCCAGTCCTAGAATCGCTGCCACCCCGGTAGTTGTCCCTGACGAAAGTAGAATATCGGCTGATGAAGTGATAGTAGCCATTAAATCAACCAAGAACATGAAGGTCGCTGGTGTCGATAGAGTGGTCAACCTCGAGTTGAAAAACTTGAGTGTTAACTTCTTCGAACAACTTGCAGCTGTCTTCAATAAGTGTCTGGTGCTTGGCTACTTCCCAACATGCTGGAAGTTAGCCAAAGTTATTCCAATTCACAATCCTGGCAAAGACCTTACCAGTGCCAAAAGCTATCGCTCCTCCAAGCTATTCGAAAAAATCAGCCATCTGCTGGTGTTTTCAAATGATAATAACATCTTTCTCAAAGAGCAATTCGGGTTAAGGAAAGGAAACTCTACCATCCACCAACTCGCACGGGTTACTAACATCATCAAGCGGAACAAGTCCATTTCCAATACATCTGCCATGGCATTGTTGGACATTGAGAAGGTGTTCGACAATGTCTGGCATGATGGCCTTGTGTACAAGCTGAGTCGATCAACTTCCCGCTCTTCCTGGTTAAGATCATTAAAAACAACTTTTCGAGCAGATCATTCCAGGTCTTCTTGAACAATTTAGCTTCTGATACGTTCAACGTTGATGCCGAAGTTCCCCAGGGTAGCCTATTCAACATCTTTACGTTACGTGTTCCTTCCCTTCTGAGGTCATACACCTTAGAAGATTATAAGAAAATGATAGATGATAGTAGGCATAGAAAAGACGGGCAGTTAGGTTTGGGTGAGAACGTGTACGATAGCAAGAGATAGTGTGGACGTGAAATAATGAATTGTAAAATATTAATACTCCACTGTAATCCTTATAATTCCTGAATATCCTGAATCCTACACCTTCCGGGTGGTGCTATTATGTCAATATTTGCAGATGATACTGCCATCATCTATAAGGGTCGAGTGATCAGTGTTCTGACGAGAAAACTCCAATCAGGCCTGGATGTTCTGTCTGACTATATCATAAGCAGGAACATTTGTACCAATGCAGCTAAAACACAGACCATACGCTTTCCGTACTCCAATTAACCACGGCTTGTCCCACCTGGTAACTTAAAAGTCCACCTTGACAATACTCCCATTGAAGATGGCCCACAGCGACTCATGAAGAGCTACTGAATTCGATCAGTAGCGGTGCGGCTTCTTCCTCCTTCTTCGGTGAATAGGCGCTCATGTGGGTTACAGCTCGCTGCTTGTGGGCAGCCTTTCGTTGTGTACTGTAGAACAATGTTCAACGTCACGCGCCGAAAGCACTGCTGCTGATGACGACCAACCGGGCACCACCAGCACCGTTCGCCGAGACCAAATGGAATTCGATTTTGAAATCTGTGTTAGGGAAGGTGCTTTTTGCAGGCAATCGATGATAATTTTGAACACCATTGCAACAGTTGGACATTTGTGTAATTTTCAATAATGACCTATTGAAAATTGATAAAGTGTTCATTTTAGCAGATTCGTAGAAAAATTTCCAATCGATTGACTTGTTTAGAATTGAAACCCATCCGCTATTGACAGTGTTGTAAGTGGTCAAAATCTGACCACTTTTGGTATCGCGGTCAATTTTTGTTTCTTAAAATTGCATCCCCAATATATTGCCGAAAGACGTCATTTTTTTAGTACAAATTCACTAATATGAAGCAATGCACGGATTGTGCTTATTTTGACGAAAATTAGACCAGTAATGCCATATGTTTTGATAACTTGTGCCCAAAATGATTCTACCAAAACAACAAGCAGCGGAAACCCGGTGCGATGAAAACATTCGTACAAAATCACGATAACGAATGAGAACGTTCCAAGCAGACGCAAATACAAGCTTCAATCTGCACGGTGTGTACATATTTGCGCTTGAGGGCTACCGGATTCCGTCTGTCGCCAGGATTTTTTTCATCAAGAACAAACCAACGAAAAGAAATTTACAACCTCTACCGAACATCCAATGCACTACGAATTCAACTCCAGTAGCAGCCAGACGATACAAAAGGAACATCTGAGATTTTCGGAAAACAAAAAAAAAACTAAGGGAAAGAAGAGAGAACCATTCAACTAATTTTATGGACACAAACTACATACTTTTGCACACGTAGGAATACCTACACCGAAACCGCACACAGTCATGAAGGTAGTGGCAGTTGCAACCAAACGAACGATAAGCGCAGCAAGCGAATGCAACTTGAGGGAATCAAGAAAATTGTCCACTAATTAGCAGAAACATGCTGCCACCGGGTGTAGATATTTGTACTCTCTTTCTCGTTTCATTTCGCACATTCACGCCAGCCAAAGTAAGATCAAACAAAGTGCAAGAACAGAAATAAACTTGAACGATGTGGAAATCATTTCAAGCGCGCGCAAATTGGTAAACAATCAAAATTCTTCACCCAAAACCGATGGCTGATACCAAAAGAGTGAAAAGTTGATTTTCTGCTCTTTTTTGTTCGAATCCAAACCTACCTACAAATGATAAAACGGAAATTCACTTTCGCTTTGCCGACCGAGAATGTCAATCGGCTAAAGTGAATATTTTATGGCGTCTGATACGATCGTGCTCGGAAAGCGGACCAAAACCACTGCAGTTAAGAAATTGTCCCATTCCAAAAGGTCGTTCAAGGCTGATTGGTTTGGCGGCAACTTTTTTTTTTTTTTGCTGTACTCGCATTCTTATCCAATTATGAAATCATCGGAACAAACAAGCGGTTCGTCGCTTGCACGCGCCTTGATGTCACTGCAATCTCCCACGACTTCGGACGACCGATTTGAACGCTTCCGCAAACGACGAACGGTAACCAATTGTTTTTTTTTATGGTTTGAGGAAGGGACTTTGGGAAAAAAAAGTAAATTCGCTGTCACTGCGCGGCAATTGATAGTGTTTTATATTTTCGACCAAAAGTTATATCATAGCTAAATTGTTGCTCTTTCTTTCAGTTCGCCTCCAACGCCGTATGCTTCCGCTCCGCCCCACGTATATGAGTGCTAATTTTCGGTTCGTTCGCTTCCCTTTGCATTTCACCTTCCTCGAGCACAGGCGGCAGCTGCACGCAGAGAAAGAGGCAATCTATCATTTCTTTTTTTTTTCCCTTGATTAAATTCAACATGAGTTTTTGCGGCACTGTTTCGTGTGCAGATTCTGCTTGTTTTTTGCTGTTATCGAATTGATTTAAATATGAACAACCTAGCGTTTTGCCTTCCTTCTTTTTTTTCGCCCTCTCTCAGTCAATTGTTCGGCTGTCTTCTGGAAGCTAAACGTCTTCATTATGATTTAATTAGTTTTTGCTGCGATTTGATTAACAATGTACGGTAGCAAAAAATGGGAGATGACTACATACTGATTTGTTTCGCTATACTTTTTTTTTCTTGTGTTGCTTTTACCCTATCTGAGCTAGTCGGGGAACTGAGCGTTGCGGTTTATTGTTGATTTGTTCCGAGTTTGTGCGAGATTTACTTACTAATAGATCCCATTATTGTTGGTTTTACTTTGTTTGTGGTAGTGTTTTTTCTTTACTTTGCTTTCTTGAGGCAGACCAGCGACAATAATTTATTTGAAATGTGACTTAACACCGGTTTCCTGGTTTCTGACAATTGAGAATTTGTTGCTAAAAAAAATGAAGTGATATGAATCGTTGAAATTGAATTAACAACAAATTTTACGTATTTCCTATAATACAACTTCGACAATGATTTTCCAATTTTATATAGATAATAATATTTGGCCATGGTAAGGCAGCATTTCCGTGGAAAAATCGGAGGAAAAATCTAGTGAAAAATGCTCTAAAAATGGCTGTTTTCTTACATTTCGAAAAAAAAAACGAAAATGCGTTTTGACAAAAAAAACACCGATCGCTACAACTGATCCCGATCAAAACTAGAAACTTTGTCCTATAAGGAAATTATTACGAAGTAAAAATAAAATATAAATGGTAAATATATATATTACGGTTAGTGTTACACGGCTGATTGCGTTTGGTTAAATAATTGATTATTCTTTTCATCATACGCCTAAAGCTCCTCCAATAAATTATTTGATTAGATTCTGGAGATGTGCTGATTCCCCGTTTCCTTTTCTTCGCTGGTTGACTCTCCCTTAGCGTTTTTTTTTTCTAAAATTAATATTAATCATATTACTGTGACTTTAATGACCACGATTCGAGTCGTCCAACACATATTGGCCTAAAATTAAACGAAATTTCCCCTTATCCCTTCTACTTGTTCTGAGTTCGACACACGCCACCGGATTTCCGTTTTGATTTACAGTCTCACCTTCAGCGATTCCATTCGCTGAACTATCCTTCGACGGAGCTCAGCGTATCTGCAAATTAATGTAAACAAACAAAAAATCCAATGTAGAAACTTTACCTCAAGATGAACAGATCGCTGGTAGATACTTACTTTGTCCTTATCCGAAGCAGTTCCCGCTGTTCCTCCTCGTGGTAGCGTTCCAGTATGGCACGGCACTCCGGGATCGAAAGGTTCAGAAACTGGGCCACTTCGCTGCTGCACTCGGAAAGAGAAGAATCAAGAAAAGAAAGAAGTTCAAAATGTATTGTTTTCTAGGTCGGACTGGATTATCGGGGTTTCGATTATCCATGGTTCGGTTATCCGGAATTTTAGACGCGTAGGATTCAATTAGTTTCGTTTGAGGTGAACTGTTTTCTACACTCGTTGATGGGATTTTATTGATTGCTGGACTTAATAGTGACATTCTTCGAGAATTATATTCGGAATATGGGTCTGTGAACATCAGAGGGTGACCCTCTGGAAGATCCGGAACAACCGTTAAAGTGGTCAATTCATGAAATTGGTGTTAGAGCTTCGCGGTTTTTTTCAAAAGCACTTGTTGATGTGTTGTAAGAATGAATTTCAAGTTGTGACAGGAATATGGTAAGTGGAGGCCTCAAGGTTTTCTTCCTTAACGCGAAGCTTGCCGCCGCGAAAATAAAATGTTTGTTTTGGCACGTTTTGATTTTTCTAAAAATATTGGAAAGAGATATCAAAAATCCAAGAACATCAGTTTTTTCCGATGGTTCTTAAGATTATAGCAAGTGTCATTAAACATATCCTGAATGCATTTTTAAATATCTTTATAGAGCTTTTCAATAGCATGCTGAAGGAAGGGAGATACCCTGGCCGCAGACAAACAGACATAACACATTGAATATTTCTCACTGTAAAACATCGTCGCTAAAACATCCGCCATCTGTTGATTACACTGTAGTGGGTAGTACGCTGAACAGATGGCGGTAGTGTGTAAACGTCAAACGCAAGGGAATTTACTATGCGCGCCACAGGTGGCGATACTACCAACTACGATACTTTTAAATTGACCGTTAAATGCTTGTTCGATGAGCAACTTATGAGTGTTATGTCTGTTTGTCTGTGCCCTTGCTGTCTCAATGGCAAAAGTGGTGCCTGTTTTTAAAGCTGGTGATGCATCTGACCCTTGCAATGATCGTCATATTTCCACGCTGTCTACTGTCATTATTTTTTTGAGAAATTGATAGTTAATAGACTTGTAAAATTCTTTAACAAATTTAACGTTTTGTAGAAATTCCAATACGGGTTTAGGAAAGGAAGTAGTACTTCTACGGCAATAGTTGAGCTTGTCGATTTTTGGAGGCCTCTTTATTAATTTAAGGAAGGCGTTCGATACTCTTAATCACAATATTCTTTTGCAAAAATTATATATCTATGGCATACGTGGACTGGCAAACGACATTATTCGTAGTTATTTAAGTGATAGGCAACAGTTTGTAGTACTGAAAGATGCACAGAGCTCGCACCGGCCAGTAAACATAGGAGTTCCTTAAGGAATTAATAGTGTGCCTGTTGGTTACGCTACGTCAAATAGCCCGTCGGGCCCGATGCGCCCCGATAGTAACGGTGCTGAACATCCCACGTCAACAGCGACCCGGACGAATATGAAGCTAGTCAAGAAACAACAAAACAATAGACGTAAAGGATAAAAGGTGGACTGAGTGAAAAATTACTAAACGTGACGAACGGCGTGCTAAAATGTATCCTGCTATTTACACATTATTAAACTATCTTAATATTAAAATTTATTATATTTGAACTTATCTACTGACGAGCGATCGGTTTATATAAAAATTCATTAGGTACTAGATGTAAAAGTGAATTCTTAACGATAAAAGTAAATCATGGATTCTAACCTAAAAACTATTATTACAGCTAAACAGTTTTGCTAGATAAATTTGGTGAACTTAGTCTACTTAACTTACCTATCTATTTAAAACTTAGTTACCTAAAAACGTGAGAAGAATTGAACTATGTGCACCTCATAAACCTAATCGACCATTCTTCCATTTAGCCAAATTATCTACGGATTGAGTTATACAGAACACTGGATATTACTCTGTATCATAACAGTATAGGCTCGAGTAGAGACAAATATTAGATGTACGGCACGGTGCCAACGAACAGGTTATCAAGTTTGAGTGGTAGTGAACACTAAAGTAAGAAATTAAAATCTATCATAAACATAGTCTTAAAACTAATATGTTGAATTTTCGACAGGAATTTTGTAATTTACCAATAAACCGGAACTCGGAACGGAATCTTTACAAATTTGCTCAACTACCACCCAACAGTGCCCTCTTCTTTTTTTACTTTCCCAAGTAACATCGCAAGTTTTATCGAGGTTTAAAACATGCTAAAAGTCTAAATCATGGTCTGCAGAACCTTCATAAAACCAAAATTATTACTTGGGTTGTTTAGGAGATTTTTAGCCGTAGGCTAGTTCATCTCCTTAAAAGGTGAGAAGCCTTAGGAAGAGGTCTCCAGCCACATTGCTTGAGTATCATGCTACTTCAACCTTTGATAATCTACTTAGCTAAAAATATAAACAGCTAGTACAATAACACAGTAAACAGCATACGATGAACAAAAAAAAACAATAACAAAACATACTTCCACTGAAGGAGGTCCTTGGGAGCCCCGTCCAGCGGGGATATCCTGACGGCCGAAGGAGCTACACAGCTGCTTGAGTTGAGGGCACGTCTGCTAGCGTGTCCCGTACGGCAACGAAGATGCTCGAATTGTCGAAGGAATATGCCAGAATTCATAGGTCTTCCTGAAGGGTCCTCCGCTGAAATCCCGTGAGATTAGGGAGTGTCCTGTCCGGAGTCTGGAAAAAAAAAATCCTCTGATCTCGCAGGTTTGCAAGGTCCGTCCACTTTCCGATCTCGCCTTTAATTTTTCTAATAAACGGAAGTCTGGCACTGGACCATTCTATTGCCTACGCTGTCCGCACTATGCAAGTGATCCATCTCTTCACGACCTGCAACGGCCCCTTGTGCGAGTACCGAGGACCAGATAGGTCTGACCCAGCTAGGTTGTCCGCCTCGATGTTCCCTGGGATCCCACAGCGTCCGGAAATCCATGCGTAGGTAGTGTTTGGTGGCACAACCTTCAGGTGCCCTGGATCCAGGGGTGGACCGGGACCTTCGGCGAAAGGGCCTGAATAATCCGCTGGAACCGTGACGGCATGAAGAACAGCCGCTGCCAGTGATTCCAATTCCAACTCCAGCTCTCGATCTTGACCCGATCTTGTAGTTTGGGTACAATCCGGTCAGCTACCGATTTCCTAAGGGCTACGGAATTGTCCCCAGCTCTGAACTTCTCCTTTATCCGGCTGTCGATGTTTGGTGCGAGAGATTGCCAACTCTTATCTACGTACCAGTGAATCTTGGCCACTGGGGAGCTCTGCGTTGGTGATTGTACGGAGAACTCTGTCCCCTTCGCTGTCGATTCCGGCGGTATTTGCTGAAAATGCAACGGCTTTGTTGGCAATGGCAGCGTAGATGCGGTACCGGAAAGCAAGAGTGCCGGCTTCGACACAGCTGGCATCGGCTGGCGTCGAGGGTAGGAGACCGGAGATGATGCGCGTGTAGCTATTGTTCACCGGAGCGAGTATTTGTATTGCCTTGTCGTTGGCGAAGCAGGTCAGTTAGAGTCCATACATCAGCCGGCTGTCTACGATGGCCCGGGCAACACGGAAACGTACTTCTCTGTTGGTCTCTGTCTGGACCGGTGGGGACAGGAGATTGTGCGGATCCTGCTGTTACAGCTGGCCTTGACCCTTTGAAGGTGCTGGTCAAAACTCAGCGACCGGTCAATGACAACCCCCAGCAGTTTTACAGTTTTCTTCAATGGGATGGCTTGATTGCCGAGCTTTATGGAAGGTCAGCAGACCCGGTGTCGGTACTGGCAAACGTGGCACCAAGCACTCTTTCCAGCAGACAGCTGAAAGCCTTTCGAAGCGGACCATCTGGCTACGGCGGAAACCCCTGCTTCGGCTCTAATCCTCGTTCGTCCCGGAGTTTGACCTGTTGCTACGATTAGCACGTCGTCTGCGTACACGAAAATGTAGATGTTCGCTGGTAACCGCTTGAAGACACTGTTCATGGCTACCAGAAACAAGGTGACAGCGATCACCTTGGGGAACGCCAGTTTCCTCGCAGAAGGTGCGGGATTTGGTATAACCTACCGAGACTCGGAAGGATGATATGGCCGCTAAGGCCCCAGCTGACGAGTTGCTTCAGTAGCGCGAGCGTCGATGTACGGTTGAAGGCTTTCGCAATGTCCAGGGAAACCAACTCCGTTGTGGAGACCGTTATCCTTGGCATCCTTGAGGAGTACTCCTTGTGTCGCAAAATACGTGGATGTACCGTGGCCTTACCGGAATGCGTGTTGGCGATGGTCTAGAAGGCCGCCCAAATGGTTGACCATCCGCTCGAACACCTTTGCCATGCAGCAGGTGAGCGCAATGGGTCGGAACTTCGCCACGTCCCGTGTCGGCTCGTTTGCTAGCCGTTTAAAGGTCACCTCGTACTTGCAAATCGCAGAGAGGTCAGCGATGTAGTCGCCAAGCTTATCTCAACGATTGTGGGGTCGGAGACTGCAGCGCCGTCTACCTCTATATGCAGTGTGGTCGTACGGCGCTTGCCACTGTGGGCGTTGACCTTACCCCAGAGCTCCACCGAAGACTGTGAGGCATTTATGCTTTCGAGAAAGTTCGTCCAACTGAATCGTTTGGCATTGGTTTGGACCAATTGGCGACACTGGTTGTGCCGTTCTCGATAGGTACAACCCTATCCGGATCATCGATGGGAAGCCGTTAGACTCGTCGAAGCGCTTTTCGCCAGGCCTTCACTGCCTTCTTCGTTTCCTCGTTCTACCATTCAAGGGCTTTCGGGATGGTTGCTTACGCAGCTGCGTTTATTGCTTCAGTGAGATTCTCGATGATGTCAGGGTTACGTTGTTGAAGGAACGACTGGAAGGTTTCATCGTAACTCTCCCAATCGGCTTCGTCATAGCGCCACCGAGGTCTACTCGTTGCACCTGAACCGGGTAATGATCGCTACCGTAGAGGTCCGGATTGACGCTCCACTGCATTCTTCCAACGAGGGAACGACTAACACCAGTTACATCGATCGCCGTGGTGTGCCGTCCATTGAAAAAGGTCGGCGATCCGTCATTAAGGATGAACTTCCCTTTCGAATTTGTCTACCAGTGTGGAACCTCTCGAGTCGAACCGTGGGCACCCCCAGCTAGAGTGGTGCGCGTTCAAGTGTCCCAAAAATTTACGCGGTTCAGGTAGGTTATCGAAGATACTGTCGATTTGACCGTTTAGGTTTGCTAATCTCTCACAAGGTATGCGCATGCTATTGCGATGTTGGCTGGTTCATCCAAGCTAACTCCCAAAATGGGAAGCTCTGAGTCAAGGTCGATAAACCGAAAAGGGACCTCCTTCAGAACCCCGATGGCGACGTAGTGTCGGAAATTGTTCCCACGTTTAACTGTCCAGCAATATCTACCGCCCAACGAACGGTTCATCTGCTCAACTGTTATCTTGTTGACTTCCCTGAGTGCTATCACCCCAGGGCCCGTCTTCTTTCTGATCTACATCAACGATATTGGAAATTTACCTCTTAAAGGAATAGCCAAATTATTTTCAGACGATACTGTACTTTTTTACCCTAATCATGATTCTTTATCTATTGTTTCTTTTCTTGCATAAACGATGATCTGCAAGTTCTCATACGATACTTTGATACAAATCAGAGATAGAAATTCTCACTCAGCTGCACGATAAGCATTTCCTCACTCAACCTACTTTCCGGTGACTTGTGAACCGTTCACATTTTTCTCTTATTTTTCACCGATAATTCATTATCCTCTCTCATACATAATCGGAAAATATCTCTCTTCAAAACCCAACGAAAATACTTTTTCATCACCCATTTGGAAAAAAAAAATACCACCCCAAATTGTTCGGCTCCAACCCAATGTGATATAAACAGTTGAGGCTTGGGAATTCGCCGTCTCTTTTGTTCTTCCGCTTATTAAATGGTTGACGGAGTGTGACATAATACTGTGTTATCCATTTAAACAGCACCTTCTGTCAAATCATAAGGGTCATCCATAAATGACGATTCAAATTTTTTACCAATTTTAGACATTCTCCTCCCCCTTCGTGGCGTTTTTTCTATACCTTATGCATGATCCGTTACAAATGTTGAAACCCCCTCTCCATTTCTCCTCAGATTCTACGTAATTTATGGATGTGCCCTAACTGTTGTTTTGGTTCTTAATTTCGGATCATCGTTTGCGTGAGGAAAGTGAATTTTCAGGTATATGAAAGAAGTGAAAAATCATTATCGGCATCAAGAATTCACTGAAAAAGAAACGATTTATCTGCCGCTCATGCTCTCCGAAAAAAAATAAATCGTTGTTGCTTTTCTCGCGAAAACTGCTGTGGGCGTATAATATTCTCTCGCTTCTCACGTAGGCGAAAATTTCGAACTCTGATACAAATTTACTTGAGTTAAACTTTTCCAAGACTAAATATATGGTGTTCCACTCACTATGGAAAAAAATCTTCCGCACAATAATCCGTCAATTGGATCTTAAGTATTAGAAAAAGTATCCAGTTTTAAATACTTAGGTTTGGTGTTAGATCCTACGCTCTCTTATAGAACACGTCCAAAGGAAAATTTCGTCTTTTTGTGGCTTAATGTATCGTGTTAGCAAATTTGTGCCCAGGAGTGCTAACGATTCATCATGGTTGCAATACTTAATTATTGTTTGCGGACATGCTTGCATAGCTAAGGTAAAGAAGCTTCAGGTATTGCAAAATCGATGTTTAAAAATCATTTTGCGCCTACCGCAATTGCATTCTACTTTCCAACTTTACACCAACATATCGCACAGTATTCTCCCATTCTGTAGCTTGTGTAAATTGCAGTCTTGCTTGTTTATATACGGTACGCTAAAAAACCCGAACATGCATCGTAACCTCATCTTACCGATCGCAAATCATGAACACAACACTCGGTATGCAAATAATTTAATTCGTTCCAGGGCATTTACATGCCTTGGTCAAATACGAATCTCCTTTTATGGTCCATCTGAAACGTACTTCCGGAACGCTTGAAAAATTTGAACAATCGATTGTTATTTAAAACCAGTTTGAAACAACATTACAAATCAAAAATCAATGAACTCTTGATATAAGTTTGTAAACTATATTATAAGAATTGCACTGATTATTATCATTGTATTACAATCACTATTAAGCTGAATACATTAATATTTTGAATCATTTATATGTATAGGTAAGTGATACCTTTAAAGGAACTTAGTTCCACTGGGAATATCCCAACTTTATTAACTTTGTTTGTTTTACAGATAGCTCATAACACACACCTCCAAATTAGCAGCATATGTTACTAGGGTTAACTACCCCATATTCGGCCTATTAAGCACAACCCGCACTTAGTCTTTCTTAATCTAGCGCAGTTTAGCACCAAACGGAATGTTATTATTACTGATGGATTTCAAATTTATTTACCTTTCCGTAGGTACCTACCTTAAGTTTTGATAAAGAGAAACCAATTGTTGAGATATTGTCAAAAGTCTAACACTGCTTCTTGATGCCAAACTCGGCCTACGGATTTTAAACTCGGCCTAACGCATTGAAACGCCAATGAATTCACTTCGGCCTATCAGATGAAGATAAAACATGATTCGTTCGGAGCGCTTCTTTTGCTTTTGAGAATAATGGGTGCAAACCTTCATATCACGCGTTTTCATTGACTTCGTTCGGTAGCTTATTTACTAAAGTATTCTAGCAACCGCATAATTGACTTGTTAGCTCTGAAATAATGGATTTATTTGAAGTTTTCTGTTCGATAGGCCCAAAATGGGCGATTAGGCCGAAGTAGTTCTCTACCCTATTCCTTCTAATTCTTATATTTATTTTTAAATTAAAATCTTAACGAGGAGTCCATTATCAGGGGGCTCTTGATGAGCTCTTTTATGTGGGGGTGAGTTGGTGGGCCTCTCAAAAAAAATATATATCCGATTATCCGGAGTGAAAAAAAAAACGATACTCCGGATAATCGAGTCCGACCTGTAATGTACTTTTGAAATGTGACGGAGTTCATGTACATAAGATGTTTAAAGGATTTCACCATTTATCATTGCCACTGTCTTGGATTTGAAACACATTATGAATCATCAATAAATTGGTAACTAAAATTCCCGAACAGCACACATTGGCAATTTCTGAAAATTATACTTGAAAACCTTGCATTTTTCGCCTGACTTTCGTTGTGATCGCCCATTTATTTTCTGGTGGAGCATAGGGAAAAGTGGGGCAGTTTGGTCATGACATAGCATGACGTAAATCAGCAAGTAAGATCAGTATCCACATTAATCCAGAGACCTTCAAATCACTGTAACTTCTGAAATATTGCACGTAGCAGTGAAACATTTCGCTGAGGTATAGCTGAGAGTCATTGATGAAAAAGACTATGCTTGGTGTTTACATTCCATGTTTAGTTTTCAAGTTGGCGAAAAACACGTGCGCGAGTGGATTCTGTACGAACGTAATGCAAATCCTGACTTGTAAATACGGGAACATGCAACAAATTTGATTTACCAAAATCCACTGTTCCCTGTGTGCTCAAACCATTTTCGGAGCGTTTGACGGTCGAGAGGAAACTGAGAACTGGATAAAAACATTGGACGTACTGATCCTGCCATGGACCGAGAGGTGAAGAGAAGGGAAACCCGAATCTCTCTGTTCGAACGGTGACTCGTAAAACAGGAAGGTCACCTGAATTTGTCCAAAAAACAAAACAGCGTTTGGGGCTGAAGTCATATGAAGTAAAAACAGTTCCAAATTACAACGACAAACAGAATTTGACAGCAAAATCACGGGGTCGACGTTCGAACTGCGAATATTTGACGAAGTTTTCATGCGTTGTTATGGACGATGAAACTTATGCCCTGGAGGATTTCAAGCAGCTTCCAGGGCTGGCTTTCTATTCTGCTATGGCCAAAAATGTTACAGCTGAGTATTTCAGGACGAAGAAGGCATCCTTATTTTCCAAAAAATACCTTATTTGGCAAGCAATTTGCACGTGTGATCGAAAGAGTAAATCTTTCGTCACTACAGGCGCAATTAACAAGGAGATTTACCAGAAAAAGTGCCTGCAAAAGCGATTGCTACCGTTCATCAAAAGCCAGAAAGAAAATCTTTTGTTCTGGCCCGATTTTGGCATCGCGTCATTATGCTAAAACTGTGATGGAGTGGTACGAAGTAAAAGAAGTGAATATTGTAAGATGATGATAAGACGCCAATGAATGGTTTTGAAAAAAGCGAACCTCTAAGCTCAGTTTAAAGAAGTGAGCACTTTTATGGATGTTCCGGATCTTCCTGGTGAACCATCTTGTTGTCCCAAGGGTCCATTTTCCGGTCACAACTCCCATTTTATTCTGATGAGACATCTATGAGTGATTTCGAAAAATCAGAAGAGCTCTAGGATCAGTTTCATGAACTCACGTCTTTTAGGGCTGATTTGGATCCTCTGGAGGGCAATTCCGTGGACCCAACCAAGGGTTAATTTTCAAATCACAACTCAGAATTCATATTGATAAGATGTCGATGAGTGGTTTTGAAGAAAAAAACCGTATACAGTGCTTTTCCGATTTTGTCAGCTCCCGATTTTGTCAGCTTTTCCCCGATTTTGTCAGCCTGCATATTTTGCTGAACTTTACGGGTTTTAAGCATAAATTCTCAAGCATTTCGCTCCAAATGCTTGATGACGTACACTAATCCCCTGATTTACGCGGTGAGTGATACCGGCCACCAACCGCAATTTCTCAGCTGTGCTTTATCCGATTAAGCTAATTGGTTATGTGATTAGGGTCAACCATAAGCTTGTCACACCCGAATCAGATCAATCGAACGAAGCACAGCTGAAAAATTGCGGGAGTGACTGGCAACACCTAATGCGTTAATCGGGGGATAACTGTAACATTATAGGTCAAGGAAAGGGGTTAAAGGAGGGAAGCTGAGGAGGTTTAAGAAAATACGCTACAAAAAAGGAGAGGGGTCTTATGTTGTTTAAAACTGCTGCGTCATTTAAGTATGCTCCCTAGTACATCAATTTTGGTTTGAGTTCAGTTTCTAATAGATTTCATCATAGCCAATTCTCGAATACGACGCAGATAGATGATGTCATCAATTGAAAGGGCTGATTACTGGTAGCTCCCGTATTTGAAGGTTCGCCCAGTTTGGCAAGCTGAGATTCACTTTGATCTGGTTCTTCAAGCTGCTCTGATTCGTCGCTGATCGCTGATTGGTCATGGTCATCTAGAACAAGTTTAAAGATATCTTCGTCCGTGTATGCTTTGCTACATAGCATACCGTTCTTCCACATTGTGGGTAATCATGGTGTTGTTACGATCATTATCCCTGCCCATTAGTTGCGCTAACGGAATATCATTTTCGTGTAGAAATTTTCCATCAATCATCGATTTTCTTCCATGACTGCTGAATGACAACGTCATGTAATTCAGTCCAGGCATCGTGTATCCAAAAACATACTTCCTTCAACGACAACTGCTTCAAACATTCTTCTGTGTTGTCTTTGTTGTCGCGGGCCATGATATTAAGCAAGAGCTTCTCTCGATATCGCAGCTTGATATTCTGTATCACGTTTTGGTCCATCGGCTGGATGATTGCAGTCAGGTTGGCAGGTAGAAAGTATACTGTGATTAACCCGTCATCACTCTGAAGTTCATTGTTCATATGATGGGCTGAACAGTTATCCAAAAGCAATATGACCTTAGGTGGTATCATTTTTTCAGCTACAAACCGTCGTACTCCAGGGATAACATCGTTAAAAAGCCAAGTTTGGAATAATTCATGCGTCATCCTGGCATTTTTGGACGCAAGATACGTAACGGAAAGATTGACATTCTTAAATGCTCGGGGGTTACGTGATTTCCCAATCACCTTGCTTAGTTTGTGATCTGCCGTAGGACACAGAGCCAACCGTACGCTAACAGTGTTGTCCCTTTCGAGACATTTGGTATGCCCTTTGTTGTAATAATAATAAATATTCATCAATAAGTCCATTAATAGTGGATCAATAATGACTAAACTTGGCTTTAAAATCATTTTGAAAGTTAAAATATTGAAAAAAAAAATATTTCCCGATTTTGCCAGCGTGAAATTTCAGATGGGGCTGACAAAATCGGGAAAGCACTGTAGCTCTAGGATGATTCATTAAACTCATTTACCACTTTAACGGATGTTCTGGATCTTCCGGTGGACCATCCCGTGGTTACCAGGGTCTATATTATGGTCACGACTTTGAATTAATTCCGATAAGACGTCTATGAGTTTTTTCGAAAAATACGCGGAGCTCTAGTTTCATAAATTGACCACTTTTACGGATGTTCCGGATGTTTTAGTGGACCATCCCGTCATAGACGGTCTAAATTCTTCATTATTGGTGATTTTAGTGCAAAACACCGCTCATGGAATAATACTCAAAGCAATTCCAATGGTAATATTCTGTTTGATGATTGGACCTATTCAATATCCAGACAGCCCAACATGCTTTTCTTCAGCAAAAAATCCCTCAACTATTGATTTGGTCTGAACTGATTCATGTCAACTTTGTAGCCAATTGGTTACCCATGCTGACTTCGGTTCTGATCACCTTCCAGTAGCTTTTGAAATATCCCAAGAAATAATCTCTAATCCCAACAGCTCAACTTTCAATTACCATAGAGCTGATTGAGCGCAATATCGAACATTTATGGAATATAGCTTCGATCCAAACATTCCTTTGCAAACCAAAGATGATGTTAATTATGCTCTTGAATCTCTGACAACTTCTATAGTTGATCAGGGTGTCTACTCAATCAAATTCCCTGAGTTTTCGAGGTTTTTCCAGGTCGGATGAAAAAAATTCCAGATGCATACAAATTATACACATTATTATTTTATCAATTTATCCATCTGGAATCCCTTTTATGTACTTATTGATTTATGTTATTTTCGATTGTTCAAACTTGGGCGTTGGTACTTATAAGTCGGCACAGCAAAAAAGTTATTGAATATTACAGCAGAACAGATGCACATAGGTTGTTTCATATTAATTTGTACAATTTATGTTTAATAATTGCACCAATAGTGGAGGTACGTTAGTACAATGTACTTCTATAGCGGCTTAGGGAGACTCTATAAGCCACCATAGGAACACATTGCACTAAAGTACCTCCACTATTGGTGCATTTATCCTACACATAGTTTGCGAAAAGAAATTATATCCATGGGTGTAATATTGTATTTGGTTTTTGCAATCACATTAGTTATTCATACAGTAGCATGCATTACGTCAATTGGGGCCTCATAGCCTGTAAAGTTTTCTGAAGTACTGTATTTCTGCTCTAAAGATCAACTTCTGCCCTGAAGTTCAATAAATTTCACAGTAGATCTCCGAACTTTTCTAAAGTTCTTTAAATGTCTTTGTGGATTCTTGATCTAAAGATCGGCGAACATTCCCGAAGATCTGTGAGTTTTGCTGAAGTTTTGCAAATTTTTCTAAAAACGTACGAACTTTCTGACGTTCTACAGACTTCTCTTAAGGTCTACGGACTTCTCTGAAGTTCTTTAGATCTATCTATTTCCGACTTCCATGGAGTTCTGCAAAATATTGTACTTTTGTACTTCGCTGCGAATTGTTTTTGGAATTGTTAATAGGGGATCAGACGGACCCTCCTACAATGCCTTCGATCCCTGGTCTAGCCACGGGGACCATTGAAGGTGGGCTCTCAAGGCCTCTTTTGATTGCTCCCGGCAAGCTCGAGCTTGAGGGACTTTTGCGCTCAGGGTCGGCTTTTATCAAGGGAATCTGCTTAACAAGAGTCCAGTCACCAGATAAAAAAAACTACACAACGCAAACTAAAGTTAAACACATTTTTATTCTGACTTACAGCAATGGTATGTGTGTTTGTGGGTATGATGGGCCGGCCGACTGCTGCTGCAGAAGAGCGTGGTGGGACGTCGTAGGTTCGCGATCGGTTGTTGGTCCTGCGGACCGAAAAGCACCTGATCGGCTGCGTTCGTTGATCTGCTGGTTGGATACGACGGCGTCGGTACCCCTGGCCTAACCTCTGCGGACGGAGGCCAAGTGGGCTGTGGGTCTATTCGTGAACCTGCGATCACAATGGACCTTTGGCTGGTCGAGGTTTGGTTTTGGCTACGCACCTCGCACGGGACTTTTATTCCAGGTCAGCTGCCTTAGCTAACCGGTAACGGAACGACTTCAACCGGAATACAATGGGTCCTGGTTCGACTTTCTCCAATTTAACAATATAAATTGAGATTATAGTCACTTTTCCACTTCACTGTGCACAACTGGTCTAGTTTCGAGATGTTTCTCACTTGAGGTGTTACTTGGAAAAGAACATTCCATCACTAATAGGACCACCAGTAGCCTCTCCCTTTCAGATATACCATTTTTCATCGTAGTCCTTTGCCTCCTCTGTGGTAATGCATTTAGCTCTGCATCAGCTTTTCCCAAGGGTATCGGTTTTCGTGTAGTGTAGTGTAACAAATTGTGTTCTTAGGTTATCAATTTGAATTTGTTTCTTGAGTGTGCATGCAATTAATTTAATCCTAGCTAGGCTTTTATTTATGAATTATTTAATATAACTGCAATATGAAAATAAATAAACAATAAACACTTAGCAACAATAAAAGTTTTACAATTGAACTACTTTTTGACTGACAAACAAGGGATATTATGTCCCAACGGTAACAGAATTGAGGTGCTTTTCTGACATTTAACGAATTTTTCTGAAGATCTCACATTTGTGTGAAACTGTGAAACTTTCTGTCTGCAAATATCTTTAAAGTTCTGTAAAGTTATCTTAAGCTCCGTAGCTCTATTCCCAAGATCTACAACAAAAAAAAACTTGAGGCTCAATAAATGTCTCAGTAGATCTGTAAACTTCTCTGATGTTTTCTAAATTCCTCTCGGGTTACCCTGAAGATTTGAAAATTTCCTTGAAGATTACCTAAAGTTGTCAAAATTTATCTGAAAATATTTGAGCTTCTTTGAAGTTTTAAATGTCTCTCACAAGATCTACAAATTTTCCTGAAATCGTGTAAATATTTTTTTTAAATCGTCGAACTTTCCTGAAGTTCTGCAATTTTTACTGAAGGTCCATTAACATTTCTGAGATTCTTGTGATTTTTTCAGAAGTCCTGTAATTTTTTTCAAAGTTCTGTAGCTTTGTTCTGAAGATCTACGAACTTTTCTGATGTTGAATAATGTTTCGAGGATCTCCAAACTTCTGTGAAATACTTTATATTTCACTGTAGATTCTTGGGCTTGTCTGAAGTTATGCAAATTTCCCTGAAGATTTGCAAAATTTCGCTTATAGTTTTACAAATTGATTTGAAATTATTTTTGCTTGCTTGAAGTTTTGAAAATTTCTTTGAACATTTATCTGAAGATCTACGACCTCTCTTGTGATTTTGTTTTTATGAATTTCTGTTAATAACTTTTAATTTATTTGTAGTTCTTTTCTCAAGATCTACGAACTACCCTGAAGCTCAACAAATTTCTCAGTAGATCTCCGACCCTCTCTGAAGCTTAAAAAATTCTATGCAGGCTCTCAGACCTGCTGTCTAGCATGCTTATTCTTATACAATACATGCGTCGGATGCTTCCTTTTGACGGTTGCCAGCCTCTCTTTTTCGGCTGTTTCCTTTTTACGACGATTTTGATCCTCCACATACAAATCAGCGATGAGCGAGCGTGACAAGACTCTCTGAATGAACTTGTCTCGTTCGCACACGTTGTCTTAGCTGTCAGATGCTTGTCAAGTTCAGTATCCTTAAGAAACGTTTCGAGAAACTGAACGAAACACTTCTTTTGAATTACGAATGAAGTGATAATTGGAAAATTCCCTGAGTGGAACCAAAATTCCCTGAATATTCCAGGTTTTTCCAGAAAAAATAAAATTCCCTGTAAATTCCCGGTTTCCCAGGTAGTAGACACCCTGTTGATGCAAGAGCTGCCTCAGTACCAAAATGCGAAGTTAAATTCGATTCAATTATAATAGACGACGATCTTCAGCTCTTGATCCTTCTTAAAAATGTCCGTAGAAGACAATATCAAAGAACATGCGATCCTGCCATGAAAGTTATCTGGCGGGATTTGTAAAAACAAATTAAAAAGTGGTTCTCTGCCCTGAGGAACAAAACTTTTGAAAATAATGTTAAGATATTAGACCCGAGTACCAAACCCTTTTGGAAACTCACAAATTGTTTGAAAAAACCTCTAAAGCCTATTCCAGCGCTTAAGGTGATTCCTTGTAGAGTCCAGAAATGGCCGCCACGTAGACTATACCTGCACTTCTACTTCGAATATTCAATTAAACAAATCTTGGAAATCGGTGCCCCATTTCACCTGAAATTGCTACTTCATGTATGCTGCAGCGCAGCAAACGTGGAGTAGCAATTTGAAAGCTGCACGTGTCGTAGAAGCTGATATTTGTGCACCTAAAGTTTCAAAGTGGTTACGAGAATATGGATGTCACAGCGATTCACCATAAAGAAGGTGGTCAAATTCTGATCACAAATTCGGATAAAGCTCAGAAATTTGCTAAGCAATTCGAGAGTTCCCATAATTTCAGTTTGGGCTTTCCAGTCCTATTGAGAATCAGGTTGCTCGGAATTATCTGAATATTTTCTTACGGGAAAATATTTTTGATGATTCATGGGGGACTGATTTGGACGAAGTAAGATCTATAACTAAAAAAATTTCAAAATATGAAAGCTTCAGGTGATGATGGAATTTTCTATATCCTCATCAAAAAACTCTCAGAGAGTACCTTATCTTTCTTGGTAAAATTATTTAACAGATGTTTCCATTTAGCATACTTTCCTGATAAATGGAAAAATGCAAAAGTTGTTCCAATTTTGAAGCCAGATAAAAATCCAGCTGAAGCTTCTAGCTACCGTCGAATAAGTTTGTTTTTTTTTTCAATAAGTAAACGTTTTGAAAAAGGTTATTTAAATAGAATGATGCTTCACATCAATACGAACTAAATTTTTGCAGATGAGCAGTTTGGATTTCGCCATGGGCATTCAACTACTTATCAACTCTTAAGAGCTACCAATTTAATTCGTTCAAACAAATCTGACGGTTGCTCAACTGGATTTACTCTTCTAGACAAAGAAAAGGCATTCGACAGTGTTTGGCATGAAGGTTTTATTGCTAAATTGGAAAAGTTTAATTTGTTACTCTATATTATGAAACTAGTTCAAAATTATTCAACTGACAGAACTCTGCAGGTAAATTATCAAAATTCCAAATCTAATCGACTACCTGTTAGAGCAGGAGTTCCTCAGGGTAGCATTCTTGGGCCTATATTGTATAACATTTTCACTTCGGACCTCCCTGATTTGCCTCAGGGTTCCAACAAATCTTTGTTCGCATTTCCGCTAAAGGAAGATGTCTTCGTGTTATTTGCAGCAGACTGCAGAAAAGTTTAGATATTTTCTCTTATTATTTACAAAAATGGGAGATTTCTCAAAACGCTTCCAAAACTCAACTTATAATATTTCCACATAAGTCTAAAGATTCCTTTTTGAAACCTAGTAGTAGTCACATAGTTGTGTGGCATATATTAGCGCTAGTGTAAGCAGGTCTTAACTTGGCGCTTAACGAGTCAGCAAGCCGTGTGTGTGCAGCCCCCCGTTGTAAGCGCAACAGTTCAATGCCGATAAACGGAGGTATCTATGGCAACGCTTCATAAACACACACGAGTAACTTTCCACTCACTTTCGGACCAGCTCTTCACAAGGTAAGTCGCACAATAGACACTATGACCAGTCAACAATTTGGAATCCAGATGGAGTGATAGATTTTAAAGAATATGTCAAAAATGTGTGACTCTGTCACATCCATGGAAAGATTAACAGTGGTTGCAAATACTCATTTCAGCTAAAATAATGTTTTCCGAAAGAATAAAACCAAAAGATGGTATGATGACATGTTTTACTTGTAACTTACAAGAAGAGGTTACAAAGTATATATTTTAAACATAAAACCTGTAAATTTTGCTTTCTATGAGTCACAATCAGCGATTTGCTGATCGCTGAGTGAGTGAGTGTGTGAAAAATCACTGATTGGGACTCTCATGAAGTGAAATAAACAGGTTCAATATGTCAAACACATTCTTTGCAACCTCTTCTTGTATCTCACCAATTCAAAATATGATCATAGCATCTAATTGTTTCATAATTTAAAAAACGTTGTTTCTGTTGAAATGAGTATTTGCAACCTTGGTGGTGGCGGGGGAGATATCCCTCACCATTTCTTCCCAACTGGGCAGTTTGGTAAAGACAGATGATCAACCCGATTCGTACCTTCCTCAAAGTTGTCCTTGCTCGCTTTCTACTCTCTAGGGGGAGGAGGGGCATAGTGAACAGGTGGGGAATAGTGAGCATCCCTGGATCAGCTGCATGAAACAAATCAACTGGCAGTAGGTTCAATATCATTATGATCCAAGCTGGTGCACAGGATGCCCCTCTATATACAATTTTCACACTGCAGCACCCTAACGGAACTATCTCATCCTCATTTATCGTATAAAATTACCATTTTAAATCTAATATTTCATCATATTTCAACTATTCTGGACGTTTGTGAAGACAAAAAGGAAAGAGGATGGGCTACCGGTTGAGATTCATCTAAGCGATAAAAGAGCCAACACTTCTTTAGAGAAATGTAACCTCCTGGCTGAGCATTTCAAGAGTGTTTTCAACGATTCAACGGCATCGTTAAGCCAAGTTGCTGAAGGGATCAGAGATACTCCCAGTAACGCGTTCAGCTTTGATATTTTCACGGTCACATTGGACCTCGTCGACTCTGCCATCCAGAAGCTGAAATTCTCGAACGCTGTTGGGCCTGACGGCATTCCATCGTTCATACTCAAAAGATGCTCAACAGAGCTTTCCTCTCCGCTTTCAAAGTTGTTCAATATTTCGTTACAACAAGGTATATATCCCTCTCGTTGGAAATCTTCGTTCATGTTCCCGATTTTCAAGAAAGGAGACAAACAAAATGTGGAGAATTACCGAGGAATTACTTCACTTTGTGCCTGCTCGAAAGTATTCGAGATAATCATCAACCACGCTTTATTTGCCAGCTGTAGAAACTACATTTCTCCTGACCAACATGGTTTCCACCCCAAACGTTCGGTCTCAACAAACCTCGCTCCTTTCATTTCCCTATGCCTACGGAATATGGAGGCAGCGTCACAGTTGGACGTCGTATACACGGATCTCAAAGCTGCTTTCGACCGGGTTGATCATGTCATTCTAATTGCCAAACTCGAGAAGCTTGGTGTTTCTCATGAACTCACTCGTTGGTTTGAATCGTATCTTACCAATCGAGAGCTTTGTGTGAAAATCGGGTCTGATCAATCGGAATATTTTTCAATCATTTCAGGCATTCCTCAAGGCAGCAATTTGGGACCGCTGCTATTCTCCATATTCATTAACGAAATCGGTTTGATACTTCCAACTGGCTGCCGGTCATTCTATGCAGACGATGTCAAGATGTACGCGGTTGTGCGATACTTCACTGACTGCCTGCGGTTGCAGCACCTGATCGATAGTTTCGAAGAGTGGTGCTCTAGGAATTTTCTCGTGTTTAGTGTTCAAAAATGCAATATCATCACTTTCTATCGCAAGCTAAAACCTATTGCATTCAATTATACGATCGATAACCAACCCTTGCAGCGTGTGGACAACGTTCGTGATCTAGGAATTACACTTGATTCTGCGTTGACATTTAAGCTACATTACAGGGATATCATAGCCAAAGCTAACAGGCAACTCGGATTCATCTTTAAAGGGTGTCCACGATGAAATTGCCACACTATGAAATTGCTCTAACTTTTTAACCGTTGGGTAGAATTTAATGAAAATTTGGGTGGATTTAGTTCATAGTGCATTATTTACATCCTGCAAGTTTTAAAGTCCTGTGATCCAAAACTCGCGGAAATGGAGTCGAAAGAACAGCTCGTGCGTGATAAAATGTTGCGCATTCATCACGAGAACAAGGATCTCTCGCATCGTTCCATCGCTAAAACGTTGGGAATCGCGAATTCCACGGTGTCGCGAGTGATTAAGCGGTTCGAGGAACGGTTGACCACCGATCGGAAGCCCAGAAGTGAAGGAAAAAGTATTCCGTACAACACCAAAAATCGTTGGGGCCTTCAACCGAAATCTGAACGCCTCCGTTAGGGATGTGGCTAAGAAGCTGCACCTAAGCCGAAGTTTTGTCCAGAAGACCAAAACTAAGGCTGGGCTTCGAACGTTCAAGGTACAAAAGGCCCCTAATCGCGACGAGAAGCAGAACAAGTCCGCCAAAAACCGTGCCAGGAAGTTGTACCTCAACATGCTGACGAAAGTTGAATGCTGCATCATGGACGACGAAACATATGTGAAGGCCGACTTCAAACAGATCTCCGGCAACCTGTTTTTCACGGCCAAGGATAAGTTCAGCGTTCCGGAGCATGTCCGCACTCAGAAGATGTCCAAATTTGCGAAGAAATTCCTGGTTTGGCAAGCCATCTTCACGTGCGGGAAGCGGAGTGCACCTTTCGTGACCCAGGACACGATGAACGGACAGGTGTACATAAAACAGTGCCTCCAGAAGCGGCTGCTTCCTCTCCTGAAGGCCCACAACGTCCCAACAATCTTCTGGCCGGATTTGGCCTCATGCCACTACTCCAAGGACGTGCTGAAGTTGTATGCGGACAATAAGGTCAATTTCGTGCCGAAAATGTTCAACCCTCCCAACACTCCGGAGCTCCGCCCCATCGAGAAGTACTGGGCGATTATGAAGCAGCACCTTCTTAAACGACCTAAGGTAGTGAAGACAGTCGAGGAACTGAAGAAAGTATGGGTTTACATGCAAAAAACGGTTGATTCACAGGTTGTGCAGAATCTTATGGCCGGGGTTAAGGCCAAGGTGCGGGCATTTGCGTATGGACTGTAAATAAAATACGAGTAAAATGGTAAAATGAAGTTTAATAGTTATTTCTCAATCCCTGAAAATTTGATGGCAATCGGATGAAAACTCGAATTTTGCGAATCAATTTGTGTGTGGCAATTTCATCGTGGACACCCTTTAAGATCTCTGATGAGTTTCGGGATCCTACCTGCCTGACAGCTCTATATTGTTCTCTAGTGCGATCGATCTTGGAATTTGCTGAGTAGTATGGTGTCCGTATGAAACAGTTTGGATACCGAGGATCGAGTCTGTTCAGAGGAAATTCGTTCGTTACGCTCTTCGCCACCTTCCTTGGTACGATCCTACGAACCTTCCACCCTACGAAGATCGTTGCCAACTACTGGGTTTTAAAACTCTTGAACGTAGACGGAAGATTAACCAGGCAGTTTTTGCAGCAACAGTGTCGATAAGCGAAATCGACTCTCCCGGAATTTTGGCTGAATTCAAAATCTATGCACCTGAACGAGTTCTACGATCGAGAAGTTTCCTGCATCTCGGTCCCCGTGCAGCTAATTACCGATTACAAGATCCAATACGGTTCATGTCTGCCCGTTTCAATGAATTCTATGTTTTTTTCGATTTCAACTGCACAGTGGAAACATTTCGTCAACGGATTCAACGTAGACTGCTGGATAGGTGACGATACGGTTCGACACATGCAACTGCTTTCAATCAGCAAATTGTTGGTAGACGGTGAGTAGCTGTCCATTAATGTACATCTGATGAATTTTGCTACCTGTTTCCTTTTTTGTTCCCGATCAACTCTGCGATGACGGCCTCGACTAATCCAAGGACAACTCCATGCCATAGGACGAGGTGTTTTTTTTTATTATGATGATGACCATAGTATTATTATTATTATTCGGTGTTTATTTTTATAATTGATGTGTTTTCTGTCCTTTTTATATTGTTCCTTGTATTTTGAAAAGATATGGGGTTTTTACGCCTATTTGCCAAATAGGCTTTTCCCCATCAATCTTCATTTAGACAACAAAAGTCCGATGAAGAGAATAATAAATAAATAAATAAATCATCAACTATGTAAATCGTAAACTTCGCGCATGGAATATGTAATACAAACAAGATTAGTTCAAACATTCATTTTTTTGTTCAAACCCGTTCGAAAAAGAGAGGCAAAGCGCGTGTTGTACTAGGTAGTACAGAAATTAGATCAAACCCCTATTACTCTTGAATCGCCAAACTAACAACGAAGTAGGAGTAAAAACGCTAAAATTTTACCATCCCCGTATGGAAAACATGTCCCATCGGTTGCGTTGACGGACGTCCGATTAAACTAAAATGTAACCAAAGCATTACCTTATCTCCGGTGTCTGCTGTCCATCCATGATAAACAGCTTCGCGATATCCTCGTGAGGGCCCAGAATGATCCGCGTCACCAATGGAAAATCGTCATCCCTCAGCTTCTTCTGTTCCCCGTTATCTTTGATCACGAACAGGGCAAAGTTCTCCGCTCGACTTTCGACCTTGTATTTCTCCAACATCAGATTGATCACCTAAAATTCCCAATAAACGAATATTACACACCATTTTGAGATTTAAAAACGCCTCCATTCACACTCACCTCCTGTGTATTAACCAGTGACGTCACCCACACATTCATCTGCGATCCACGAGGCGGCGTGAAGAACGACGTTTCTCGATTATAGAAATGCCCATTGATCGAGCACCGTCGCTTCAGCTTCGTCCGGGAGCGTCGATTGCCGGAGCGCCTCTTAATAGCCGTCGAACCCGTTTTCGGAGGTTTCCTCAGCACAACTCCTTCGTCGTCCGTGGTGACGGTCGTCGTCGTTGAGGTCGTGAAACTGGCCGTCGTTATGCTCTCATCCGTCGGGCTTATCACCTCCTCACCATTGATGGACTTGTTCTGATCCAGCTCGTCGTAGCAATCCATCTTGATGGTAATCGAGGTCTGAGGACGGTCCGAGGGTCTAAGGGTTTCCGTTCCTTCATCATCGCTGTCCATGAAACTGTTGCCGGAGTAGTTGTTCCCATGGCTTTTGGACCGCAGAAGACCGCGGTCGCCCGTCCAAGTGTCCGTATCGGTGCCGGGTGACGTCACCGAAGTGGAGTCCGATTGATGCCGTTGGTAGGCGATTTTTGTGCGCTCATTGCTTCCACCGTTCATGGCGTGGGATTTCATAGGGGAGGAGATTTTTTTCGCCGGGCTCAGATTGTCCGGATGTTTAAGCGTGCCGTCATTTTCCACGTGGAATGAATCTGGAAAAAAAAGCGAGAATGAATCAATCAAAGTTGGCATTGGTTGATTAGGATTTCAGAAGAAAGTCATAAACAGGTCAGCTTTGGATCCAAACGGACGTCAAAATTCAAGTTTTCCGAGAAAAATTTCCGCGAAAAAAAAGAAAATGTATTGTATTAACTTCCCATTCACATCCTGCTGTTTGCCGAGTAGCTTTTTCTGCGATAGACCTTGCGGTCCCTGTGGGGGACCATGTCCGGTACCGACTTGTGGACCTTACTTTGGTGGCAGCTGCTTTGATTCCTATACGGCACCTTGTGGACCATGTGGCAGTCCTTGCGGACCACGGAAGGTGCGCTGTGAACCGTTTAGTAAACCGATTCCCGCTGTGACCTGTAGGTTCATCTTTCGCCACGCCAAATTCGATCACGATTTGAGACTGAGGAACGGTGGATTCTACGATTAATCGGAGAAATGGAAGACGGAATGCGAAAATTCTGTGACATAAACATGCTAACACAGATAACAGAGACAGAGAATAAAATTTGGTGTGAAACTGTAGCAATTCGTTTTTGTCTTTTGGTTTGTTCCCCAGATTCAGGAAGGTTTCCTATTGGAACTTAAGTGCCTTTGTTTCTCCACAATATGCTCAGGCCTCATAATATCCAGTAGCGATCCTAGGAAGCGTCTTCCTTCAGCAATAGAGACCGTACAATCTAACGAAACTTCGTCTCTGAAGCGTCACTTCTGGTCACTGCTCTAATTTGGTATTATTTCTGTAATACCAAAATAGACCAGTGACCAGAAGTGAGGCTCGACTCGACGTACTTAATAGGGCCCAATCACTTCATATCGCAACAGTGGCGTCGAGGTGTAGGAGTTGTGCAGAAAAATTGCGCGTAGAAAGTGCGATGGCGGAGCCACAACCGAACAATTTATCAGAGGCCGTGGTGCAGACCCTGGGCAATCAACAAGTGGGTTATTCCGCACCAAGTGTCCGAGGTAGTTGAAATTTACCTCTTCCGATTTGGACAAAATTTTGAGGGGAAGTTTAAATAGTTCAACATTTAAAAATCCAAATTTTTGAACTAATCGGACCACTCTACATCTGCTTGCAGACCACCAAGGAGGACGGCAATGATTACCTGACCTACCGAGAAGTTCGGTAACGCAGACCTGCTCTCGCCCTGCAACGCAGACCTACTCTTGATCAACCAGCACGTGAAGCCTGAAGTGGACTACGTCAACGCGAGCCTCAACCTGAAAGAGGATCTCAGGTCAGTTGTGACTAATACAGTTAAAGTTAAAGTCCGCTACGCCCCAGTCTAAACTCAACGGGTCAGACCTTCGTCGGTTCCAATCGAGACAGGAATCGCTCTTCGTGGTGGATGGGTGCATCCTATTTTCCGAACGACTCATCATTCCGTCGCTGCATCGAAAGCGATGCCTCGAACTGATCCATCGCAAGAAGCTACGTGTACTGACCCAGCTTGGATGTCGACATCGTCAACTTCGTCATGGCATGTCAACAGTGTGCGTCCGTAGCTAGATCACCTCCTCACTCAAATACTACCGACTTGCTATCGATTCGTTTTCCAAGTGGCCTGAAATCATCCGAACGACCCGCATCACATCTGCTGCGACTCAGCTGGGTATGAACGTTACTCTATTTAGTCAGCGAAAACGGTACCCAGTTCAGTAGCGCTAGCTTAACAGATTTTTGCGCTTCTAATGGCCTCCCGCACCTCAAGACAGCTCCGTTTCATCCACAATCGAATGACCAGGCGAGACGATTGGCGGATACCTACAAGCGGGCCGTCAAGAAAATCCGAGAGGGGCGAGGATCGATCCAAGAAACACTGGATATCTTCTTGTTGACGTACCGAAGCACGTCCAACCGTACTTTACCGGATCAGAAGTCGCTATCAGAGGTCATGTTCGTAACGACGACCGTAAGAAACCGAGGTCCTTCAACCGAATTGATCCCGTATACGCTAAGCTCCATGGTCGAAACGGTTGGAAGTGGGTTCCCGGTGTCGTCATCGAGAAGATCGAAGATGTCATATACAACGTGTGGGTCGAAGACCACCGAAAACTGCGCTCGCATACCAAAAAACTTCGGAGTCGTCTTGCTCCAGACGCGAAGCCGAAGCAATCCGCAATCGTTGCCACTCGAGATCTTGTGCCGGCTACGCCTACGCCATCATCTGGTTCATATTCGCCTGCGTCAGTGCCTGTCTCCAGTTCTCAGCATACAGCGGGCCTTATTACGGGTGTCACTACACGGTGAAAAGGAAGTGATACTTATAATAAGTTTTCACCGTGAAGTGACATCCGTAATAAGCCCCGCTAGGTTCTGCACCGGCTCGTGCTACGTCTACGCCACGTCACGAAGTCTCGGCCATTGTTCCGTATAGGTAAACGTCATCAACAACGTCAACATCGACCGAGTTCGAGTCCGCTGTTGAAGTGGAACCGGTGGTAGATCTTCCTAGGCGCACTTCACGGATCCGAATACTACCACAAAGGTTCGACCCCTACCACCTCTATTAAAAGGGGAGATGTTGTCCCCAGCGACGAAATAGGACTTGCGATTGGAAACTCGGCACGTGGAACTGTCGATCTCTCAATTTCATCGGGAGCACCCGAATACTCGCCAATCTACTGAAGGACCGCGGATTCGGCATCGTAGCGCTGCAGGAGGTGTGTTGGACAGGATGGTGCGAACGTTTAGAGGTAATCATACCTTCTACCAGAGTTGCGGCAACACACGCGAGCTGGGCACAGCTTTCATCGTGATGGGCGAAATGCAGAAGCGCGTGATCGGTTGGTGGCCGATTGACGAAAGAATGTGCAGGTTGAGGATCAAGGGCCGATTCTTTAACTTTAGCATGATGATGACAAGGACGCATTTTACGCGCAGCTCGACCGCGAGTACGATCGCTGCCCAAGCCACGACGTCAAGATCATCATAGGAGACCTAAACGCTCAGGTAGGCCAGGAGGAGGAATTCAGACCGACGATTGGAAAGTTCAGCGCCCACCAGCTGATGAACGGGAACGGCCTACGACTCATCGATTTCGCCGCCTCCAAGAACATGGCCATACGTAGCACCTTTTTCCAACACACACCGTTTGAAAAATTCATGTAAATTTCTGCGAGATATAGCGCACATAAAATTAACGCTAGATTTGACATAAATTTACGCGATATTTCGCGTAAATTTAAGCGTAATATAACATAAATTTGCAATATTGTATGCAAGCTTGTAAACGATTTCGCTGTTTATGACAAGTATAGCTCAAAATTAAACGAAGGGAGATTTTACGCGATAGTTAAAATTCATAATTTTTTTCTGTGCAGCCTCCCTTATCGTTACACCTGGAGTTCCACAGCACAGCAGACGGAATCGCAAATCGATCACGTTCTGATTGATGGACGGCACTTCTCCGACATTATCGACGTCAGGACCTATCGTGGCGCTAACATCGACTCTGACCACTACCTGGTGATGGTCAAACTGCGCCCAAAACTTTCCGTCATCAACAATGTACGGTACCGACGCCCGCCACGGTACAACCTAGAGCGACTGAAGCAACCGGATGTCGCCTTAGCATACGCGCAGAATCTCGAGGCAGCGTTGCCGAAGGAGGGCGAGCTCGATGTGCCCCTCTAGAGGACTGCTGGAGTACAGTAACAGCAGCCATCACCGACGTAGCCGAGAGCACCATCGGGTACGTGAAAAGAAGTCGACGGAATGAATGGTTCGACGAGGAGTGCAGAACGATTTTGGAGGAGAAGAACGCAGCGCGGACGGTAATGCTGCATCATGGAACCCGACAGAACGTGGAACGGTATAAACAGAAGCGGAAACAGCAGACCCGTATCTTTCGGATCTGCCGTTCCCAAGAAACACGGAAGTTCTACCAGAAGCTCAACGCATCCCGCAACGGCTTTGTGCCGCGAGCCGAAATGTGCAAGGATAAGGACGGGAGCCTCTTGACGGACGGACGTGAGTTGATTGAAGGGTGGAAGCACCACTTCTAGGCGCACCTTAATGGCGAGGAGAACGTAGGCACGGGAGACCACCGCAATGGAGGAAACGACTACGTCAGTGCAGCAGAGGACGGACCTGACCCAACTCCCACGCTGAGGGAAGTTAAGGATGCCATTAAGCAGCTCAAAAACAACAAAGAAGCTGGTAAGGATGGTATCGCAGCCGAACTCATCAAGATGGGCCCAGAAAAGTTGGCCACCTGCCTGCACCGGATGATAGTCAGGATCTGGGAAACAGAACAGCTACCGGAGGAGTGGAAGGAGGTTATCAAGCCGGCTTCATTGACGGCCGATCGACAACGGACCAGATCTTCACCGTACGGCAAATCCTCCAGAAATGCCGTGAATACCAGGTCCCAACGCATCATTTGTGCATCGACTTTAAGGCGGCATACGACAGTATCGATCGCACAGAGCTATGGAAAATCATGGACGAGAACGGCTTTCCTGGGAAGCTGATCAGACTGATCAAAGCAACGATGGACGGTGTGCAAAACTGCGTACGGGTTTCGGGTGAACTATCCAGTTCATTCGAATCTCGCCGGGAACTGCGACAAGGTGACGGACTCTCCTGCCTACTCATCAACATCGCCCTAGAAGGTGTAATGCGACGAGCCGGGCTCAACAGCCGGGCTACGATTTTCACGAAATCCGGTCAATGTCTACTTTGCGGACGACATGGACATTATCGCAAGAACATTTGGAACGGTGGCAGAACTATACACCCGCCTGAAACACGAAGCCGCAAAGGTCGGACTGGTGGTGAGTGCGTCAAAAACAAAGTACATGCTAGTAGGCGGAACCGAACATGACAGGATTCGTCTAGGAAGTAATGTCACGACAGACGGGGATACTTTCGAAGTAGTGGAGGAATTCGTTTACCTTGGATCCTTACTGACGGCTGACAACAGTGTGAGTCGTGAAATACGAAGGCGCATCATCAGTGGAAGTCGTGCCTACTACGGGCTCCAGAAGAAATTACGGTCAAAAAAGATTCACCCCCGCACCAAATGTACCATGTACAGAACGCTAATAGGACCGGTGGTCCTCTATGGACACGAGACATGGACTATGCTCGAAGAAGACCTGCAAGCACTCGGAGTTTTCGAGCGACGTGTGCTAAGGACGATCTTCGGCGGTGTGCAGGAGAACGGTGAGTGGCGGCGAAGATTGAACCACGAGCTTGCTGCACTCTACGGCGAACCCAGCATCCAGAAAGTGGCCAAAGCCGGAAGGATGCGGTGGGCAGGGCATGTTGCAAGAATGCCGGACAACAACCCTGCAAAGTTGGTGTTCGCTACTGATCCAGTTGGCACAAGAAGGCGTGGAGCTAGCGAGCATTGGGCATGACCGAGGATGGAGAACGGCAGCCGCAAACCGAGTATTGTGGCGTACTATTGTTGATTAACGTCTTATCTTAAATGTGATGTTGTACAAATAAATGTAAAATGTACAAATGTTGTACATGGGCTGCACCTGTCGAGAATCTTGAATCGTGGTCAGCCCCAGAAAAACTGTGGCAGCGTGTACATCTCGACTATGCAGGTCCTATGGATGGATGGTACTACCTCATTCTGGTGGATTCCTTCAGCATGTGGCCAGGAGTAATGCGAACCTAGGAGATCACCACCTCAGCAACCGTCTGAATTATTCGGTGAATCTTCGCTAGGTTTGGAGCTCCTGAAACGCTGGTAACTGACAATGGGACACAATTTTCCAAAAGGGGAGAGTTATTGGGAAGCCCCCCACCGACTTCACCACCAAAACTCATCAGCTGACAACTCGACAATACTAAAATCCGTCGAGCAGCTGATTGGATAACTTCCTCCTGTATGGGACAATCAGGCGCACCCGTTCCAAAATTGCGGTGGACGAGAGGTGCCTACATAATGAACCATTTTTCGAGTATTTTTTGAATAGTTAGATCTTAGGGACCATGCACTGATTACCACATAACATATGTGGAACTTCATGCAAAATAGCTGACTAAAAGTTGACCATTTGTAGCGGCCCAATGGCAGCGACGTTCCTGCTCTTGATTCCCGGTTGAGTAATGGAAAACGGATGGCCACCCGTCGTACTGTGCGATGCCCGGCTAGATACTGGCCGATAAATCAGCTTTCGAACTGTTTATCAAAACACGAAAACAGAGGAGCAGCTCGTCCCGAGCCAAGAATTGTATTCCTCTAACAGAAACCTCACTAAACAAGGCTCACCCAAGGGCTCACCAAATCCAACGAATATCCAATTCCCGAAACACGACAGAATCCTGACTATCATTACAGTGCTAAAACTGGCTCACCCTATTAAAAAATAAAAATAAATTCAAGAATAACAATTGAAATGGCCTTAACTCCATTTTGTAAACAAACCTTGTAAGGCCATTTTCTCGCGAACCAAAGTCCGCAAAGGCAAACCAACATAACGAACAGGTAGGAGAAAAAATCTCCTTTACCCGATTGTGGTTTAGGTTTGTAAATCAGTGCCAACATTTCAAAGGGACGTAATTTATTTTGTAAACAATGGCTTTAGCCGTCGATTTCTCCCAACTAAAAGCGCACTCATGAAAATTAATTACATCAACAGGAAGAGAAATGTTTCCTCTACCAGCTAGCATTGTTAATTTGGAAGAGTGAGCATTTATTTGCGAGAAATCAACGGCTAAAGCCATTGTTTACAAATGCAATTACGCCCCTTTGAAATGTTCGCACTGAAATGTAGGTTTCGGTTCGCGAGAAAATGGCCTTACAAGGTTTGTTTACAAAATGGAGTTAAGGTGAATCGCTGTGACATCCATATTCTAGGAACCACTTTAAAACTTTAGGTGCACAAATATCAACTTCTACGACACGTGCAACATTCAAATGGCTACTCCACGTTTGCTGCACTCCAACATACATGAAGTAGCAATTTCAGGTGAAATGGGGCACCGATTTCCAAGATTTGTGTAATTGAATATTCGAAGTGGAAGTGCATGTATAGTCTACGTGGCGGCCATTTGTGAACTCTACAAGGAATCATTTTAAGGCCATTTCAATTGTTGGTCTTGAATTATTGTCTTCTCTTCCAAAATCTAAGTAGGTCTGACAGGTGTTCAATCAAGTCGAAACTTTACGAAAATTTACAGTGAGCAAATTCAACCAATTCTTCCCGGAATGACCAAACATCCCATGTTCTTCGACACAACCTACACTGCGGATTACACCAACCCGGTGACAAACCGCAACCTATCGCTCCGGAACGGAAGTGAGCCCAACATTCAACCCAGCTGTTTTTCCCCACCGCCCAGCTGCACCACCCCGATCTCCCAACCGGAACAGGCTACGGAAATCAACCCGTCGCCAACGGAATGCGGAGCCAACCGATTCCTGCCGAACATATGCCACACACATCCCGAAGTATACGCAGATCTTCAAGCGAACCGACCGTGGCAGCAGCAAGCAGCCTGTTCGCCGTTGAAATCCTCCTATCAAATCGATTACGATCACCTGCCGGAGTACCAGCTAGGACCGTATCCCGAGGACAGCAAATATTTCATTCGCGAATGCAATGGAACCGGTTGCAATGGGCAAAGTTGCTGCGCTGGAGGGCTCTGCAGCTGCCAGCTGTGCCATCCGGGAGGAATCAACGCTTGTCAAGGACAATACCCTGACCATAGCATACAGAAACCATCCAAGATTCCCAAAAGCTACATCAGCTCTGGTCACTGGCCGGAGAAACCTTACCAGGACAGAGACCAGATGACGGAGTATAGAGCCAAAGTTGGACGTATAGGAGAAATTATACAACGAGAGCAAATCCACGACCATCAGCGCTGTAAAACCCCCCACACCTGTCAGCATAACTTCTTCCTGAAATAAAGTCAATAAAACGAAACATATGAAACCTACCTGTAATATTCCCTTGCGGCAGCGAAAACACATTCCGGCACTGTTCATCCGACAGGCTGCGGTTCATCACCGATTCGTTGTACAGCTTCAGCGAATCGTTGATCCTCGCCGGATCGATCGGTTGGTTCAACTTGAGCGTTCCATCCGTATTACCCATATCTGCTGCCCCGTTGATAAACTCCTGACTCATTTGCATTTTGAACGCTTCAAAGTCATGCGACTTCAGCGTACCTTCCGGCGTCCGAAATTCCTCCTCCCCATTCGACGTGGTGGCCGTGGTGGTCTTATTGCTGTCCGTCGAAGACGACGAATTGGTAACCGTCTGAGGGGTGAGGGTCTTGTAATCCGTATCCGTGGCGCTCTCCGAAATTTCACTCCGATCTTCCAACTGGGACGGAAGCGGCGATGGCATCGTCCTGTAGATTCGTTCCGATTCGTCCACTTTCCGCTCGACCTGCAGCAAATCGTCGATTTCGTCCCATTCCAACTGTTTGACATCCAACTTCGGTGGCAGTGTGACGTACTTTGTCCCTCCATTGGCAACATTCGAATGAATCGGGGACACTTCCTTGGAATTTTCCCCGGAATTCGGCTTGGACGAGCCGATCGAATTCAAATCCGACGATATGCTCAACGTGTCATACGATATGCTCTCGGAGATCGTAGTTGTATCGTTATTGTCCGGGCCTTCCGTTAAACTCGAACTCATCGGATCGCTCCGATCCGGGTTGAGATTCTCCTTGTCCTCCACCACCATGTCCTGCACGGCCGAAACCATCGAGCTCGGATTGCTCAGTCGATAGGAATTGCGTTTCCTAACCGTGACCACCGTCCGCTGGTCGTCGTCTTCCTTCAAATGTATAATCCCCTGCACTCCCCAGTAGATCCTGAGCGCTCCCTCCAGGAGCAACCGGCCGTTGACTTCCCTGCTGCGGATTTCCTGACTTTTGTTGTTATTGAACTGATTGAACTGCTTCAGTTTGGATTCGAGATGAGCCCGTGGCACCACGGGACCCGCCGGCGAGCGAGCGATGGCCTGTTTCTTCAGCTCCGGCTGGCCGAAGCTTTTGTGCGACTCCACGCGGGTTCCATGGCCGAACAGCTGTGGCCCGAACAGAGCTCCGTAGCAAGGCACGTGACAATAGGGGACGCCTTTGTGCTGTGGGGGCGAAAGGTAGGAGAAATAGGAAGAATTGGTTAGATTTTTGGTTTGGATTTTACCGCACTCAGGGAGTAATGTGAACAATTCTACACCAGGCGCGGGATCGAAGGTATGGAATTGTTCACTGTGTTTTAATCCTCCAATGCCTAGAACTAGAAGGGAGTAGAGTAATATACTTTCTATTTATGGGAAATTCTTCTACCACTAAAAGATGTTTTTGTGAACCGGTTCATTTTACCGGTTCGGGTTTGAACCGGTAAATGCAATTTTATGTGTTATGCTTTAATTATGCAATTTCCTCAAAAATATAGTTGATCACTAACCCGGTTTTTGTGTACCGGTTCATTTTACCGATTCGAATCTGAGCCAATAAAATCTATTCTATGTGTAGTGTTTTTTCAAAAAAAAAGCCTTTATGTATGTTATGTATGTATGTCGACAGCCCCAAATTAATTTGCTGCTATTTTATCACCTCACAACAAAATTTCTTGAAACAACCTGTAGACGACCATAAAAGCACAGATAAACAGACGTAACTCATCATTGTGTATCTTCGTTCATGCATTTAACGGTTGATTTGAATATTATTAGTTCCGCGAACTACTCGCCGCAGCGCTGGCATCGGATCACTTTGACGTTTCTATATATTCTATAGAAATTTTATGCAATATTGTTTACGAGTTATCGAGCAAGTTTGTTTTCCGCGAGAAGCCAGATAGATGTCGTTACTGAGGTTATATGTTTTGAGATACTATGTTTTCAAGAACAAGTTTTTCAAAGAGTTACGTCTGTTTGTCTGTGATAAAAGGTTGGAAATTTCATAACAGCAGGTGTTCCACCCGCAATCCGAAACCATTCCGGAGATATTCCCGCCGTGGCCGGATGTAGGAAAAGTAATATTTTCCAATATTTTGCGTTTCAAACAGCATGATTTTGATAACAGATATTTGAATACAACTAAATAAAGCCATGTGAGTCATGTTTGGATAAACGGACCACTCCAGAATACCGAAACAGGTTCCTCCAGGGTATCTTTGGGGACAATTCATTTTTAACTTCAAAACATGCCGTGCGACTTTTCAAATTTTACGTTTTTGAACGTTCAAGTCAATAAACATTGGTTTGGTTTCAGTCAAACTGATGCCACTCTGAACCATATGAAACTGACTTGTAAAATTGTACCGGTTGCTAGTGGAAAGTGCAGTTCGCTGCGATAATCGTCTATTTGGAGCATATTTCATGTTGTGAAAACAGTGAAAAAGTTATCTTATCGGACATCTTGTAGTGTTTATTGTTGTGTTATTGTCGATATCAGACGCTCTGCAAAATCCAACTACTCCTTGCTTATTAGAGCATCTCCACCGGTGTTTCTTATTTAGGATTGGAAACTGAGTCAACATGACTTCCATATGTGACTAATGCGCTGAACCAGTTAAAGGCGATGAAGAATCCGTCTCCTGCATGGCGTTTTGCGACAGGATTATTCACCTGGAATGCAGCGGCAAAAAGTTGAACAAGACTTTTCTGAACATTGTCCACACTAGTCCGAACTTGTTTTGGATGCGCAACGAGTGCTCGGATCAAATCTGTTGTTTCGTCGTTTGGTAGTGCGATTAATTCTATCACCGAGAAACAGGAGATCGCACACGCTGAGCTTAGAAAGGAAATGGCTAAGCAAGGACAGCAGATCGCTCAGCTGTCGGAACGAATGGCATTGACAACTACAACACACTTGGGTTCCGGCGATCTTATGCGTCAACCACCATTAAAAAGGCGCCGCGATAAACGATCGCTCACCAGCAGATTGGTGGTACTAAATCAGCAACAGATGACAATGTATTTACCGAGGCCCTTACTGTTCCTGAACCTACCGAGCTGTTTTGACTGTACCATTCTCGTATACCAAATTTTCGCGATTCGACAGGTTCTCCAGAAATGCCGCGAATATAGCGTGCCCACACATCATTTGTTCATCGCTTTAAAACCCGCATACGACACAATCGATCGAGATCAGCTATGGCCGATTATGCACGAGTACGGATTTCCGGATAAACTGACGCGATTGGTCAAGGCGACGGTGGATCGAGTGATGTGCGTTGTTCGAGTATCGGGGACTCTATCGAGTCCCTTTGAATCTCGAAGGGGGTTACGGCAAGGTGATGGACTTACGTGTCAGCTATTCAACATCGCGTTAGAACGTGTGATCAGAAGAACTGTCTTGGCTTCAGTGATGGGCAAAACACCGGTACAGCACCGGTACGGTTTTCTAAAGCATAACCAATGTGCTGATCTGTTGTCCCGAGTGTATGGTGCTGCTGTCGGTTGGGTTTGGTAGTTGCAAGTAACACCGCACCGTGTTCACCAGTTCGCTGCACACGGTGCGGTTCTGATTTTCCAGTACCGGTGTTCTGTGTTCACAAGGATGATGTTTTGAATTCAAGAACCGATCCGGTACTGTTGTTTGTTTATTTGCGTGGTGCGCATTATTCAGAATTGCCAGTGATGGCAGATAACTAAACAGAAATTGTATTTGATGAATAATATTATGCAGTGTCAAGACGAAATAGCGGTTTTGGATACAGAAAAACTGTGAATTCAAATGATGTATTACGCAATGTGGGTATTTCCAGAATCGGTGTGACGTGGAGATCGGAAATCGTCAACCAACGCCACCTTGAAATCCAAGATAGCGGCTTCCGGTTATAGAAAAAAAATTAAACACCTTTAAACACCTGTCAAATACCTTTCAAAATGGGTATTTCCGGAATCAGGGTGACGTCTTGAGACCGGAAATCAATGTCTGCCGCCATTTTGAAATCCAAGATGGCGGCTTCCGGTTATATTAAAACTGGGAAATAATGCCAAATATCATTCAATATGGGTATTTTTGGAATCAGAATGACTTATATATACCAGAAATCAATGTCTGACGCCATTTTGAAATCCAAGATGGTGGCTTCCGGTTGTAAGAAAGCTGGGATATAAGGCTAAATATCCTCCAATATGTGTATTTTTGGAATCAGGATGACGTCTTGAGACCGGAAATCAATGTCTGACGCCATTTTGAAATCCAAGATGGCGGCTTCTGGTTAGATTAAAACTGGGAAATAATGCCAAATATCCTTCAATATGGGTATTTTTGGAATCAGAATGACTTATATATACCAGAAATCAATGTCTAACGCCATTTTGAAATCCAAGATGGTGGCTTCCGGTTGTAAGAAAGCTGGGATATAAAGCCAAATATCCTCCAATATGTGTATTTTTGGAATCAGGATGACGTCTTGAGACCGGAAATCAATGTCTGACGCCATTTTGAAATCCAAGATGGCGGCTTCTGGTTAGATTAAAACTGGGAAATAATGCCAAATATCATTCAATATGGGTATTTTTGGAATCAGAATGACTTATATATACCAGAAATCAATGTCTGACGCCATTTTGAAATCCAAGATGGTGGCTTCCGGTTGTAGGAAAGCTGGGATATAAAGCCAAATATCCTCCAATATGTCTATTTTTGGAATCAGGATGACGTCTTGAGACCGGAAATCAATGTCTGACGCCATTTTGAAATCCAAGATGGCGGCTTCTGGTTAGATTAAAACTGGGAAATAATGCCAAATATCCTCCAATATCAGGGGGAACGACACTCATTTGGATGTATTTTTTCAGTCTAGTAATTACTTGGGATTTTCGGGGAAAAACATAATTGATGGGATTTTTTTGAGTGTGTCGTGATGACGAAAATAGAGCAGGGATAGAAAAAAAATAGATGGGAATAGATCAGGCACTTGATGTGATGTGAGGGGGGTTAAAAAATTTCAGAGGGATACGAGTCTGAACGCGAAGAGGATAGGTGTAAAAAGAAGAAAAATTTGCTGCAATGAAGCGTTCATGAATTACGTAACGCTTATAGGGGGAGAGGGTGTCACCTATATCGTTACCGAGATCGTTAGGAATTATAGATAGGGGAGGAGTAGTAAAGCTTAGCGTTACGTAACAGAGAAAATTTTGTTTTTCTTTTTCGTTTCTTGATGTAAAGTTTGAAAATATAGGTCTTTTTTGACGCTTTTGGTACAACAACGAAGGCTGTCATCACTAAATCTTGCTTTGCAAAATGGATCTGTTTTAATTTTATAAATTGAGATTTTTGCAATCCTTGAACTTTTGAAAAGCAGGTACTCGATGGTACGCTGATCTTTTGTTTTTGTTTTGAATATTAATAATATAATTAATTACATAAACATAAAAAATACAAAACGAAATCAAAAATTAATTAAATGAAAAGGCTGGGGGGGTTTATAGAGCGTTACGTAATAAATAGAGAGGGGTCATTTTCAGTGTAACGTTTTGTTCCAAACGGGGGGGGGGATTAAAAAATATTGATTTTTAGCGAAACGGAATTAATGGACACCGCTCGGGACACCGCCCAACTATAATAACCAAAGCTCATAGCTCAAGTACAGAAAACGGTTCCGCACCGAATAGGTCAAAACTGCACAGTAGGAGGAACGGGTGATGGCGATGGATTACAAGGTTCCGGTTAATATTCCCAGCTGTATTTGGACGGGAATTTGATTCGCAATATTCTCGCACAGAAATACATCAGCCGGTGGGTGTCTTACTTCACCATTAGCTCTTTCTTATCCGAACCCTTGACCAGCAGCAGAGACGAGTAAAACTTGGGCCGAGTGGAAAAAATGACCTGAATTCCTTTTCCACCTGCTTGTCGTAGGGGGTTTCATTAGTAAGGCTTTTCCCGGGGAATCTAGAATCAGCAGTTCGAACGAAATCAACAGTTGCTTCGCGCCTGTTCGGCAACTTTAATGCTACAACACACAGAGACCCGGGCTCTTATCCGTCGAATTCGATCGGTTTGAGTCCGGGATGTGCGTTGCCGTCTCCTCCGTGATGCGCTTGATGTTTTTTGCCCCCGAGACCGATTATAGACGAGTGGTCCGTCATCTTTTTTTTAGTTTTCGCACCGATTTTTTACCGGCATGGCCAGCTGACATACGTGGTGTTTGTTGTGGAGAGTGTTGTAAACTGACAGTGAGTATGGCAGAGTGCTTCGCGGTCGACCTGAAAACTTCGAAAAATTTGTGTGCATGCAGAAGGGATAAGTTGGGAATAGAAAGAATAGATAGGATGGATTGAAATTTTGTGCACGTTGAAAATTATATGAGAGGTTTGGGTAAAAATGGAATAATCCTGAAGTGTCGTTCCCCCTGTCCAATATGGGTATTTTTGGAATCAGAATAACGTATATATACCGGAAATCAATGTCTGACGCCATTTTTAAATCCAAGATGGCGGCTTCCCTTTATAGATTTTTTAAATTGGGAAATATTGTTAAATACCCATCATTTTTGGTATTTTTTTAATCGGGATGATATCCAGAAGCCTAAAATTGATGGTGGCTTCCGTATTCATAAAAAGTGGGAAATATTCTACAATATGGGTATTTTCAGGGGTGACCGGTAGATGCCGAAAATCGATGTCCGACGCAATTTTGGAACCCAAGTTGGAAGCTATTGGTTTCAAAATGTGTCAAATATCCTACAATATAGGTATTTTCGGATAAGCGTTTAGATTTTTTACCGAGAAATTTCTGTTTGTTAGTGAAGACCTCAGCAAAATTCCCGTTTTTTAGCGCAATCTCGGCAAGTTTTCACTGAGATCCAGCAAAATAAAATGCTGAACTACTCGATGGTGCTAATATCGTCAAAAAAAATCTAAGTGTGTAGGAGACGACGTATAGAGGCTGAAAATCGATGTCCAACATCTAATTGGATTCCAAGATGGCAGGCATTGGCTTTTAAAAACTTGTGAAATACCTTACAATATGGGTATTATCACCTCGGAAATGACGCGTGTAGGCCGAATATCGATGTACAACGCCATTTTTGAATGCAAGATGGTGACCACCTGTTTTAGAAAAAGTGTAAAATATTTTACGATATGGTCGGCATCGGGGATTCCATAATGGCTTCGGACATCAATTTTCGGCATCTACACGTCGTCCCTATTTCAAAATACCCATATTGTAGGGTTTTTGCCACTTTTTTTAACCCAATGGCCACCATATTAGATTCCAAAACGGCAACGGACATTCATTTTCGGCATCTACACGTCTTCTTGGTTCCGAAAATACCTAAATTGTAGGGTATTTGACCCATATTGAAGGGAATTTGCTAGTATTTCCCAGTTTTACTACAACCGGAAGCCGCCATCTTGAATTTCAAGATGGTGTCAGACATTGATTTCCGGTCTTTATACGTCAATACGATTCCAAAAATACCCATATTGAAGGGTATTTGCTAGTATTTCCCAGTTTTTCGACAACCATAAGCCGCCATCTTGGATTTCAAGATAGCGTCAGACATTGATTTCTGGTCTTTATTTGTCATCCCGATTCCAAAAATACCCATATTGAAGGATATTTGACATTATTTCCCAGTTTTTATACAACTGGAAGCCGCCATATTGGATTTCGAGATGGCGTCAGACATTGATTTTCGGTCTTTATACGTCATCCCGATACCAAAACTACCCATATTGAAGTATATTTGACATTATTTCCCAGTTTTTAAATAACCAGAAGCCGCCATCTTGGATTTCAAAATGGCGTCAGACATTGATTTCCGGTCTTTATACGTCATCCCGATTCCAGAAATACCCATATCGAAGGGTATTTGACAGGATTTCTCAGTTTATCTGCAACAGGATGCCGCCTTCTGGACTTCAAGAAGGTATCGGTTATCGATTTCCAGACTATAGGCGTCACGCGGACTCCAAAAATACCCATATCGAAGGGTATTTGTCAGACTTCAAAATGATTTCTAGTTCCTTCGCTACCAATATTGTCGATCAAAATATTTGGCAATTGAATTAATAACTGTCGCTTGGTACAAATATTTTACTCACCTTTTTGGGAGCACTGCTATTTAATTCTTGCCAATGTTCCGAACCAAGAACGGTATACCCGGTTTTGGTAACATATCATTGAACCCTGCACACGGTTTATATCTCGTGTACCAAAACCAAAATTCTAGCACACCGGTTTTCGGTTTTCGGTTTTCAAGCTGCGGTTCTGAACATCAACTCGAAAACCGGCACACGGTTTTGATTTAGAACACACTGGTACACTAAAACTCAACCGAACCAGGGTACACGCTTACATAAACACAGGAGTATTTTTTGAACACGAACCAGCGGTTGGTTCAGTTGCCCATCACTGCTTGGCTTATGTCACAGACTCGTTCCGAAAAGAGTCCACCGTAAAATTTCTCATCCTCCTTGGCAGACGAGTAAACTGCGTAGGTTGAAGTCGACCAAGAGAACCACATTAAGAAAATTCACTAAGTATCGTACGCTTTAGCTGAAACGTCACTACGTTAGGCTCAATTATGAGTTCAAGCGAGTTAGCTGTCGATGCTCTTCGCGATATCAATGAGGGACTCGGAGGAAACTCAAATCTGGAATTACATAAATGAGCAGCGCAAGCAATCCATTAGAGGCGTTCTACTGAGATTCTCGATCTGGTCCATACTGACCTCTGTGGTCCATTTGAGCATGTGACACCAGGGGGCAAGCACTATTTTATGACTGTAATAGACGATAATAGTCGGTATGCGATGGTTTTCCTTCTGGAGAAAAAGTCTGAAGCTGAACCTAAAATCAGGGAATATGTGAGAATGATGGAGACGCAGTTCGGGAAGAAACCTCGGGTAATTCGTTCCGATAATGGTGGCGAATATGTTAATATGGAGTTGGTAAATTGTCTCAAGTCGGAGGGGATTTGTTCGGAGTATACTGCTCCGTACTCACCCCAACAGAACGGAGTAGCTGAGCGACGAAACCGTTACCTCCAGGAAATGGCGCTCTGTATGTTGCTCGATGCCAAGCTCCCGAAGCAGTATTGAGGGGAAGCTATTATGACTGCAGTGTTTTTGCAGAATCTCTTGCCTTCTCGTTCAGTCGACTGCACACCATTCGAACGTTGGTTCAAACGTAAGCCGAACATAAAGGATTCGAAGATCTTTGGCTGCGAGGCGTATGTACAGGCTCCCAGTGTCAAATGGGGAAAGATGGCGGACAAATCGAGAAAGCTGTTATTCGTTTGGTACTGCAGCGAGAGTAAAGTGTATCGTTTTTTGGATACGATCACAAATAAGATTACTGTTAGTCGTGACGTCGTGTTTCTAGAACTGAAAAGCAAGTATGAAGCGGAGCAAGTCGTTGAGGAAGTTGGCGAAGTTTCTGTAGTGTACCGGTTCGCTCTTTATAGCAAAGCTCAGAGCTATGAGTAAAAGAGAACATTCTCATTCTCTATAGACATGTATACCCTCATATCTGAAATAAAGAGAGTGTTACTTCTGATGCTACCTAAACCAGACGTGTTTTTAATATAAGAAAGAGTCTCTACAATAGACATAATAGTTTCGACGGACAATTTGATGGAAGTCGAATTCGGAAAGAAAATGGAACCTGAAGAAGTTCAAAGCAACGACGATAGCGAAGAGGAGTTCTACCATAGAGGTAACTCTAAGACCAGAAGGTCCCGAAGATACGTGCTCAACTTTTTGGCTCAGCTCTGGTACTATCTTCGGTACCAAGCTAATTGATGCACCCCTCGAAACATAAAAAAAATCCATGAACCCCTCATTTTATCTGTCAAACTTTCATAGAAAATCAAAACAAACATAGTGTAGTACTAAAATTTCGACTAGAATGGGATACGTTAATCGTTTGCTTGGCACCAATAGGCTAGTCAAGTAGTGAGCCAATTTAAAATGGTTAGTTTCGAATTGATTGGTTCTACGGATTTGATAGCAGTTTTGACTTCGAGGAGAATCAAGAAGCTAACGGACCGCGTAGGTCGTCGAGAATCAATAAAGGTGTCATACCTTTGCGATTTCATGATTACGCAGTCGGACTAATTGCGCATTCGAATGAACCAGCAACGTAGGTATCATGAAGCATTGGCGTGTGAAGAGAAGGATCAATGACAGGCGACCATGGAGGAGGAGGAGCTAAGAGCTCTTATGGACAACGAAACGTGGACGCTGGTGCAGATGCCGAAGAATCGAAAGCCCATAGGATGTCGATGGGTGTTTCGAAAGAAGAACGATGGAAGCTTCAAAGCACGATTGGTCGCGCAGGGATTTGTTACGATGCAGACTACGTTCCGGGAGATACTCACGGTAGCAAGCAACAAGTGGATGCTCGTACAACATTTAGACGTTAAAACTGCATACCTCTACGGCCGACTAGATGAGGAAAGGAGGAGCTGATTTGTAAGCTGAACCGTAGTCTCTATGGGCTGAAGCAGGCTGCGAGAATTTGGAACTATACGATCAAGCAAATACTACTCAACGCTGGTTTCAAGCAGTCCAAAGCCGACGTGTGCCTGTTTATGAAGGAGTTTTCGACTGGTCAGTGGATCTACCTGCTGATTTATGTAGACGATATGGTCGTTGTGAGCTGAAGGTTGAGGAAAACTGAAAAAAAAACACTGTGCTTGGCAATATTAGTAGCTTCCTCGGAATCAACGTGGTTCGGCGTGAAGATGGGGTGTTCCTGATTAATCAAGAACTGTTCATCCGGAAAATTGAGCAACAACACAATCTCTGCGAAGCGAAGAAATCAAAGATACCTTTGGACTCCGTATACTACAAGAATAAGGCAAATTCCGAGGTTTTGCTGGACAATGAGGAGTACCAGTCGCTTGTTGGTGCTCTTCTGTACATTTTGACAAATACAAGGCCCGACATTACAGCAAGTGTTTATATCCTGAGTCGAAAAATAAAGAATCCGACGAAGGTTGACTGGACGGAATTGAAGCATATTGTACGCTACTTGTCTGGGACAGCGAATTACAGTCTTATGCTGGGGTCGACCAACGGACTGGTATTGGAAGGATACAGCGACACTGATTGGGCGAGTGATACAAGCGACCGTAAGTCAAATAGCGGATTCGTTTTCAAGCTTGGAAATGGCGTAATCAGCTGGGCGAGCCGCAAGCAGTCTTGTGTCTCGACTTCGACCATGGAGGGCCTACGAGAGCTTATTGATGATGGCGAGGATTAAGGTTGAAAACTACAGGCAGTTGGCAATGTAGCGTTTGAGAATTCGTTGAAATCCGATGGGGCTGGACTTTTTCGTGCGTGTGAATGCGATTTAATTTCTTTTGCGTAATGTAATCAACCTCAACTGTGGAGGAGAAATGGATTGATGATCCTTGGAAATGAGTGGCCGTATTGTGGCTACTGTCGTGTGATATGAAAATTTAAACGTATCCACCAGGATTAATTTTGATTAAATAAATTACAATTTCAAAAACTGGAAAAGTCGGTCTGGATCAGGCAGAATGCTCCGATGAATTCATGCGGGAGTGTCACAGAATTCCATCTGTTCTGTGGTCGTGCTTCTTGAACTTGTTAATGGTAGTGTTCCGTTTATGCTATGTTGCCTTTTAGAGCTGAATTTTGCACATCTTGATGAATTGAACTAGCTGTTTTAGTTCGCTTTCCGCATTTTCCTCAAGTATCTTCGATAACGAATCAGATGTACAGCAAACACCAGCGAGGAGTCGCTGGTGGATCCACCGAATCCTTCTCTCTTTCTTTATGATTTTAGTGACTTTTCGTCGGAAATAGGGACTTTTTAGTGACAAACTTCAAGTGCCAGTCACTAAAAAGTAAACTGCTATACGGTTTACGTAGTTTATGAACAGCCCTAAGGGTTATTCGGATCTTTGAGAGGATGTTTAGTGAACCGAAATTGCAAACTTCCCAGAGAATTCGTTCAAATATTATATTGGAGACCTTCAAATTTCGAAATCGTCCAAACATCCCATGAAAGTTTATTAACTATCTTCTAGTCGTGGAAAAAGATGCACCAGCCGGCTAATAATCTCTCTCTAAATCACTTAGGGTAAGTACTGGTAACCAATTCGATACCTATTCGACACACCTGGCCTTTGGGTCTACGAAGGTCTACGCTACGCAAACAGTACTTATTACACCAGCAAAAAAAAAACTTCGTACCTCCTTACAACCTATAACTCATACGCATATCAAACCATGCCTAATAATGCAAGACGAATCAAAACAATCGGCTTCTTACGAACGAAGATTCCCGGTGGTATGCGTGTTTCATATTTCTTAACTCGTCTCTCCTTCATCATCCATCCAGCACAGGCAGAAAGACAGCAAAAACATACATCAGCGAGTGTTTGTTATCTGAACAAACAAATCTCTTATAGCAAACTAGCGACAACCAACGAGACGTCGTCGAGGATTGTTGTTTGGATACGCTTCTTACATTGATGTTAAAGTATATGAAGGCAAAATGTAAGCCTCTAAATCGCTCGTAGATATGTGCGCTGCGCAATGGGATGGACACGAGAACACTCTTCGGCACATATATGTGTCAAATTATCGTTCAATATATCAAGCGCTACGTGGGGCGAATGCTAATGATTCTAAATTCTAATTCAACTTGCAGCTAATGAAAATGTCCACTCCCTTCGACCGACTACGTGCTGTGGATGGTTGGTGTGCAATTCCTGGAAGTAGACCTCATCTTCTAAACACTTACTTCGGCATGTTGTCCCGGATTGAGTCGCTTGCCGCATTCTTCGCACCTGAGGCACTCCGGGTGCCAATCGTAACCGAGAGATTGCTTTCGCTCAGCTGAAATATACGGAAAAAAAACGAAACAAATTTTAATTGAACATCGATCCGGAAACGGTGCAGATCAAAATATAAATTGATTGACTCAGCGAAAATGCCCTGATGGAGGAAAAAAAAATCAGAACGAACAAAACATCTATCCGCACGAAGCGAAGCTACAATTTATTCTTCCATAAATAGCCACATGCATGGCGATCACGGCGACCTACCGAAAAACACTGGTTTTCCACACTTGTGGCACTTCCACATTGCTTCCGTCCGGCAGTTTTCACAGCTAAATTGCACAACTCAAAGCTATTTTCCTGCAACCCGAAAGGTCAATCCTCCTTGTCACTTTTTCTACTCCTCCTCCTCCTCCGGATTGGATTGTGCAAAGAATTCGAAAAACTCACAATAACAAAAAGGCACCAACCGCACACAGCAGGCAAAAAATAAAGGAAAATAAACTTGTCCGTCGAGACGGACCGCCCGAACGAGAGCTGATACTGGTGATACTGCTTCTGCTACTCCTGATGGTGCAGAATGTCATAGCCGGAGAGGCCACTGGATGCCGGATGGCCACAATTGTACACCAGCTGCACCGCAGAACCGGTAAAGGGCAGGAAAAACAGTGGAAAATCAAAAATTGTACGGAAAACAACCGAGGAAAAATGGAAGCACTCGCGAGAAACTTCTGCGATGAATGAATTGAATATGGCAAACGCGTACACCACGAACGCACGAACCGAAAACCAGACGAATGCGAGTCGCTGGACTCTAATGCGGGCACGAAGTTTGACAGTTCATATTTGGCAGATTGAATGCGAGTGCGCGCAGGGGTGGTAGGAACCTTCGAGATTCGAGAGTAATCTTCAAAAACGGCTCAAAAAACATTGCATTCCTGATAGGGCCGGCGCAGCCGGCCCGAATCGAAACTCGTCGAACTGATCGTTTTTATGTCACATTACTCTTTACACATGAGCTTGATTAGTGTTAGTGAAAGCTTATTTCCAAAGCAAATGACAGCTCATGTGTCGTGTTGAATGTTGTTTTTGTTGTTTTCAAAACATAAAGCAACAACTAGCCCGGGAGCTAGCTCAACTAAAGTTCAGCTAGCCAACTCAGGCAACAATCGTCATAATTCCGCAAGTTAAACGACAACAGTCTCCACAAACCAGCGCATCCGGCAGTGCCAGCTCAGAATCTTTCCGTGCCAAATAACAGTATCCTGCAGCAGATGAGCAACTTTCTGGTCGCAGTCCCGAAAGAACTTCCACACCGAAGTCTTCACCGAACATTGATGAAAACAAATCCAGGGCTGTTACAACAGGCGCGGATATCGCGGATTTGAAGTTTCAGTCGTGAAAATCGCGGAAAGAATTAATGATGTCGCGAAAATTGCGATTAGAATGATGTACTGTCACACAAATTGTGGAATTCATTGTAACCTTTCAGTCCCGGAATATTTAGCTGTCATCAATTTTGTTGTTCATTTGGCTTTCAATTTTTTACCGGTTCAAACTAAACACCCTGCAAATAATCTAGACATGATCTTAATTCCATAAGTCACGCCGGATTTACACGGAAATTCCCTGGGGGTCCTTCCAATGCGAGACATTTTCATATTTTTTTTTTATTTCCAATATGAACATAGCATTTTTCGTTGTCAAATCATAAACGAATCGTATATATGCGAGTAATTGCCATGTATACCGGACATTATAGGTTCTTCAAATCGTCCTGGAGTTGAGTTATTGATTTGTTCTACTATATCAACCAAGACTGCAATAATCGACTGTAGTATCGAAATATGTCCAAACAGATTGAAAGTGTCTATTTGGATCGTGCCCGACCTATTGCCATAGAGGTAACTCTAAGACCACTGGGTCCCGAAGAAAATCATTATTATTTTTGGCTCACTCAGTACCAGAACAACGGTCCCAAGCAGTCCCAAGCTATTTCACTCACCCCTGCATGTTCTGCATGAATCCACACACCCCTGATGTTATCTGTCAAACTTTCATAGCGAATCAAAACAAACATAGTGTAGTAACAGAATTTCAACTAGAATAGGGTACGTTAATCGTTTGCTTGGGACCAATAGGCTACTAAAGTGGTGAGCCAATTTAAAATCGTTAGTTTCGTATTGATTGTTGCTATTGCTACGTATACAAGATGTTATGGGTTCTGAAATCATTCTGGAGATCAGATTATGTTTCTACTAGATCACCCAAGACTAATTCATTATTTGTAGTATCGAAATATGTCCAAACAAATTTGCAGTGTCCTGTTGCATTGTTGCATTCAATTCGGTTGAAGCTCTGTGATGAATTTTTCCCACTAGGGTTCTCTGTTTCTTGTTGAATTCTCATCATAATTCTCTTGGAATTCTTCTTAAAATCCATCTGTTATTTTCCTCACGATTCCCATTCACATTTCCTCAGAATCACGTAGGAATTTCCCTTAAAGTTTTTTTTTTCAAAACTCCTTTTAAAATTTTCTAAAATTACTTAAGAGTTTAATTTGGAACTTGCATTCTTCTGCATAGAAATCCCTCTAAATTCATCTAAGGACTTCATGTCATATCAATTCTGGAATTCTGTTGAGAATTTTTCCCTTGGAAAATTATAAGGGAACCCTCCTCAATATTTATTTAAAATCATCACTTTGAATACTTTTAATTTTTACTTAAAATTCCAGGGTTTGTCCGCAATATTTTATAGATTGTTCTGTAATTTTTTATAACCCTTCAAATGCTTTCAAGTCTCGGAACATTGACGATTATAACTCCACGACCCATAAGTATGATTTTGACGTAGGATTACGTATTTCGGAACCATATTGCGGGTGCAATTACAAAAAATCGATCGCATTACGAAAAGAGGTCAGGTTTTGACCACATAATATGCAGATAGATTTTAATTCTAAACAAGCCAAACAATTAGAAATTTATCTACCAATCTGCTAAAATGAACACTTTATTAATTTTCAATGGGTTACTATTGAAAATTACACAAATGTCCAACTTCTGCAATGGTGATCAAAATTATCACCGAATGTCTGAAAACAGTGCATTCCCTAACACAGACTTAAAAATCGAATTCAATGCGGTCTCACTGAACGGTGTACATTCAATCACCGTAAGTGGTGGTGACCAGTCATCGGTATCAGCAGGAGCAGCAGCAGCAGCAGCAAACAGCAGCAGGAGTGCTTCGGCAAACATTGTTCTCCACAGTAACAACGGAAGGCTGCCTGCAAGCAGCGAGCTGCAGTGCTCGTATGAGCAACCATAGGAGGAAGAAGCTGCACCGCTATGCTGTGAATCGGAATCAGTAGCTCTTCGTGGGTCATCTATGCCAAGCGTGTCACCCTTGCTCTAAACAACTTACAGCTCGACAGCCTCATCCGTGTAGAACCCCCACCTCAGATTTTGTCAACCATCACTACAAAACGGTCCTTTTCAGGACCACCAAAAATTGTTGGAAGAGTATTACTAGGACATTTTTTAAGGTAATCAGTTCCCGCAAGCAGCTTGGTATCAAGGCCCTGGTCTATAGAAGGTATAGAATTGTAGGCACGAATGTATTGGTGAGATAAATCATCGTCCGGCCACGCTGGTGGAAGTGTTAAAATCAATATAGAATTTGAGAGAAGCTAAATAAATAAATCCAGGGACATTCATTTTTTTCCCCCGGAAATTGATTTCTCCCCATGTAAGTTCTACTTGCTTTATTACCAATCCCCAGAAAGCCACAATAAAATCAAATTTGTGGGAAAATAAGCTCACGAGTTTCGAAGTCCCTCCTTTTTTACATATTCTGCATAAACGATACTTTCCGCCCCGCCCCATTCATATAATTCGGAAGGAAATCATGTGAGGGGTGAGCTATTTTGAGTGCAGAATGTGTAAAGAAGGAGGGACTTCGGTTGTTAATCTAAATGCATATATAGAGGTAACAGCAGCGTTGCCAGTATTGCAAATTTATCTGGATTTTACAGATTTTCAGTCGCCTTGCCAGATACACGTTTATTTTCAGATTTTTTTAAATAGGGGAAATGGTTCTAATGTTGGCCAATGGATCTAAGATTGGGCCCATCGCTAAAAATCTGCTATTCATCAATTTTATCTAGATGAATGCGTCATTGGGACGGTACTGATGGATATTTTTGGTCGCTATTGAAAATTCAATCGATTGCTGAATTTATGTATGGGCCCAATTTAGGGGCATTTAGGCCGACATTACATCCATTTCCCCTATGTTCCAGATTTTTAAAATGTGTTGCTTTATAAATATCACTGAAATTAAGGGATCGTCCATTAATTATGTCACACTTTTAGGGGGGTTTTGGAAACTGTGACGAACCTTACAAAAACAATTAAGGTCCATAGAAAAAATGTGACAAAGGGGTGAGGGGGGGGGGGAGGGTTTAAAATGGACCCTCTAATCAAAAAATATAAAGCCAAACTTACTACTTTAATTACTAAAAGCCATCAACGTTTGGACATTATTGCAACATCATGCATGGAATTGTTACAGCATGTTTGTAATGGGTTGCAGAATCATAAAAATCGAGACATTATTGGCTGTAAAAAATCTTCAAATTTAAAAAAAATATCGAGCCAGCTTTTTTTTTATTATCTGGAGTTGTTTAGATTTTGGCTATAATTACATTTCTTGGAATCTTGGATTTATAAAAAACAATATTTCAATATGGAGGAATTTTCCTAATTTTTGGAATTTAGAGACATCGAAAACTGTTCAGGATTGAAAACAAAAAAATGAGTTTTGGAAAATTAGCAAGGCTTTTGAATCTTGACAACCACCAAGACTTTAAAGTATGTTCGTGATATTTTTGATGATAATTAATTAGATGTTTAAATAGAGTTTTGAAGTAATATTGAGTTACCTTAGCAGTCTGCAATACTTTGGAATTCTGAATTGCCCTAGATTTCAGAACTTTAAGGTAATTCTGAAAATAGTTTACAGTTAAGTGTAAGTATGCAGTCTGTGCAACCTTTGATTGAAGTGAAGACGGTATAAATTGTCTTTTGCAAACTCTTATGACAATTGCATGGAGATTTTGGCAAGAAAAGAAATAGTTAGAATCCGGAAGAGAAATCAAAATTCTTAAGATGAAACTTAAGGAGTATGCTGATACGAATCGTGAGAATAATTTCAATGGAATTATGTCCAATGTTTCTATGGAAGATTAGGTCTTATCAAGTTTTAAGAAATCTGGCAATTTCTGGGAGACTTTCAAAGCTATTTGGCAAAGTACTTGAGTACTTAGAAAATACTGAAGAGGATTAGTCTGAGAAGAATGTGACGGTCATTCTGAAGAGCATACCAAGGAAATTATTAAGAATATTCTAAGGGAATTTCATAGAGAAAAAATGAGACTAAATTATGCAAATTCTTGAAAATTATTACCAGTTTGAGGGAATAGTGGAATCAGAGAGCGATTTATAAGAGATTAAAAGAAATAATGCTAAGCACTCTTAGAATGTTATAAGGTTGGATGTTATCAAGATTAGTTTAGGGAAATCCGGAAAAGAAGTATGATGATTCAAATTGAACTCTGTAAATGAAGTAATTTCAGAGTAACAAAAAATTTCATGATCTGGGACCCAGGAAAAATATAAATTACCAGAATTTAGAATCATTTCATGATTCTGAGACTTCAAAAATGACGCTTTCAGACTTTCATTTTAGTTATATAATAATATTATTCTTTGGCATAAATTATTTGTAATGGTCACGTGGAGTTACCCGTAGTTTAGGCAAATGGGTAAACTGTGTGTGAGTACCACGATGTAAGGCTTTGATTCTCACTTCAGTCAGGAGAATTTTAGTTTAAAATAAAATTGCCTACTGGTCTACCGAGTGTTGTGAGTTGTATGATGTCAAGAATAAAATTGGAAGCCTGATCAATCTCAGAGAAATATTACAATTAATTTAAAATTAATAAAAAATTTAAGACATTTTCTGGTACTGCATCACATATTAAGGACTAAATCGACTATTAGTTTAAAAAAAAAGTAAGAGGTTGTATCCAAGACACGACCGTAAATTTGACGTAGGATTACGAAAGGTAGTTATGATCGATGTCAATCATACAAGGTCTGGAACAACAAGTAGCTTGCTGGTGTTAGAAGCACAAATGTTGTAAACATTGCTGAGCAACCGAATGCCGATGTCACGGCAGCACAACATTCCATACTGCGAATAGCAGACGTGTCGTCACAGTAAACAGCTGTTTCGTGTAAAAAGATAAACATTGCGATGAAATACGACCACCACTAGACATTTTCACATTTCACTAAAACCAATAAGCCGGTTGGGCCAGACCTTGTATAATTGACATCGAGTTATGATGTCACAGAAAAAGTATAGTAAATGTTAAATTGATTTCTTAACTCGTTATTAGTGAAAAATTTCAAAATTCAAATCAAAATTGTGATTTTACCGACAAACCAATATGCACAGCATTACGAAAAGAGGTCAGGTTTCGACCAATAGCAGATAGATTTTAATTCTAAATAAGCCAAACGATTCGAAATGTATCTACCAATCTGCTAAAATGAATACTTAATTAAATTTCAATAGGTCACTATTGAAAATTACACAAATGTCCAACTTTTGCAATGGTGATCAAAATTATCACCGAATGTCTGAAAACAGCGCATTCCCTAACACAGACTTAAAAATCGAATTCAATGCGGTCTCACTGAACGGTGTACATTCAATCACCGTAAGTGGTGGTGACCAGTCATCGGAATCAGCAGGAGCAGCAGCAGCAGCGCAGCAGCAGAAAGTAGCAGCAGCAGCAGCAGCAGCAAAAGTAGCAGCAGCAGCAGCAGCAAGTAGCAGCAGCAGCAGCAAACAGCAGCAGGAGTGCTTCGGCAAACATTGTTCTCCACAGTAACAACGAAAGGCTGCCTGTAAGCAGCGAGCTGCAGTGCTCGTATGAGCAACCATAGGAGGAAGAAGCTGCACCGCTATGCTGTGAATCGGAATCAGTAGCTCTTCGTGGGTCATCTATGCCAAGCGTGTCACCCTTGCTCTAAACAACTTACAGCTCGACAGCCTCATCCGTGTAGAACACCCACCTCAGATTTTGTCAACCATCACTACAAAACGGTCCTTTTCAGGACCACCAAAAATTGTTGGAAGAGTATTACTAGGACATTTTTTAAGGTAATCAGTTCCCGCAAGCAGCTTGGTATCAAGGCCCTGGTCTATAGAAGGTATAGAATTGTAGGCACGAATGTATTGGTGAGATAAATCATCATCCGGCCACGCTGGTGGAAGTGTTAAAATCAATATAGAATTTGAGAGAAGCTAAATAAATAAATCCAGGGACATTCATTTTTTTTCCCCCGGAAATTGATTTCTCCCTATGTAACCCAAGTAACAATTTCCAGTTGAAGAAACGCTTTCGTTTTGATTTTGTTCAGCTGCATGTTGAATAATAATTGCACAATGTGTTCACCACAACTTTTATAAAACCCTTGTTTACACTCGTTTGGAGAACCTATACAACTGCAACACAAAGGTGTTGTCTAACGTATTCAGTAAAACGTTTACCCAAAATCAATTTCTTGTTGAAGAAACGCTTCCATTGTGATTTTATTCAACTGCATGCTGAATAATAACTGTACAATTTGTTTATTACAACTTCTGTAAAACTCTTGTTTACACTGGTTTGGAGGACCTGTTCAACTACAGCATTATATGTATACGCGGTATAGGAGTAGAAGCAACTTTTAAACAACGTTTATAGATACATATTTAAACTCAAGCTTTATTATTTTGGTGAAAGCTCTTATACAATGTTTGTAGACACTGCTTGACAGCTGCTTTGAAATTTAGTAGAGAGTAAACCTGAGAGGCGTTTGTTGCACTCTTTTATGACTCCTAAATAATCATTGTACAGCAAGCGGTGAAAAGCGTTTATAGCACTTTTCAATGACTCCTTAATAACCGTTGTGTAAGTACTCACAATATTCACAGATTAAAACTAGTTTAAAAATTGTCGTGGTACCACCTCGAGTTGCCTCTATGGTGGTACGCCAAAACAATTGCTTGTACAGTTTTTATTAATTTAATTTATTTGTGTACATTGAAAAAATATGTAATTATGCCATAATTCACATTCTGTGATCATATGGAGGAAGTAGTAACAAGCATTTGTTTAATCTTTGATTGATATTCTTTCAATTAATCTCTCTAATCATTAATTGAGAGAATTTATCTAGAAATGTTATCGTTGATAATATGGTATATGTCTTAAATTATTGTTTGCATTTATTAATAACACCTATATATAATTTACCTCTACTCCACCGAGGGTTTCTCGAAGCAAGATTCGAACTCATGATCCCGGATTGCCAGCCGCTTCTGTTTCCATCTGCTCTATTCTTGAATACATATTTTGATCATATGAGAGAAGTATATGAAGCTCATCTTGAGTGACTTCTCTTGCAGTCGAATAATCATTGCCTTATGGGCATATAAACGTGCCTATCACTTGTGCTATTTTTAGCAAAAAAATTGTGGTTGGTGGTTGGTCGAACGTAAACAATCATTTAAGAGTGCTCCAAGCAGCTTTTGAAGCTTTTAACCAAATGGCAATACAACTACATTCTTGTACAACTCTGGAAACTATTATTCAACGTTTGATCAACTCAGGTGTTGTATAAGAGCTCCCAATGGTTTGTTTTGATGCGTTTATTCCACATCCTATATGGCTCCTGTCAAACAGTTTAACCGAACGTAAACAATCATTTAAGAGTACTCCAAGCAGTTTTTAAAACTTTTAATCAAATGGCAATACAACTACATTCTTGTTCAACTCTGGAAGCTATTATCACAAACGAAGTGACAGACGGAGCGGCTCGAAAACTTTGGTGACTAACCTGCTATTGCAATTTTTCAGTGTACCACATGGCAACACCACTACTACTGGATTGTACCACATGGCAACACTACTATTAGATTGAACTAGCATTTTCACCAAATGTACTAGAATATTTTCGTTCTATCTCTTTCACTCTACTCAAAACTGAAATGCATAAAAAAAATGACAAAATGATACGCACTCTTTGCACACTGTCAAAGAATCATTGTACACAAAATCAACTTTGTTCAAATCAAAACAAAAAAACTAACCCATCTGGTGGATGATGGCACAAGCTTCCAAGAAAATTCTATTACAGTGAACCACATTATTTAAATGGATTTCTTCGCCAGTAAGTCGTCTGTCACTTTGTTTGTGCTATTATTCAACGTTTGATCAACTCAGGTGTTTTATAAGAGCTCTCAATTGTTTGTTGGGATGGGCTGTATTCCGTTTGGTTTTCGGATGAACCAACATTCATCTCACCGGCGGGCAACCCATCAACGCTAGACCTGTTCCTGACAAATATCGGCTTGTCCAAGCCGGTAGCCTTGAACGAACTCAGCTCCGACCACCAACCGGTGGTGGCTGAACTGGGCTGCAACGTGGCTCCTGCTTCAAGCCTGCGCAAGGACTACCATCGCGTAAACTGGGCCCAGTTTGGACGCGTGGTAGACAGGCACATCATCGAAAACCCGCCGCTTGACACCGTGGAGGACATCGACCGAGCGTTGGAGGGACTCCACCAAGCCATAACCGTGGCTGACGAGGCGTGCGTCCGACGAGTTCCTGTGAGGGGTAAGTTTATTGCCATTGATTCCCACACCCAACTTTTGATTCGCCTGAGAAATGTTCGTAGACGCCAGTTTCAGAGGACTGGAGATCTGGGCAAAAAACGTGAAATGGCCGATCTGAACAGACAGATTGCTTCCAGAATGGACTCACTCCGAAATGAAAGTTTCGGGCGTGTTGTCCAGAATCTGGACGACCGCTCCAGACCATTCTGGAAGGTAGCCAAGGTCCTGAAAAATCATCCCAAACCCGTTCCACCTCTCAGAGTCGATAATGATGACGATCGGCTTCTAATCACCCCACAGGAGAAAGCAAATGCGATCGGCGAGCATGTCGCTTCATCGCATTTGCTTGGCTCGAATATCCAAAGTCCGCTCGAAGATCAGGTTGCGCAATGCGTTCAAAACCTAGATGCCTCCCCTTGTCTCGTGCCTCCGGCGGATATGATTACAGTACAACAAATTTGCTCAGCGCTGAAATGCACCAAGAACATGAAGGCTCCCGGGTTTGACGGTATATTCAACTTGATCTTGAAGAGACTCAGCATGAAAGTGCAGTCTCTTCTAACCGCTATCTTCAACAGATGTTTGGAACTGCACTACTTTCCAAGTATCTGGAAAGTAGCAAAAATCATACCAATCCGCAAACCCGGTAAGGATCCAACATTGCCTTCAAGCTACAGACCAATCAGCCTCCTTTCAGCGCTGAGCAAATTGTTCGAGAAACTCATTCTCAATCGTTTGCTCAAGTTTGTCGAGGAAAATAACATTCTACTTCCGGAACAGTTTGGATTCAGAAAGGGGCACTCTACCAATCACCAGCTAGTGCGGGTGATGAATAACATCCGAAGTAACAAAGCTGTATCAAAGTCCACAGCCATGGCCTTGTTAGACGTTGAAAAGGCGTTTGACAATGTTTGGCATGACGGACTTGTGGTTGTCTTTCCGACACGTTTTCCATCCCAGCAGGAGTGCCGCAAGGCAGTCTGCTGGGCCCCTTGCTTTACAGCATTTATACTTCCGACATTCCTCCCCTTGGAGACGGTTGCGTGTTCTTCCTGTTCGCAGATGATACCGCAATAGCCGTCAAAAGAAGGATGCCTCGCGAAATAACGAACAAACTTCAACGATGCCTTAACGCCTTTGCTGATTATGCCACCACGTGGAAAATTAAAATCAATCCCTCCAAAACACAAGCGATCATGTTCCTACATCGGCAATCGCCCAAACTGAAACCGGCTCCATCTTGTACTGTAATCATGGATGGCACATGGGTTGAGTGGTCCGCCGAAGTAACCTATCTCGGGATGTTGATCGATGAAAAGCTCCTCTTCCGTTCGCATGTAGAGAAAACTGTAGTCAAGTGTTCTACCTTGGTTAGGTGTCTGTATCCGCTGATTTGCCGCAGATCCCGCCTCTCAAGGGTGAACAAACTGGCCGTCTACAAACAAATCATAGCACCTGCGATCCTCTACGCAGCTCCGGTGTGGGAATCATGTGCACAGACTCACAGGAACAAAATTCAGGTCGCTCAGAATAGAGTGCTGAGGATGGTTCTTGATCGTCCTTTCGACACTAGAATAACAAATTTACATGAAGAGGCAGGCATTGCCAAAATAGATTCCAAAATTAACGAAATTAAGACTAAATTTGCACAAAAATGTAATTTATCAGAACATGCTTTGATAAGCAATTTGTATATAGTAGGTTAGGTGTATATAGTAGTTGTAGGTTAGTTGTAGTTGTAAATAGTAGTTATAAGTAGACTCCTTTTTCCAATTCAAATCAAACCAATCCCACCAAGGTGGTCATACTTTAAAATAGGCCTGATAGGACTAGAAACTGTAAATAATAATTAAAATCTCACTGTACTAAAGTTGAAAAGACGCATCTGTGTCACTTGAAAAATTCATACATGTAAACCACACAAACACAAGAAATAAAGATCATTTAAACTGTTAAAAAAAAAAAAAGTTGAATAATAGCTTCCAGAGTTGAACAAGAATGTAGTTGTATTGCCATTTGATTAAAAGTTTTAAAAGCAGTTGGAGCACTCTAAAATGATTGTTTACGTTCGGTTTACCTATATGCTTTATAAGACCTATGATAACTTTTATGGCACCTTAGTTAAACCGATTGACAAGAGCTATATAGGATGTGGAATAAACGCATCAAAACAAACCATTGGGAGCTCTTATACAACACCTGAGTTGATCAAACGTTGAATAATAGTTTCCAGAGTTGTACAAGAATGTAGTTGTATTGCCATTTGGTTAAAAGCTTCAAAAGCTGCTTGGAGCACTCTTAAATGATTGTTTACGTTCGACCAACCACCAACCACAATTTTTTTTGCTAAAAATAGCACAAGTGATAGGCACGTTTATATGCCCATAAGGCAATGATTATTCGACTGCAAGAGAAGTCACTCAAGATGAGCGTCATATACTTCTCTCATATGATCAAAATATGTATTCAAGAATAGAGCAGATGGAAACAGAAGCGGCTGGCAATCCGGGATCATGAGTTCGAATCTTGCTTCGAGAAACCCTCGGTGGAGTAGAGGTAAATTATATATAGGTGTTATTAATAAATGCAAACAATAATTTAAGACATATACCATATTATCAACGATAACATTTCTAGATAAATTCTCTCAATTAATGATTAGAGAGATTAATTGAAAGAATATCAATCAAAGATTAAACAAATGCTTGTTACTACTTCCTCCATATGATCACAGAATGTGAATTATGGCATAATTACATATTTTTTCAATGTACACAAATAAATTAAATTAATAAAAACTGTACAAGCAATTGTTTTGGCGTACCACCATAGAGGCAACTCGAGGTGGTACCACGACAATTTTTAAACTAGTTTTAATCTGTGAATATTGTGAGTACTTACACAACGGTTATTAAGGAGTCATTGAAAAGTGCTATAAACGCTTTTCACCGCTTGCTGTACAATGATTATTTAGGAGTCATAAAAGAGTGCAACAAACGCCTCTCAGGTTTACTCTCTACTAAATTTCAAAGCAGCTGTCAAGCAGTGTCTACAAACATTGTATAAGAGCTTTCACCAAAATAATAAAGCTTGAGTTTAAATATGTATCTATAAACGTTGTTTAAAAGTTGCTTCTACTCCTATACCGCGTATACATATAATGCTGTAGTTGAACAGGTCCTCCAAACCAGTGTAAACAAGAGTTTTACAGAAGTTGTAATAAACAAATTGTACAGTTATTATTCAGCATGCAGTTGAATAAAATCACAATGGAAGCGTTTCTTCAACAAGAAATTGATTTTGGGTAAACGTTTTACTGAATACGTTAGACAACACCTTTGTGTTGCAGTTGTATAGGTTCTCCAAACGAGTGTAAACAAGGGTTTTATAAAAGTTGTGGTGAACACATTGTGCAATTATTATTCAACATGCAGCTGAACAAAATCAAAACGAAAGCGTTTCTTCAACTGGAAATTGTTACTTGGGTTACATAGGGAGAAATCAATTTCCGGGGGAAAAAAAAATGAATGTCCCTGGATTTATTTATTTAGCTTCTCTCAAATTCTATATTGATTTTAACACTTCCACCAGCGTGGCCGGATGATGATTTATCTCACCAATACATTCGTGCCTACAATTCTATACCTTCTATAGACCAGGGCCTTGATACCAAGCTGCTTGCGGGAACCTGGGGGGGGGATGTGCTGTTAAATCAGCCTACTGATCATCTTGTATGAAACTGGTTCCAAACGTAAACAAACGCTGTAGGTTTCTTATGGATTGTTTACGTTTGGAACCAGTTATGCGAGGTAGGCGACGATTGTTCGTATTTGACAGCCACCTCCCCCCCTTGGCGGGAACTGATTACCTTAAAAAATGTCCTAGTAATACTCTTCCAACAATTTTTGGTGGTCCTGAAAAGGACCGTTTTGTAGTGATGGTTGACAAAATCTGAGGTGGGTGTTCTACACGGATGAGGCTGTCGAGCTGTAAGTTGTTTAGAGCAAGGGTGACACGCTTGGCATAGATGACCCACGAAGAGCTACTGATTCCGATTCACAGCATAGCGGTGCAGCTTCTTCCTCCTATGGTTGCTCATACGAGCACTGCAGCTCGCTGCTTACAGGCAGCCTTTCGTTGTTACTGTGGAGAACAATGTTTGCCGAAGCACTCCTGCTGCTGTTTGCTGCTGCTGCTGCTACTTGCTGCTGCTGCTGCTGCTGCTGCTACTTTCTGCTGCTGCGCTGCTGCTGCTGCTCCTGCTGATTCCGATGACTGGTCACCACCACTTACGGTGATTGAATGTACACCGTTCAGTGAGACCGCATTGAATTCGATTTTTAAGTCTGTGTTAGGGAATGCGCTGTTTTCAGACATTCGGTGATAATTTTGATCACCATTGCAAAAGTTGGACATTTGTGTAATTTTCAATAGTGACCTATTGAAATTTAATTAAGTATTCATTTTAGCAGATTGGTAGATACATTTCGAATCGTTTGGCTTATTTAGAATTAAAATCTATCTGCTATTGGTCGAAACCTGACCTCTTTTCGTAATGCTGTGCATATTGGTTTGTCGGTAAAATCACAATTTTGATTTGAATTTTGAAATTTTTCACTAATAACGAGTTAAGAAATCAATTTAACATTTACTATACTTTTTCTGTGACATCATAACTCGATGTCAATTATACAAGGTCTGGCCCAACCGGCTTATTGGTTTTAGTGAAATGTGAAAATGTCTAGTGGTGGTCGTATTTCATCGCAATGTTTATCTTTTTACACGAAACAGCTGTTTACTGTGACGACACGTCTGCTATTCGCAGTATGGAATGTTGTGCTGCCGTGACATCGGCATTCGGTTGCTCAGCAATGTTTACAACATTTGTGCTTCTAACACCAGCAAGCTACTTGTTGTTCCAGACCTTGTATGATTGACATCGATCATAACTACCTTTCGTAATCCTACGTCAAATTTACGGTCGTGTCTTGGATACAACCTCTTACTTTTTTTTTAAACTAATAGTCGATTTAGTCCTTAATATGTGATGCAGTACCAGAAAATGTCTTAAATTTTTTATTAATTTTAAATTAATTGTAATATTTCTCTGAGATTGATCAGGCTTCCAATTTTATTCTTGACATCATACAACTCACAACACTCGGTAGACCAGTAGGCAATTTTATTTTAAACTAAAATTCTCCTGACTGAAGTGAGAATCAAAGCCTTACATCGTGGTACTCACACACAGTTTACCCATTTGCCTAAACTACGGGTAACTCCACGTGACCATTACAAATAATTTATGCCAAAGAATAATATTATTATATAACTAAAATGAAAGTCTGAAAGCGTCATTTTTGAAGTCTCAGAATCATGAAATGATTCTAAATTCTGGTAATTTATATTTTTCCTGGGTCCCAGATCATGAAATTTTTTGTTACTCTGAAATTACTTCATTTACAGAGTTCAATTTGAATCATCATACTTCTTTTCCGGATTTCCCTAAACTAATCTTGATAACATCCAACCTTATAACATTCTAAGAGTGCTTAGCATTATTTCTTTTAATCTCTTATAAATCGCTCTCTGATTCCACTATTCCCTCAAACTGGTAATAATTTTCAAGAATTTGCATAATTTAGTCTCATTTTTTCTCTATGAAATTCCCTTAGAATATTCTTAATAATTTCCTTGGTATGCTCTTCAGAATGACCGTCACATTCTTCTCAGACTAATCCTCTTCAGTATTTTCTAAGTACTCAAGTACTTTGCCAAATAGCTTTGAAAGTCTCCCAGAAATTGCCAGATTTCTTAAAACTTGATAAGACCTAATCTTCCATAGAAACATTGGACATAATTCCATTGAAATTATTCTCACGATTCGTATCAGCATACTCCTTAAGTTTCATCTTAAGAATTTTGATTTCTCTTCCGGATTCTAACTATTTCTTTTCTTGCCAAAATCTCCATGCAATTGTCATAAGAGTTTGCAAAAGACAATTTATACCGTCTTCACTTCAATCAAAGGTTGCACAGACTGCATACTTACACTTAACTGTAAACTATTTTCAGAATTACCTTAAAGTTCTGAAATCTAGGGCAATTCAGAATTCCAAAGTATTGCAGACTGCTAAGGTAACTCAATATTACTTCAAAACTCTATTTAAACATCTAATTAATTATCATCAAAAATATCACGAACATACTTTAAAGTCTTGGTGGTTGTCAAGATTCAAAAGCCTTGCTAATTTTCCAAAACTCATTTTTTTGTTTTCAATCCTGAACAGTTTTCGATGTCTCTAAATTCCAAAAATTAGGAAAATTCCTCCATATTGAAATATTGTTTTTTATAAATCCAAGATTCCAAGAAATGTAATTATAGCCAAAATCTAAACAACTCCAGATAATAAAAAAAAAGCTGGCTCGATATTTTTTTTAAATTTGAAGATTTTTTACAGCCAATAATGTCTCGATTTTTATGATTCTGCAACCCATTACAAACATGCTGTAACAATTCCATGCATGATGTTGCAATAATGTCCAAACGTTGATGGCTTTTAGTAATTAAAGTAGTAAGTTTGGCTTTATATTTTTTGATTAGAGGGTCCATTTTAAACCCTCCCCCCCCCCTCACCCCTTTGTCACATTTTTTCTATGGACCTTAATTGTTTTTGTAAGGTTCGTCACAGTTTCCAAAACCCCCCTAAAAGTGTGACATAATTAATGGACGATCCCTTAATTTCAGTGATATTTATAAAGCAACACATTTTAAAAATCTGGAACATAGGGGAAATGGATGTAATGTCGGCCTAAATGCCCCTAAATTGGGCCCATACATAAATTCAGCAATCGATTGAATTTTCAATAGCGACCAAAAATATCCATCAGTACCGTCCCAATGACGCATTCATCTAGATAAAATTGATGAATAGCAGATTTTTAGCGATGGGCCCAATCTTAGATCCATTGGCCAACATTAGAACCATTTCCCCTATTTAAAAAAATCTGAAAATAAACGTGTATCTGGCAAGGCGACTGAAAATCTGTAAAATCCAGATAAATTTGCAATACTGGCAACGCTGCTGTTACCTCTATATATGCATTTAGATTAACAACCGAAGTCCCTCCTTCTTTACACATTCTGCACTCAAAATAGCTCACCCCTCACATGATTTCCTTCCGAATTATATGAATGGGGCGGGGCGGAAAGTATCGTTTATGCAGAATATGTAAAAAAGGAGGGACTTCGAAACTCGTGAGCTTATTTTCCCACAAATTTGATTTTATTGTGGCTTTCTGGGGATTGGTAATAAAGCAAGTAGAACTTACATGGGGAGAAATCAATTTCCGGGGGAAAAAAATGAATGTCCCTGGATTTATTTATTTAGCTTCTCTCAAATTCTATATTGATTTTAACACTTCCACCAGCGTGGCCGGACGATGATTTATCTCACCAATACATTCGTGCCTACAATTCTATACCTTCTATAGACCAGGGCCTTGATACCAAGCTGCTTGCGGGAACTGATTACCTTAAAAAATGTCCTAGTAATACTCTTCCAACAATTTTTGGTGGTCCTGAAAAGGACCGTTTTGTAGTGATGGTTGACAAAATCTGAGGTGGGGGTTCTACACGGATGAGGCTGTCGAGCTGTAAGTTGTTTAGAGCAAGGGTGACACGCTTGGCATAGATGACCCACGAAGAGCTACTGATTCCGATTCACAGCATAGCGGTGCAGCTTCTTCCTCCTATGGTTGCTCATACGAGCACTGCAGCTCGCTGCTTGCAGGCAGCCTTCCGTTGTTACTGTGGAGAACAATGTTTGCCGAAGCACTCCTGCTGCTGTTTGCTGCTGCTGCTGCTGCTCCTGCTGATACCGATGACTGGTCACCACCACTTACGGTGATTGAATGTACACCGTTCAGTGAGACCGCATTGAATTCGATTTTTAAGTCTGTGTTAGGGAATGCACTGTTTTCAGACATTCGGTGATAATTTTGATCACCATTGCAGAAGTTGGACATTTGTGTAATTTTCAATAGTAACCCATTGAAAATTAATAAAGTGTTCATTTTAGCAGATTGGTAGATAAATTTCTAATTGTTTGGCTTGTTTAGAATTAAAATCTATCTGCATATTATGTGGTCAAAACCTGACCTCTTTTCGTAATGCGATCGATTTTTTGTAATTGCACCCGCAATATGGTTCCGAAATACGTAATCCTACGTCAAAATCATACTTATGGGTCGTGGAGTTATAATCGTCAATGTTCCGAGACTTGAAAGCATTTGAAGGGTTATAAAAAATTACAGAACAATCTATAAAATATTGCGGACAAACCCTGGAATTTTAAGTAAAAATTAAAAGTATTCAAAGTGATGATTTTAAATAAATATTGAGGAGGGTTCCCTTATAATTTTCCAAGGGAAAAATTCTCAACAGAATTCCAGAATTGATATGACATGAAGTCCTTAGATGAATTTAGAGGGATTTCTATGCAGAAGAATGCAAGTTCCAAATTAAACTCTTAAGTAATTTTAGAAAATTTTAAAAGGAGTTTTGAAAAAAAAACTTTAAGGGAAATTCCTACGTGATTCTGAGGAAATGTGAATGGGAATCGTGAGGAAAATAACAGATGGATTTTAAGAAGAATTCCAAGAGAATTATGATGAGAATTCAACAAGAAACAGAGAACCCTAGTGGGAAAAATTCATCACAGAGCTTCAACCGAATTGAATGCAACAATGCAACAGGACACTGCAAATTTGTTTGGACATATTTCGATACTACAAATAATGAATTAGTCTTGGGTGATCTAGTAGAAACATAATCTGATCTCCAGAATGATTTCAGAACCCATAACATCTTGTATACGTAGCAATAGGTCGGGCACGATCCAAATAGACACTTTCAATCTGTTTGGACATATTTCGATACTACAGTCGATTATTGCAGTCTTGGTTGATATAGTAGAACAAATCAATAACTCAACTCCAGGACGATTTGAAGAACCTATAATGTCCGGTATACATGGCAATTACTCGCATATATACGATTCGTTTATGATTTGACAACGAAAAATGCTATGTTCATATTGGAAATAAAAAAAAAATATGAAAATGTCTCGCATTGGAAGGACCCCCAGGGAATTTCCGTGTAAATCCGGCGTGACTTATGGAATTAAGATCATGTCTAGATTATTTGCAGGGTGTTTAGTTTGAACCGGTAAAAAATTGAAAGCCAAATGAACAACAAAATTGATGACAGCTAAATATTCCGGGACTGAAAGGTTACAATGAATTCCACAATTTGTGTGACAGTACATCATTCTAATCGCAATTTTCGCGACATTATTAATTCTTTGCGCGATTTTCACGACTGAAACTTCAAATCCGCGATATCCGCGCCTGTTGTAACAGCCCTGGATTTGTTTTCATCAATGTTCGGTGAAGACTTCGGTGTGGAAGTTCTTTCGGGACTGCGACCAGAAAGTTGCTCATCTGCTGCAGGATACTGTTATTTGGCACGGAAAGATTCTGAGCTGGCACTGCCGGATGCGCTGGTTTGTGGAGACTGTTGTCGTTTAACTTGCGGAATTATGACGATTGTTGCCTGAGTTGGCTAGCTGAACTTTAGTTGAGCTAGCTCCCGGGCTAGTTGTTGCTTTATGTTTTGAAAACAACAAAAACAACATTCAACACGACACATGAGCTGTCATTTGCTTTGGAAATAAGCTTTCACTAACACTAATCAAGCTCATGTGTAAAGAGTAATGTGACATAAAAACGATCAGTTCGACGAGTTTATTTTCGGTGCAATTGTAGGGGCCCTCCTGATAATATATATTCAAGAGCAAATTTTCATTATGTCGTAAGTAACATTCGCACCGATCCGAGAAAAATAAAGTTTTGTTTTGATGACCGAAAAGTTATTCCTATTTACAATTAATCACATTTAATCTCATAGTGATAGCAATGTTAAACATATTTAGCCGGGATTTAATCATACAAATGCAAATCGCTAGCTTTCATGCTAAAAAATACTGGTTTTTGAGTCAAAAGTTATTATACGTCGTTTGGTGGCCCCTATTGTTACTTAAGTCAAAGTGTATTTACCAGGATATTCGGGAGAATTATCAATTACGTCTCCTTACGTGCAGCCCATTCATCATTTTAGGACCACCGAAATCATCTTAGCAACAAACAGTTCGATTTATTCACTTTAATAATGAGAAAGCGAAACGACGAACGTACACTTTTCACGGGTTTCTCAGCGCTGTTACTTAAGGCAAACGGCATCTCCATAGAAATCGAATGACTTAAGTAACATCGAAAACTATTTTGATCGGAAGGTGATTACATCAAAAAGCCATTTGACTGATAAATAATTTCAAAAAATGGGATGTGATCCTATATTCGGACAGTATATAGTGTAATAGCAGGAGCATCGATTGACACTGATAGCTCGACTTTGTTTACCTTTGTTACATTCGACGTAATGAAAATTTACTCTTGATATTATTATTAATAGATTATGAGCGAGGGGCGCGCACTCATCGATTTGACTAGGAGATAATTAAAATACCGTTCAAATATTAATTGATGATTAAAATATTTCAAGCGGTATTGAAATAAAAAAACAAAATATTTAAAGCAGTATTTAAAATAATAAACAAATATTTTGCGATAATTAATATAGTTAATACCCCGTGAAGATTACAGCGTATCCCTAATAAATAAATACCATAAACGAACTGTATCCCAGATGGGTAAACTATCCCACAAATAGTTTGGATGATACCCCGAACACGTCGTTAAGCTCTCTTTTATGGTTATTTTTATTAGGGATATCACGTTATATACGCTGTCTTGAAATGAGCACTCATACCAAAGATGAATACTAAGATGAAACTGTCGGAAGAAAAACTTTCTATTTTAGTGTCCTCTTTCACGGTCTCTTTCATCCAATGTATTCAAGGTAATTTTGTAATTTTGTGGTTTTGCTGCCCCCTCGGTAGAGATGAAATTTTGCGCTCATTTTGATCAAAACAATCACATCGAAATCAGGGATGTCCCATTTTTTAATTACTCGCTTAACAACTAATCGATTATTTTTTGTTCGCTGTGCTGCCATTTTTCCACCAATGAGAGTGCAGCACATGTTTGAAACGATCGGTGATGATCCTCTGGAGATGTTAATGCTTATATCGGCATGATATAACCGATTACAAATATTTTACATTTCAGTTCGTTAATCGATTAATCGATTATTCGAATGAAAATTGGCCATCACTATAGATGAATGTGAAATGTCATTTCAAATATAAGGGCCGTAAGCAAATAATGATACAATTTGAAAGGGACCGGGGCTTATCACAAATTACGTCCCCATGGTAACTGAAATAAACACGAGTGTTCACCGGTTGCTCATACATCTAGTTTTCACCTGGAAATCCTGGTGCTCATTGCAAGACAGCCTGTATTACGTGATATAAACTGTAATGTGAACGGGGTATAATACTTTTTTGTATGGTAGTGAATGTATTTTAAATACTAATTTTTGACAGTACTTTAATTATTCATAGAATTGAAAAGTGTTTTTATCTCATTTCGTTAAATACACTCTTCAATTCTACGAATAATTAAAATACTGTCAAAAATTAGTTTTTAAAATTTATGCAATAATAATAAAATTTATTTTTTTTTTGTTGATTGCGCTGCAAAGTATTGAAAGATTTGTGCGTGCTTCTCGATTATACGTTTAGTTCTATTGGTGGTGTTCTCAAAGCGTTGGTCACTCCGCACAGTGTGCCAAAAATACAGTTGGACGCACCTGGGCACTCTCATTGGCACCATGGTTAGAAATGTACATGAACTTTAAAGTTATTGGTTATCAATTTTTGTAAACAATTTGCTAGGTCCTTTTCACGAGAACCGAAGTACGCCCACCCAAACCAAGAGCACTATCGGGAATGGGAGAATTTTTCCTTGCCGATGGTGTTGTTAGTTTGCGTGGGCGTATTCGGTTCGCACGAAAAGGGCTTAACAAGTTTTGTGTACAAAAGTTGATAGACCCGTTTCAAATGTTGCGAGTATTATTCATGTGTTCATTTTTAGTAAACAGAGCCCCGCTGTTGTGCCACTTTTTGTCTATAGACGAGTGCACGGATGGATTTAAGTTCACTCACTCGACAAAAAGTGACACAACAGTGGGGCCCTGTTTACTAAAAATGAACACTCAAAGGATGTTCAAATCTAAATAGATTAAAAGTTACGCTAAATCGCAACTCTCCTGACCAACACATAGCTTGATATAAAGAGAGAGAATGCTCACTAGACTGATGCAAAATTTGACTTTTTCGCTCCACAGTGCTTAAATAGTTTCAAATCGGGTCCTGATTAGCCTCCCAAAGTTACAACTCATTTGGTTAGAAACAGACTTCGCACAAGCCATTTGAAGTTTACTTGTAAATTACTATGGGAAATCTCAACTTTTTGTTCATTGCCTTCTAGTCTTTTTTTCCATATTGAGCTGCGAAACAAGTTCGATAGCCATTCTTATAGAAAATTTTCTCAGCTACAACTTTGTTGAAGATCGTTTCTATGTAAAACGAGACAGGTAAAAGTTATTAATTATTTAAGAGATTGGTAAACTAATGACATGATCAAGCAGCTGCTCTGTAGACAACACTGTATTTCGCAGTTTTTTTTTTCAAAAAAACGACAAGGTGCTATTTTTTTTTCAAAAAAACGAATAAGTGCTTGTAAACAGTACCACGTACCACCATAGAGGTAACTCTAAGACTAGTAGGTACCGAAGAAACGAGCTCAACTTTTTGGCTCAGCTCTGGCACTCTCTTCGGTCCCAAGCTAATCGATTCACCCCTCGAAACATAAGAAAAACCAATAACCCCTCATTTTATCTGTCAAATTTTCATAGCGAATCAAAACAAACATTGTGTAGTAGTAGATTTTTTACTAGAATGGGGTACGTTAATCGTTTGCTTGGGACCAATAGGCTAGTCAAGTAGTGAGCCAATTTAAAATCGTTAGTTTCGTATTGATTGTTGGTACCACTGAACTGTCAACAAGCTTCAACCGCTAGTTGGCTTGTTATGTTTTTTTTTTCTCTGATTTCGGACAAGTTTGGCACTTGGTATATACACTGAATAAATACTCCGTCTTTATTCGGACTTAGCATACTTTTGAAAGCAAATTTTAATCGGAATAATGTATATATATTGGTTAATCGTAGAATGCTTAAAATTTAATCTTGTTTCGTTTTGTAATATTTTTTAGTGAACACATGAATAATGCTCGCATAACATTTGAAAATGGATTATCAATTTTTCTAAACAACTTGCAAGGTCCTTTTCACGAGAACCGAAGTATGCTTACGTAAACCAAGAGCACTATCGGGAAGGGGAGAATTTCTCCTACCCGATGGTGCTCTTGGTTTACGTGGGCGTATACACACCGAAAGTCAAGTTCTTAACAACAAGCCAATTCGCCATCCCTTCAACGAACACAGGCTTTTTGAAGTCCTACCAGATACTGTACACGTTTTCAAATCTGCAGTTCAAGGCTGGCTAAACAATAAGACCATCAAACTGTCTCAAGAAACCGTTAGTAAACAGAATCTGTGCTCCGCAACGGTGGATATTTGTCATATTCGTGATTTGGTACTCCGTGAATCGAAGACTGGACTAAAGATGGCGTGTGGACTCACAACTGCTGATGTGGACTTCTAAAAACCACAAAATAACTTTGAGAAAATGAAGGTGATACAATATTTTCTTCGACTTATCTTTTTTATAATTATAGCAAAGCTACAAATATAACAACTTACAGGTTAAAAAGAGCACAAAATACGTAAGCCACACGGTAGCTGCTGCTTTGAAGATGTACAGCATTCAATCCAACCGGCCGGAAGTTCTGGCTACGGCCTTTTTTTTATTCAAAATCTATCTGAGTGGTTTAAACTTGTAACGCCTCGCGATCTTCAGATTGCGCTAAGCAAAAAAATCCCGAACAGTCCGCATCGTGCTCTCTTGCCGTGCGGATCTATTTGCTTTTTGCTGAAGGAAGTGTTACTACTACCTAAAGCTACAACAAATTTAAACAGCACTTTTCAGTGCTCAACCTGTAAAAAATTTTCTACCTTGTTCAACTCTTATTCCTCTTCGATCCTTGTTTGGACCCTACCCGAGGTAATCCTTCTTGGATATCGATTTGGAAAATTCCTCTTCGATCCTTCAGATTCTTATAGTAATCTGCTTGGAAGTCGATTTGGATAAAAATTTACTGCCGCCATGGCGCCTAAACGCAAAAGAAAGGGGCAAACTCTTGACCCCCCTTCTGATGAAATTAATTTGAGTAATCAATTTGATTTGCTCACGGATGATGAGAATGATCCATCATCCAAGAAAAATTCTAGTGAACTTTCCCGGCTTAATGCCAAGAAGGAAAAGATTCCCCCTATTGTGATAACCACTACCGATTTCCATGCTCTTCGCATGGAACTTTTGAATTTCGTGAAAGTTAAGTTTTCACTACAAATTGGACGTCGGGGTGAATGCCGTGTATTGGCTGAAACCTTGGACGGATTTAAATGTCTTCTCAAGTATCTTACTGAGAAGAAGCACAAATTTTTTACTTACGACACCAAAACTGAACGTGTGTTCAAGGTTGTCATGAAAGGACTGCCCAGTGGTGAATCCCTGGATCAGATCAAAGATGAACTGGCAAAATTACTTGGAGTTGTGCCACTCCAAGTAATCAAAATGAAAATGAAATCCCGTCCTGGCGATTCACGCAACGGGATTTCTAATGATTTTTATTTAGTTCACTTCAAGTCTAGTGAACTAAACAACCTTAAGGCCTTAGAAAAAGCTAGCCTTATGCTCCATGTCCGAGTGAAGTGGGAACACTTCAGGAAGACTGGAGGAAATTTCCAAAACCTCACCCAGTGCCGTAAGTGCCAGGGATGGGGTCACGGAACTAAAAATTGCTACATGCCAGCTAAATGCATGAATTGTGGTGATTCCTCTCACGCAAAGGACGACTGTCCTGTGAAGGAAGATCCTAAAAAATTTAAATGTTCAAATTGTGGTGAAAACCACAAATCCAATTTTTGGGAATGTAAGACTCGCAAAGCGATCCTACAATCTCGTTCTAACCGTCAGGTAGGAAACGCTCCACGTTTCCGACCAGGTACAAATTCCTCTGCTGTTAACAACGGTCAGCGAGGAACAAATTCTACATTCGTACCCGTAGGTACAAATATCTCCCCTGCTTCAAATGTTTCATCTGTACCTACTCCCCTCGCTGCTAACAATGTTCAGCGAGTTGCTATTGCAGCGGGTAGAAATCAAAATACTAACCAACGTTCTAACGGAAATTTTGACAATTTTGACTTAGGAAGCATTACTGCCCCCAAAATGGAATTTTTACAGAATTCATTAATTGACATGATTTCTGATATGCTTAAATCTAACTCCATGTTTGATGCTATTCAAACTGGAGTAAAATTTGCAAATAATATTGTCATGACTTTAAAATTCAGTAATGGATTTTAAAGCATTAAAAATTGTAAATTGGAATGCTCGATCTCTTAAAGATAATGAAGACGAGCTATTTAATTTTTTGAGAGTACATAACGTGCATATTGCCGTTATAACTGAAACGTTCCTTAAACCTGGCCATAAGGTTAAGAAGGACGCAAATTACTTGATTTATAGAAATGATCGTCTTGATGGACCCTGTGGTGGCGTTGCCATCATTATTCATAGACGAATCAAACACAAAATACTTTCTTCATTTGAAACCAAAGTTTTTGAAACTTTGGGAGTTTCTGTTGAAACAAAATTTGGACAACTTACGTTTATAGCTGCCTATTTGCCATTCCAATGCGTAGGCCAGCAAAAGAATTTTCTCAAGGGTGACCTCCAGAAACTTACCCGTCATAGGTCTAAATTCTTCATTATTGGTGATTTTAATGCAAAACACCGCTCATGGAATAATGCTCAAAGCAATTCCAATGGTAATATTCTGTTTGATGATTGTTCTGCAGGTTATTACACTATTCAATATCCAAACAGCCCAACATGCTTTTCTTCTGCAAGAAATCCCTCCATTATTGATTTGGTCTTAACTGATTCATGTCAACTTTGTAGCCAATTGGTTACCCATGCTGACTTCGGTTCTGATCACCTTCCAGTAACTTTTGAAATATCCCAAGAAATAATTTCTAATCCCAAGAGCTCTACTTTCAATTACCATAGAGCTGATTGGGAGCAATATCGAACATTTATGGAATATAACTTCGATCCAAACATTTCTTTGCAAACCAAAGATGAAATTAATTATGCTCTTGAATCTCTGACTACTTCTATAGTTGAAGCAAGAGCTGCCTCAGTACCAAAATGCGAGGTTAAATTCGATTCAATTATAATAGACGATGATCTTCAGCTCTTGATCCGTCTTAAAAATGTCCGTAGGAGACAATATCAAAGAACACGCGATCCTGCCATGAAAGTTATCTGGCGGGATTTGCAAAAACAAATTAAAAAGCGACTCTCTGCCCTGAGGAACAAAACTTTTGAAAATAATATTTCTAAATTAGACCCGAGTTCCAAACCCTTTTGGAAACTCACAAAAATTTTGAAAAAACCTCAAAAGCCTATTCCAGCGCTTAAAGAAGGTGGTAAAATTTTGATCACAAATTTGGAAAAAGCTCAGAAACTTGCTAAGCAATTCGAGAGTTCCCATAATTTCAGTTTGGGTCTTACTAGTCCTATTGAGAATCAGGTTGCTCGGGATTTTCTGAATATTTTCTCTCGGGAAAATATTTTTGATGATTCCTGGGGGACTGATTTGGACGAAGTAAGGTCTATAACTAAAATTTTTCAAAATATGAAAGCTCCAGGTGATGATGGAATTTTCTATATCCTCATCAAAAAACTCCCAGAGAGTACCTTGTCTTTCTTGGTAAAATTATTTAACAGATGTTTCCATTTGGCATACTTTCCTGATAAATGGAAAAATGCAAAAGTTGTTCCAATTTTGAAGCCGGATAAAAATCCAGCTGAAGCTTCTAGCTACCGTCCAATAAGTTCGCTTTCTTCAATAAGTAAACTTTTTGAAAAGATAATTTTGAATAGAATGATGCTTCACATCAATACGAACTCAATTTTTGCAGATGAGCAGTTTGGATTTCGCCATGGGCATTCAACTACTCATCAACTCTTAAGAGTTAACAATTTAATTCGTTCAAACAAATCTGAAGGCCACTCAACTGGAGTTGCTCTTCTAGACATAGAAAAAGCATTCGACAGTGTTTGGCATGAAGGTTTGATTGCTAAATTGAAAAAGTTTAATTTTCCACTTTATATTATGAAATTAGTTCAAAATTATTTAACTGACAGAACTCTTCAAGTAAATTATCAAAATTCCAAATCTAATCGACTACCTGTTAGGGCAGGAGTTCCTCAGGGTAGTATTCTTGGGCCTATATTGTATAACATTTTCACTTCGGACCTCCCTGATTTGCCTCAGGGTTGCCACAAATCTTTGTTCGCTGATGACACAGGCATTTCCGCTAAAGGAAGAAGTCTTCGTGTTATTTGCAGCAGACTGCAGAAAAGTTTAGATATTTTCTCTTCTTATTTACAAAAATGGAAGATTTCTCCCAACGCTTCCAAAACTCAACTTATAATATTTCCACATAAGCCTAGAGCTTCGTTTTTGAAACCTAATAGTAGTCACAATGTCACTATGAACGGAGTTCCAATTTCCTGGTCAAACCAAGTGAAATATCTTGGATTAATACTTGACCAAAAATTAACTTTTAAAGATCACATTGAGGGCATTCAAGCCAAATGTAACAAATATATAAAATGTTTGTATCCTCTTATAAACAGGAAATCCAAACTTTGCCTGACGAATAAACTTCTAATATTTAAACAAGTTTTTAGACCGGCCATGCTTTACGCTGTGCCAATATGGTCTAGTTGTTGCACTACCAGGAAAAAAGCACTTCAAAGGATTCAGAACAAAATTCTGAAGATGATTTTGAAGTTGCCTCCCTGGTACAGTACAACCGAAGTACATAGAATTTCGAATGTTGAGACTTTAGCACAAATGTCCAACAAAATAATTAATAATTTCAGGCAAAAATCGTTGCAATCCTCAATTGCAACGATTAATTCCCTTTATACTTAGATAAGATTTAGTTTTAGTTTTAGTTTTAAGATATCAATTGTTATACTGACATGCAGGTTAAAAAACCTGTTTAAAATACTGAATTGCCAAGACATGAACAATGTAAAAACACTTAGATATATATCATAACAATTAAGGTTGGTACGTTACTGCAGTAACTGGAGCACCTAGGTTAAAATGAAATGTAATTTATTTTGAATTTGGAACAAATAAAGAGTTAAAAAAAAAAAAAAAAATAAAATCCCGAGGTTTATCAGCAAGCTATTCTGTTCCTTGAAAGCTTCCGCAGCTTTATATACACATGTAGGGTCGGTGAAAGGGCACTCTGAAAGCCCTGGCAAGCAGGTATTATATTAGCAACAGATGGTTTGCTACGGCTACAGAATTATTTTCTGGATAATGGCTTCGACTTCATATTTCTGGGAAGGTTCAAACAAGATTGTATAGAAAATATTCTCCCAACTGCGTTCCAAGCAGAAGATGCCAAGAGTAATGAGCTATTGAGTTTTTCTGAAAAACTGAATTCAATTAAACCGTCGCATACAGAACCTGAGATTAAAACCATAATACCGTACATAAATGAAGTCACAGAAGATAAGACAATACATCGCATCGATAACATCATAATACCCGATTTTCAATCATCAGAGGCAAGCGTAGCTGGAGTTATCCTACGTAGCCTTCGTGACAGAAGAACTATATGCGACCAATGTATAGCTGCATGTACTATCGGAAACGAGAATTCGGGAGATCTGACATTATTTACTTCGTTCCGGGATTATAACGGCGAAGCTTTAATTTACGTTAATCTGGCAACCTACAAATTTTTCGAAGAGCTTGAACAAATATTCTCTCGCATCATCAAGGAACTACAGGCTAGCGTTGAGAACGTAAGAGACAATCTTCTTAGCAAGATGATGCTAGCCGAACCACATTATTTCTCAAACTGTCATAATCTTAAAAAAAATAATTCGACAGTGAGCATGCATAAGGGCGAATACGCGATGATCGATTCTCTTCATCGATTTTCTCTTTGCATTGCTACAGCTAAGCGAAACAATTTTCTAGAATTTGTTCAATGCAGAGTAGTAATAGGTTGTATTGGCTATCAAAAGCAATAGCAAACGCACCGAGAAACGTTAAATCTAGCGAGTTATTAACAAAAGAGAAAATCGACGAAGAGAATCGATCATCGCGTATAGGCCCTTATGCATGCTCACTGTCGAATTGTGTGTCGATATCTTCTATTCCGCTTGCGCTCTAGTGCGTCGAAACTTCCTCAAAAGAAAAGATATGACAGCAATTCGATGTCTTAGCGTAAGTGACATTCTGACCAATTGTTTCTGGATTGAATAATTAATTATTTTTTAAATGTTAATTTATATATTTCACTTTATCAACAAAGTTGGAATTTTATCATCTAACAACAACAAGCTGAAATAAAAATGCGTATGAAAAATAAACGTACTTGTTATTTTACACGATTACAATAGAGATTTTCACGTCCGGTTGTGTTGGTGCGATATGTGAGAGCGCGTTAGTGAATATCCGAGGAAAATACATAACAAATCGATGCCAAACTCATTTTGACAGATCTACTTTCATACATTTTTTAGGTTAGCCAGAGGAAAATAATAGACAACTTTACACGGCGTTACTCCCGCTAGTGTGCGTGCGCTAAACGTCACTAATCTCTATACTCGTCAATATGATCTTACTTTGTTCGGAAAGCATGTTCGTTTGGCTCAGATTTTGACAGTTCGTTTGGCTCAAAAGATTTTCTCCGCCTATCTCAATCAATGACGTTTATATAAGGTCTGGGCCAAAGGGCTTATTGGTGTTAGTGAAATGTGCAAATGGTTAGTGGTGTTCGTATTATATTGCAATGTTTATCTTTTTACACGAAACAGCTGTTGGCAGTGACGTATATCTATCTGTTCTCAGTATGTTGGCAGTGACGTATATCTATCTGTTCGCAGATGTTCAGCAATGTTTACAACATTTTTGCTTCTAACACCAGCAAGCTGCCTGTTGGCCCAGACCTTATATAAATGTCATTGTATCTCAATGAGGTACAGAGAGAGGTGGCGCAGATCGTGAAATAGGCTTGTATTAGTAAACCAAAAAATCAACGTAAAAGCAAGTAGTGACGTCACTACTTACGTGTACTTGCGTGTATCGTACAGTGATTGTGTGAGTGATTGCTTCACCTCGGTAATCCATCTCATTGCGCCTATCTCTCCCACTGAGTATTTCTCAGGAGACTGGCAACCCCATATGAATCCTATATACGTTTGACAGTAGGCAAGATCACGGGCCTTATTTAAATACGGCCGGCCTGACGTATACAGGGAGGAAAGGGACACAAAATCGTGTTGTAAGCAGAAAGACAAGAGCAGATAAAAGCTTCAAAAACATGGCCGCCAGCCAGGCCCCTGGTATTTCTAGTTTTCAGTAGAATAAAAGTATATTTCAGTGCCAACATTTCAAAGGGGCGTAACTGCTTTTGTAAACAATGGCTTTAGCTGTCGATTTCTCGCATCTTAAAGCTCACTCCTTCAAAATAACAATGCTAGATGGTAGAGGAAATATTCCTCTACCTATTGGTATCATTATTTTTCATAAGTGAGCTTTTATTCGCGAGATATCGTCGGCTAAAGCCATTGTTTACAAATGCAATTACGCCCCTTTGAAATGTTGGCACTGATTTCTTGCCACACGTTAATTGTTAATTGCTCCCGAAAACCTGCCTATTAGCCACAAATCTACAATAGATGTCATCGATGTATGCTTGTTGGTCGAGCCAGACCTTGCCTTCTGGCTTGCTTTCTAGTAATTCGGAAGCCCAAACAGTACTTGGCTGCGCCGATTTTGAACCGTTAACTCAAATACGCCTTCAGCTTTCGTTTCACATTCCGATCGTTGGTGAAGATCAGAAAATCGTCGATCTTCTATGGAACGAACCAGTCCTAACTTTTGAAGAACACTATCCAGTTGCTTACTAGGCTGTAGTTTTAGCTCTCCAGGCTAAGGTATATCGTGACCAGAGCCTGTAATTTCACATCCTCAGGAATACCTTCACCGTCTCCGTCTGGCAGACCTGCTTCCTCCACGGATCAGAATCATCCACATCGCTAATGCCCACGTCAAATACCCTTTTTTTTTTTTTTTTTTTTTTTTTAACTTTTTATTTGTTCCAAATTCAAAATAAATTACATTTCATTTTAACCTAGGTGCTCCAGTTACTGCAGTAACGTACCAACCTTAATTGTTATGATATATATCTAAGTGTTTTTACATTGTTCATGTCTTGGCAATTCAGTATTTTAAACAGGTTTTTTAACCTGCATGTCAGTATAACAATTGATATCTTAAAACTAAAACTAAAACTAAATCTTATCTAAGTATAAAGGGAATTAATCGTTGCAATTGAGGATTGCAACGATTTTTGCCTGAAATTATTAATTATTTTGTTGGACATTTGTGCTAAAGTCTCAACATTCGAAATTCTATGTACTTCGGTTGTACTGTACCAGGGAGGCAACTTCAAAATCATCTTCAGAATTTTGTTCTGAATCCTTTGAAGTGCTTTTTTCCTGGTAGTGCAACAACTAGACCATATTGGCACAGCGTAAAGCATGGCCGGTCTAAAAACTTGTTTAAATATTAGAAGTTTATTCGTCAGGCAAAGTTTGGATTTCCTGTTTATAAGAGGATACAAACATTTTATATATTTGTTACATTTGGCTTGAATGCCCTCAATGTGATCTTTAAAAGTTAATTTTTGGTCAAGTATTAATCCAAGATATTTCACTTGGTTTGACCAGGAAATTGGAACTCCGTTCATAGTGACATTGTGACTACTATTAGGTTTCAAAAACGAAGCTCTAGGCTTATGTGGAAATATTATAAGTTGAGTTTTGGAAGCGTTGGGAGAAATCTTCCATTTTTGTAAATAAGAAGAGAAAATATCTAAACTTTTCTGCAGTCTGCTGCAAATAACACGAAGACTTCTTCCTTTAGCGGAAATGCCTGTGTCATCAGCGAACAAAGATTTGTGGCAACCCTGAGGCAAATCAGGGAGGTCCGAAGTGAAAATGTTATACAATATAGGCCCAAGAATACTACCCTGAGGAACTCCTGCCCTAACAGGTAGTCGATTAGATTTGGAATTTTGATAATTTACTTGAAGAGTTCTGTCAGTTAAATAATTTTGAACTAATTTCATAATATAAAGTGGAAAATTAAACTTTTCAATTTAGCAATCAAACCTTCATGCCAAACACTGTCGAATGCTTTTTCTATGTCTAGAAGAGCAACTCCAGTTGAGTGGCCTTCAGATTTGTTTGAACGAATTAAATTGGTAACTCTTAAGAGTTGATGAGTAGTTGAATGCCCATGGCGAAATCCGAACTGCTCATCTGCAAAAATTGAGTTCGTATTGATGTGAAGCATCATTCTATTCAAAATTATCTTTTCAAAAAGTTTACTTATTGAAGAAAGCAAACTTATTGGACGGTAGCTAGAAGCTTCAGCTGGATTTTTATCCGGCTTCAAAATTGGAATAACTTTTGCATTTTTCCATTTATCAGGAAAGTATGCCAAATGGAAACATCTGTTAAATAATTTTACCAAGAAAGACAAGGTACTCTCTGGGAGTTTTTTGATGAGGATATAGAAAATTCCATCATCACCTGGAGCTTTCATATTTTGAAAATTTTTAGTTATAGACCTTACTTCGTCCAAATCAGTCCCCCAGGAATCATCAAAAATATTTTCCCGAGAGAAAATATTCAGAAAATCCCGAGCAACCTGATCCTCAATAGGACTAGTAAGACCCAAACTGAAATCACAGACAAACAGACGTAACACTTCATTGTGTATCTTCGTTCATGCATTTAACGGTTGATTTGAATATTATCAGTTCCGCGAACTACTCGCCTCAGCGCTGGCATCGGATCACTTTGACGTTTCTATACATTCTATAGAACTTTTATGCAATATTGTTTGCGAGCTAGCGAGCAAGCTTGTTTTCCGCGAGAAGCCCGAGAGATGTCGTTACTGAGGTCATATATTTTCAGATACTATGTTTTCAAGAAAAACTTTTTCAAAGAGTTACGTCTGTTTGTCTGTGCTGAAATTATGGGAACTCTCGAATTGCTTAGCAAGTTTCTGAGCTTTTTCCAAATTTGTGATCAAAATTTTACCACCTTCTTTAAGCGCTGGAATAGGCTTTTGAGGTTTTTTCAAAATTTTTGTGAGTTTCCAAAAGGGTTTGGAACTCGGGTCTAATTTAGAAATATTATTTTCAAAAGTTTTGTTCCTCAGGGCAGAGAATCGCTTTTTAATTTGTTTTTGCAAATCCCGCCAGATAACTTTCATGGCAGGATCGCGTGTTCTTTGATATTGTCTCCTACGGACATTTTTAAGACGGATCAAGAGCTGAAGATCATCGTCTATTATAATTGAATCGAATTTAACCTCGCATTTTGGTACTGAGGCAGCTCTTGCTTCAACTATAGAAGTAGTCAGAGATTCAAGAGCATAATTAATTTCATCTTTGGTTTGCAAAGGAATGTTTGGATCGAAGTTATATTCCATAAATGTTCGATACCGCTCCCAATTAGCTCTATGGTAATTGAAAGTAGAGCTGTTGGGATTAGAAATTATTTCTTGGGATATTTCAAAAGTTACTGGAAGGTGATCAGAACCGAAGTCAGCATGAGTAACCAATTGGCTACAAAGTTGACATGAATCAGTTAAGACCAAATCAATAGTGGAGGGATTTCTTGCAGAAGAAAAGCATGTTGGGCTGTTTGGATATTGAATAGTGTAATAACCTGCAGAACAATCATCAAACAGAATATTACCATTGGAATTGCTTTGAACATTATTCCATGAGCGGTGTTTTGCATTAAAATCACCAATAATGAAGAATTTAGACCTATGACGGGTAAGTTTCTGGAGGTCACCCTTGAGAAAATTCTTTTGCTGGCCTACGCATTGGAATGGCAAATAGGCAGCTATAAACGTAAGTTGTCCAAATTTTGTTTCAACAGAAACTCCCAAAGTTTCAAAAACTTTGGTTTCAAATGAAGAAAGTATTTTGTGTTTGATTCGTCTATGAATAATGATGGCAACGCCACCACAGGGTCCATCAAGACGATCATTTCTATAAATCAAGTAATTTGCGTCCTTCTTAACCTTATGGTCAGGTTTAAGGAACGTTTCAGTTATAACGGCAATATGCACGTTATGAACTCTCAAAAAGTTAAATAGCTCGTCTTCATTATCTTTAAGAGATCGAGCATTCCAATTTACAATATTTAATGCTTTAAAATCCATTACTGAATTTTAAAGTCATGACAATATTATTTGCAAATTTTACTCCCGTTTGAATAGCATCAAACATGGAGTTAGATTTAAGCATATCAGAAATCATGTCAATTAATGAATTCTGTAAAAATTCCATTTTGGGGGCAGTAATGCTTCCTAAGTCAAAATTGTCAAAATTTCCGTTAGAACGTTGGTTAGTATTTTGATTTCTACCCGCTGCAATAGCAGCATAGGTAGCTCCATTAACTCGCTGAACATTGTTAGCAGCGAGGGGAGTAGGTACAGATGAAACATTTGAAGCAGGGGAGATATTTGTACCTACGGGTACGAATTTAGAATTTGTTCCTCGCTGACCGTTGTTAACAGCAGAGGAATTTGTACCTGGTCGGAAACGTGGAGTGTTTCCTACCTGACGGTTAGAACGAGATTGTAGGATCGCTTTGCGAGTCTTACGTCGAATACCCTTACTTTTAGCTTTTCAGTGGCTGGCATCACCACGAAACTGCTGCTGACTCAAACGCTTCCTGATTCAGTCCTGCCTCTTCCATTGGCATCTCCATCCCCTTGACGTTGATGTTTGGATTCCAAAATTCCGCTTGTGGACGTACTTCTGTTTCAATGTAAAAATCATCGGAATCTTCCGGTGTGGTTTACGTTAACGTTAACGTTTATTGGTTAACGTTGTACGGTGGCATGAAGTTTTATTTTATATTTAATCTTTACAGCAGTGACACGGATTATCATAGACTACTGCGATATTCAATAGCAGAACTTCCCTGAAGTTAGTAGGATTTCCCGAACTTCCCGGACGATGGCGGAAACGTACATCAGACCGACGGCTGAAACCAGGCAGATTGGGCTGGCTATCAACACATCGAAGACGAAATACAAAAGAGGAAGATTTTCTAGGGAAGACAATGTTAGCCTTCCACCTCGAGTTCAGATTGACGGTGACGAAATCGAGATGGTTGCCGGCGCCGGTGGTGTAGTGGTAAGCGTGACTGCTTTCTAACACCCCGATGGGTCTGCGTTCAATCCCAGCCGAGGTCGGTGGTATTTTTCTGAGGCATAAAAATCTCTGGTCACGTCTTCCTTCGGAAGGGAAGTAAAGCCGTTGGTCCTGGCCCATGTGTGTTGAATTTGAATGGGTGCGATATCCTACACAGGTGTGGAAGCTGCCTTCCTGCACATTCGATTGCCGTCAATGGATGGCAATCGATGTCCGTCGGTGATTGGCACTAGATTGCGGAACAGAGACCGACGTTAAATAAACGAAAGAAATCGAGATGGTTGACGAGTTCGGGTATTTGGGCTGGTGAAATTGGAATGGTGACTGCCGAAAATGAGACATTCAAAGACGCATTATGGTATAGGCAATCAAGTCTGCTTTGGTCTACGGAGGACGCTCCGGTCGGATAAAATACGCCGCTGCACGAAGTTGACTATCTATAAGACGCTGATTAGACAGGTGGTCCTCTAAGGTCACGAGTAATGGACTATGCTCATGGAGGAGCAACGCGCTTTGGTGTTTTTAAACGGTAGGTGTTGCGGACCATCTACGTTGCGGGGTGTAGATGGAAGACGGAACGTGGAGGAGGCGAATGAACCACGAATTGCACCAGCTACTGGGAGAACCACCACCATCCACACTGCAAAAAATGGGCGACTACGGTCAGCATAACACAGACAAAAAGACGTCTCACTGGAGTTAAAATTCACTGAGCTTCAAAACAGTAAATTTCAATGCATCTGTGATCCAGAACCAGTTCAAGCAGTTTCACAGCCATTTGAATATACAGTTATCCCCCGAGGAACGCGATACCCACTGAGTTGCACCAACCACTTTTGCTCGGTGGGGTTTCAACCAGTCGGTCTGATTTTGTGCATGTGAGTAGGGTCAATGGAGAACTAGTCACTCGCAGAAAATCAGAGCGCTTGGTTGAAAACCCACCGAGACAAAGCGGTGGGTGCAACTCAGTGGGTAACGCGTTCTTCGGGGGAAAGCTGTAGTTCAGTAATTATTCCCAAAGTACGATTAGTAGGGACCGTACTATACACAGCAAAAAAAATATAATATCGATCAACGTACACTCTGATATATTAGTAGTCATCGATAGTTTACAATTTATTCATTTTTGTCATTCGCGAGGTTTACACGTAGCTTAGTATAAAAAGTATACTATCTTCAGTATATAGTTTAAACTAAACCGGATTTGTGCGAGAGTATTTTGACCAGTGTATTCTTTAGTAAACAATCATGGAGAAATGGAACAGTTTCTGTCATCTGCCGGCTGATTTTACGTGTAGCCGTTGTCTCGAGGTGTTCCTTCGTGTGCCAGATCCGGGACTGGTCCAAGCATCGGGAGAACCTGCGTCAATATTCGAACAAAGTTGAAATTGGAAACGCTCAAGAAACACAAGAAGGTGGTGGTGGTGGATAAGCCAGGCTATGCTGGAAAAGGCAGAAGGGGAGATGTTCGGAGTGGTCGTCCAGTGCCTTCCGGCGGATCAACCGAAGCGATGCTGGGTAATTTTGGCAGATTACGAAACTCAGTGCGACAAGCTGCTGCGTGACATCAATGGTCAGGTTAATCCGGAACGGAAATCGATAGGTACGATAATATACTGGTGGGTGACATCTATACGGCTCCGTATGAGGGCATCTACTACCGGGTGGTGATTTTGGAAAAGGTATGTATCGTGCGTTGAGCTTTTGAAGACAATAGCATGTTGCCGAAACTAATGAGTGATGGTATTGACTGATTTTTCAGATTGACTCTGCTAAATCTCTGGTCAAAATTCGACTGATCGACTACGGAAACGAATTGATTCTGCCGACTGCCGACCTACGTGCTCCGCTTCCGATGATAATTTTTTTTTTTTTTATATCTTTATTAAGGAGACTTTCAGCCGTTGGCTGGCTCGTCTCCGACCCGATGATAAAGAATCTTCGTGCGTTTGCATTTCATATTGAGATTCAGAATCTGAATCGACCTATTGAGTTGACCGAAGTCATTCGGATTATTATCATTCGGTCGGAGAGCGATCGGAAGATTGTAGATATGGATCAGACGCGTTTAAATTTGTTACATTGGCTTGGGAACACGACAGTCGGAGAGGGTAGAATCGTGGCCACTTTTTCTTCTCGGAAAGCGCTAGTTTTGCTGGCATCTGAACCGGCGATGAAAATCATGAAAATTTTGTACACTCAGTTACCGAAAGTAGCTACCAAGTTTCCATTGGCAGACAATTCAAGTGTCGGAGATTTATTTTTCGTAAAATAAAGTAAATTATAATCTTAAAATGTGGAATCATCTGAACGTCGAAAAATTGAATATGTGACTAGTTAAAAAGGGCGATTTCCAAAGCACTTCCATCGTATGGGAATGGCTCTTTTAAACAATTCACGTATCAATTCTGTCTGTGTTATTATCATATTTATGATCCTTTTGACAACCAAAACAAACTTAGGGGGGCGTGGTAATCGTTTCTGGGATAAACCAGTATTAAACTACGCATGTACATTCAATAGATATACTATACCCCTTATACTTCAAGTTTATACTAGGCTCGTTTTGTAGGCAACTAAACGAAGTCTAGGGTCAACCAGGCGAATATCATTTTAGTGTGACTTTTATACTAATTAGTTTAAATTTGTTTCTGAGTTTAATTCAAGCTGATGTATGAAATAACACGCAGAAAAAAATATTTTAAACGTAATAATATTTGACGTAAAATCAATAAGAATTTCATTTTGTTTTGGCTGCAAAAAGAAATCATTATTGTTTCAACAATCCAGTATAGTTGTTCCTCAAAACCCATGGATTGTTAAATCAAAAAGAAAATCTTTTCGAATTTACAAGAGCTTTCATGGTTTTGACGTATGCTGTCAAATTTGGCAGCTGGGTCAACAACAAAAATATGTTTGTTTTTGAAAGAGATTTCTTGTAGATTCAATCATATTTATTTTATGAAGTCTGACAATTCACACAGTAGAAATAAAAATATGTTTATTGACCGGAGAACTTTAAGATTTGGGCGTAATTGCTTTTGTAAACTAACATGTCAATCACTGTTTTCTCGCGAATAAGAGAACAATCTCGTGAACAAACTATACCAAATGATAGAGGAACTATTCATCTACCTGTTTGTGTAGTTTGTTTTTGAGATTGAGCTTTAATTCGCGAGAAATCGTCAAATGAAGTGTTTGTTTACAAAACCAATTACGCCCTAATCTCGAAGTTCTCAATATGGCCAATTGTTTTTTATTTTTTGTTTTCTTTTTCACTGATCACGGAAGTAAAGCCGTTGGTCCCCGGTTCATTAGTTGATGGGTCGATACGTAGGGTCCAGCGGTCGCATTGCGCATCTCGAAACGAAAAACTTTTTCATACAAGCGTTCGTGCAAAAAGTGTCTTTCGTTTCGAGATGCGCAATGTGCCACCAGGTGTGGGAGCTGCCTTCCTGGCGTCAGGAGCATTGGTACTCAGTACGGAAAACAAGATCGACGGAAAAAATGAAGGAAAAAAACAGAAAATTTATTATATTTAGCAACTGCAGCTCGAACTGCAGCATACTTATAAGTATACTTACCTCAAGTCTCAAGATTTTCGGAAATTTTGTTATTGTTTAAATTTTTGTCCGGGTGAAAACGAGGGAATGATTGGTAGTTATTTTTGCATTCATGGCCCGGGGAATGGACACAGCAAATAAATGCTAAATTAAAATGAACTATTGTTGGATTAATAATAGAATATTGTTATTTTTACAATAGTTGCAGTTGAAAAGTGGCTTATTAAAACAAAAGAATCCTATTTTGAATTTATATGAATAAGTATTATTGAAACAACAAAATGCAATATAATTTCAACCGGAATTGTTTGTTTAAATACAACTAAAGTTTTGTTTGGTTCAATGCAAACAATTTTCTGTCCGTGAATGATGTAATAGCAAAAAGCAGATACAATATTACATCAATGGATGTAATTTTGTTCGCAAAATCGATGTACATCGTACAATGTGATATTACAACACAACCGATGGATTGACCTGGTTACAGCAGTTTCGATGTAATATTCAACAACTTTTTTTGCTGTGTAGGAACCGGCATTAACAAACACGCCCGTACCATATGGCATTAGAGCTAATTGGGGACACACTCTTATTGTGTAGGGTAATTTGAAGAGATAACTCCCTGGTGTCTCCTGAAAAGTTATTAAAAGATAGTTGGCTACCTGTTTGCAAAATTAAGCATCCGGAAAGTCAAAAGTCTTGTCCTGTGGAAGACCCGGTATATCCGTAAAAGTGGGCAATCCTCCACGGTTTCCTGATCCTAGAGCTCCGCGGTTTTTTCGAAACTACTCATAGACGTCTTATCAGAATGAATTCATAGTTGTGACCGGAATCTAGGCCCTGGAGACCGCGTAATGGTCCACTGGAAGATCCGGAACATCCGTAAAAGTGGTGAATTCATGAAACATGATCCCAGAGCTGAGGTAACTCTAAGACTAGTAGGTGCCGAAGAAACGTGCTCAACTTGTTGGCTCAGCTCTGGAACTATCTTCGGTCCCAAGCTAATCGATGCACCTCTCGAAACATGGGAAAATCCACGAACCCCTCATTTTATCTGTCAAACTTTCATAGAGAATCAAAACAAACATAGTGTAGTACCAGAATTTCATCTAGAATGGGATACGTTAATCGATTTTCTTGGGACCAATAGGCTAGTCAAGTAGTGAGCCAATTTCAAATCGATAGTTTCGTATTGATTGTTGGTGGTACTTCGAAACTATAATTTGATAACTTATTTTCATGAATTTGAAAGTATTGTTTTTCAACGAATCGTTATTTCTAAAAAAATAGCCATCTCTACCATTAAGCGACGGTCACTCGAGTCTACCTGCTCTGCTACAACAGATACATTTTATCGTATGAATAAAAGAGCGTTTATCTTCGTTACCTGGTCTGGGTTCGAGTGCCTAGTTAAACAAAACTCAAGTCTCTCAGAGAGCACATGAAACAGAAACTAAATGAACGCAGGAACCGCGTTGAGCCGTAAACTCTATATGGGGACGCATGGGGCTCAGACTTTCCCATCGCTGCAAGTCAGTTCAGTTTCGAGTGAACGGTTCCAACGAACGGTTGTGGTATAGTTTTTGACCAGCGAGCTTATTCTGCGCACCCCGTGAGAAAACAAGCTGTATATCTCCAGAAGGAATACCAACCAGCCGTGTGCATTGCAAGCCCAAGCAGAGAGAACGGAAGAGCGAGAAAGGAGAAAAACAGGTCTGGTTCCATTGAAGAAACAGCACACCTGTTTATTTTTTTTTATCTAAAGACTACGTTTTTTTAATAATCGCTCCGGACGGTGCAGTTTCAGTGTAGGAGAAAAGCGTAAGGTGAAAATGCATATTTAATCAACGCAATTAAAACCTTCTAGTTCGGGTTTGATCGTTGGGAAAGGGGTCTTTTGTAGAGGCTGATAGGCGAATAGTAGTGTCACCAAGCGGCAAAGTGCGATATTTTTGTGAGCAAGTGATACTCTTTCAACCGGGAACTGAGTGCGTACGATTAGAAAACTGCGCTTCAAAAATAGATCTCAAGCTAGTCACAAGCTGAAGATCTCCTTCGACTACCCCGGAGAGTAGGAGTGGCTGTGTACGTGTGTGTATGTGCTGCGCTTAGGTGAAAAGTGTACGAGAGAGAGAGAGAGAGGGATTCCCGTTTTGTTTTGTGAGTGCTGTGGTGGTGTAAAAAGTGTCACACAAGTGCGGAGTGTTGTTTTGGAGTTGGGGAGAAAGTTTCCAAAGTGTGTTGAACAGCCGTGTAATCGTGTAAGATAGCCATGATGACCGAAACTGTGGTAACGGTGGATCAGTCGCAGGCGGCGCCTCCTAATGCAGCCAACCAGGCACAGGCCAAACCGGACAACAGCTTGAACTGGATCAAGTTCAACATTCAGTACTTCCAGTCCATTCCGGGCATTCTGAAGCTGGTGCAGCTGGTGAGTTTTCCATTGTTTCGCCGACAAGTGATCTATTTTGAGTAATCTGAAAATCGAGATATCATACACGTAAACAAAGTAAAAATACCGACATACGTTGATAAGATTAGTTGCGTATCATGAATCACGATGATTGAAAGCATGAGCTGGTGTCAACTGTGATGTATTGAAGAAAACAAAATCGTGGTAGCCGGCAACCTTGCTTTGGGCGAATTGACACCTTCGGCAGGTCAAACGATTCTGTCATTAATATTGGAGCAGCGATAAAAAAAAACATGGCTCGACAAACGAAATGAGCTCACAATTTGCATATCTATGTGTATCTCCACTTAGATATGAGACCAAATGATTGTTCAGTGCTAGGTACTACACACAGACATTGCTTTTGCGGTTACTAAGGTGTGAAATAACCACGCACGCGCATACATTTTTGCGCGCGTCAATGCAACCGCAAAGCATGCATACAGTCCCACTCCTTTGCTTGCTTAGAATTCTTAGCGAAACTTTTAACAGTAGGAAACATCCAGAACGGCAGCGTTCAACCAATAATGCATTCCGGAGCAAGATCAACTGACAGACGAGAGACTGCGGTTTCTAAGCGATCAGGGTGCAGCAGCAGCTGGTCGACTGAATCACCTTGAAGTAGGCGGTGTACAGGTCAGAGCGTTCTTGTTCTTGTTGTCATTGTCACTCCCTGGCGGGATATTATTAAGGTGACGACGGTGAAGCAGGCAGAAGGGTAGCCAACACTACAGAAAATCTGTATTTCTACAGGTTTTTTTAGGTTTTTTTTTACCCAGAATTACATAACACATTTAAAATCGATTCATAAATTGCTGAGCGATGGTTTTTCAAACATTGCTAATTTGCCATTACCCATTTACCAGCGGCATCGTGTTCGGAGTGTTGAGGTACTGTTTCCTAAAAGTTCCCTAAATTTCCAAAGCATTTTCAATGTTTCAGAATCATTTTTGATGTTCTCCAAACTTTTTTAAAGGACCCCTTAACTACTCTATGGTGGGTTTGAAGTTCTTCAACATTACCCAAAGCTTCTTTGAAGATCTTTTGAATGAACATTCCTGGAGTTCTTTCAAAATTCTCTTAATTATTCCCTGAATCTATTCGGTACTCCCTAAACTAATGAAGTTCCTTGAGTTTCTCTAAATTTTGCTGGATTTACCTGAAGTCAATTCACTCAAAAATTCGGAAATTCAGTAAATTTCTTTAAAACTTTCCAGACATCTTTGTAAAGCGGTCAAATCTTAAGGTGATTCCTCGTAGAGTCCACAAATGGCCGCACTTCCACTTCGAATTTTCAATTACACAAATTTCGGAATTTAATGCCCTATTTAACCTGAAATTGCTACTTCATGTATGCTGCAGTACTGCAAACGCGAAGTTACAATTTCAATGTGGTACGTTTCGAAACTGATAATTGTGTCCTTATTTCTTTTAAATCCATCGATCTTCTTCGAAATTCAAATATCTGCTGTACAAAAATATGTGTTTAAAAGAAGTAAATTCTTTAGTGAAACTATGTTTCGATGGTCATCAATGCCTGAATGAATCTGTAACCTTTTCCCAATGTATGTATAATGTGTGTACTCTGTACACACTCAGATTTTTTGCGCAAATGTGCACCACCGTGCAGCTCGGCAATCTATTTTGCTGGATTTCAGTGAAAATTTTGCCGAGATTTAGTTAACAAACGGGAATTTTGCCGAGATCTCGGCTAACAAACATGAAATTTGCTGAAATCCCAGTATAAAATAAATGTAAAGCCTGCTCGGTGGTGCCAATCTCGGGAAAAAATATCTAAGTGTGTATGATGTCTGTATGCATATCAAATTTACAAATACAGACATGTATATCTGGCATCCCTGGTTGGATTTGACAACTACCTGCGGCAACCTGGTTTATAAAAGGTGTGGAATTCAGTGCCAACATTTCAAAGGGGCGTAATTGCATTTGTAAACAATTGCTTTAGCCGTCGATTTCTCGCGAATAAAAGCTCACTCATAAAAAATAATGACACCACCAGGTAGAGGAATGATTCCTCTACCAGCTAGCATTGTTATTTTAGAGGGGTGAGATTTTATTCGCGAGAAAATGATATTATTTACAAAAGCAATTACGCCCCTTTGAAATGTTGGCACTGAATTGATGGTTTTTCACTCGGCTTCGTACGCTCAAACACGCTCGTAGTTACGTCATAACGTTTGTTTCAATCAGCGTTTGCATTAGAAATTGAATATGAATTATAGAATTTTTGTATGAAGCCAAAATTTATGAATCTTTTTCCACCGAATGTTGAGATAATGCGAGGGGGACGACTCTATCTACGATGTAGGAAATATTGTGTTTTGCTGTGGCTAGCTGCGCGTACGCTGAGCAGATAGAAAGAAGATTTATCACGATTTTGAAGATTTTCTGCAAAAACATGATGCGCGATGCAAGTAGATGCGAGAAATGAAAGAAGATTTTTCGAAGATTTATTCGCTAGAGTGAGATTTTTTGAGCATCTAGAATTGAGATTTAGATGTGTCGCCCCCCTCGAGATAATGTATTGATTATTTTATAAGCACACTGCGAGGGGGAAGACGGCTTTCATTTGAGTACGTCTTTTACTCAGAGTTGCTCAGGGCATACAGTTTTGGAATATGACCATGTAAATGTTAGTTCGATAACGAAACGAAAACAATGAATGAAGAAAATAAATGGATGCAATATTTAAATAAGGAAATAATCTCGTTTTCTACCAGTTCATTGAAGTTTTGGATATTTTGGCAATTTCTTAAATCACTCTGATGATGGGTTTCTGTAGGGCACTTTTCTCTTTACAATGATAACGAAATTGACCAGGATCTTGCTACCGTAGTACTGGGCATTAGACTGTTGCAAAATTTGAAATTTTCGCTCCACAGTTCTTAAACGGTTCCAAATTGGGTCCAGCTTAGCCTCTCATAATTTGAACTACTTTAGTAAGAAACTGACTTGGCACAAACCATTTCAAGTTTATATGGGAATTACTATGGGAAAACTTATGTTTTTGTTCATATCTATCTAACAATTCACCACATCACTATGCTTTAAAAAATGATAGCAGTGATTGTAGCAAATTTTCTCAGCTACAACTCTGTTGAAAACCACTTTTCAATCAAATGGAACAAAAGTTATTAATGATTCAAGCCACTGATGTCTTATGATTATGCTCATTCAACTGTTCAGCAGGCAACATTGGTGTTTCTGGTGCGAAGAATAGAGCACACATATTATGGCTACTATCTCACACTGCAGAATACAGTGTTGCCCACAGAACAGCTGCTTGATCATGCCATAAGATTATCAATCTCTTAAATAATTAATATCATTTTAATTTAACATTTGGCTGAAAAACGATTTTCCGAAAAGTTGTAGCTGAGAAAATTTCCCGTAAGAATAGTTATATAAATTTTCGAAAAAGCAATATGGAAAATGCGTAGAAGACAATGAACAAAAAGTTTGGTTTTCCCATAGTAATTTCCATATCAACTTCGAATAGTTTGTGCCAAGTCAGTTTCTTACCAAATGAGTTTAAATTTTGGGAGACTAATCAGGAAAATTTCAAATTTTGCATCAGTCTACTGGGTATCCAGATATTTCCTTCCGGCTACCAGCTTCGGTGGGGACATGTACTTGATGATGAGTCCTGTGAGGGCCTCAGTTGCTAGAAAAAAAAAATTAAAACGTTCAAACTATTCCACCAAACCCCCACATACGCCCCCTAGCCCCATTAATTTTGTATCAAAAAAGCAACGTTATTGCGTGATGTTTTTTTTTGCTAATGGTTCTCCGATGAATTTAGTGTATTTTACGGCATAGATCACCGGCTGAAAAAACTAACGTTCCTTGGACTGCGCTGTCAAAACAATCGAGATAATAAAATCGTTTATCAGAGAGCAAAAGAGTTCCTCAGAGTTACTCTGGATTGCTCTTAATTTCTCACTGTCTTCCCCCTCAGCACACAACACAAGTCGTGGTCATCCTCTCCCTCAATGTTTACCTTTGTCCCTCTACCAACACATACGTGAGGGCTGGATCTCCACACTTTGTATAGACCAGGTTGCTCAAGTTGAACACAGCAGTGTTGTCACCCGGTATGTTGTTTTTCAATTGGGTTCTTTAGGGGTATTGAGGTAAAAATGCCTATTCGTAATCTGCATTAAAATGGAACTGAAATTTAAAATTTCATCAATTAGCCAAAATCATCATCTTAGCGCCCCTCGGTGGGAGTTTGTATGGGAGCGAACTATCAATTTGTTAGTTTAGTGTCAAATAGTGAAGTTATTATATTGCTTTAAATCTTTATTTAAAAATCGAAATGAAAGTCTATGAATTCGAACAAAAATATCGTTGTGATCATCATAAAACGAAGCTCATTTAATATTTTGAGCGCTGTAGATTGGATTCTTTAGGGGTATTGAGACAGTTGCATTTTTGTAATCTGCATTGCAAACGGCACCGAAATCCTAAATTTCATCAATTTTGGAGCACTGGAACCTCTTTTAAAGTTCGAGTATGGTCGTTACAAGAGAGTCATGCACAGCTCATGCACTGGTTTGCTTTGATTACCAACTTAACACTGACGGGTGGCATCCGAAGGGTGACTACGATGCGTCTTGGCCAGACCTAGATTAACACACAAATCACCATCTTAGCGCCACTCGGTTGTACCAACCGGTGGAAACTAACGGTTTTTAATTGGCTCACTACTTGACTAGCCTATTGGTCCCAAGTACATCTATAAGCGTACCCCATTCTAGTCAAAATTCTAGTACTGCACTTCGTTTGTTTAGATTCGCTATGAAAGTTTGACAGGTAAAATGAGGGGTTCGTGGATTTTCCTATGTTTCGAGGGGTGCATCGATTAGCTTGGGACCGCAGATAGTACCAGAGCTGAGCCAAAAAGTTGAGCATGTTTCTTCGATACCTTCTGGTCTTAGAGTTACCTCTATGGTTGGTGGAGTGGTATGAGGCCAATTCTGTCCATTTTGTTCCAAAGGACATGAATCCGCCAAACTGTCCGGAGCTGCGCCCGGTGGAGCAGTACTGGGCAATAATGAAGCGAATCCTGATGAATGTGGGCGTCTTAGTGGAATACCTGTATAATGAGAGAGAGAAGGATTAGTATTTTCCATTTAATTCCACTACTTTATTTGCTTATCCTTGACAGATACGCGTATTTCGTCTACAATGTGCAGACTTCTTCAGTGTCTTGTACTAATACTCGACTTGCGACTCGCGGCAGTCGAGTATTAGTACAAGACACTGAAGAAGTCTGCACATTGTAGACGAAATACGCGTATCTGTCAAGGATAAGCAAATAAAGTAGTAGAATTAAATGTAAAATACTAATCCTTCTCTCTCTCTCATTATACAGGTATTCCACTAAGACGCCCACATTCATCAGGATTCGCTTCATTATTGCCAAGTACTGCTCCACCGGGCGCAGCTCCGGACAGTTTGGCGGATTCATGTCCTTTGGAACAAAATGGACAGAATTGACCTCATACCACTCCAGGACACTTTTAGAATAGTGGCATGATGCCAAATCTGGCCAAAATAGCGGAGCTTCGTCGTGCTGCTGCAAGAACGGCAAAAGGCGCTTCTCGAGGCACTCAGATTTGTAGATCTCGCCATTTACTGTGCCCTTTGTCACGAAAGGCTCACTCCTCAGTCCGCAAGAGCAGATGGCCTGCCAAATGAGATATTTGGAGGCGAACTTCGACATTTTCTTCTTCTTAAATTTGTCGTCCACATCGAACTTGCTCTTGCCGGTGAAAAACTCCAACCCCGGAATTTGCTTAAAATTGGCTTTTATATACGTTTCGTCGTCCATCACACAGCAGCCATATTTTGTCAGCATCTTCTCGTAGAGCTTCCGTGCCCGAGTTTTAGCCGTCGATTGTTGCCGCTCATCGCGGTTTGGGAAGTTCTGTACCTTGTATGTATGTAGTCCAGCTCTCTTCTTTGCATTCTGGACGTAGCTCTGCGACATGCCGATCTTTTTAGCCAAATCACGGCTTGAGACGTTGGGATTTGCTTTAATCATCCGCTTCACCTTTCCCTCCGTGTTTTTGTTCTCCGGTCCCGGTTTTCTTCCAGCTCCTTTGCCGTGGTCCAACGTCAACCGCTCCTGGAACCGCTTCAACACTCTGGAGACGGTTGAATGGTGAATGTTCAACATTTTTCCCAACTGCCGGTGCGACAGGTCAGGAAATTCCAGGTGTTTGGAAAGAATTTGTTCTCTCAACTCGCGTTGGTTCACCTCCATTTTCGTTGAATCGAAAAACACGACTTCGAGTTTGACAGCATGTACACAATACACATCAATGAGAAAGTGTGCAAAATTTGGTTGATTTTTACCCAATGGTAAAAAAGTTACGCCCTGTTGAATGTGTCGCAATAATTTCGTGTTCGCCCTTTATAGAAAAATCTAAATAAAAACACTAATTAAGCAAACATTCAACCCGATTTTTTTAAAAATTTGATAATTTTTTTCAGCAAATAATCCTTAGAAAATGTCTCCATTTTCATGATTCTGCAACCCATTAACATGCAAACCTGTTGTAACAATGCCATGTACGATGTTGCAATAATTCCCAACGTTGATGGCCTTTAATAATTAAAGTAGCAAGTTTGGTTTTTAGTTTTTTGATTAGAGTGTAAATCAATTGCAATGATATTTTTAAAGCAACATGTTTCAAAAATCTTGGAAAATCTGGATAATATTTTAAAAATCTGAAAATATACGTGATCCGTCTGTGTATCTGGTTAGATGACAGAAAATGTGGAAAATCCAGATAAATCTGGAATACTGGCAACGCTGAGTTTTATAATGTCCAAAGCGTACCAGGCTGCTGTTTCCGTGTTGCTACCGTTTTTTTTCCTTTGTTCGGGACCTAACACTACTGCGACCAGTAAATTGATCTATTGTAGTATATCCCGTGTCCTTAGTTTAGTGCATGTCGTATTACTTCATCACTATTGAGAAATGATGAAGTATTCGATTTTTTTACAGTTGCCAGTCTTGCATTTATCGCAAGGATCCGACTCTAATTTATACCCTATTTATACCCTTCGGAGTGTTGAAAACCCCTCCAAAGGCACGCCCCTTTGTCAGTCAAAATTGGATTCCTTAGCAACAAAATTAAGGTATGACACCGATAATGACCATGCATCAGAACCCTAGTCTTAACAACTTCAAACTAGGGAACAACGAATAGAAGATTAGGAATCACATAGATGAAGACAACTAGCTCATTTTTTTCCTTGTTTCAAGATCATCCTCGGTAGACAAAGCCGAGTCTTGTCAACAAGGCATAAAAAGTAACAAGGACTAAGATGTGTTCCTTGGAATACTGAAAAATTCGGTTCCCCTAGTTTGAAGTAGTCAGGACTAGGAATCGGTGGTAGATCTTACATCCCGTAACGTACCACGAAAAGGTGATCTACCCGTTTAATGCGTGACTGCTGAAAGTTTCAATTACAACTAGTGATGCAAACCGCCATGTATTGTGGAAAATGTGTAGTATGTTTCAAGAGGTGATAGAAGGTCTGCCTGGCTAGCATCAGGCATTGACCATTCACAAAGTTGCCACCCTCCTAAAGCTCGTTTTAGGTGCACTATTTAACGAGTTTTGTCATGGATATCGACATGCTTAGAGATCAATGCGTTAGGCATTAGCCAGACCAACGGAACTGAATTTAATCCTTTTTGAAGCAAATCAAGATCGAAGATTTAATTGAGCCACACTATAAAATAGTGTATTACTGGGCACTTGTGGTCTGGCGTAAAGAAGTACAGCTATAGAGTGACCATAAAATCTATACAAATCTGAACGAATTTTTTTTAAATTATTCACACCTGTGTCTTGCACAGGTTGCACATGTGGACGCAACGCCACTGCTGCTCATTAAGCAAAAACGATCCCTTCAGGGGCATCAAGCATCTAAAAACCACAACACTCCACGACAAAATATGATTAAGTTTTCGCTTGGTATGTAATGCGTAACAGAGATACGCGATAATTCATATAGTTTCAGCGGTTGATGATTAATTTTAAATATACGAATGGTGCTGCCTACGGCGACTAAGACGGTGACTAAGATGGCGAACACGACGGCTATTTCGACGACGTGGTCAGCGAACTTGTCTAAGATATAACACTTTTGCCCGGCACCTCCTGGATCGTAATGTCCGCTATCTGTCACTGTTTGTAAATAGCAATTACCTTTGTCGTAATGCTTCCTTCGACGGACACAATTTTTCTTGCATTGCCATGGTCATCTGGGAGGAGGTTCGTGTCTAGTGCTTTCCCCAGGAACCGCTCGCGGCCACCAGCTATCACCCGTCCTGTCTCGAGCGTATCCAGCGAGGCATCTTTCAGATTGCTAGAGACCAGTAGCCGAGCACTTTTGCAAGCGGAAAACTTGCTAATTCATCAAAACCTCAAATTCTTTAAATTTCTTTAAAATAAATAGATAGTTATGCTATTTACATCGTATGAAATAATTTCAGTTTTATTAATTTCCAGAGCTTTTGTGAATAATGTTAAAACATTTGTAGGGCATTTGAAAGTTTGGACTGTCCAAACATTCCATACCTCCTGTAAAACCAATAATTGATTTTAATTTTGAAAATCAAATTTGGACACACATTGAAATCGTCGACATTTTTGATAAATATCGCTAGCAAATCCAAAAATAAATCAGGGGTCCATTGAAGTGTAATGGAAGTTTGTGTTTTAACGATATGCGAAGAAAATACCCCCATTGAATTTGATAACTATTACTATTACTATGATAATTTAGGATAAATTCTTTGAAACTTAATTTTTTGAGCATTTTCACTGCTGTCACATATAAATTATTTCCGTAGCTAATTCCTATGCTAGATTATCATCCAAGGATATCTGAATGTCTACATCTAAAAACTTTTGCAAATTACTTTCATTTTACCGAATTATTTAACAAAATTGCTTGAATCTTATACATTTCGGCGAAATCTTCATAACTATTTTTTGCGAATATTAGACATGTGCTTTAAAATACTTCGATTTTGGGGTAGGTTCAGTTTTGACCGATCTGAGTTGATTAAACCCAAATTTTGGTAGTTTTAAAATAGCATGCATGTATTCCTAAAAATAATAAGAAAATCGGCCTCGTTTTGCAAATCACGCATGCATCATTCGTTTTGCCACTTATCAGCAAACCGGAGAAGAAGCGGTCAGAAGCCAATCAATTATACCATCCGATAGGAATTGGCATAGAAGCAATAAAAACAGATAGCGAAAGCACCTGTATTCATTTCTCATCAAACAGTCAGTCAGCGGCTCTGTTGTTCGCCATTCACTTTCCGTAGGCATGCATCCATGTTATTTGCAATATGGTGATGGAAATGCTAGCTTTTTTATTCCATCTGCTCGAACCGTGGAACCGTACCGTAGTTAGTAATCATACAAACAATTTCGATTATGCGCACGTGTAAACAACTTTTGTGAATTGTTTTGTTTACGTTTGGAGAAAGGGTGGGACCTTTTATCACACCCTTCCTGGAACATATAGATCTGACATTGCTCACCCCTCACAAAACTCCAAACCTTTTCGCATGATTACGTAAGCTTCTCATCATCCATCATCTATGTACCTTCGGCCCGAATAAAAATCAACTTGTATAACTACATTGCGCAATAGTTTTTTTTATTGACGCTGCGTTTTGGTATATTATGAAACGGAAGTGATTTTTGATTAGTGAGGGTTTAGATCCACCGTTTAATTTTGATGAACCTGAATGTTTTTTTACAGCATAATTCTTATTCGGGTAGGCATCGGAGCTGAGCGCATTATTTGTATGGAGCTGCATAAGAATGCATTGCTTGCCAATAAGGTGAGCCCAGTTTGTTTACCGTTTACGTACATGCGATAAATCTAAGTGATGACTGACAATTCATCCGAAGATGTTGTGGGCATGGGTGGGGTGCTAAGGAACGACCTGCTAGTGGAGTTCATCCCACGCAGCGGTGATGACATCGCTTCTCGTCAAAGTTTCTTACAAGCGCCAGTTGCATCGGATGCGTGTTAATTGATGCGACGACTATATAGAGTTTTGCAGCTAGCTATGAGTAACGCTGTCATCCATTTTTTAAACTTCTCCCTGACTTATTCATCGGTGAAAAAAATACTTACCCGACGTTGTGCAACAGGTGAATCGCTCAGTGGAATCCCGAAAAAACGTTATCTTATCTCACGGCGATATCAGTAAATCGTGCCAAAGTGTGCTGTGCTCATGGTTACGCCGCGTCAGCGACAAAAGTCCACGCTTCCAAGGCTTATTCACGATCTCTCGCTGTGACGGTAACTTAAAGTATACGTTATCGTATCTTGTACGATCAAATATTATCTTTTAGGTTCGTGGCTACTTTCACTCATTGAGAGACCTGCGGATATGCCATGTGTGGCAACACAAGACCGGTTCAGCTTCTTGGCGACGCTGATCGGAAAGCTGTCTTGTCTGCGATAGTCCGAATTTGAGTTTATTACAGCACTTCGGCCAACGAACTGATAAGAACCTGTCGAAATCGGATTCACACTTTCAATACCTACTCCCATAAATCATCATCCAGCAAAGCTGGCAACCTGGCCCAGGAAACAACTGTCAAAACTAATTTTCACGCCCAGGCATTCAATCATGCTTGTATCTCGTTCATATAGGCTCGCATTCCGATACACAAGACTGTCTGTATTTTAGCGAAGGTAACATGTAGGTGCTACATATTCAAACACCCTGCCATTCGGAACGAACGTTCCTGTTTACCGTTCACTTTAAATTAGTGCTAAATTGCAGTTGCCAACATGTACGCACATTAAAAAACATCGATTTAGACTGGCAATTAGCTCGCTTGAGAAACCGACTGAAATGGCCTTTCGTGTGGGCTTAGAACAACTTTGTTCAGGTTCCTATTTTAAAGTTTGATTTGACACAGTTTCGAGAATCCTCCGACTTCGAACATTGCGGTCAAGATTCAACAGTTGCGTGATTTAATGTGGATCGAACAGGTCTGGGTCATAAAAGAGAGAGTTGCGTGATTTCAAATTGACCGGCAGTGTTGCCAGAGTCCAAGGCGCTCGCCCGCAAACGGAATGACATTTTCCGCCCATCTATTTAAGGTTTTACACCGACGGGGTTAATCCAACAATCAATACGAAACTAACGATTTTAAATTGGCTCATTACTTGACTAGCCTATTGGTCCCAAGCAAATCGATTAACATTTTAGTCGAAATTCTAGTACTACACAATGTTTGTTTTGATTCGCTATGAAAGTTCGACAGATAAAATGAGGGGTTCGTGGATTTTCCTATGTTTCGAGGGGTGAATCGATTAGCTTGGGACCGAAGAGAGTACCTGAGTTGAGCCAAAAAGTTGAGCACGTTTCTTAGAGTTACCTCTAGGCACTGTGACAACTTTTTCTCAGTTTGCCTCACGTGTTCCGCAGCTGTGCCAAGAGTGCCAGTCATCATACTGACTATGTTTGTTTGTAAAAAATTGGATATTCGACAACCCGATTAATTTGACAGTTCAAATGTTTTGTTTTGAGGGAAGACAACAAGCAGTGGAATCCGCACCGAACCAAGACGATGATCCAGAAGCACCCCAGCTGGACAAGTCGATTCTGGACAAACTGGGCCTCGATAAGGCGATCAAGTTCCTCCGACTGCTCGACATAAAAAAAGTATCTAATGGCATTCGAAATGGATGATGCAGTTGCTGCAACGGGCTCACGATATCGATGCCGTTTGTGTGATTCGGTTATTCCAAATTTTGGCAAGCAAGATTGTTGGCAATGAAATTGACCAAAGCGTGAAGCTGGTCATAGATCAGGCACGGGAAAAGCTGTTGCGGGAATCTAAATCGGCTGCCAAGATCAACGATGGCTACCTGACAGCGAGCAGGTTAGAGATGGCCTAGGACACCTAGGAGATGGCCTAAACGTGACGAAAAGTTTAAGTTGTTTACATCGGCGGATTTGAAAACGGAAATACTGCAGAATATGACGAAAGTGTTCCTGCTGCTAGAGGCTGGTTGTTTCAGTGGTGTCACCGAGTTGCAGGTGCTTTCAAAAAGTCACCACTACTCTCGTCGCCACTGGTGTGTTCAGCTACCGTCACTGCCAGTACTACCAGAACGACCCCGGTGGAGGAACAGTCATCGAAAGCCACCATGCCACAACTACAGCAAAATAAAAGCTAACTTAAATTACGATTTCAATCTGTTCTAACCGTTCTAACCGAAACGCAACACACAGTAGTAGTAGAAGTAGTAGGTGGAAACCGTGGAAACTAACGATTTAAAATTGGCTCACTACTTGACTAGCCTATTGGTCCCAAGCAAATCGATTGACGTACCCCATTCTAGTCGAAATTCTAGTACTACACTTTGTTTGTTTTGATTCGCTATGAAAGTTTGACAGGTAAAATGAGGGGTTCGTGGATTTTCCTATGTTTCGAGGGGTGCATCGATTAGCCTGGGACCGAAGAGAGTACCAGAGCTGAGCCAAAAAGTTGAGCATGTTTGTTCGGGACCTTCTGGTCTTAGAGTTACCTCTAAGCAGTGGAGTAGTGGAGGTTACGGTTCCATCCGTTTTTCTTTCTTTCTTTCGTCATCTTCCACATGAATCTTACCGTCGCCGCTATAGTCCTGGTCCTGGTAGCTCGGATGTTTTGATTTTTTTATTTGACCTTTCGATCATTAGTCCGTCAGCCATTCTCTCATTTCCAGGGCAGTACCGATTGCCCTGGTATTGATGTATTCACTGCAACTGATGGTGTACTGCTTCGGACAGGCATTCGGATGTGCGCTGATGGGAAATCTAACTCAGTTTTTGGGAATCTATGGTGGGTTTTGACCGAAAATTCGCGGTTGAGTTAATCCGCATTCAAAAATTGCAATATGTCAACAACAATGATTTGACACAGGTGCCGAAGCAGTACAGTGTTGCAAGCTACATCAAAGATAAGAAAAAGTTTATCCATGGCTGCCAATCAGTGTGCCCAAATGTGCCCAACTGTATTTTTGGCACACTGTGCGGAGTGACCTGAACTACACAGAAACAAAATCCATTGGCAGAATTACTATATTGATGGTTTAAAATAAATACTCCACCCAATAAATTTGTGCAGAAACGAAGTTCATTTAATTTCACTATTTTTTCTATCATAGAAGCATAGCATAGTAGGTGCCGTTTGAGTAAGCATTGTAGTTTTGACAGAATGGTTTTAAATTTGTTTATATTTATAGTCAACTATACTGAAATCATGGTAGATTTAACCATAGAGGTAACTCTAAGACCACTGGGTCCCGAAGAAAATCATTATTATTTTTGGCTCACTCAGTACCAGAACAACGGTCCCAAGCAGTCCCAAGCTATTTCACTCACCCCTGCATGTTCTGCATGAATCCGCACACCCCTGATGTTATCTGTCAAACTTTCATAGCGAATCAAAACAAACATAGTGTAGTAATAGAATTTCAACTAGAATAGGGTACGTTAATCGTTTGCTTGGGACCAATAGGCTACTAAAGTGGTGAGCCAATTTAAAATCGTTAGTTTCGTATTGATTGTTGATTTAACGGCATTAAGCGTAGTTATAGTGAAAATAAGTGTTTTCTGCACAATAGTATTCCTAACTATGATCTTTGTTTCACTGTAGAGTCGGTGTTTAAGAGTCACGCCAAGAATGAAGCTCACCGTTTTCTAGATGTAGTGGTTTGAACGTAGATTTGTTGAAAGTTTTTGGCCATTTTTCGAACTATATTTTTTTTCTGAAAGATGGGGAAATTCACAATAGAAAAAGCTGTTGGCAGCTAATCAATTTGAGTAGTGTCTTCTTAAATATAAAAATAAAACATTGCAACCTTTCTTCATGCACCTCTTAGGTATTAACTTGGTGCTAAAATGCTAACATACTACCTATTTTTTTTTTTGGAGGCGAACCAGCCCAAGGCTGAAAGCCTCCTTAATAAAGCTAAATAATAATAATACCTATTTTTAAGCAATTCATGGTACCAAGTGGCTTGGATTTTAATTACTTACATCCATATTTAAGCCAAGTCTGACATGGAATCAACATTAGAATATAATTCGCTGTGACTCTGTGAAAGTGACCTGCTTAAATTCAGTCATGCAGAAGACGAAGTAGTAGTTACAATTAATACTTTTTACAGTAGTTAAAATTAATACTTTTTACATCAACTCTGCACACTGTGCCGAACCACTGATCGGCACATTAAGGCACACATTGACAAGTAGGATACAAGCAATATAATATAAAACGGCATCACTGTTGAGTGTTGATGTTTTGCCAATCGTTGCTAAGGTTCAACACTTTTTGTACTCCAAAATGAAGCTAGTGAGAGAGTGTCATACATAAAACTGGTGATACAAGGATTCAATCAAGAATTTAAAAACAACAAACGGATACCCACCGGGTGTTAAAGATCGTTCGAAAAATTATGTAAGTATTGTCTGAATTATAAATCTCTTCAAGCCTAGCAAAACTAAGTCCGTCTCTTCCGAATCACAGCAAAAAATCCCAGCGGATCGTGTTTTCATCTAGAACAGCTTCTATTCGGGCCTCACTTCAGTCGAGTTCATCTACACCATGACCGGTCCAGAGCGTCGTGTTGATACGGCAGTCAAGATGGCTAAAACGGGGTACCTCTAGAGACGTTTTCGATTGAGGATGAAATCATTGGGAAAAAATTTCTGACGGTTGCCGTTGATGATAAATTTGGAAGGCCACATCACCACTTTCATTAACATCAAGCAAATGGATCCCAGCTGTACGACAGGAATGGCGAAACACCTACAATATGATTCGTTATGTTATTCGTACGAAAAGAAGAGTACCATGCATCCTGCGAAGATCGGATTTCATTTTGGAACGATGAGCATCGAGCATCTATGGCTTGATGAATACTCACATTCAGTATTAGAAAGCTCACCAAATATATGCAATATCGCGAACTTTTCGAACGCTGCTAAAATGATCGCCCATATGCTTTACCCAAAGGTCTCCCAATGGATGCCTTATTTCAGAATACACTTCTAATTTTTGAACTTGATATTTTATACTGTCGTAGGTATTCTATCTCGAAGCGTACAACGAAGGATCACGGCAGGATCTTCTGCGAGAGTTGAGGTACTTTAACAATTTTGTTATGCAGATTGATCAATAAAGAAGAAAACAAGCTTATCATACGGGGCGGCCAGATTTGAATCCCGGCCTTGCCAAGTATCTTCGGGACGGAAATTTACACATTTCTCCTGCCAGTTTCCTCGGAAGTTCTTCCCAGTAATTTGGTATGAACTTCGATGGGATAACCACAGGACTTTATAGGGATGTCCATACAATTTTGACTGATTTATAACTACTGCTATAAACTCTTGAATCGTGAATCGCCCACGCTTGTGATCTGTGAGGAGTTGAGTGGACTGGGCGGAAACTTCTCTAGTTCTATACAGACCTACAGGCGCCGGATAAATCGCTTCTGCTGAAGTCTGCGGTGAACGAGAATCCTATTTTCGAAGCATGACAGATCTTCAGGGGGAGATGTTTGATAGTTTTCATCTGTGGTGGGAAGTTATCACAACTTAATCAGTTCGTAGTTTGGTAGGCTTAAAAGATAGGCGATACGATAGGCGTGGATTATATCTTTGAGGACACGCACTTTTGAGTCGATCAGTTGCTCGATGGTTCCCAAGTAACAATTTTGTCCGCGATAAAACCTGCAATATTACTTGGGTTGGTTCGATGGTGTTGCTCCTAGCGCTGGATACAATCATAGAGGTAACTCTAAGAAACGTGCTCAACTTTTTGGCTCAGCTCTGGTACTCTTCTCGGTCCCAAGCTCATCGATGCACCCCTCGAAAAATAGGAAAATCCACCTCATTTTATGTGTCAAAATTTCATAGCGAATCAAAACAAACATAGTGTAGTACTAGAATTTCTACTAGAATGGGGTACGTTAATCGATTTGCTTGGAACCAATAGGCTCGTCAAGTAGTGAGCCAATTTAAAATCGTTAGTTTCCACCGGTTGAACTATCGCTCGTTCGAGTTATGGGTTTACTTTTATCGATAGAATTTCTCCTTTGTTTCTGTACACCTGCAAGGCATCATTAATTCAAAAAGACATCGAGTCAGAATATCTCGCAGAATATTGTGGATGGGTTGAATTTGCATGATCACCGTATTGGTTTAATCGTTTCCAATTCCTCTTCCACCTCCAGATCCGCTAACGCTCTAATGAGAATGAAGGTGAATGCTTGCCATGATCCATCAGAGAAATTGAGATTGTAAACAAAATCATAAAAGTCAAAACTTTCGGGGTTGCCAAACTCATAGAATATTGATATCTTGATAGGCATTCTTTGATTGTCCTTGATAGGCACGTTCGTCACAACGCTTGGCACAGCTTTCGGCACAACTCAATCACTCGGTACGAATTATGGTGTGCAGAGTTGAATTCCCCCTGCTCGAAAAAGTGCCGAAATCTCACGGAAAATAATATTCAGAAATTGATTGAGCTGGGTTTTGCGGAAGAGAACCAACTCAACAGCTACTTCAAAATTTGTGATTCTTGTCGTATACAGCTTTCTAAACGTACCGAACTATCAAGTAACGACGAGTTATCGAACTGCGGTGAACTAGATATCAACATGAATGTTCCAAGTCAAGAATCCTTAGCAACCAGCCGAGCAATGCCTTCCCATCAAACATTGAATGTTGAATAAGAGCTTATTCCGGCAAAAACAAACTTCTTCAGCAAAACAATTGCTTATTCAGCTGTTGATCAACTCAAATTGTTTGTTGGGTGGGCAGCGTGATTGTGTGACAATAAGAAAAGATGGAAACGTCAGTGATTTGAAAAAGGTTAACGGCGACCACTTTACGGGAGTCCTACAACCGATTCAAAGAATTAAATAGTGAAGTACAAGTTGGGTTTTCAACCTTTGCAATTTCCAGGCCCAACAACCAGTGTTGGCTAAAATCAAGATCAGAAAATCAAAATCAGCTATCTTTCAAGATAAATATCACCTAAAATCACAGGCACCATTATTACATCCATCATCACCACGAATCACCCGGGATTTTCAATCAATATCAGCTGTGATTTTTGACTCCCAAAATCAACCAGCATCAATATCAACCAAGATCAAAAGCATCGAAAATCGTAGGATTAGAAGATATGTTACATTCTAGAGTCTGCGACATTCCGAAATTCAAGTCAGCATTTCGGATGAAAAAAATGTTGGATTTCAACCCAATGGAAGCCATAAAAATCCAAGATGGCGGACCAAAACCCAATATGGCGGCCTACGGACAGTGAATATGCGTCTAAGCTCATGCAATATAAGTACCTGCGGAATGGGCTTGATGAGTAGAAGCGGAAAATCAACATCCGCTGTCATTTTGGAATTCAAGATGGCGAACCAAAATCCAATATGGCGGTATCTAAACAGCGTATATGCATCTCAACCAATGCAATATGGGTATCTACGGAATGGGCTCGATGAGTAAAAGTGAAAAATTGACATCCGGTACCATTCTGACAGTGACGGACAGTGAATATACTTCTCAACCCGTGCAATAAGGGTATCTACGAAATGAGCATGATGAATAAATATGGAAAATTGGCATGCCTACCTGGACAGCGTGATTGTGCAACAATAAGAAAAGATGGAAACGTCAGTGAGTTCAAAAAAAGTTAATGACGATCACTTTACGGGAGTCTTACAACCGATTCAAAGAATTAAATAGTGGAGGCAACATTGGTTCTTAGGCTTGAGATTGGCAAAGGTTAAAAACCCAACTTTTTTTTCCTTTTATTTGTTTTCCGTCGACCTTGTTTTCCGTGCTAAGCACGAATGCTACCGATGACAGGGAGGCAGTTCCCACACCTGGACCCTACCTATCGACCCATCAACTCATGAACCGAGGACCAACGGCTCTACTTCCCGGCCGACTGGGATTGAACCCAGGCCTGCTGGGATGAGAGATAATCACGCTTACCACTACACCATCAGCACCGCTAAAGACCCAGTTCTCCTTTTCTTGCAATGCTTCTCAAAATAACTTCTAATCGTATTCCTGTAGAATTTTCCTCATAATTTCTTCATAATAATCCCTTATATTCCTCTTCAAAACGCGTTTTGCATTTTGTTCAAAATTCTTTACGCAATGATTCAAAGTGACTGAATTCTAAAATATATCACTAGTCATATTTTTTTTAAATCTCATATTGAAATTTTTAAAAAATTTCGTGAAAACGGGTCTAGTTTATAAATCCAAAAAAAAAAATCTCATGTGATCTTCAAAAACATTCTCAGTTCGAGATCCAAATAATATTCCGTTGATCTCATTGTTTAAAAAATAAGTATTCATGTTCTAGTATATATCACTTTATCACATTCGGTCCAAGGACCCACACAGCCTAGCCCAAGCAGCAATTTGGGTTTTGTGAGGTTTCTGAAGACCATGAATTATACTTGTAGAATGCTTTAATACCACGATGTCGATAAAACTGGAAATGTTACTTGGTAGTAGCGGTCTGCCTAGCGCCTGATTCTATAATGCGATGCGATCTTGGAATGACGTAGGTATTCATTTTTACCATATTTAGCTGTTCATATGAATCTGGGAAAACTATGACATGTACCCGGAAAAACCGGGAATTTATTTAAATTTTAAGAATATTTTTCAACTGGATTCAACTTATACTGGATTCGAAACATATTCAATGTCCGCGTGCGAATTCCAGAAGCTTCCACGCACATTTTTCTAGAGCTGCACGATGATTAGATATGGTTAACTTTTCTTCATATGATTTTCATATTTTCTTGGCTGCCCCTTCCAACACAAATCCCGGTCAAACACCCTTAGGCCCACATCGACCCTTTTGCATATAAATTCGGCGGAGCGCATCAGAGAGCCGGAGACAAAGCCAAGCGGAAAACTATGCCAAAGGAACACGTGTAACTAATTTGAATGTTTTGAATTTACGCGCAGCTCTATGCTCCGCCACTATTTCCTTGGCGCGCATAAAAACCTTTCTCCAGCAAAGCAGCGTGCGCAAACCATAAATTCGGCTCGTAAAAAAACAACCCAACAGAAAGAGAAACCCAAATGACCTCAAAGGAAGAAAAGCATAAAGCAGAAGAAACGTTTTCCTTCCCTGCCCTGCTGATGCTGATGCTGGTGGATTGGTGGAAGTTCGGTGTTTATATGCTACTTCCGTGGAATCCAAAACAAAACTCTAAATACTCTTCCGCAACTATGCTGTGAACATCTCTCGCAGTCGGCGTCGGCGTTGGCGTCGTTGGTGGTTCGGGCTCGAATTGAAGCACCGTTAAGATTCATTCAATTTCATCCGTGAAATGAGCAGCAAATTGCAGTGAGTGCTCTCTGAGCAAAGTTGGGTTCATTCGTGTTTTATTATTCGAGCTGAGAGAAAAAATGCAATGGTGGTTCACAAGACGTGAATGCAATGGGACAGCTGTAAACTGTAATCAAAATTGGCATGAATTCTATTGTATTTAGGAAATCTTAGAGTTTTGATATCGGATTTTCTGGAACGGTTTGATTTCTTTTTCCACACAGGGTAGATTACCCTATGGTGAGCTCCAATTATGGTCTATGGGGATTCCATGGGCCATAATTGGAGTACACCACATAACTCATACACACTCCCTCAAGCTCGACAAAAACCGGCACCACCGATTAGCTCGGTATTTATTTTTATTGAGATCTCAGCAAAATTTCTGTTTGTCTGCTGAATCTTGGCATGCGTTTCCCTATGATCCAGCGAAATAAAAAGCCGAGCCAGTCGGCGGTTCCAATCTCGACAATCAAAATTAAGTGTGTAGGCATTATTATTGTGCTTACCACACAATATACAGATTCGTGCATTGGTTGGCATAGAAAGTTATCAATTAATAGCTGTGAAAGTACTTCACGAACACTAAGTTGAGAGCAGGCGTAAGCTCGTTTAAGACCGTCAAAGCAAAGAAGCAGTACAACTTCGGAAATACGTTGCCTCGTATAGCATTCTTGAGAAAGCCACTGAAAGATCAACAATGGCTATATCTAGAGTCAGTGTATAAGAGTCACGGATCATCTTTTAAAATCTCAAATCTTTGCTAAACTTTCTAACACAGAATTGAGTAGGATAAAAGCTGAATAATCTAGTTGCATAAGGCAAATCTGCAGCTAGAATTGTTGGTTGGATTCAATGACCTTCCCTGAAGGTTTTGGTGCTTTCCTGAAGTTCCCCAAATTTTAGAAATTTGCCATGGTTTCTTGAAATTTACTGAAAGTTTTTGCAATTTTCCTGAAGTTGATATAAGTGCTCTGAAGTTCTTTAATCTTGCTTGAAGTTCTCGGAACTTTTATGGAGATAAAGGCTGCCTAAAAATCTCTAAACTTCTTTGAAGTTCTTTGAATTTCCCTGAAGGTCTCGGAACTTCTTTAAAGTTTTTTTTTCTGAAATTAATGGGACTGCCTGAATGTTTTCTGATCTTCACCGAAGTACCCGTAATTTATCTAAAGTTCTCGAAACTGCCATGAAGTTTTGGAACTTCCCTTAAAATATTCTCGCATTTTCCCGATATTCGTGGAACTTACTCGAAGATTCCGAAATTATCCTAAAACTCTCGAAACTTTTCCAAAGTTTTTGAAATTTTACTGAGCTACTCAGAACTTCTTTGATGTTAATTGAACTGCCCGTCGCGTCGCGTGTCGCGTCTACCCTGGCCGTACCCTAAATCAAAACCGACTGCCGGTTTCGAGTTGATGTTCAGAACCGCAGCTTGAAAACCGAAAACCGGTGTGCTAGAATTTTGGTTTTGGTTCACGAGTTCTGAACCGTGTGCATGGTTCAATTGTATGTAACCAAAACATGGTATACCGTTCTTGGTTCAGAATATTGGATTGAATTAAATAGCAGTGCTCCCAAAAAGGTGAGTAAAATATTTGTACCAAGCGACAGTTGTTAATTCAATTGTCAAATATATTGATAGACAATATTGGTAGCGAAGGAACTGGAAATTATTTTGGAATCTGACAAATACCCTTTGATATGGGAATTTTTGGATTTCAGGTGACGTCTATAGTCTGAAAATCGATAACCGATACCTTCTTGAAATCCAATATGGCGGCTTCCGGTTGCAGATAAACTGAAAAATACTGTCAAATACCCTTCAATATGCGTATTTTTGGAATCGGGATGCCGTATAAAGACCGGTAATCAATGTCTGACGCCATTTTCAAATCCAAGATGGCGGTAGGAAAACTGGGATTTACTAACAAAACCCTTCAATATGGGTATTTTTGGAATCAGAATAACGTAGATAGACCGGATATCAATGTCCGACGTCATCTTGAAATCCAACATGGCGGCTTCCGATAAAAATAAAAAAAAACTGGGAAATAATGTCAAATAACCTTCAATATGGGTATTTTTGGAATCGGGATGACGTATAAAAACTGAATATCAATGTCTGACGCCATTTTGAAATCCAGGTTTCAGGCTGTAGGAAAACCGGGAAATACTGTCAAATGCCCTTCAATATGAGCATTTTCGGAATCAGGGTGATGTCTAGAGACTGGAAATCAATGTCTGACGCTATTTTGAAATCCAAGATGGCGGCTTCCGGTCATAGAAAATCTGGTATATGCTGTCAAATACCCTTCAATATGGGTATTTCCGGAATCGTGATGACGTATAAAGACCAGAAATCAATGTCAGACGAAATCTTGGAATCCAAGATACCGGCTTCCGGTTATAGAAAAACAGAGAAATAATGCCAAATACCCTTCAATATGGGTATTTCCGGAATCGGGGTTTTCTCTAGAGACCAGAAATTAATGTCTGACGCCATTTTGAAATCCAAGATGGTGGCTTCTAGTTGCAGATAAACTGGGAAATACTGTCAAATATCCTTCAATATGGGTATTTTTGGAATCAGGATGACGTATATGTACCTGAAATCAATGTCTGACGCCATTTTGAAATCTGAGATGTTGGCTTCCGGTTAAAGAAAAACTGAGAAATAATGCCAAATATCCTTCAATATGGGTATTTTCAGAATCAGGGTTATGTCTAGAGACCAGAAATCAATGTCTGATGCCATTTTGAAATCCAACATGGCAGCTTGTTATTAAAAAAACTGGGAAATACTGTCAAATACCCTTCAATATGGGTATTTGCGGAATCTGGATGAGGTCTAGAGACCAGAAATTAATGTCTGAAGCCATTTTTAATCCAAGATGGCGGCTTCCTGAAGAAAAACTGGGAAATAATGGCAAATAGAGAACTTTAAGTCAATATGACACTACCATTCCGAAAATACCCATGTCAAAGGGTGTTGGACTGTATTTCTTTATATTTACTATATTGAAGGGTACAGTATTTCCCAGTTTTCCTACAACCGTAAGCCGTCATCTTGAATTTCAAGAGGGCTCTGATATTGATTTCCGGTCTTTATACGCCATTCCGATTCCAAAAATACCCATATAGAAGGATTTTCGACATTATTTCTCAGTTTTTCTATAACCGGAAGCCGCCATCTTGGATTTAAAAATGGCATCAGACATTGATTTATGGTCGCTAGACATCACCCCGATTCCGGAAATACCCATATTGAAGGGTATTTGACAGTATTTCCCAGTTTTTTCTTTAACAGGAAGCCACCATCCTTGATTTCAAAATGGCGTCAGTCATTGATTTCTGGTTTCTTTATATCACCCCGATTCCAGAAATACCCATATTGAAGAATTGTTGACGTTATTTCACAGTTTTTCTATAACTGGAAGCCACCATTTTGTATTTCAATATGGCGTCAGACATTGATTTCCGGACTCTAGACATCACCCCGATTCTGGAAATACCCATATTGAAGGGTATATACTAGTATTTCCCAGTTTTCTTGAAGTTATTTGTGTGGGAGGACAGTGGGAATTCTGTTCTTTCGGATGTCATGAAACACGACACGATTTATACGAGAAACAAAAGAATTTATATTTCATCAACTTTACACTGGTGCGGTCAAAAGTAGAATCAAAAAAGTTTCTCTCTGAGGCGGTGTATATAAAAGTGTTACCTGATCAGAAGGGTATTTTCGCTACTCCACTCGGGCAGGGTTGGAATCAGGAATTGGTGCTTGCTTTACGCCGACAATTTGTACTGCACTTAAAATCTCTGAGCTTCCCTGAAGATCTCTGAACCTAGCTTCCCTGTGCTTCTTGGAACCTAATTGAAGTTTTTTTTTAAAAATTTTCCTAAAGTTATCTGGACATCTTCGAAATTTTCTTGAGTTTGTTTCTCCGAATATCCCTGAAGTGTTCAGAACATTTTAAAGTCTCTGCAGTTTTCGTGAAGCTAATGGAATCGCATTGAAGTTCTTGAAGCTTCCTAGAATAGCTCTAAACTTTCCCTCATGTTCCCGTAGTATGTTAAAGAAATTTCGTGGAAATTCTTGAAACTTCATTAAACTTCTTTAGATTTTTGTGGATTGAACTGCCCTGAAGATATCTCATCTTTCCTGCAGTTTTTGAAACTTTCCTGAAGTTCCCATTAATTTTTTGAAATTCACGGAACTGTACTCAAGTTCTCAAAATTACCCTGAAACTTCTGTAATGTTCCTGCTATGTTCTAAAACTCGATGGTACTGCCCGGAAAGTTTGCAATCTTCACAGAAATTCTTTTTTTTTCTGAAATCTATGTACCTGCACTGAAGCTATTGGAATTTACCCTTTAGAGTGATTCAATTTCTCTGAAGCTCTCCAGACTATCTTGAAATTCTTGGAACTGCTCTAAATTTTTCGGATCTTCTTTTACGTTCTTGGATCTTTTATAAAATATTCAAAACTTTTCAATTGTTCCTGAAGTAAATAGGATTATCAGAACATTTTCAAATTATTTTGAAGTTTTCCATACTTCCCTAATATTTAGGCCCTGATGCTTTCAGAACTGCTCCGATATTCACGTAACTTTGCATAAGAATTCTAAACTACTTTTATGTTTTCGGGTCGTTTTCTTCTTTGCTCTTAGAACATCTATAAAGTTCCTACACTGTATCTGATGCTCATGCAACTGCTCTGAAGATCTCAAAAGTGTTCTAACGTTCTCATTCCTCGAGATCTTTCAACATATCTGAAGCTATATGGACTTCCAAGAAGTTTTTGAAACTTCTGTAAAATTCCAGAAATTTTCTTGAACTTAATGGAGGTTTCCACTCTACATCAAGATTTTACTGAAGTTTATCAAACTGCGCTGAAGTTATCAAAACTTAGCTTTTGATATGTTTAAACTTCCCCAAAGTTCTGGACTTTCATGATGTTTTCAAAACATTCCTGCAGTTTTCGATTTTTTTTTTCTTCTTAAAGTTAAAATGTTTGGATTATGTTTTTAACATTAACTAACCTATGCCATGGTCTATTTAGATTTTCTTAAAATTTGTTGAATACTTCTTAAACATTTGTTTTTATCACGATGGGAGAAGTATCATTTCTTTACTTAGACTCTTCAAATTTTGTGTGAGGAAAAATTAACCCGTCACGTTTCCATAATAACACTGCCGGACAGTGGGGGTTAGATTGTACACACACACACACACACACAGGAAAAATTAACCCGTCACGTTTATCTTATACCTAACGCATTGCTTGTCATAAAATTATACACTACCCTCCAAAGAGCGTGACAGAATAGAATAGCAAAAGTGAAAAAGCATTCGAAGAAGTAGGTACTAATAGTACTAATAGGTACTAATAGTAGGTACCGTACTCTTACATACAGGACCACATGTGCTTTCATTAGACGACCAACATACAATCTCACTTTTTGTAAATAGATGTGCAGTTTAAGATCATCAGAATGATACCTGATGAAGCTGAAGTCTTGAACAAATATACTGAGAACTTTTTGGAGATCTATGATCCCTAGCTTTCGAATAGTTTATGAACCATCTAGTGTTTGAGAGAATGTCTGGGAAATGTGATTTGAATTGTTAGGCAGTTTAAGACCTTCAGAAAGGTTTCTGATCAATCTGATAAATATCTTGAGGACTTTTTGGAGATTTCTAATCACCTGGAGGCCTTTTGAATAATTTCTGAGTAGCCTGGTATGTTGAGAGAATATCTGAGAGTTGTGATTTGAATTGTCTTGCAGTTGAAGACCTGCAGAATGATAGTTACCTGATCAAGATGAAGTCTTGAACAAATATCCTTTTGAAGGTGTATGATCATCTGGCTTTGGAATAATTTCAAAGTAGTTTTTGAGAGAATAACTGGGACATGTGATTTTAATTGTTGGTCAGTTGAAGATTTTTTTCTCCTTGATTTGTATTCCGTCGATCTTGTTTTTCGTACTGAGTACCAATGCTACCGACGCCAGGGAGGCAGCTCCCACGCCTGGACCCTACCTATCGACCTAAAAACTCATAGACCGGGGACCAATGGCTTTACTTCCTTTCCGAAGGAAGGCGTGATCAGAGATGTTATGCCTCAGAAAATCCCGGCGGCAACGACTGGGATTGAACGCAGGCCTTTTGGAGTGAGAGGTAATTACGCTTGCCACTACACCACCGGCGCCGCTGGTCAGTTGACGATCTTCAGTGTAGTACCTGATCAAGATGAATTCTAGAACAAAAATAACCTGATAACTTCTGGTCTGGTCTGATTAAAGTCCTCCGTAAAATCCTCTTGATATTGCTGTTTTCAACGCTTCAGGTGTATCAGGTATTATTCTGAAGGTCTCCAACCATATACCATATAATTCTCATATACCGTGCCGATTCAAATTTCGGACACTTAAACTCGAATTTCGGACACTTTTAAAAGTTGATTATCTCGGTCGAATATGATCCACATGTCTTGTAAATTTTAAATTTTTTTGACTTGTGCCCTCCACGATCATCTAACATTATTACTTTGTTTCTAACTGGATGTAATATTTAATTAAAAATGAAAGTGTCCGAAATTTGAATCGTCCGAAATTTGAATCGGAACGGTACTTTTCTAGGTAAGCAATAATCTTTATAATGGCATCTGGAATTTTACTTAATTTCTTCCTTACTCGTATCCAGGCTACTTGATCCACATTCCTCATAAAAATTTCTCAAATTTACCTCCGTAACTCCATAGTCCCTTCAATATCGAATTATGAAGAAGTGACTGTAAAACCATTTGAATAATATTTCCATTAAACACTCTAGATGTTTGTTCAAGACTTCTGGCTCATCAGACATTTTTTCATAATACCTAGGAATAAGAAACTATTGCAGACTAATAAAGGCTGACTAAAAGTAAATTGGTACGCACAAAAAGACCTGTAATTCGTGATTCAATAAGTTTTAAAAGTCCATCAATGGTTGCTTTACAGTACTTTTATTAAAACTTCAAAGCTACAGCATTAGATGGTTACATTTCTCCAGATCGAACGAAATCTCGAACCTTCCTCTTGATGGAGCCCATCAGCGCCCGCACAGTGGAAACAGACACGGAATCAGCGCATTTCTTCCATTTTGCCCGCATTTGCTGGATGTCCTTGACTGCCCCGCCGCTTCGTCGAAGTCACTGCTTTGGAATTGCCCAGTATTTTTCGATTGGTCGATATTCCGGGCAATTCAGAGCTTGGGGACAAAATCGATCTTGTTGGCAGCATACCACTCTAGAACCACCTTGGAGTAGTGATAGCTGGCCAAATCGGGCCAAAAGATGACTTTGCCCCTATGCTTGAACGGCAACACACGCTTGGGATTGGGACTTGGGATGTCTTCGTCGACGATGTAACGAATGGTTCCGTTTTCAGGCCACAACAGCAAATCGCTTGCCAAATCATGGCCTTCTTCGTGAGCTTGTCCGTAAGCACGAACTTGAATCTTCCCGGCACATCCCCACGTCCAGTCGCGGTGGAAAACTTTTGACGTATGTTTCGTCATCGATCAAAGTGCAGCCCTTGTGTTTCGTCAAAACACGGTCGTACGAGAGCCTTGCACGCTTTTTGGCCACGGAATTCTGCTTCATGTGCCGGTTCGGATGTTTACTGGCTTTGTACAACTTGTATCCTTCCCTGGCAAGGATGTTCCACACCGTTTGAAAGTTGGCGTTGTACCTTCTGGCCACATCTCGTATCGAAAGACCGGGGTTGGCTTTAACGCACCTCAACACCTTGCTGCACAGATGACGATCCCTGGTTCCAGTTTTTTCGTAGGTCCGCTGATTCCTTTCCACACTTAGGGTTTCCTTGTAGGTTTTGAGCACTCGACAAACTGTTGTTTCCGGTATCTTCAGCACTTTAGCCAGCTTGGAACCAGATCACTCCGGATTTTCCAGGTGTTGTGAGCAATATTTTTTCTTTTGACGTTATTTCTGAACAACTGGTGCAAGTTTGATCTGAGCTACTTTGATCAAACTTGCACCAGCTGTTCTCTATAGAAGTGTAAACGAACCACTGTGAAAGAGTTTCGATTCCCAACACTAGAGGCAACAATCAATACGAAACTAACGATTTTAAATTGGCTCACTACTTGACTAGCCTATTGGTCCCAAGCAAATCGACTAAGGTACCCCATTCTAGTATAAATTCCAGTACTACACTATGTTTGTTTTGATTCGCTATGAATGTTTGACAGATAAAATGAGGGGTTAGTGGACTTTCCTATGTTTCGAGGGTGCATCGATTAGCTTGGGATCGAAGATAGTACCAGAGCTGAGCCAAAAAGTTGAGCTCGTTTCTTCGGGACCCTCTGGTCTTCGAGTTACCTCTATGCTGGAGGCGTGCTAGCGGTGCGCGAGGGGCGTACCAATTTACTTTTAGTCAGCCTTCAAGGTATTTTTTTCTGAAGATGTCCAATAGATCATCAATACAAATAACATTTCTTAGATTATCACTCATAATGCCATGTAGGCCAGTAATTTTTAAAAGGATCTTCAGGTGATCAAAAATCTCCGTGAAGTGTTCTGGTTTTTTGTTCGAGACTTCATCTGCCTAGCAATTCTAATCTAATTTGTCATACATTCTCTCATAATATCGTGTTGCTCAGAAATTATTTCAAAAATCTTTAGGTGCTTAAAAATCTCCGTAATTTCCTTTTGATTTTTTTTTCAAGATTTCAGGATCATGTGCATTTCACGGTTGGCAATTCCATACCGTCAGATATTGTCCCTTGATATCAACAAGATCAGCATCCATTTAGCACACGTTTAGTATACTCAATTTTTGAATTGTGGACAAGTACCTATCTGGACAGTTTTGATCTATTTCCAATACATTTTTTTCATATAAACTTTAGAGCTCTCCCGCAAATCCGGATCATAACCAAATTCGATCAAATTTTGCACAGCAAGGGGGCAGCGGGGGTTTTTAAGTTGACCCATCTTAGTGCTTAAGGATCCGCTCAAAATTTTGAGTGGATTCAAAGCATTAGATGAGTGCATAGAGTGCTCATGGATACACTCAAAATTGTGGTTGGTTTCAACCATTGTTGATGAAAATGAGATGAAAATTGGTCGTCAAAAATCAGATTGAAAGTTGTATTCCAATTATTACTAGATGTGATCATCATCAGGAAAAAGGAATAAAATAATTTTTAACGTTCATTTTGGGCTAATAAACCCACTGCAATTAATTTTCACCTTATATTGAATTAATCAGCAAAAAATGGCTCGATTATCGCGGGTGATTTGATTATCCGGAGGTTTTCGGAAATGGTTACTCATGGAGTAACCATAACAGGCCTGCTCTCTATGCCTGTACCATTTTTGAATTAGTATAATTTTGTGGTATGTACAACCATACTCTATGCCCAGTCTATGAAGTCGAGACATTTTTCAACCCGAAAAACTCCTAGACCGGAAATCGAACCCAGCCACCTCCAGCATGGTTTTGCGTTATAGCTGCGCCGTTACCGACTGAGCTAAGTGTGAAGTTCCGCTCGTTGATCACACGCATGTATTATCCCGCGACAACGGAGGACCGCTTACCACGTCTTACCTGTCTGATGGCCAGTTGGAGAAAGAGGACGAATGACGCTGAGGCTAACCAACGACGACGAGTGCAGTGTTGCCAGATGTTGTATTTCTCATGACCTTGTCAGTGTCAATAGACAGCTAATCGAGGGGTGTGTTGCTGTGAGCATTTCAATATGCTTAGGGTGTATCCCACACTAAGGGAGGTCCCAGCTAGATCAAGTTTATATCCAGATTTTTCAAATATATGTTCCAGATTTTCCCTTCATACAGCGATATTGTGAATTCAGATCGATGCTCAATACAAGATCTTTGGAGGGATGGTGGCTACCTTACATACATACATACATGTTCCAGATTTTCCCAGATTTTTAAAATGTGTTGCTTTATAAATATCACTACAATTAATGGAAACTCTTATCAAAAAAATAAAAAGCCAAACTTACTACTTTAATTACTAAAGGCCATCAACGTTGGACATTATTTCAACATCATACATGGAATTGTTACAACATGTTTGCAATGGGTTGCAGTATCATGAAAATTGAGACATTTTCTAAACATTGTTGGTTGTCAAAAACCTTAATTTTTTTTTAAATATCAAGCCAGGATTTTTTTATTTTGTGTTTTTGTTTAGCTTTTGGCTGTAATTATTTTTTTTTAATCCTGGAATTTCGCTCATTTTGGAATTTTGAGAAATCTGAAATTGTTCAGGATTGAAAACTATAAATTGAGCTTTGGAAAATTCGCAAGGGTTTTGAATCTACCAGGAATTTGAAGTAAGTTCGTGATATATTTGAGGATAATTGATTAGATTTCAAAATAGAGTTTTAAAGTACTTGTGAATATTGAGTTACCTTAGCAGTCTGCAATACTTTAGAATTCTAAATTGCCCTAGATTTCAGAATTTTAATATCATTCTGAAAATAGTTAACAGTGAAGTGTAAGTATGCAGTCAGTGCAACCTTTGATTGAAGTGAAGACGGTGTAAATTGTCTTTTGCAAACTCTGATGACAATTTCATGGAGATTTTGTCAAGAAAGGAAATAGTTGGAATTCGGAAGAGAAATCATAGAGAATTCTGAAGATGAAACTTAAGGAGTATGCTGATATCGAATCGTGAGAATAGTTTGAACGGAATTATGTACAATGTTTCTATGGAGATTACATAGTTCGAAAAGTAGTGTAAATTTCTGTTGAGTATGATGCACATAAATGGAGCGTCACATATCATATATGTTGAAAACGTTGGGCACAAGATCCGATACCCCTGACCGAGGTGACAACGACGTACTCTATCAGCTGTGAAGAACTTTGGTTCGTTGACAGCCGGATGAATGAAGATAGAGAAGAAGAAGAAGAAGTAAACGTCAAGAGCAATAACAAAAGTGTGAAAGAACAGAAGTCAGATTATTCTTTGATCGCAAATGTTAATGATTTTGATAGTAAATTTGTGAAATCCTGTATAATTCAAATTTGATCGCTACCTGAACCGTTCCTGTTTATTCGGTCGATAAAAAAGTCTTTGTACTGGGGTTCGGCACACGCTTTCACGTTGTGAAAAATATATTGAAAAACTAAAATCTGTAAGTAAATATTAAGGTGCTGGTACAACAATACTTATAACAAGATTAAATATTACAGTTTGAGCTGTGACTACACGAGCTGCTACAGAAACTTAGTTTTTTTTTCTACAAGAACTCCGAACAATTTCTCAAAAGATTTTAACCTCACTTTTGAGATGGATCACGGCTGTGGAAAGTGCAACAATCCCGACGACGACGACATGGTTGCTTGCGATACCTGTGAAGTTTGGTATCATTTGGATTGTGTAGGAGAATCTCCGGGAGTGGCAGACTGGAACTTTGTGTGCCCCAAGTGCACCGGCAAGAAGGAGAAAAAAGGAAAAAAGGGAAAAACTGACGCTACCGTGCCCAACAAATCCGACAAAACTCTAGTTTTATTTTTATTTTTTTTCTTTATTTTAGAGATTTTTAGCTTCAAAACTCTAGTGTTGAAAGGTTCAAAGGCATCCGAGCCCGAGAAAAATCCTAATTCCGAGCATGATTCGGAAATTGTTGAACAGGATAATGAAAGCAATGGTGCACCCGAAGAAGACAAAACCGATGAATCGCGCAGGCAAGCGGATTTTGACCGTTTGGAGGAGGAAATGTTGCGGAAGGTGAGGCTATTGGAGCATGAAAGAGCACTGAAGGCGAAGCGTTTGGAATTGGAAGTAAAATTGCAGCAAACAAAGCTGGATCAGGAACGGGAATTGAGGAACAGGAAGTTGGAGCAACAACGCGAAATGTACCGCATTCAGTTGAAGGAAGAAACAGATTTTCTAAACCAGCAGGACGCACTACGGACACAATTTCAAAGGTTAAAAAATAAATTGCAGTCCGTTAACCAGAAAGAAACTACCAAGGATAAGAATACTGGTGCTGACGGTGCACCGGCGACTAGCAGTCAGAAAAATAAAACGGTTTTCGATTGGCAAGAGACACCAAAATGCATTCCGAATTTGAAGTTGAAGATAATTCCCGAGAAAAAGGATCCCTCGCCGAATACTAGTGAGGAAGAGGAATCGGCGGCCGAATCTTCGGTCGAGTCAGATGCTAGCGAGTCTGAGACAACACCATCGAGCAAGCTGAAGTTTAAATCCCATGCGTTACGGGTCGGGGCCAACCAAAGCTCAGGTGGCTGCCCATCAGGTATTGTCAAAAAAACCTGGACGTCCGTACAGCATGCGCAAAGTCTCAATCACTTGAGGCACGGTTTTCGGAAGCAGCAACCGGCTTCTTACTAAATCCAGCGCAGGAGCTTTGAGGCATTCCTGAAGCCGCACCAGATTCTCCACATCCGTAAATCCACATGCCTCCGTAGAGTTGACGTAGCTACTGAAGAAAAGCGGCCATTCCTCCACTTTACCGCTGAAGATCGGAAGTTTCTTTGACAATCTTCAGCGGTAAGGTGGAGGAATGGCCGCTTTTCTTCAGTAGCTACGTCAACTCTACGGAGGCATGTGGATTTACGGATGTGGAGAATCTGGTGCGGCTTCAGGAATGCCTCAAAGGTCCTGCGCTGGATTCAGTAAGAAGCCGGTTGCTGCTTCCGAAAACCGTGCCTCAAGTGATTGAGACTTTGCGCATGCTGTACGGACGTCCAGAACAGCTCATTCATACTTTGTTGAACAAGGTAAGACGAACGGACCCACCGCGAGTTGATCGTCTTGAGAAGTTCATACCCTTCGGAATGGCAGTGCAGGAGTTATGCGACCACTTGGAGGCAGCAGAATTGCACAACCATTTAGTGAATCCCGTTTTGATTCAAGAGTTGTTCGACAAACTTCCGGCTGCAACAAAACGGGAATGGGTGAACTACAAACGTTCTGCTCTGAACGTAACGCTTCGAACGTTCGCGGATTTTGCGTCAGGCATTGTGTCTGAGGCGAGTGAGGTGACATTGTCCGTCGACGTACGAGGTTCAGCCAAATCTGATAAGCCGAAGGGGAAAGATGGGCTTCATTCATGCGCATAGTTACTACGTTACCACCAGTTAGCCCTTGTCGTGTGTGTAAGACGGCTGGTCATCGTACCCGGAATTGCGAAGAGTTTCGTCGCTTGAGTCCGGGAGAAAGGGTGAAAATGATGGAACGGTGGAAACTATGCGAGCGATGTTTAAACGAGCATACGGGCTGGTGTAGTTTAAAAATCACATGCAACGTCGGAAATTGTCGTCAACAACACCATCCGTTGGTACATCGTGAGGCTGATGCTGGCCCTCAAGTCAATTGCCTCAACCAAGGACAACTGCATACGCACCTGGATGGAAAGCTACCGGTGCTTTTCAGAATCGTGCCTGTAACACTATATAGTGGACGTAGATCGATCTCCACTTTTGCTTATCCCGACGAAGGATCTTCCATGACGCTCGTCGAAGAGAGCATTGTACGTGAGCTGGGTACACGTGGAAACCCACAACCCTTGACGCTGCAATAGTCCTCTCCAGGCGGGTTCGTATTGGTGCGATTTGCGTGTGTTAGTGAGATGACATTTTTTGTTAGCTGTGAGATTTTTTTTGTTTGCTGTAAGAACTGTCATTCTAAAGTAAAAATAAACAACAAAACGAAAACAAACCCTACGCTTGCACGGTAACAGTCAAATACCCTTTTATGCGTAAAAGTTAACCCATTTGTAATAAAAGTGGCTTTACTCATTTATGACTAAATTATTTTAACAACAATGAGTTTCTGCTAACAGTAGCTAACAGTTACTACTTAATTGGCATAATAAATTACTCATTTATTAGTAGTGCCACTTTTATTGACAATAGGTTAACTTTTACTCATAAATATGTGTTTGATTATTACCGTGTACATGGCAGTATACGCTAGTGTGTGTAAAATTATATTATTAGATTAGTGTTCGTGAGATCCTGCTTGGAGAACTCAATGCGCCGAGAATCGTCGTCGGAGTGCGTATCACTGAAGGTAGCAAGCGATGCGGGCAATCGTCTGGATCTGAAGGATGCGCATACTGTGAAGAAGCTATATCAGCGAGCTGATTTTCGGCAAATCTCCAATCAATACCAGCATTTGCAAGGATTGTATGCGGCTAATCACACCGGGGAGGAACCAAAGGTTTTGATCGGCCTCAACAATGCATTTCTGCTCGCGCCCTTAGAGTCGAGAGTTGGGAATGCCAACGAGCCGATTGCCGTTCGATCACATTTGGGTTGGACAATCTACGGGCCGAGAGGAACTGGACCATCAACGGGGTTTGTTAGTAACCAGGAATTGCACGAAAAGATGCGGGAGTTTTTCATGACGCAAGAACCACGGACAAGCTTCCAGAATCAGCTTAAGATCGAAGAGCACGCGAGTTGCTGGAAAATACTACAGTCAAAGTCGACGGTCGTTATGAAACTGGTTTTCTTTGGAAGGAAGAGGACGTGAATCTGCCGGACAGTTACGGTATGGCATACAAACGACTTCAGGGTTTGGAGCGGCGTCTCTCGAAGGACCCAGATCTCTAAGAGAAAGTGAAGCAGAAGATCGAAGAATATCAAGCGCATAAAGCAACGCCGGAAGAACTGGCAACAGTGGATCCCAGCAGGGATTGGTACTTACAACTCAGTGTGATCGTGAACCCGAAAAAAACAGGAAAAATTCGCTTAGTGGGTCGTTTAGCAGTCGTCATGTACAGCATCAGGTCACTACGCATTGTTGTCGAACTAGTAAATACGTCGTCGCTTGGTCGCCAGATGATCCCCAGAACTCGTTCACTTGCTTCGTCCTTGCCGCTGTTTAGTGATACTCCCTCTTTCGAGATTGATTCTCTCCTAGCTTCGAGAAACGAGTTTGAAACCCAGTTTCGGATTTCTAGACCGGCCTGGCTGTGGATGTATCGAACTTGTTGCGCTCGTTCGATTGCTTCCTCCGTAGTACCCGCGCAGTCAAGGTGAATGATGGCGCTCGCTGCCACCGGAAATCGATCAGCGTATTGGGATGCGTTGAGGTTTTTAATGTACTGTGCCGGGGAACACGCTGACCCAAAAATGGCTACATCCATCAAGTATACTTCGGGATTGAATTTGGGGTTCGACCGGAACAAGAAACGGAGCACGTTCTTATCTTCTGCCTTCATTAGGAATTGGTGGTACATTTCGCGAATGTCACCTCCGAATGCCACCGGTCGCTCGCGAAATTGGTGAACTACTGCATCAAGGGCTGTTAACAGATCTGTGACTACAAGAGCTGCTACAGAAACTTTATTTTTTTTTCTACAAGAACTCCGAACATATAAGTTTACATTATATATCATGTAAGGTTCTGAGACATTTCATACAATGTAGCAAATATTGTATACAAAAGCCTATTGTTGGAAATAACATTGTTTACAAGTCGCTCGGTTGCGTGAAATGAAATACAAGTCTACGTGAATGAATGTTTACATCACTATTAAAATTCAGAATTTTTATCTGTGTAGGTTTTATCAAGTTTTAAGAAATCTGGTAATTTCTGGGAGACTTTCAGGCTATTTTGGCAAAGTACTTGAGTACTTAGGAAATACTGAAGAGGATCAGTCGGAGAAGAATGTGATGGTCAAGCTGAAGAGCGTACCAAGGAAATTATTAAGAATATTCTAAGGGAATTTCATAGAGAAAAAATTAGACAAAATTATTCCAATTCTTGGAAATTATTACCAGTTTGAGGGATTTGTGGAATCAGAGGGTGATTCATAAGAGATTACAAGAGATGCTATGCACTCTTAGAATGTTATAAGTTTGAATATTATCAAGATTAGTTTGGGGGAATCCAGAATAGAAGTATGATGAAATTCTAGGATGATTCAAATTGAACTCTGTAAATGAAGTAAATTCAGACTAACAAAAAAAAAAATCATGATCTGGGACACAGGAAAAATATAAATTCCAGAATTTAGAATCATTTCATGATCCTGAGACTTCAAAAATAACGCTTGCAGACTTTCATTTTAGATATATAATAATATTATTCTTTGGCATAAATTTTTTTGTAATGGACATGTTAAGTTACCCGTAGTTTAGGTAAACTGTGTGTGAGGACCACGATGTTAGGCTTTGATTCCCACTTAAGCCAGGAGAATTTTAGTTTAAAATAAAATTTCCTACTGGTCTACCGAGTGTTGTGAGTTGTATGTTTTCAAGAATTAAATTGGAAGTCTGATCCATCGCATAATGGATATTTAAACTTTTTTGGAACACTGTGTCAATACTTTTCTTAACTTTTGAATGATTTTAGTAATGCTTACAAGTTGGCTTTATATATTTTTTAAACTTTGAATAAATTCTAGATGATCATCCTGACCGATTTTTACGGGAGATTGGCACATCACTTTGATTTCAATAGTATTATGGATTTTTTGGAGCATTCCAGGTTTATCCAGATAGTACATTTATACTGGTTCAGATTTTTCAGAATATGGGTCTCAGCATACCCATACCCGACTTGAACCCTTCGAGTTTCGGGTAAAAATACCCGGACCCGACAATCTCTACTTTTAGTTTACTGTGAGCACCAGAGAATTGGATATTGGAACTTTACCTAGATCCGACAATTTGAGGCCAGAATAGTGTACAATTTGACCACTCCTGCCATACAATGGTTTCCATGTTAGGAACTTCCGCTTATCTAACTTATCACTGACCATTCATCACTTTCTCCAACTACTCACTGTCATCCACAATCCGAAGAACATTCCATCAAACCGACTTATCTGATAGCTAACAATATTACACAAACCCCCACCGGCTGTAATTCGATCACAGTCCTACCGATTTATTTACAAAGCATTCCACTGGCTGGTGGCGATTAGGAATCGATGACTTGACACAAATTCTGAAATCGAGTGTTCAACCTACACACACCGCGGCGCAGCATGTGATGCTTTATAGCCGTGCAACATTGTTGCCTCCGCCAAAAGCGCAACACCAACCGGTAGGTAATATCATCTTCCTACAACTGTACCCGATCGCCTGCAGTGATGCGTCCGATGGAGCTGGTACTGTACCGTTATTCATTCGAGCTAGTTATGCTGAGCTATCCGTTTCCTTCGATTGGTGTCACCCTTTTAAGTGCCTTCGAAGGTCTCATTGTCAATCTCTTTTGTGTGAAGTTAAGTCGCTTGCAGTTTCTGGCAGTCTGCTGGTGCCACCAACATCCGTTATATGGACAGCTGTTACCGATGGATCAACTTATAAGTTGAAGGGGAAGTGCTTGTTAGGTTGGAAAGTGGGTTGATGCTCGATGGCTTTTCGATTGTGATGTTTGTATTTTTTATCCATTAATAATTCGTTAAGCCAATGCCCTTTTTTCAACACTGTACAGCTTATGGTTATTGTGTTTAGTTTTCTGCATACCCTACTTCGCTGCCATATTCGAAGATTTCATCTAGTTTCGAAATCAACTATTAGGGGCGAAAAATTAACCCTCCCTCCCCCCTTTCGTCACGCTTTTCCTATACCTAATGCATTGCTTGTCACAAAATCATGGAACCTCCCACCCCCCTTAGAGCGTGACATAATATATGCATCACCCCTTATAGGCATCCACAAAAAAAAATGCCACAACGGATTCAAACAAAAATTCTAAAAGCTACTTTCTTTCCTTCCATCCTACCAGGTGTTCGGTATCATTTGCATGGCCTGCGCATCACCTGCCCTGCTTGGCGGTACCCACTGGTTCCTGTTCGTCGTCGTCACATCGTTCATCGCAACCGTCTTGTGGAGCTTCGTCTATCTGCTCGGCATCCGGGAGGTGCTGAATCTGCCGATCAACTGGATTCTGACGGTAGGTAGTACCCACTCATAGAGACAGCAGCATAGTGCGAGATGGAAAATGACAGGTGGGCAGGAACTCACGGTCTCCCAGTGTTGGTGAGTTCTTTGCCGTTAATGTTCACTAAAAGTTCACTATTTTGCCATACAGAAATTCAAAACAAAATTTTTTATCTGCGGATTTGGACAGTTTTTGACCTGTTTCATACGACCGGAAGGTGTATGCTGGTCACAAATGCCGTGCCAAACTGATTTCCTACGCAATTAATCAATCTTTGATGTGAATTTCGCTAATAAACACGAGGAGCATTTCTTATAGCAAACTTGCCATAACAAAATGGGCATGGTTCATTTGAGTAAACAAACTCACACTTCTTCCGACTGTGGCACCTCTCTTTCTCGCCTGGAGCATAGTGCACTCCTCAAAATAATTTCTGATTGGTTGTCCGACTTTCGAACTCGTACCAATTCACGCACCCACATACCATCCTAAATCTAAAATGATACACGATCGCTTGTAACCATTAAACGTCTCGAAACTAGTATGGAGTGTAATCGATTCAAACCGTCGTCGTCGTCGTCGTCGTCATCGTTGTTGTTGGGTCCAGTGGAGCGTGATTCCTCATGGCGTGGTTTGATTCGATTGAGGTGGAACCGATTTTTATGACGAGCGGTTTGTTTATGATTTCATTCATAATGAGTTTTTTCAATCTTTTAGGAACTGCTCAACACTGGCATTGCGATGGTCCTGTACTTTATCGCGTTCATTGTGCAACTGGCGTCATGGTCCAACATACATGGCTATGCAAGGAGTGCGAACATTGCTGCTGGGGTGAGTTTTATAATCTACGTATTTAATTTGATGCAAGGAGTTCCAAACGTTACAAATCCTAGAGAGACCGCTGTGTAACCGACAGATGAGTTTTGGTCAGAACTGAGATTTTCAACGGAAATGCTAGCAAATAACTAATATTTTCATAACCAATGCTGTGCTTGTAAAATGTGAGCTAAGTAGTCACACCCAATATTAGTTATTAGTCGCACTTTGTCCATCTACCTTTCTCCACCGTGTTCCACTCCTGTTGCCACTTAGCCAACGATTCCACTCTCACAGCTATCCGTACTCTTCCGGCTTTTTTCTGCCTGTAGCACTCACTGTCCTCCGCCAGGGTGATGCCGATAGGGATCATTCCGGCGATAACGCATACTGCTTCCGACGAGATGGTTCTGTACGCTCTCACGATTCGGATGGCCATGAGCCGGAACGTACTGCTCAGTTTCTTTTGATTCTGGTTCGTTTCCAGCGTTGCAACCCAGGCTGGACCTCCATACCTCAGTATCGACGACGACACACTGGCCAGAAGACGCCTCTTGCTACTGCTGGGACCAGCGTTGTTCGGCATAATTCTAGCTATCGCGTTGATGGTCTTCGAAGCCTTGTCACAGGCATATTCGACGTGGCTGTTGAAGTTTAACCGGTCATTGATCATCACTCCTAGGTATTTCAGTACACGCTTCGAGGATATGGCGTGCTCCCCGACGGTGATTTCTGCTCGTTGTACCGCTTTACACTTACTGACCAATACCACTTCCGTTTTATGGTGGGCTATCTGCAGCTTCGCTCTTTGCATCCAGTTACCAATCATGTCGATCGCCTTGGTCGCCAACACTTCCACCTCTTCCAGTGTGTCGCCTGTTACTGTCAAGACGACGTCGACGGCAAAGCCAACGATCTCAACCAGGCTTCCAAAAAGTACAGCCTCCTCACGACAGTTGGTTTATACCTGACTTGACTGTTGCTTTGTGTGCTTTACTACCGCTTGCTACCGTACGTTCAGATCTGAATTCGAAGTGTATTGGCAACAGCGCACGCACCAACGAATGAAAGCTGTATTAGAACAGTCGCATCTATACCCGCTTTGCTAAAATCATCGTGCTTGGAACGTACTGAACCGAATGGGCTGTATTTATACATTTCTTTATGACCAGATTCTCAATGTTTCTGTCGTCATAACAGCCTTCACAAACCGACGACATCCCTCAGCTTACCGAAGTGGCTGTCACGAAAAGGCTGTCACGAGACATTATATACAATTGATATACGGCAGTAGAGTATGGAAGAAACCCAGAAGAATGATCCCGAACAGATACGTCGGCCCGATGTCGGATCAATGTAAGGTCAATTTACGGTCGACGTCGACCAAATGTCGGGTCGATGTCGGGTCAATTATGTGTTTATGTCGGGTCAATGTCGGACCAACATCGGGTTGGGGTTTGGTAGAAGTCAGGTTGGTGTCGGGTAGGCTTATATTTTTTGCCGGAGACCGTCGTTTTTAAAAAAATATCGGATGAAAATTTTGCAATGGGCAGCACGAACGTGATAGCAACCGAACGAGCTCCGGCGCCACACTGGTAGTGTAGTAGCAGTCTTACGACATACAAACAAAATTTCAAAGCCAGCAGCGACGAATCGGCAGTTTGACGGACTGCTTGTTGTATGTACGAGGAACGTTACGAATGACCATCCGAGGCAGTCATAGCCGAACGAACAAAATATATGACTAAGAACGAGCTGTCGTGTACTGCACAAGACGGCAACGTTGCATGTCGTATAACAGCCTCACTGTGGGCTGTCGCTTATAGCTCAATCTCAAGGCTGTCGTACGAAAAAGAAAGCGACAGCCGTTGGAATACTGTCATGAGGCGGTACTTTTGGTATGCCTGATCTGAACTCCTTTGAGCAGCTTCAGCGTTAGCACGCCGTTGTACATCCCGTTCTAGAGCGTTGGACCAAAGATGGAGCCTTGTGGAACTGCCGTCTCGTAGACCAGAACCCGGTTCTGGAAATAACTCCTCAGGATCCTGCACAGGTAATCAGGGACCGTTATTCTAAGCAGCGCTTCGGCGATGGCCTCCCAGCTGGCGCTTTTGAACGCATTGTTGACGTCGATCGTTATCACGGCGCAATATCGATCTTCTCTCCGCTTCTGTTTAGACGCCTTCTCGGCTCTCTAGACCACTGTCCGAATTGCATCCACCGTTGATCTCCCTTTCCGGAATCCGAACATCCGTGCTCACTCTCCGTGCATTTCGTCAGCCTGTTTAGGATGATCCTCTTCAAGAGTTTTCCGAGTTTATCCAGCAGGCATATAGGTCTATACGCTGCTGAATTCCCTCGGCGATTTTCCTGGTTTCGACAGCAACAATAGCTTCTGTATCTTCCACCTGTCAGGGCAGTGACCCTCGTCCAGGCATTTCTGCAGCACCATCCTGAACATGTGTGAGAACGCCTGGATTGCCGCTTCGGACGCCCCGTTGTTGATTCCTTCTGGACCGGGAGCTTTCTTCACCTTCAATCCTTTCGCCACTGCTATGAGCCAGGTGGACAGGTAGTTGGGTCGTCGGAAAAACTGCTCCCACCATGACTTTCAGCTTCTCTTGGCACATTTCAGCGGGCATCGTTGGAGCTCTGATCTTCGCCATCACGACTACGGTATGCGTCGCCCCAGGGGTTGGCATCAGCGTCGTGGCACAGCTCCTTAAAACAGTTTGACTTGCTCTGTTTTATCTCTCGTTTAAGTGCGGCCCTAGCCGCTCGAAATACTCCTCTTTGTTCCGTTCTGTCTGCTTCTTTTCTTGCTCTCTGAACACGTCTTCTGGCTCTGAGACAACTAGCGCGGAGGGTGCTAAGAACCTCGTTCCACCAGTAACCTGGACGCCGTCTGTTATTTGGCTCCAGTTTCCTCGGCATGGTCGTGTCACATGCTCTTACTAACGTTTGCTGTCAGCTCGTCCGCGTTCAGATCTACGGGGTCCCTGTCCACACGGAGTGCTTCAACGAAAAGATCCTTGTCGAAAGCCTTCGTCTTCCACTTTCGGTCACATGTTCTCGTCCTCCGTACTGCCACAGAATTCCGTTGATGGATGCCATTTAGAATCACCTGATGGTCGCTGTGGGTATATGCTTCGCACACTCTCTAATTCATGTTTGCCACCAGCGACGGACTGCAGAAAGTAACGTCGATAATGGATTCCCGGCCATCTCTGTGAAAAATGCTGTTTTCCAGCAGTCTGTGCCCTCTTGCATTGGAAAATCTGCTTCCCCACTCCACTGCCCAAGCATTGAAATCTCCTCCGATGACTACCGATCGTCGTCCGATCAGCTCTTCGGTAAGTCCATCCAGCATCTCATGGAACTTCTCCATCATCCAACTACATAGCTACATATGAAGATTCCGTTGATTTTGGCGCTCATGAAACCTTCGTATGAGCTCGCAATCTCTTCTTGAATAGGGTATCTGCCCATAACTTGTATAGCCGCCATCCCAGCTCTATCCGCCATCCAGTTACCGTTATCGGGAGGGACTCGATACGGTTCCGCAATGATTGCTACGTCGCACTTTGTTTCTGTTGTCGACAGCCACAACAGTTGCTGAGCAGTGTTGCAATGATTGAGCTTTATTTTGGGTTACCTTCATTACTGTTGGCCTGCCATGGCCTTTTTGAATGCGACGCATTTGAAGCCTCCCGTCGTATGATCGTTTCCGTCCTCTTTTTTGCAGAGTATACACTTCGGTTGCTTCGTGCAGCCTCTTGCAATATGATCCTTTTCTCCGCATTTCGCGCACAGATCAGACCTGTCAGGGCCATTGCAGTTCCTCGTCTGGTGACCGAAACCCATGCACTTGCAGCATCGCTCCAGTTGCTTGGTAACCCGAGGAGTGACTCTCAGCGAGCACACTGACCACCCAGCCTTGACCTTGTCCGTCTCCAACAGCTTGTTCGCTGCAAACGTCGAAAGCCGTATGACCACCGTTTGCATGCCACGGTACGCCTTCCTGATCCGGATTGACATCGGGACATCTCCCAGATTGCAGTGCACGCTTAACGCACTTCTCTGCTCCTCTTCTGTAGTGATCTCGTTCAGATCCCTGCACTCGAACACTGTCTCCTGGGATAGAGCTCTTACGCTCGCCCCTTTCGCCAAGATACTTTTCGACTAGCTCCTTGAAGGCTGAGTTCTTTCTTTTCCCTTGATTTGTTTTCCGTCGATCTTGTTTTCCGTGCTGAGCACCAATGCTACCGACGCCAGGGAGGCAGCTCCCACACCTACACCCTACATATCGACCCATCAACTCATGAACGGGGACCAACAGCTTTACTAACCTGATCCGAGATGTTATGCCTCAGAACATCCCGGCGGGGTTGACTGGGATTGAAAAAGGCTGAGCTCTTGATCGCAGGATCCTTCTTCAGCTCAAAAAGCATCTCGCCTTTCTGGGTGCGCCTGATTTTCACCATGTTCTCTCATAGTTGCTTCAACTTCAGATCCTCTCGAACCTTCCGGAGGAGTGCTGCATACGACGTTTTGTCTTTTGCTTCGACGATCAGAGCATCGTTCTTGCTTCGTTCCTTCTTCTGTTCTTCTTTATCCTTCACTTCTTTTTCCTTCCGTTTTTTTCCACTTCTCCTTCGGCTTCTCGACGGTACGCTATCCTTCCTCCTTGTTGTCTTCCTTGTCGTTCTTGCCTTTTTTCAACTCCTCTTCCTCTCCTGGCGTTTCCCTTTTCCCTTTTCTCCGAGCGTGGATTTCGAGGTCCCTTCGGCGTCTCCTGTGCTTCAGCTGCTGCTTTCTCCTTGGCCTCGATCAGTGCCCTTTCGGCAGTCACGGATCTCGTCCTCACCGCATCCTGCTCACGTTCGGTAGCATTTGATGCCCGTCACCATTTCCTTTATTGCCTTGTGGAAGTCATGGAGTTCATTGATTCTCCTTCTGACCTCCATCAATCTGGTATTCCCAAGCTGCAATCCTTCTTGGGGTGTGCTACTGCTGGATTTCGGTGTGAACATCTGGCTTAGTACAATACCTAGCTTTACTTGGTGTCCTTGCTGCTCACCTTGGGGCTTACTGCTGCTTCAACAGGTTCAACACTGGTGATCTCTGCAATATCCCACTCCTTGCGAACACGTTCGCTCCTCTGTTGTTACTGTCTGGCGTCTTGCCGTCGTCCTTCATATTTTTTGACGTAGGACTACGTCTTTGATTTCTATATGGGGATACACTTTGTGAAAACCGAAAATGGAACATGTAACAAATTAAGAAAGATTTTGAACGTTAATAACTCAGCTGCCTCTGGTCCAATTTCAAGAATTTTATCACCAATCGATCAGAAATATGGCTACGCATCGATAAAAATGCTTCAGAATGTTGATTTTCAACAAGAAACTATTGAAAAACTGCTTAGTATCCAGCATTGTCCAAAAGCGTCGAATTAACTAATAAATCCACCAATTACCTACATGCATATGCTGCTTCCCCAGCACAGTCGTCAGAGAGTAGTAAGTAGACGAAACAAGTCGAAGTGGCATTCGCCTCCGATCCTCGGGCGCGAATAGGGAGGATGGAATTGCGTAATATTTTGCACACTCATCGCCATATTCAGAAACACAAGTTCCCAACGACCCCACCACTGTGTGGTGGTGTTCGGTCGTCGAAATCAGTAGCAGCAGTAGCAGCAGTAGCAGTGCTTTCGGCGTGTGGCGTTGAAAATTGTTCTCCAGTAACAACGAAAGGCTGCCTGCAAGCAGCGAACTGCAGAGCTCACATAAGCAGCCATCAAGGAAGGAAGAAGCTGCACCGCTATGCTATGGATCGGAATCAGTAGCTCTTCGTGAGTCGCTGCGGGTCGGTCATCTATGCCAAGCGTGTCACCCTCGCTCAAAACGACATACAGCTCGACAGCCTCATCCGTTTTGAACACCCAGCTCAGAATTACTCAACCATCACGACAAAACGGTCCTTTTCAGGTCCACCAAAAATTTGTCAAAGAGTATTTGGACATTGGTCAAGGTCATCAGTTTCCGCAAGCAGCTAGCTACCAAGGCTCAACCTGTCTATAGAAGGTGTGGAATTGTGAGCACGATTCGTTTCTTTCGTTTAATCAATCACCCTTGTAGTGACGTCGAAAAGATTGTTTCAATCGGCGCTTACATATGAAATTTAATGTGGATTTTAGAATTTTATTTTTTGCATGTTACCAAAATTTATGAATGGTTTGCCACTAAATGTTGAGATAATTTATTGATTATTGAATCATCACACTTTATATCATGAAAAAGCAACCTGTTTGTGAGTTTTTGCCTGTTTTCAAATAAGGAGTTATCATAAAAAAACAAATCGCCAGCGGGTATTTCCCGGCGACTTTACAAATAAATCAAATAAAAAAAATCATCATGCAGAACTAGCTAGGATTTGTTTTACTTCATATTTCATAAAATTGCTTTCGAGTGTTAAGACATCGTCTCCCGCAAAGTTTACATTTTTCCCTCTACCAACACATACATCAGGGCTAGATAGATCCCCACAGGATCTATAGAATCCACGCAATTTCAAGGCACCAAAATGCACAGCAATACGAAAAGAGGTCAGATTTCGACCAATAGCAGATAGATTTTAATTCTAAACAAGCCAAACGATTGGAAATTTATCTAACAATCTGCTAAAATGAACACTTAGTTAATTTTCAATAGGTCACTATTGAAAAATACCAAGTGTCCAACTGTTGCAATGGTGATCAAAATTATCACCGAATGTCTGAAAACAGCGCATTCCCTAAAACAGACTTAAAAATCGAATTCGATGCGGTCCCACTGAACGGTGCTCATTCAATCACCGTAAGTGGTGATGTCCAGTCCAGCAGCAGCAGTAGTAGCAGCAGCAGCAGCAGGAGTGCTTTCAACAACAACAACAACAACAACGAAAGGCTGCCTACAAGCAGCGAGCTGCAGAGTTCATATGAGCAACCATAGAGAAGGAAGAAGAAGTCCCACCGGTAGGCTAGGTTCGGAATCAGTAGCTCGTCGTGCTCAGCTCAGCATTGCTCAACCATCACTACAAAACGGTCCTATTCAGGACCACCATAAATTTGTTAAGAGTATTATTTTGACATTTGTCAAGGTCATCAGTTCCCGCAAGCAGCTAGCTATCAAGGCTCAACCAGGTATCTATATAAGGTGTGGAATTGTAGGCCAGAATGTATTGGTGAGAATAATCATCGTCCGACCATTTCCCAGAACATGCTGGTAGGAAGTGTTAAAAATCCATATAGAATTTGAGTGAATTCCCACTTCCCACGCTTTGGGTGTATATTCAGTCCCCAGAAAGCCAATAAAATCAAATTTGTGAGAAAATTAGCTCTCACAAGTTCAATCTCTCGAAGTCCCTCCTTTTTTACATATTCTGCACAAATGATACATTCCGCCCCGCCCCATTCATATAATTCGGAAGGAAATCCTGTGAGGGATGAATTGAATACACTTTAATACCAAAATGCACAAAACTTAAAAAATCGTAAATAACAAAAAATTCAAAATACACCTTTTAAAGTCGGGTAGTTGAATCGAAAATACTCAAGTTGACAGTCTCTTGGATTCTCTTCATCAACTTTCGCTTTGAAATAAATACTACAAATTTGATACATTTACAAATAAAAAACGGAAAGAGTTAAGATAATTGATGTTTGATCAATTAAAAGAACTAAATGTTCACATTTGTTCCGTCCACTAGCGGTCCTACGTCAAGCTTCCGTTCGTGCCCCTAGGCACAGACCCTTCTACTTTTTGTTTTGTGTTTTTTTTTTTCGTTTTATTCGTTTTTATTTTTTTCTCGTTGTATATAGTCGCCTATCGTGATCCCATGCAAGCAGGGAGGCCATGCTAGGGTTGACACGGTCCTTCGTGGGAGCCGCCGTTTTCAGAATGTATCCAATCCAATCCATTGTGCCGTGTCGTGTCCATTATTCCATGCCGTGTCCAGTATGCCGTAATTAGGATCTTACTGGCGTCGATTCTAATGTGCCGGTTGGCACTCCTGCGGGTTGACGAAGCATTTTCTCTATCCCCGTGCAATGGTTACCGCGCCAGTGTTCGTGTCGCACCCTCTCACTTTGCTATTGTCGGAAGGACAACATTGCCCAGGCTACACCACGGGGAGGTGTGAGGTAGGAACTTGTGAGGACCAGAGCTAGGTAAAACGCTCTTCCCAGGTTGTCAACTCACCATTTGTAGCCCTGTGTTTGTATGTGTGTGGTGTGGATACAATCCATCCCCCACTCAACCGGCAGAGCTGTTATGGAAGAAATCTGCCTGCACCTATATGTTGATAAAACTGTTTTTACCGATATATGCAAAAATTTTTAGCCCTGGAGATGAAAGGTGTAAATCCAATGACCCATTTCAAGAATGTTTATTAATGCATTGTTTAATAAGCCCCATAGTTAGAGCAAATGGCACCTCATACCACGGAACAGGAAGGGTTTGATTCAACATTCAACTCATTGATCACTGCGAAAAACACTTGGGACACGTGGGATTTGTTAATTATCACTTGAAACTCTTTTGATACAACTTCTGTGCTTTCAATTTAACTTTTTTCTAGATCAGAATTGAAATTATTTTAATTTTTGAAAGATCGAACTCGACGCAGCTTAACAAAAACACGTCATTTTCGCAGCGCGGACTACTTCGATCTTCAACTTTAACAATTTTCCAGAAGCTTCAGAAAATTCTCCGGGTGTTTAAGGTGCTTCTTTGCCGAGTCCTTACTCTGTAACTTTCAGTCATTTGCTTACGTAGTGTATGATATTACAAATATATTTGTTTAGCTATAGAATTAATCACTCCATCCAGGATTCTATCGACGTAGAAGCAACATTTCTTAACATTGACTCATCCGGTCATAATAGGAACACTTGCTCAATATCAGCCGACAAATAGATATTAATGTGTTTCCATTTTTTCAGGTGTTCGGTATCTTCAACTTCCTGGCATACTCAGCGGGCACTTACTTCCTCTTTGTGGAACACAAATCCAGCGGAGTGTAACCTCGTCGAAATAAAACAAACCACCGACCAACAAGGACGTGAATAGGGTTACATCAAACACATCAGCACTTAACTAATAAGACACCTAGAGTAATCTGATGGAATGGAAGAATGGAAATGTTCCATCAGTGAGTGTAGGTGACATCCTTTCGAAAAAAGGATGCTCATGGTGGGTGTTTAAAGTTGGCAATCAACTTGCTTTCAGTACACATCTACTTACAATTAATGGTTAGTGAAATCAAAGTAGCAAAATGCATCAAATGAAGTCATTTTCTATACAATCACACACACACAAGCTAGGTAACGAACATACAAACAAATCAGTGCATTTTATTGTGTAGACATGTTTTCTTTATTTACATTTTAAGCGAATAATCTTGTTCTTTTTACTTTTTTGTTATCGTTTATATCCGTCACAACTTAACTTTTTCAATCAAAACCAAAAAAACTGACGTAAAGCCTTCGTTGACTACCATAAAAAAAAACACACACACACAGAAAATTAATGACTTACCTACACACGATCGAAAGCCATTTGTTACACAGTGAAAATAATAATAATACAAAACTAGGCAACTTGTAGAGAAGAAGCTATGTTTAGGCTGCGTCGGAAATTAACAATTAATAATCATTAAGGTATGTTAAATAATGTTTAACAACGTTTATAACCGTGCAAAATTAGCATAGGGAGCAAAATTTCAGATATCTTAATGCCTATAGAAGAAGTTTGGGGACGTGCGTACCTAACCTCTTTCGTCGTGAAAAAAAAAAACAAACCAATCAACAAGCCTTATGTACGAACGTCTATTTTAGCGTTGTAATTTGTATTTAAATAATCGTTAACTTTATTGAAAGTGTACGCACTATCAATCACGACGAATATTTTTATCTGAATAAATGGAAAATTATTTATGTTCAACCGGGAGTTTACCTACAGCTTAACTTTGTGAACCTTATCCGAACGGAACACAGCACTTGGACTTCTTTTGCGATCGATAAAGCTTATCAGGTGAACAGCCCATTTTATCGCCAAACGGCTTCGCCATCGCTTTTCGATAAGGTAGACTTTCAGTTAAAAAGTTCCATTGTTGAGTTTCCGCTCGATTGTTGTGCATCAAAGTGAACCTTCTTTTCCAAAATGAATAACATTTCGGCCGAAGAGCCACCAGGTATTCACAACTTTCTCCAAAAGCAAAACCATTCTGTTCAATTCCCTTTGGATGACGACACCATACTTCAGAACCCATCGGAATGTCCATGGAGCTGGTTCAATCAAAAAGCGCTGAAAAGCCTACGTTCAGCACTCAAGCTGGGCCAAATTGTGAGCATGACATCACTTCAACCTTTAAGATCTCAACCAATTTAAAACTTTTGTTTTCCCCCTCTAGATAGCAGCTATCGTGATCCTGGTGCTGACACATATGCGAAACAGACGATCCACGGAACCGTTTGAAGCCTTCCCAGAGGTTCCGTATATTTTCTTCACAATCAACGCGATGGCTGTGACGGTGCTACTGCTTGGCGATTCGCTACTGACGGCTCGTCCTCTTTGTCGGGCCTTCACTCCCATGGTCTGGTTCCGGATGGAGCTCTGGTTCACCGGATTGGCTGCTATGGTCTACCACGTGCTGGCATATTACGTGCTAATCATGAGCTTCCAGTACTACGGTTTGGCTAGCAATCGCGTTGCTAGCGCGTTCGGCTTCGTAAGTGCTGGATTGTACCTGGTCGATTGGATCTGCAACTACTTTAGCAAGCGGCATGCAATCATCCCGGAAGTTGATGGTGGAACTGATCAGAGAAGACAGGTTTAAGTGGAAGAGTTTGCGGTTTGTCTTAAGCGTGATGATTGTTGAAGAGTTTACGACCGCATCTATATACCTATTACTTGATATTTAGTATTGAAATCTCCTGACGGTTGTTTGAGTATCTTCCGAAATCTCCCTGTTAGCATGTCTTTTTTATCGTTTGCAGAAAAGTTAGTTGTTAAAATGATTTAGGGGAACTAGGGACATTATTACCGAACGAAGTCAATAAGAACGTGTAATATGCATTTTTGCACCCATTATTCTCAAAAACAAAAGCGAACGAATCAATTGTTATCCTTTTCCGACAGGCCGAAGTGAATTCAATAGCGATTCAATGGCGTTTTGATGCGTTAGGCCGTATTTAGAATCCGTAGGCCGAGTTAGGGGTCGTGAAGCAGTTGTTAGATTTTTTAAAAAAATTTCAACAAATAGTTACTCTTTTTAAAATCTTTCCGTACGTCCGGAAAGGTAAATAAATTTAGAAGCCATCTGCAGTGTAAATCTATTTTAGGAAAAAATTCGCAACAAAAATAGATGTAAAGGACGTTGGCCCAAAATTAGATCTATCCTAAATGGAATTACCTACTTTTGCCTGAAATTATTAATTATTTTGTTGGACATTTGTTCTAAAGCATCAACATTCGAAATTATATGTACCTTAGAGGTTACTCTAGGACCAGAAGGTCCCGAAGAAACGCGCTCAACTTTTTGGCTCAGCTCTGATACCTTCTCCGGTCTCAAGCTAATCGATGTACCCCTCGAAACATAATAAAATCCACGAACCCCTCATTTCATCAGTGAGCCAATTTTAAATCGTTAGTTTTCAACCGGTGGTATTAACTTCTCCAACCGAGGAGCATCTGGATCACCGTCTTGGTTCATACATTTATACCAAGGGGTGAGACAGGTGTACTCTGAGTTGCTTTTTTGCAGCGAATAACTCAATGTACCTCAATATATTCTCTGCTTGCTTCATTTACTCTTTTTAAGCATATACGTCTCATATTAGACGTCAATTTTGTTTGTAGCTAAAGTAATCCCAAGTGTATTCTGAGCCTTCCGAATAGCTAGAATATTATGGAAGAACCTGTGCCGGTGCCTGCTTACTATCAATCAGGGTTGCTTCCACTCACTTGCTATAAAAAAATTATTTACTGATTTTGAAATCATTTGATGTTATAATGATATTTTGTACCTGTTAGATACAAGAAGAGGATGAAAGGCAATTGTTTGACTCATAAAACCTGTCAATTTCGCTACCATAGTGTTACAATAAGCGGTTTTATGATTCGTGAGCGTTCACTCAGAGTGAGCGCTCGCGAGTCGTAAAATCGCTTATTGTGACTATCTGAAAGCAAATTTGACAGGTTTCATGTGTCAAACACTTGCATATCAACCTCTTCTTGTATTTCACAAGCTCAAAATATTATCATAACATCTAATGATTTAAAAATTCAGAAAATTGTGTTTTTATAGCAAGTGAGTGGAAGCAAGCCTGCTATCAATAACAACCTACACTTCCAACCAGCTTTAAGGGTTGTTCTTCCTCCTCAGCAACCAGTCCCAGTCGTCACTCCAAAAGGGCCATCTTTGATCAAAAAAGCTCTCCAATATTCTTCAAAAGATCTGGAATTCCACCTACAATGCAGCGATCCCATCCTCTTCGATTTCTCCAGTCGTAACAGGAGTCCCATTGGAAATGACATCACCAGTCAATGTGGTAATAACCAATTCCGATCCCCTTTCGACTAACATTCCCATTGGCACTATGGAGAGCAATATTTAAACCATGACCCCTCCAACGACACCCGCCGCCACAGTTTCCTGTATAGAAAATATCTCCCCGGTGGGGCAACAACCGATCAACACTCAATTCCAGCTCCGAATACAACGCTACAAACCATTACGTGGAACCGTGGAATGTTCAGCCAGAGCATCAGTGCAGCCACTGCCACCGCCGAAGCCGAAGAGGAGGATGACAATGAATTAGCTCTAGGCGAGTAAGAGAGGTGACACAGTCGGAAGAAGTGTTAGTTTGTTTACTAAAATGAACCGCCCATTTTGTTATGGCAAGTTTTGCTATAGAAATGCTCGTCGTGTTTATTAGCGAAATTCACATCAAAGATTGATTAATTGCATAGGAAATCAGTTTCGCACGACATTTGTGACCAGCATACACCTTCCGGCCGTATGAAACAGGTCAAAAACTGTCCAAATCCGCAGATAAAAAATTTTTGTTTTGAATTTCTGTATGGCAAAATAGTGAACTTTTCGTGAACATTAACGGCAAAGAACTCACCAACACTGGGAGACTGTGAGTTCCTGCCCACCTGTCATTTCCCATCTCGGAAGTAGCTGCTGTTTCCGATGAGTGCGATCTTCGTTTGAACTTCAAACCCATTAACGATCCACCGGACGAAACCGAAGTGAAAACCCGTCAGAAAGAAGAAGCACAAATCAAGTTGACAGATTCTCTTCGTCGACTTTCTCTTTACATCCTGGAGACTTCGGTCGACGGCCGCAGCAAAATCTCGGTGGTGTATAGCAAAAAAGGCCCAGCAAAAGCATCAAAAGCGGGGATGGATGTCCACTAGACTGATGCAAAATTTGACTTTTTTGCTCCACAGTGCTTAAATGGTTTCAAATCGGGTCCTGATAAGCCTCCCAAAGTTACAACTCATTTGGTTAGAAACAGACTTCGCACAAGCCATTTGAAGTTTACATGTAAATTACTATGGGAAATCTCAACTTTTTGTTCATTGCCTTCTAGTCTTTTTTTCCATATTGAGCTGCGAAACAGATCGATAGCTATTCTTATAGAAAATTTTTTCAGCTACATCTTTGCTGAAGATCGTTTCTATGTAAAACGAGACAGTAAAAAGTTATTAATTATTTAAAAGATTAGTAAACTTATGACATGATCAAGCAGCTGCTCTGTAGGCAACACTGTATTTTGCAGTCTGACATAGTAGCCATGATTTTTGTGTCCTATTCAACGCCCCAGAAACACCAATGTTGCCTGCTGAGCAGTTGATTGAGCATGATCATAAGACATCAGCGCATTGAACAATTGATAACTTTCGATCATTGCATTTGATCAAAAAGTGGTCTTCAGCAAAGTTGTAGGGAAAATTTCCTACAAGTACAGTTGAAAGTTTTTGAAGCAGACCGATATGGTGAATTATTAGATCGACATGAACAAAAATCTTGGTTTTACCATAGTAATTCCCATACAAACTTCAAATGGTTTGTGCCATCTCAGTTTCTCACCAAATGGGTTCAAATTTTGAGAGGTTAGTCAGGATCAGATTTGGAATCGTTTAAGTATTGTGGAGCGAAAATTTCAAATTTTGCATCACTCTAATGTCCACCGTCAGCAGAACACAGCAACTTTTCGGCTTCGCATGAAATGTTGCTGAGATACGAAAAGTGAGAAAGCAAATTACAGCGCTCTTGCTCACTGAGCAATGTGAGTTACTCGAGGTGCCTCAAAAGCAACTATGAAATTGCTGATAATTAGGAGCTGTCTTGCCCCTTGATTTATACTGTCCAAATAGCGGGTTGCCAAACATTCCATTATTCGCAAGCAAACAATGTCAGTTTAATGACTGGCGCTCTCGGCACTGCCGGTACAGCTGCGGAACACGGAGAGAAAAGCTGGTGCAAAATGAGTGTGTAGAGTGACCACCCCTTGGGATTTACATGAAAATTTCACAATTTTGTAGAAAATAAACGAAATTTTCAAGGGCTGTCATAGACTTATCACCGTCGGTTAATGCTTATACCTGCCACCAGTCGCGCATGGCTTTAAGTTGGATTTGTCCGTCAACAATCGCCCAACGGTAATCCGACAACGAGATGACGTTATCACCAAAACATCGATCACGGAAAACCTAAACCACCCAATGGAACGAAGTACGAGGATTGTTCAGAAATACGATTTCTGAAGGGGCCACATATCCAGCACGAATGCACATCGCAGAGTCATCTACTCACCTAAAGTCGGTGTTTAATGAGTCTCGCAAAGAGTGCAGCGAAGTCTACCTATTGAGCTGTCAAACCGGCTACCTATCGTGCAAAGTAAATAAACATTTCGATGCTATGAAAGGTTCACGAAAGGTATTGCAATGAAATATAAAATATGATTGAAGAAATGATCATAAACACGCAGTGAGCATTAAATTGTCATTGGATACGTTTGGTAATTATCAGTAATGAGAATTTCTACTAATTTTTGATAAGATAATTTGACAAAATCACTGATATAATGATTAACTACAGGCGCTATTTTTTGTTCTCGCTAGAAGTCATTTGAAGTTGATGTAGAAGTCCTCTGTTGCCAAGTGAAAAGAAAGGAAATCCTTCGAAAACCGTGATGCGAGTTCAACTGTTTTTCTCTTGGCGCGACTCATTATACACCGACTCTATACTCACCAACCCACAGATCGAATCCATTGCCGACCTCCCGAAAATCGTTAGACCGACCGACTCCGACAACTGTTGGCTGACATTAACGGCCCTTCGGGAACTACAAGATGCAGAAAATATTACTTCCGATCACCCAAGCTCAAGCTCAAGCCGTCGTGAGTGTAAGCTCTTGTTCCGGGACGTCAGCGATATGAAAATGTAAACAGTGAAGTTTTATTGAATATAGATTGTAAATTACAGTGTGTGACGATTATTGTGAAATAGAATAAGGTGATCCAAGAGACGTTTCTGTGTGGAACTGACAGCTATAAATCAAGAGTGTGTGAGTGATATGGTGTTAAAGTTGCTGAATATAAGCATAAACAAAACAGAAATTCATATGAGAATAACCTGCCAGTTCTACTGCGATCTGTCAAAAGTTCTTGACAAACAAAAAAAGTCAGCTGATTGCAACTATCTCGTGGACAGCCTTATAAAAGAATTGTATGAAGAATAAATGAATTTATGGTGAATTAAGTAGAATTAAATAAAGTAGTAGTGGTTTGTGAAAATTGCTAAAAGTGTGTAGTGAAAACCTCAAATTACCTGGATCTGAATCGCCACCTGAAAATTGAAGAACCCATACTTACCTGTACCCGTTGTGCTGCTCACATTTGTGCTATCGACATTTATTATTATTAATATTAACTTATTTATGTAGAGTTCAAACTATTTAATAGGAGTAATTTGAACTAGTGTTTATTTGTAGAATCCACCTACCCCGAAAAGGCCAATTCATCAATGGTCTGTGTTACTGTGTGAGTGTGATCGGCTTGCTAGTTGTGAAAAGGCGTGACCAAACGACGAGACCAACAACTCGGGCACTTGGATACGCCATGAATTGTGAAGTCCTTTTGAAGCAACGAGAGAAGCAGAAGCCATTCCGTGCCGAAACGGAATTTAACAGTGAGAGTTCCAGCCAGTTCCGAAGCCGAAATGCAAGCACGAAGTGAGATGAACCAGTGATTTGGAAGACAGCGAACAGTTCGACGAGACAGGCAGGGTGACAATCGTTCCATGGGTGAATGCAAGCGATGCGGTTCGCTCCGACATTCCGGAGAATCTCTAGAATGTTTTGCCCGAGGTGCGACTTGCAACAAATACGGACAGCGAGGCCACTACGCCAGGAAGTGTGGCTATCATAGCGTGCAGCGTGGAATCGCTCATCGAGACGCGAGCCGAGACGCCATGGCTTTGAAGAAGCGAAGAAGTTCCTCGTCGTCCAACCACAGATGATATCGCTGAGGTAAATTGATTTCTTTTGTTTTCTTGTAAGAAATTTTAACAGCTCATTGAACTCCGAGAAATGAAATAAAGGTTTAAACTATATTGCATATTTATCTTACATTAGGTGGAACCACAAGCCCTCATTAGTGACTCTATAGTATGCCAGATTGACAATGTGCCAGTGGAATTTACTATTGACTCTGGGTCTTCCATTAACACTGTCACGGAAGATGTACGGAATGAGTTGATCACAAAGAAAGCAACAATGTTTAGGAAGAAGTACCAGTGTGACCGAAAGTTTTACGCTTATGCAAACCATGATTCACGTGTCGGCTATTTTTGAAGCTTGAATATCTGTCAACCTAACGAAGCCCAAGAGCTTTGAGTAATTCTTTGTGATCGAAGGTGCACGAAAGTCTCTTCTAAGCAAGCGAACGTCAGAGGATGTTCTTCATGTAGACCGACACATTGACATGGAGGTCAACCCCTCAGCTAAACCGTTTCCGAAATTTTCTGGTATCCAAGTGAAGCTATCCATTGATCATACAGTGCCACCAAAGAAGATCGCATATTTGAGAGTCCCTTCTGGTTTGGAACAAAAGGTTGACGGTAAAATACAAGAAATGCTCCACAGTGACGTAATCGAAAGAGTGGAAGGTCCCGCCGAATGGATATCCCCCATGGTGATAGTTCCGAAGGGCAAGGATGAAGTTGGGATGTGTTTTAACATGAAGCATCCGATCGAAGCCATCCTGCAGGAGCATTATCCTTTGCTCGTCATCTACACTTTCTTGAACAAGCTTAAAGGGTTCAAATTTTACTCACGATTGGACATAACATCTGCGTACCACCATGTCGAGCTTCATCCCGAATCAAGAGGTTTAACAAAATTTATGACCGGAAAAGGTTTGATGCGGTTCTGCAAGTGTACACCAGAAATTTTCCAAAGGATTATTACGGAGATGCTTGCCGGCATCTATATTGACGATATCGTCGTATCGGGCAGGAACAAAGAAGAGCACGACAGGCGTTATCGGCAGGATCTAGCGGTGGTGGAGAGTAACAATGCTACGCTCAACAAAAGTAAGTGTATCTTCAGAGTCTAGAAACTTGAGATTCTGTGTTTCGAAGTGAGCGTGTTCGGTGTAAGTCCATATGGGGCCATACACTGATCCGGAAGATCCGTAAAGGTGGCTAAATTATAAAACTCATTCTAAAGCTCCGAATTTTTTTGACGTAGGACTACGTCCTTAATTTCTATACTGGGGTACACTTTGTAAAAACCGAAAATGGAACATGAAACAAAATTATGAAAGATTTTGAACATTAATAACTCAGCTGCCCCTGGATCAATTTCAATAATTTTATCATCAATCGATCAGAAATATGTGTACGCAATGCTTCCATTTGATGATTTAAAAAAAAAAAAACTATTGAAAAAGTGGTAATGTCAAGCACTATCCAAAGTACAAATAAAAAGTGATAATTTTTTCACTGTTTTCATGAAATAAACGTTGTTCCCGAACGCAGTCGTCATAATCAAGTACCACTTGGTTGCACATCATTCTGTTTTAACCTGAAAAGATATAAAACAACGCTGCTGTCTAGCCTCAACTCATTTTCGCTTCGGACGCAGTGGTGAGCAGACAGCAGAAGCAGCAAAAGTAGTCGTCTGGCTCGCCGTCGCTGTGTCAAACGTGTCTCCGGTCTGATCTACGAGGTGTGCTAAAGGTGTTCTTGGAAAATAAGATCCGTGATGCTGCCACCTACACTGAACACGCCAAGTGTAAGCGGCCATGGATGTGTCGTCTACGCTTTGAAGTGACAGACGCACTCTGTACGGTTTCGGAAGTTAAATCATCGCCAACTTTGACAACAAAACGGCCCTTCTCAGGGCCACCAAGCTTATTACAGTAAAGAGTAGGAATAGAATTTATCTGCCTTTTGTCCATATTCAGCACCACATGCCCCCAACGACCGCACAAAATGCTCTTGTAACCAAATTTGAAAGCAGGGGTGCAAATGATTTTGATCGATTCTCTTCATCAACTTTTAATCTCCACGGCCGGATATTTTCTACACACAGTTCGATGGAAGAAGCAACAATTTAGCATATAATTCAACGAAGATGACAGGAAATATTTTTGAATCCGAGTTATTTACGAAAGAGAGAGTCGATGAGAATCGATCAATGTAGATAGGACCTATTGAAAAGTGACGCGAGATTTGTTTTCAGTCGATCTTGTTTTCCGTGCTGAAACGGCAGGGAGGCAGCTCCCACACCTGGACCCTACCTATCGATCCATCAATTCATGAACCGGGAACCAACAGCTTTACTTCCCTTCAGAAGGAAGGCACGATCAGAGATGTTATGCCTCAGAACATGCCGACTGAGATTGAACCCAGGCCTGCTGGGGTGAGAGGTATCCACGCTTACCACTACACCATCGGCGCCGCTAATTTTCCAGGTGTTGACATTTTTTTTTTCCTTTATTAACGAGACTTTCAGCCTTAGGCTGGTTCATCTCTAAAGGTGTTGACATTGGCAAACTGCACAAAACGAAAGGAGCCAGTGTCGCTACTTGATAGCAAACTACTCATGATGGTGTAGAGAATAAAAGTGAAAGAGACAAATAAATAAATATCTGCAGAAATAAAAATTGTTTTGAGACTTGAAAGATTTCGTATCCCTTGAATTCCACCTCGCTGAAAATAAGGGGATTTAAGCTTCATTTGGACGTTTAAAATCTCGATGTAGTAAAAAGTACCTAAACTGGCAAATGGCAAAAAAAAAAACAACAACAAAAAAAAAGTAAAAGCAGCAGCGAGTAGGGTATAAAAGTAACTGTGCCATATTCCGGGGCTCATCATCATTCGCTGCCAGACTGTTGAGCAGTTCAGTCGATTTGAATTCTCTCTAGTTTCGTTCGTTCGTTCGCAAGTCGAATTAGCTCCGCGTTGTATAGTGACGCTCTCGCTGACCCAGCCATGGGTAAGAAATCGCGCGGTAACGCGAGTGCCGGCTTACCGGGAAAACAGACTCTCCCAGGAGACGGCGCGACCACCGAGCCAGCTCAGAAGAAGCAGAAGAAAACCCCATTGCCCGTCCCGACAGGCGTTGCGGACCCGCAGCCGGGGCCTCCCGGAACTAAACGACCCAGACCTGAAGACATCAGCGCCACCGCATCGGCAGCAAAAAAGCTGCTGAGCAACAATCCGTTCTCCGCCCTGCAGAACGGAGCCCAGCCGCAGTCGGACCCTGAGACGGTGCCTAAAAAAGTTAAGTTGCCACCCTTCTATGTGAAGGGCTTCCCTCCCGGGCTATGGGAGCAGCTGGATTTCTACATTAAGCAGGGCCTTCGCTGCACCATTCAACGGTGCACGGAAGGCTACAAACTGATGGTCTCGGCCGAAAATCACTACAACGCAGTCCAGGCCCTCTTGGACAGGATGAAGCTGGAGTACTTCTCCCACGACGTCGAGGCCACCAAGCCGCTGAAAGTGGTGCTGCGCGGGCTCCACGACATGGACACCACCACCTTAATGGACGAGATTAAGGCGAACGGCCTCAAGCCGGTCGAAATCCACAAGATGACCCGCAGCAAGGCCATCAAGTATCGTGACCAGCTCTACTTGGTCCATCTGCAGAAGAACTCCACAACCGTGAAGGATCTCCATACGACACGCACACTGTTCCACATCGTAGTGAAGTGGGAGCGGTATAAGCCAACCCACCGTGGCGTCACTCAGTGCTCGAACTGCCTATTGTTCGGGCACGGCACCAGGAACTGCCGCATGGCCAGCCGCTGCATCAAATGCGGCAAAAACCACAAGATCGACGACTGCGACAGCATCGAGGAAGCCGCTCCCACATGCGCCAACTGCGGTGCTGCCCACAAGGCCACGAGTAAGGCCTGTCCGAAGCGGGCCGAATACGCCGAGATCCGGAAGAAGGCCTCGTCCAACAACCAGCCCGGTCGCAAGAAGGTCCCGGAAAACAACGCGCAGAACTTTCCTCCGTTATCACCGGTCCAACCACGGCCAATTCCAGTGTTGGCGCCGCTCCCGCTCAACCAACAGTTGGCTGCTGCCCAGTCGGCTGCCGCTGCAGTACCCAGTCAAGCCTCCGGCCCATCGACGGATCCCCCTGCTCCGGGATTGGCCGGTACAACCGGTGAAGCTACAGACGATTCTCCGCTGTCAACGGATGAGATCGTCACACTGTTGGCCCAGGCCATCATCATCAAGCGCACCTGCGCAACAAGAACACAACAGCTCCAAGCTATCATCTCCTTCGTCGCTAATTATGGACCGTGAACCCATAAAGATCGCCAACTGGAACGCTCGCTCCGTAGGGGCGAAAAACATTGAGCTTGCAGACTTCCTCCGCAAGCACGACATCGACGTGGGCCTTCTCACCGAGACTCACCTCAAGACCGGTGACAGCTTCTGGCTGCCCGACCACAGCATTGTCCGGCTTGATCGCACCAGCTCCAGGGGGGGCGGTGTCGCGGTCATCATCAAGAAAGGCATCAAGTACTGCACCCTACCCCACTACCGCACTTCCATCATCGAGGCCGTTGGCATAGAGGTGGAAACATCGACCGGAAACGTCCGGTTCATCGCCGCCTACTGCCCCCGGCAATGTACCGTTAGCAATGGTACAGCACAGCAGTTCAAGAACGACCTTGCCATCATAACCCACACCAATGCCCGCTTTGTAATCGGAGGGGACCTGAACGCCCGGCACGAGGCCTGGCGGAACTACCAGCAGAACCAGAACGGCCGCCTGCTATTCGACCATTCCCAGCATGGTCTCTATTCCGTCTGGTTTCCGGACGAACCAACCTTCACATCACCGACGGGCAACCCATCGACGCTGGACCTGTTCTTGGCAAACACCAGATTAGCCAAGCCGGTTGCCGTCAACGACCTGAGTTCGGACCACCAACCGGTGCTGACCGAGCTGGGCTACAACGTGGCCCCTGCACCGTGCCAGCGGAAGGACTACCATCGAGTCAACTGGGTTCAGTTTCGACGCGTGGTCGACCGCCACATCGACGACAACCCACCGCTCGACACAGTGGATGACATCGACCGGGCCCTGGAGGGTCTCCATCAAGCCATATCCGTGGCTGACGAAGAGTGCGTTCGACGAGTTCCTGTGAGGGGTAAGTTTCAAGCAATTGATTCCCACACCAAACTCTTGATTCGGCTCAGAAATGTTCGTAGACGCCAGTTTCAGCGGACTGGGGATCTGCAGCGTAAATACGAAATGGTCGATCTGAATCGGCAGATCGCTTCCAGAATGGTCTCAATCCGGAACGAGAGTTTCGGGCGGCTCGTTCAGAACCTGGACGACCGTTCCAGACCATTTTGGAAGGTTGCCAAGGTGCTGAAGTCTCACCCCAAGCCCATTCCACCACTTAGAGTCAATGACGAACGGCTTATCACCAACGAAGAGAAGGCCAATGCGATTGGGGAGCACATTGCCCAGTCGCATTTGCTTGGCTCTAAAATCCCAAGTCCACTCGAGAACCAGGTTGCGCAGTGCGTCCTGACGTTAGATGCCTCCCCTTGTGCCGTCCCTCCAGAAGAACGGATTACAGAGGAACAAATTTGCTCAGCGCTGAAATACAGTAAGAACATGAAGGCTCCCGGGTTTGACGGAATATTCAACCTAGCGTTGAAAAATCTCAGCCCGAGGGTGCACTCGCTGCTAGCTGCCACCTTCAACAGATGCTTGGAGCTGCACTACTTTCCAAGCATCTGGAAGGTGGCAAAAATCATCCCGATCCGCAAACCTGGGAAAGACCCTTCACTACCGTCAAGCTACAGACCGATTAGCCTGCTCTCAGCGCTGAGCAAGCTGTTCGAAAAATTGATCCTCAGCCGACTAAACAAGTTTGTGGAGGAACATGACATTCTTCTTCCGGAACAGTTCGGGTTCCGCAAGGGGCATTCCACCAATCATCAGCTAGTGCGGGTGATGAATAACATCCGGAGTAACAAAGCTGTATCCAAGTCCACAGCCATGGCCTTGTTAGACGTCGAAAAGGCGTTTGACAATGTCTGGCACGACGGACTTATATACAAGCTTTGTAACTCTAACTTTCCACCATACCTTGTGAAAATCACCCGTAACTACCTCCAGCAAAGGTCGTTCAGGGTGTCGTTGAATAGTTTCCTTTCGGGACAATTTCCGATCCCAGCAGGTGTTCCGCAAGGGAGTCTGCTGGGACCACTGCTTTACAGCATCTACACGTCGGACATCCCTCCTCTAGGAGACGGTTGCGTGTTCTTTCTGTTTGCAGATGACACCGCGATAGCTGTCAAGGGTAGGATGCCTCGTGAAATTACGAACAAGCTCCAACGATGCCTTGACACCTTTACTGATTATGCCACCACGTGGAAAATCAAAATCAACGCCTCGAAAACCCAAGCGATCATGTTCCTTCACAGACAATCATTAAAACTTAAACCGTCTCCCTCCTGTACCGTAATAATGGATGGTACAAGGGTCGAGTGGTCCACTGATGTTACTTGTCTCGGGATGTTGTTCGATGAGAAGCTCCTGTTCCGCTCGCACATAGAGAAAACCCTAGTTAAGTGCTCCGCCTTGGTTAGGTGTTTGTATCCGCTCATTTGCCGCAGATCCCGCCTCTCAAGGCAAAACAAACTGGCTGTTTACAAACAGATCATAGCCCCCGCGATCTTCTATGCCGCCCCGGTGTGGGAATCGTGCGCTCAGACCCACAGGAACAAAATCCAGGTTGCACAGAATAGAGTGTTGAGGATGATCCTAGATCGTCCATTCGACACAAGAATAGCAGACCTCCATCAAGAGGCAGAAATTCCCAAAGTAGATTCCAAAATTGATGATATGACAACTAAATTTATTCAAAAATGCAATCTTTCTGAACATGCTTTAATAAGCAATTTGTACATAGTAGGTTAAGTGTATATAGTAGAGTAGGTTAGTTTTAAGCTGTAAATAGTAGTATTAAGTAGTTTCTCTTCAAATTCTAAAAACAAAACAAACCAATCCCACCAAGGTGGTCGACCGTGTACTAAGTCTAGGACTAATTCTGTAAAACAAATTTTGAATTTTGCCCATACCTAAAGATGAAGAAATCATTAAATCACTTAGTAAAAAATTATATGGTAATCGTCCAAGTTAAACTAAAATAAAGATCATTTAAACTAAAAAAAATTCCGGGGCTCATTCGATTGACTGACGACAAAGCGAACGGACGCTTACAGCAGCAAGCACAGCAGCAGCAGCAGCAGCAGCCACCTACATAAGGTGCAGTGCCACATTCCGTGGCTGAAATGCAGCGAGCAGCACCCCAGTAGCGAAAGAACATCCGGACATTTGAGGTTGAGAGACTCCGTCCTCTCCAAGCAATCCCATTCCCAGACCTGACCATGGATCATCATTTGTTCGTTAGAGCACCTGGCGAACAGTCCACCGGAAATCACGACAGATGGGAGGAGTCTTTGTAGCTTACCGGCATCGTCATAATCGAGTACCACTTGGTTGGACATGCACATCATTCAACAAATCAGGCTGAACATTGCATTAGGTCCTAAGTAATATTGAGAGATTCTCTTCGTCGACTTTCTCTTTGTATCTCCATGGCCATGTAAAAACATTCCCAGTTATTTTCACCACACAGATTGATAAAAGAAGCTTATATCTAGCATCTAATACGACAATTTAAACAAGAAACGGGTATGTGTTCAAGTTACTAACGAAAGAGAAAGTCGACGAATAGAATCGATCAATGTTACTTAGGACCAAATGCAATGTTCAGCTTGAAATGTTTGGAGCTTGGCTATATCCCTGCATGCTGGAAGTTAGCCAAAGTGATTCCAATACACAAGCCGGGCAAAGATCCTACCAGTGCCAAAAGCTATCGCCCCATCAGCCTCTTGTCCTCCATCTCGAAGCTATTCGAAAAGTTGATACTCAGCCGTCTGCTGGTGTTTTCAAATGATAGGTAATAACATATTTCTCAAAGAGCAATTCGGGTTTAGGAAAGGCCACTCTACCATCCACCAACTCACCCAAGCAGAACAAGTCCGTTTCCAATACATCTGCCATGGCATTATTGGACGTCGAGAAGGCGTTCGACAATGTCTGGCATGATGGTCTGGTGTACAAGCTGCATAGATACAACTTTCCGATCTATCTCGTGAAGATCACCAAAAACTACTTGTCGGGCAGATCATTCCAGGTCTACTTGAACAATGTCCCCTTTGATACGTTCAACGTTGATGCAGGAGTCCCTCAGGGTAGCCTGCTTGGGCCTATCCTATTCAACATTTTCTCGTCAGACGTTCTCAAAATCATGCCCACGTCCGTTGCGCACGCCACTGCTAGGGGATCAAATAATCAGCTTCTGCGACAAACATATTTTTGGCCACCTGTTTGTTTGGGACCTTCCCATAGTGTAGTGATATGCAATGTCCATAAGTTCATCAGCCTTATTTTTAAGAAGGGTATAAACGACAGCTTCTGACTAATGATTTTCATTACTCAAAACATTGCTCTTGCATTGTAAATAACTTCAAAGACATTAAAACGCAGTTCATGTTATTGGTATACAGATATCCATGGTTTTATTTTCAACTCATATGGCACATGCATGATTAAATAAAATAAATGTTTTCTCAAAAGCGTTTCTTAATCTAAATAAAAATACTTCAAACTAGCTATAAATAGTTACGACTTGTACTTTCTATCTAATATGTCTCCGTTTCCGAATGGTTCGTACGAGATGGCGGGTTAAAATAGTTACCCTCAGTGAACTGCAAAATTATTACATGGAAGAATGTGAATTGCATACATTTTTCGTTTAGAGAAAAACGGCATTCATTCAGACACACATACACATGTATATGGCACGGGTTTCGTGCAGTTTGATTAAACTACTTCAGCTAATGGTAGATAACACTCTTTTGGTCACGCTTAGTTAGGAAGTAATGTGTTATTGTAAACTGTTGGATTCTTAACTCGAAGTGATGTTGATCTCCTCGAAGCCTTCGTCTTGCTTTGGTTGCTTCCTGTCGCTGAATACGCGCCACCAATCGGCCAGGTAAAGTCCGGAAGCGACCAATCCGAAGCTGGTTCCGGTCCAGTTCGGCGATGCGTAGGGACAGTTGACGTTCAGAGCCAGTACAAAGTAGGATACGATGTGCAGTACCAACGCTGCCAATCCGGTGAACCACAGTTCCAAACGGGACCACAGGTCCAGGGTGAACACCTTACGAATTGGTTGACCCTTGACAAAGGAATCCACCAGCAGAACTAGGGTTATGACCGTAACCATGTAGGTAAGCATAATCAGCACATACTCCGGGATCCCTTGATGGTTGTAGAAGAATCCACACCGATTCCTGGGGCGAATCAACGCTAGGATTACTACCCCGATGAGCTACAAAGGATTTTTTTTTCGTATAATTTTCGCATGAAATTTGTACATTAGAACAAAGCAAAACTCACCACTTGTCCTATCTTGAGCAATCTTCTCACATTTTTGGCATTCACATACTTTTTCAGAGCCAACCACGGGGGCTTCTTCGCTCCAGCCTCGGTGCTTTGTCCAGCCAGTGGAATTTCGACGGAATTTTTCACCTCCGTTTGGTCATTCGGTTTGTCCGACATTCTGATCAAGGTCGCCCTGTTGGTTTGTCGAATGGTTCCAAATTCGGTTCTAACACGCACAAAACCCCTGTTCCACAAATGCGCGCGCGATTCGTCGGGAATAAATTATCAACTACGAGCTGCAACAAGTGAGGTACCTCGCCAGGCCAAAGGTTTGCAATGGATTGATGCTTAAATCAGCTCGGACGAGTGAAAACGTTCCACCATTGGCATCAGGCAAAGCATCAACCACAGCTAGCAGGCGCGGTTCTCCAGGCCCAGAGTAGAGCTCAGTAGAGCTGTTGTTTGCAGTCGGTGCTGTTCGTGTGCGTGTGAGTGAGCTACTGGAATTGAAAAAAAGGGGCGAGGGGGACATCTTTGATTGTGGGACGGGATGCCACTGGAGCGCATGGCGAGCGTATTGTAAACAAAGACGAGAAGGGTGCAGGCATCCCACCCAAATGGCTCTCCATAACTAGGTAAGTGGTGTGTTGTTTGGCTCACTCACAGCGTACACGATATCGTATTTGCACGCAATCACCACCCCGCGTTGCACGGCTCTCGGCGTGGGACTCTTGTGTTGGTGAATTTGGTGAAGTAAGGGGAGAATTATACACGATAGGTACTCTTCGGCGTGAAATTGCGAGTGAGCTTCGCAGATAAGGTCACAGACAACAGAACATACGATGTCTCGAAATTCCTGACAAAGATTATATGTCCGGGAATCTTATGAAATTTATGTCCAAAATTGCTAGAATCCTTACTTGACTTGACTTCCAAACTTTATTAATTGTTTGAAATTCTCTTTAAACCACTATCGAGGATTCTCCTGAAATGTTTTCTGAGATCGTACTGGAATCTCTCGACGGGATTCTCCTTGAATATTTGTATTGCATTCTGAGACTAGAAGTGAAGAGACCTACTTGTGCTCGAAAACGACTTCTGCTCAGTGCCATGAGACCCCTGAGCTGCATCACAGGTTCGAATTTTGAGGTGCGAAAAGCGTAGAACATATAGATTTTTTTTAGATTCTAGACTATTGCTAAATTTTATAGGTGTTTGATGGTAAAAGCAAAATTTATCCAAGCTATTCGTGCCGATGTTAATGGTTTTTTTTTATGCGGTCACTAGTTCTAGTACGTACCGGAGTTTTGAACGGTGGCGAACACTCGTACGAAGCAATTCTATCGTTGATTGACCGTGATGGTAGATTGGTGGTCACATAATTTGAGCTTGTTAGTAGCTATATGATATTATAAGGGCACCACTATTTGCAGAAGAGAAAATTTTGTTTTCCGAAATCAGCTAATAAGCCATCGACCGTGCGTGACTGTGCTCGACTCCAGCACTGTTGGTCTCGAAGATGGTGACACGCCGGCTTGTAGTGATGGCGGTTCTTGATAGTTGAGTAGCACGTGGAAGGCCGTTTCCACTGCAATTCGACACTGGCTTGGTCGTGGCATTGACTATCAGCGTCTTTCTTTGCCGTTTTGACCAGAGCTGCCAGGTGGTTTTTATAAAAAATCTGTATCCACTCTATTAAAAAATCTGTATTTTCTGTATTGACGATTTTTTTCTTAATTAATCATGTTTTGTTGTTTTACAAATACAGTGCATACAAAATAACCATAAAAAGTGCTTAACCACCTATTCGGGCTATCGTACTAACCATATGGAATATAATTGCGCCATTTGTGATATCGTCCGTACTTATTTATAAGAGTGATATGAAGCCGTTTGAAAATGTATGGAGATTTTAGTTTCTATTCATTATCTTCCTGATAAGCAGTTTTAAATGCAAAAAAGTGCACGAGTTCATTACTATTTGATATTTTTAATATAGATGAATACAATTAATTACATCATTTGTGTGGTAGTTACACCGAAAAGTCGAGAGATGTCGCCCCGCCAGTGCTGGTAAAATCATTTTTGCAGTATGGAGAATATCAGAAAATCCGCAATTTCTTACGAAATACATTTTCAATGCAAGTAAAATGTTTACGAGTACTTGTATTTGTACCATTTTAATGTGCTCGGGCACTTTTCTTGTATTTAACATACATGCTTATATTGGAAATATTCAATTAATACTGTAAATCCCCATACAATCTCAAATCGTTTACTACCAGCTCCATATGCATCCGAAAGCGGTTGGTCCTCTGGTTGTGAATGCTGTCAAAAACACCATAACATTCATTTTATAAAAATCTGTATAAATCTGTATTGTAATTTAAAAATCTGTGATAAATCTGTATTCTGTATCGGGACTGTATTAAGATTAAATAATCTGTATAATACAGATAAATCTGTATAAATGGCAGCGCTGGTTTTGACCTTGCCGAAAAATGGTTCTCTTTTACGGTTAGGGCCCATCGCCAGAGTCAACACTCTTCTAATTAACGCGTTACTTTTCAATAGTTCTTATCTACATTGACAGGGTCTGTTAATCGAGTCTCTTTTCCTTTAATAACTTGGCAGTATTCATAATTCGGGGTAATTTTTCTGTCTGTTAAAAGAAAGTATTAATAAGCGTATTGGATGATAAGAACAGCTGAACATGTTTTTGGAGACGAGCTATTAACGATTTATTAAGTTATTGAGAGAGAGTCGATGAAGAGAATCGATCAAAGTTGATTGGTCTATTTGAAAAGTGATGCGAGAATTCAAGCTGAACATTGCATTAGATTAGGTCCTAAGTAACAGTGAACGATTCTCTTCGCCGACTTTCTCTTTCGTTAATAATTTGAGCACATAACCGTTTCTTTTTGTGTTTGTCGTATTAGATGCTACACAAATGCGTCTTTTATATATCTGTGTGCTGAAAAGAACTGGGAATATCTTTATATGGCCATGGGGATACAAAGAGAAAGTCGACGAAGAGAATCTGTCAATGTTACATAGGACCTTATGCAATGTTCAGCTTGAATGGGTCTTTGAAGAGGACCAGAGAGAAAGTCGTTGACTGTGATGGTAATGAGGAACATAGCATGAGTATGATTGACCGCCCGTGAATGCAACTCCGTTATTGTCAGACAAGTTGTAATTTCACAGAGAACCAATAGACGTTGCTTGGGTAGGAATATGTTGACGTAATACTCGCTTTAAGGAATAGTTTACCGCCCCGAAAATAAAAAAAAATATTTTCGGCGGGTTTTTATTTTTTAAAATTATTGGGAAAAAATATCAAAAATCCAAGAAAATCAGGTTCTTCATTAGATTCTTGAAAAAAATTACATGTAAACATATTTTTTCTATCTCATCATGAAAAAAATGGACGATGTTTTTTTAGTCCAACTTTATGCCATGATGACTTAAAACAATATTTTTTTACCTGATTTATTTTTTGGAAAATTAGAAAAAAATGTGATTTTTTTTAGATATTTGTTATCTTTTTCTAAAATTTTTAGAAATATCGAAACGTAATTATTTTTTCGGAGCGGTAAACTTCCCCTTAATGAAATCCGAGAACACCTCTACACTTCCACGAGAAATCAGTGGGATGTTGGTTAAAAGGTTTGGGATTACAGCAGGATTCGTTTTGGTAAACGATATGCTGGATTGATGTCCTAACGATTCAATAGCGCGAAAGAGCGTTTGATTGAACCCACGGTCTTCTGCTCAGTAAGCAAAATCGGTTACCACTAGGCCACCGAGCTCCTTATATCACACAACAATTACGATCAAGTTTCCGTTCAACTTGTTGTTATCCCGGCGCCGACCTTACGAACGACGACGAAAACAACACGTCTTTCTTAAACATCCTGTCATGCAGCAAACGGTTGAATAGAGATGTTATGGGAGATGCAAGTGCGGTGGAGCAATTCTTCAGCAGCAAGGGTGGTATACCGTCCATTCCAGGTCCTTTATCAACGTCGAGTTCTTCAATGGCTTTCACCACTTCGACAACGGAAAACTGAACGTCGGGTAGATTTATGTCTGGTGAAGCAATATGGGCAAAGCGGTTGAAGCGAGGAACAGGCGATGATTTGCTAAATACGCTCTCGAAGAACTTGGCGAATAGGCTTGCTGCTTCCGAATTAGAGCTAGCGATGGTTTCGTCGTATTTAACGTTAGTTGGAATGCGAGTAGCCGATTTTTGGCTTCTGACAAAATTCCAGAAACATGAAGGATTTTGCTTGACATCTGATTGAATCTTAGCCATGTAACTTTCATACGTGGAAAAGAGAAGTGCCTTGTACGTTGTTTCCACTTCCTGAAGGTTATTCCGCTCACCATCGGACTTCATCAGAAAGAAACGGCTGCGTGCTTTCCTGAGGACGTTTCGTAGATGACGTAGTTCAGAGGTCAAAACGGTCAGGCCTACTGCGCAGCATTGAAGGGACAAGATGATTCAGAAATTTAAATCAAAAATTTAAAAACGATGCTTCAGAATCCAATAAATGAATGCAACGTGGACATCTCGTACCGTACGTTCCGATTTTGGTAATTATATGATTGGTTGGTCGTTGGAAGCATCAAAGCTAGGAAGGTTAAGTGATGCTCCATTTTCTTCTGACGGTTGGGACATGAGCACTAACTCTTGTCCTAGCCTTTTATGACTTATGGCTATAGCGCCATTAATCGCATTCTGAAAAGAGAAGAGGGAAAGGAAAAGGCGAAGGACAAAGCGAAAAGGATTATGTGAAATCTATGAACATAAACAATCTATTTGATTTGAAATATAAAATATAGAAATGCATAACGGCGCGGTGGTCACTACCCGAGTCTTGTCACTATTATCAAGTCATAAAAAGTAACAAGAAATAAAATGTTATCACTGGCGTGCACAGGGTGGGGCAAGGTGGGGCAATTGCCCCTCCTTTTATATAAGATGTTTATTTCCACATTTCTAAATTATGATATAAAATAACTTGATTTCTTGATAACTTGATTTGAAGGTAAATAACTTCATTTCATACTATAAGGGCACTGAGTTTTTTATTGAATTATTCTGGTGGAAAAATATCATCAATGAATAATTCTGGTGGAAAAATTGAATCACGCAAAACATTTGGGGGTGCACATTTAACTGAAAATTTCTGGTGGATCGTTCGCAACACTGTGGTGAATGTAGAAGCAAGGTTTATTCATGTTTCTGGTGCATAATTTGCATCGTTCTGATGAATGCACGCTTTATTGAAAATTTATGGTGGAAAATTTGCACCATTCTGGTGCATGAAGAGGCAAAGCCTGAAAATTGCACCACAAAGGTGCAGGTGAAACAAACTTCACCGACAATTTTTGGTGCACCGTTCTGGTGAATGGAGGAACATGCTTTATTGAAAATTTCTTGTGCAAAATTTGTATCGCTTTGATAAATGAAATGAACGGAACATTTCTGGTGGAAAACTTGCACTGATCTGGTAAATGAAGGCACAAGCTTTATTTAAATTAAGCCATATTGAAAACTACTGGAGGAAAATCTGCACCGTTCTGGTGAACGGATGGGCAAGCTTTTCGGAAAATGTTTGGTCTCAAATTTGCATCCTTTTGCTCAATAGAGGAACAAACTTTAATAATAATTTCTGGTGTAAAATTAGCACCATTCTGATGATTGGAGGGAAGCTGCTTTACTGAAAATTTATCCTGAAAAATCTGAAAATAGGGGCAAGCGCTATTTGGTGCAAAACCTGCAACATTCTGATGATAAGAGAAGCAAGCTATATATTTTTTTTTTTTTTTTTTTTTTTTTTTATTATAGAGATTTTTAGCCTGAGGCTAGTTCATCTCTTAGCAAGCTATATTGAAAATGTCTGGTGGAAAATGGAAAAAGGATATCTGCACCAATCAGAAGATTGGAGAACAATTTTTATTGAACATTAACGGTGGAACATCGTTCTGGTCAGTTGAAATTTTCACGGGCAACTTGTATTGGAAATTTCTGGTGCAATATTTGCAACAATCTGCTGCATGGAGGCGATAGCTGAATTGAAAATTCCTGATGTAAACATTGCACAGTTCTGCTGAATGGACGGACAACTTAAACTTGACTTCCGAGAAGAACCTTAAGGGTATTAAATTCTGAAGACAAGTTCCAAAAGAAATGATTTCTGGGAATGATTCCATGAAAATTATGCGAATAACTTCTAGTAAATCCTGCAGATAGTTCCAAGATAATTTCGAAAAAATACCGAGAGAATCAAATTTTGAATGAATTTCCAAAGGAATGTTGGGGAAATTTTCAAGGAAATTCCGAGGATAATTTCAAGCTCATTTTGGGGAGAATTTCTGGAGAATGCAGAGGAAATTCTTTTAAAAATTAAGGGGAATTTCAGTTCCAAGGCATCCTGAGAAAAAAAAAATAAAATATTCCGAGAAGAACCTCCATGAAATTGAATTCGTAGGACAGTTCCAAAATATTTCTGGAGAGAATTCAAAGAAAATTCTGCGGATAATTTTAAGTACATTCTGCAGATAGTTCCAAGATAATTTTGAAAAGAATACCGAGAAAATCAAATTTTGAGTGAAATTTCAAAGGGATTTTAAGCAAAATTTCAAGCGAATTCCGAGGAAAATTTCTAGCGCATTCAGTTACAAGGTGTTCTGAGAAAAAATCATGTAGAGTTCTAAATATAATTCCAGTGGATTTCTGAGAAGAATTTCAAAAGAGCTCTTAGAAGAGTTCTAAAAAAATCCGAGAAGATCCTCAAGGATATTGAATTCTGAGGACAGTCCCAAAAAATTTGTGGGAAGTATTCAAAGAAAATTCTTCGAATAATTTCTAGTGAATCCTGTTATAGTTCCAAGATAATTCGGAAAAGAATACCGAGAAAATTAAATTTTGAGTGAAATTCAAAAATGATTTTGAGGAAAATTCCAAGGGAGTACCGATAATGTCTAGCTCATTCCGGGAATGATTTCTGGATAATCTTCTGAAACTCTAAGGGAAATTCAGTTCTAAGGTGTTCTGAGTAAAAGTCAATGAGAGTTTTAAAAATAATTCCAGAGGACTTCTGAGAAGAATTTCAAAAGAGCTCATAGAGTTCTAAAAAAAAGCTTTTGGATTCCCTAATTGAAAAGTGGGTATTAGTTCACCATTGAACCTTGGTCAATTGTTGTTATCGTCAAAGAATCCTACTCTGAAAATGTAAATGAACAGCTTTGAGTGTGATTAATTGTTTATCTTTTGACAGATACGCGTATTTCGTCTACTACTTGCAGACTTCATCAGTGCCAAGCACTCAATATCACTGATCAAGATTGGATTGATCAAGAGCAATATACTGTTTGTTCACTGCTATGTGCACTGTTTGAACCTTGTACTTGTCGACGCAGTGTGCATGGGAAAGGAGAATGCGATTCTTATTGGTTAATCATCTCGATTTGTCGATGCTATCACAACTATCTGACGTGACTTCAGCTGAATTCAACCACCAAGGCAACAACATTCCAGCAAATGTATAATTTCGGATAAAGCCCTACTATCGCAACCATTTGACGAACCGATCATCATCGACATCGTCGATGGGATTAAATTGCCAATTTCCATTGGCTGTCTGAAAGCAGTTTGCATTGAAGAAGATGAACCACCACCGAGGTAAAAAATAAGTAAAATTAGCTAAATTAAACAGTAGGGAAAAAGTGGGAAGAGGACAGCTCCATCTACGACGTACTTTGGAGTACTCCCCATCCCCAGATTAAATGCACCAAAGAAAAAAAATGCCCCTACTTAACAAGATTCCTGTGCACGCTAGTGAATGTTATCCTTTGATAATTAATCATGTTTTGTTGTTTTTGACATCATCCACATCCAGAGGGCCAATCACTTTCGAATGTGTGGTAATGGTAGAAACCATTTGGAAATGCATGAAAATTTTCAGTTTTTATTCATTATCGTCTTTATGGGCAGTTTTAGATGCACAAAAAATGCACAAGTACATTACTATGGTGATAAGGTAAACACTCGTTTATTTGTTTCCTTCTGTGAAAGCATGTTTAGTCACAAATCGTGAATTTTCTGATATTCTCCATACTGCAAAAATGATTTTTCTACCACTGAAGGGGCGACATCTCTCGGATCTTCAGTATAGCTACTACTCAAATCATATAATTAATTGGAAAATCCTGATTCCCTAATTTGAATTTGTCACGGCTAGGGTTCGGTGGTAGAACTTATACCAGTAACGCACCACAAAAAGGGGATCTCCCAACGTTGCTGGTTTGAAAAGATAAAAATTTACCAAATGGAACGAACTCACCAAGTTTAGCTGCTTGACATGTGTTGATGTAGAATTCCATATTGTGGACGAAGCTTGGCGAATATCAACATGAATTTAATATATTTCCAAGGTTGCAAATACTCATTTCAGCTAAAATAATGTTTTTCGGAACAATAAAACCAAAAGATGGTATGATGACATGTTTTACTTGTAATTTACAAGACGAGGTTACAAAGTATGCGTTTGAAACATAAAACCTGTAAATTTTGCTTCCTATGAGTCACAATCAGCGATTTGCTAATCGCTGAGTGAGTGAGTGAGTGAGTGAGTGAGTGTGTGAAAAACCGCTGATTATGACTCTCATGAAGTTAAATAAAAAGGTTTAATATGTCAAACACATTCTTTGCAACCTCTTCTTGTATCTTACCAATTCAAAATATGATCAAAGCATCTAATTATTTCATAATAAAAAAACAGCTGAAATGAGTATTTGCAACCTTGTATATTTCTTATATAATAATGAAATTTATACATTGATATTGAAGGGATGTAACAGAGCAACCGAAAGAAGTTTAATATCATCATCATCAATGGAGTTTAGATCCTGCTTCATGACAAAGACTGATCAAACGGATGACGGAGTTTTACGTCAAAGTCCATCTTCCAACACAACAACGGGGGAACAAAAGGGACCTCTCATACCACGGCGCATTGCGAAGAGCCCTTCTACCACTACCGCAAATCATCATTCCGGCGCTCACACTCTAATTCAATTGGTGTTGACGGCACCTTCGAAAAACCGTGTCTTCTAACAATTAATCAAATTGTCGAGAAGATTTGGGATGACCTTCTATCAGCGATTTTACGGAAATAAAACAATAAATTACAGATTTTTCAAGTATATTACAAATAAGACCCTATTTTCTCCTAGGTTGTAGAAGAAAACATATCAAAATATTGTTCCATGTTAAAGTTCGAGTGGTAGGAACGTAGTTTTAAACTGCTCGAATGATGTGATCCATTTTAAATAGAGCGATTACATTCGAAAAAAAATCACCATCTTAGCGCCTCTCGGTGAGACTTTGTATGGGAGCGAGCTGTCAATTTGATAGTTGAGTGTCAAACAGTGAAGTTATTATCTTGCATTAAATCTTGATTTAAAACTTGAGATAAAAGTCTGTGAGATCGAAAAAAATATCGTTCTGCTCAGAAAACTCAGAAAAGAGCTTTCAGATGATGTATAAAAACAGATAATTTTTTTCTTCCAATTTGGCATTGTCTAAAGGAATCTTTATCAGCTTTTCAAAAATCACATCCCTATGTTTCGGAAACTTTCGAAAGTTAGTGCTAAATTAGGTTTTTTGATATCAAGGCTAATGAAAAAAAAAATTGTAGGCTATGACCATCGGTAATTAAATTGTTATCAAATAACACTCAATTATGTTTTTACGCTATTTTATTTTTTATTTTGCCCTTATGCAGAATGGGTACACATTTTTTTAATTCCATTTAATTGGTTTTTTTATGTTTTGAAACATGTTGCATTACACTTGGTAGCAATTTGTGATTGCACGATTAAAAATAGAGACGAAAAAAAAAAAATCGCGCTACAGAATTGAGAGTAATGCAATAAAAATGTCTAATGCTGAATTTCATTTCAAAACACATTTTGATCATTTCCTTGAGAGTAACCGTTCTTGAATTTGGCCAAGTTGGTTGAAAAAGGTTCATAGCCTACACAGTTGAAAAAAGTAATGTGAATTTCTATCACTATGATGCACATAAAAGGAGCGTCATGTATCATACAAGTTTACATTCCAAATATTGTATGCAACATTTCTTGCATGTGGTATTATGGAAGAAATATACTTGAAATTATCAAATTAGAGATAACACTAGTTTACAGCATTTTTGAACTCGGTAAGGTGATGATCATTTCCAATGCAAAATCCTACGCTGAATTCAATGCCGTGGTCAGAAAAAATTAAAGTAGAGCCATTTTTGAGATATACAAAAATTTTGATTTTTTGAATTTTGGACAAAAGTACGATTACTAAAATGTCAATATCTTTGAAACTAGTGCACCAATTTTATATCTTTTTTTTATAAAAATGAAGCTAAATAAATTTGCTATCGTCCACTAGAATATTAAGTCTTAATTAAGAATTTAGTTTTGAAGTCATTTAAAAAATTACAGCATTTTTTTTATTTTTCCTGCGAATTTTCCATAAAAATCTTGTTTTAATCAACATTTTTAATGGGATAAAAAGATTCAAAAAATCATTCCATGATTTATTCTTAAAGTCCATTCAAAACCGGAGAAAATGAGCTTTTAATGGATGAAATCGGTTGGAAATTGTCGAAGTTATGAGCATTTTTGTAAAACACTTAAAAATGTTGCTGAAATACAACAGCTTTAGAGTTCCTTTTCTAGGTGTCGTTGTAAGCATCCAAATCGCATGTAAAGTTTTCATGGGAGATTCTTTTCTCTACATATCAATTTGATTAAGGCATATCAGGATTTAAAACCGAGTTGATACAAAAGAAATGTATTTAGGTTTTATTAAAAATGATTGAGAATCGAATGACTTTGTCTTCGATGTTTTGAACTTATTTCTCGAATCAGAAACCACCAAAAAATCCATGTGAGAATGTAGGAAATGTATCTTCAAAGACATATTCACATCTGTGTTCAGTGAAATAAAAGGATTTGAAATTAATAATATGTAACAAACACAATATTTTTGATTTATACCTATTTTCTCATAATTTTTGAGCAATTCATCGACGGCTTCCTCATAATCTGGGCTTCTGAAATTTCCTAAAAAGGTTGTGACAACACGCTGGAACGATTTCCACGCTTCTTCCTCATCTGGTGTCAAAACTGTATTGAATGCGGAATCTTTGAGCAGTTTTTTGATCTGTGGGCCAACAAATACACCTTCCTTTATCTTTGCGTCAGATAAATTTGGAAATACTGATTTCAAGTACTGGAATGCCGGCCCTTCTTTTTGCAACGCTTTGACGAAATTTTTGAATAGCCCAAGTTGTATATGTAGTGGTGGAAGTATTATGCGTTCTTTTACCAATTGTGAAATTATCCCGTTTTGGCCAATCTTTTCGGACGTAGTGTTCCTTACGAGCTCGACTGTCCCATTTACACGAAAAACACATATATTTTGTGTATCCCTGTTGCAATCCAGTCAACATGGCAACCACTTTAAGATCGGAACAAATTTTCCAATTGTGTTGATTGTAATTTATCAAATTGAGCAATAGAGCCATTGATTCATACGTTTCCTTCATATTAACGGCATGAGCTAATGGAATAGAAGGTTTCTCATTCCCTTGATGCAGTAAAACGGCTTTCAAGCTCAACTTGCTGCTATCGATTAATAAACGCCATTCAGCTGGATCATATGGCTCACCAAACTCTTCAAACAAGCCGTTTACGTCATGGCAAAAAATGCCTTGTCCTTTGTAGAATAATATTTGTCAAATTTCTTGTGACGATTCTTGTGACAAGAAATTTTGACCTCCTTGCTCAGCATGTTGTGTTCTTTCAAGCGTGATGCCAGCAATTCGGATTTCTTCTTCGATAAGTCGAGATCTCGCACCAAATCATTAAATTCGGATTGTGTAAACAGTTTTGGGTTTCTTTCCAATTCCACCTCGAAGTCTTCCTCGCATTCCTCCTTGAATTCCTCCTCACTTTTTGTAACGGTCGATTCAACAGAGGGCGCTCGTTTCCGCTTTGGATAAACAGGATACGGGACCGAACTTGAATGTGGAACAGGTTTTGTCATAGAAGCCACTTGTGGATACTCAACTGTTTTGTGACGTCCTTGTTGCTTAACTTTTGTCAAGCAGAAATAACAATCCGTTGCATGACAAAACGGTCGACGCCATATGGTGGGCATGTCAAAGGACAAATAGCGACTGACAGATAACAAATAAGTGAGTTAGTAAGTAAGACATTAACACTTATCAAAAATAGATGAAGTAGGATAATGTTGATAATGCTGTACATAAATTGTTTATATGAAAGTTATTCAAAAAATCAATTTACCTTGCGCCTGACATCCACCTAGCCAAGCACGTTTTGCACGAACTACATAATACTTTTGGAATCCACGGTTTGTCAAAGTCTCCAGGATCAATTTTAAAATAAAGCCTGTATGCAGTTTGCAACGAAGCAGTGAAACTGACCGATTTTGTAAATATATAGTTGCCACACGCGTAACAAAACTTTTGAAGATCATTTTTACACTTGAATTCACGTTTTGTCGTATACATCGTTAAGCAATGTTAAAGAAAGAAAGCTGTCAAATTGAGTTGGTTGCGTTAGGTTCTCGCCGAGCGGTCTCACAAACACTAGCGTAAATTATATTGTGGAAAATATCCCATTTAATTTTGCGTGACAGCTGGTAGTGTTAGTGAAATGCACCGTATGCGTACACGTCCGCAGAAAGGCTTACTGGAAGTGGTGCATGAACCTAGGAGCGGGACAACGGCCAATCTTGGAACATTCAATTTCCATGATTTTACAAAAAATTTCATAACTTCGACAATTTCCAACCGATTTCATCCATTAAAGGCTCATTTTCTCCAGTTTTTAATGGACTTTAAGAATAAATTATGGAATGATTTTTTTGAATCTTTTTATCCCATTAAAAATGTTGATTAAAACAAGATTTTTATGGAAAATTCGCAGGAAAAATAAAAAAAACAATGCTGTAAATTTTTAAATGACTTCAAAATTAAATTTTTAATTAAGACTAGTGAACGATAGCAAATTTATTTAACTTCACTTTCATAAAAAAAATTTAAAATTGGTGCACTAGTTCCAAAGATATTGACATTTTAGTAATCGTACTTTTGTCCAAAATTCAAAAAATCAAATTTTTTGTATATCTCAAAAATGGCTCTACTTTAATTTTTTCTGACCATGACATTGAATTCAGCGTAGGATTTTGCATTAGAAACGTTCATCAACCACTAAAGTTCACACTTTTTATGTTGTTTTGTAAACTAGTGTAATTGAAAGCTGCTTTAGTCCGGGAATTAGTAGGTTCTAGCTCTACTGTTGATCCAGAAACCCATTTTAAAATGTTTGATAGTTCATACCAATTCCTAAGTCACTTTCAGGAGCCATAAGCTCCACATGTCTACAGTTCCGATATCACATGGCTAATCGAACTGCAAGCACACTTTCAGATTCAGATCAATGTGTGTCTATAGATCCTGATGCAAGACATTATGGTCGCCATCTTCCTCCTCCTCTTGCTTGTAGATGCTTTTTTCGCAGTAGCACACATCAAAAGTTCTATTCAAAGGCACTAACTTCCTACTGTATAGCTTTAGATATTTATAAAAAAATGCAAAAATATTTGAAAAAAGTGACAGAAGTCAACGAAAAAACAACGACAAAAACATTTCCATCCGCCGTGCTATCATAGGCGCATAAAATTATTCATTAACCTATCGTCACACCATTAGTAAGTATCGTGACATCGGCCTCCTAGAGCATTAATTTCCTTTTCTTCGCGTTTAGCAATTAAATATGCTAATAAATGCCGCCATTGTCATTGGTTAGGTTAAAGGGCAATTTAATATAAAGAGTTTAGAAGACATCACCATCAAATTTATCAAATTACACTGTATTCTAACAGGCCATGAGATAAGTACCTACAAACCAAATTGAGGAAAATGGATCGTGCTTGTGAAATTCAAAAATCGCTCCATTCTCTATGCACACTTAGTTTTTTTCTACCGAGATCGGTTGTGCAAATCTCGGCAAATGAAATTTTACAGAGATCTCAGCAAACATTTCATTTGTTTGCTGAGATTCAGCTAAGCATTATCCGAGACTCGGCAATCAAATGTCACTTTTGCTGAGATCTTAGTGAAACTTATTTTGCCGAGATTTGCACAGCCGATCTCGGTAGAAAAAACTAAGTGTGTGGAGCACCATGGTACATCACTAGAGTGTTTTTCTTCTCCATAGAACGGGAGGCTGCGCTTTAAAGAAGGAAAATATGTTATTCATAGAACTGACTTCATTTCACTCCACTCCACTTCATAACTGTAACTACAACATTGCATTATTACATGCCTGCTATAAACAAGGTGAAAAAGGTATCCGAAGGAATCGGAAACAGTTAAAATATTTACTGCCAAAAATGAGCAATCTGCTTGGTATTCTCTATGCATACAGTGCATAAGTGAGCTACAAGTGATGCACGCTCTACACGTCGAAAGACTCAGAGTGGTTAGAATGTTCAAGCGTAAAAAAACGATAATCATAAAAATCCAACGAACGAAATCGAAAATGTACTACTATTCGTTTGTACATACGTATAGTTTGCAAATACACTAATACACCGCCCAATTCCATGCCAGCAGAGGCGTCGTCTGGTCGAGTTGATGCCGAACGTCGCGTCGCGTCGCGACGTTCGACAAAAACAAAAACAACACGCCGTTGGCCGGCTGGATGATGTGGGAGCGGCCGCCGCGCCGCACAGTGGCATCAAAAATAAATATAGAAATACGCTCATGTGTAGCGTAACCCTCATGAGGCGACATCGCCGACGAAGTTGCATAGATGAGTAATTTCACTTTCGCATACACACTAACTGGGCCATAAGATTCAGCTGCTATGCTTATTTGCTTATATGTAATAGGGGTTTCTATCAAAAGTAAATTGTTTTTATAAGGTCTGTTCCCGTTCTTGCTTTTTTGTAAGCTGTCTGCACCATATCATATTTTAAGTATGGGAAAAGATCTTATTCTAAGCACAACCTTATACTAAGCACAACCCGCACTTAACCTCTCTTTTTTTGGACGGGTTTGAACATAAAATGGAATGTTTTTATTAAAGATGACTTCTCAATTTATTCACCTTTCCATACGTACCGTCGGATTTGATAAAGAGTCACAAATCGTTGAGATAAGGATTTTGATCCAATTTCCGTCCTACTATGCACGACCCGCACTTAACCTCACTTTATCGAACGGATATGAACCCAACAATGGAATGATTATACTATAGATAACTTCCAAATTTATTTACCATTCTATTCGGACCGTTGGATTTGATAAAGAGTCACAAATTGTTGAGATAAGGTACACCGGGGTAAGTTGAAACGGAAGCCAGCGGCGCCGGTGGTGTAGTGGTAAGCGTGACTGTCTTACGCCCCTAAGGGCCTGGGCTCAATCAAGGACGGCGAGCGCCACTCCCACACCTGGACCCTGCCTACCGACCCATCAACTCATTGACCGGGGACCAACGACCCCCCCCCCCCTTAAAAACTTTCAACTTTAAGCTTTAAGCGAATATATTACTCATTTGATGGCTCCTACACAACCAACCACTCTTGCTGAATAACATAAACATCCAACGTGCTTTTTCAACAACTAAACAACCTGTACTCAACTAGTAAACTGTGTTAGCGCTTCTTTGAAAGTTATCTTACAGTCAAGTAGGTTTATTTTTAGATTTGTGTAGTTTTACAGCTTTTACTCTGCTACTTTACAAAGCTGAATAGATGCGTAAATAGATATGCAATAAGAGCTTGTCCCAACCGTCACAACAGTCATAAGTAGCTGACTAAGTTCGCCAGATTTGCTTGTATAGAGGTTGAGTAAATGTTTCCTCATATCGTATAACATTTGAATACAGCTTGAGGCTGTATAAATGAAATGAGTGCTGTTTAAATTGCGAACATTGTTAGTTGGGAAGCCTTTTCGTGGCCAATAGTCAGGTTCAACGCTGCGACTCAACTAATGATGGAACTAATGATTGGACGCCTCGTGGAAGTTCTACTTGGCCTCGGAACAGCTTCTCAGCGGAAAATAATAGGGACCTAGAATGAGAAACTAGAAATTGTCTCTTGGGCCTGGTTTTGGCCAGATCAGCAACCGACTATAGATTTAAAAAAAAACTCTCACACTTTGAATAACATACATTGTAGATCTTTACTGATACGCGCTCAATGCGATGTGATACGATATCGTTTACGAAAGAAATCATAGCAGTCCGCATCGTGCTCTCTTGCCGTGCGGATCTATTTTCTTTTTGCTTAAGGAAGTGTTACTACTACCTAAAGCTACAACAAATTTAAACAGCACTTTTCAGTGCTCAACATGTAAAAAATTTCTACCTTGTTCAACTCCTCTTATTCCTCTTCGATCCTTGTTTGGACCCTACCCGAGGTAATCCTTCTTGGATATCGATTTGGAAAATTCCTCTTCGATCCTTCAGATTCTTATAGTAATCTGCTTGGAAGTCGATTTGGATATTAATTTACTGCCGCCATGGCGCCTAAATGCAAAAGAAAGGGGCAAACTCTTGACCCCCCTTCTGATGAAATTAATTTAAGTAATCAATTTGATTTGCTCACGGATGATGAGAATGATCCATCATCCAAGAAAAATTCTAGTAAACTTTCCCGGCTTAATGCCAAGAAGGAAAAGATTCCCCCTACTGTGATAACCACTTCCGATTTCTATGCTCTTCGCATGGAACTTTTGAATTTCGTGAAAGTTAAGTTTTCACTACAAATTGGACGTCGGGGTGAATGCCGTGTATTGGCTGAAACCTTGGACGGATTTAAATGTCTTCTCAAGTATCTTACTGAGAAGAAGCACAATTTTTTTACTTACGACACCAAAACTGAACGTGTGTTCAAGGTTGTCATGAAAGGACTGCCCAGTGGTGAATCCCTGGATCAGATCAAAGATGAACTGGCAAAATTACTTGGAGTTGTGCCACTCCAAGTAATCAAAATGAAAATGAAATCCCGTCCTGGCGATTCGCGCAACGGGATTTCTAATGATTTTTATTTAGTTCACTTCAAGTCTAGTGAACTAAACAACCTTAAGGCCTTAGAAAAAGCTAGCCTTAAGCTCCATGCCCGAGTGAAGTGGGAACACTTCAGGAAGACTGGAGGAAATTTCCAAAACCTCACTCAGTGCCGTAAGTGCCAGGGATGGGGTCACGGAACTAAAAATTGCTACATGCCAGCTAAATGCATGAATTGTGGTGATTCCTCTCACGCAAAGGACGACTGTCCTGTGAAGGAAGATCCTAGGAAATTTAAATGATCAAATTGTGGTGAAAACCACGAATCCAATTTTTGGGAATGTAAGACTCGCAAAGCGATCCTACAATCTCGTTCTAACCGTCAGGTAGGAAACGCTCCACGTTTCCGAATGGGTACAAATTCCTCTGCTGTTAACAACGGTCAGCGAGGAACAAATTCTACGTTCGTACCCGTAGGTACAAATATCACCCCTGCTTCAAATGTTTCATCTGTACCTACTCCCTTTTCTGCTAACAATGTTCAGCGAGTTAATGGAGCTATCTATGCTGCTTTTGCAGCGGGTAGAAATCATAATACTAACCAACGTTCTAACGGAAATTTTGACAATTTTGACTTAGGAAGCATTACTGCTCCTAAAATGGATTTTTTACAGAATTCATTAATTGACATGATTTCTGATATGCTTAAATCTAACTCCATGTTTGATGCTATTCAAACTGTAGTAAAATTTGCTAATAATATTGTCATGACTTTAAAATTCAGTAATGGATTTTAAAGCTTTAAATATTTTAAATTGGAATGCTCGATCTCTTAAAGATAATGAAGACGAGCTATTTAACTTTTTGAGAGTTCATAACGTGCATATTGCCGTTATAACTGAAACGTTCCTTAAACCTGACCATAAGGTTAAGAAGGACTCAAATTATTTAATTTATAGACATGATCGTCTTGATGGACCCTGTGGTGGCGTTGCCATCATTGTTGATAGACGAATCAAACATAAAATTCTTTCTTCATTTGAAACCAAAGTTTTTGAAACTTTGGGAGTTTCTGTTGAAACAAAATTTGGACAACTTACGTTTATAGCTGCCTATTTGCCATTCCAATGCGTAGGCCAGCAAAAGAATTTTCTCAAGGGTGACCTTCAGAAACTTACCCGTCATAGGTCTAAATTCTTCATTATTGGTGATTTTAATGCAAAACACCGCTCATGGAATAATGCTCAAAGCAATTCCAATGGTAATATTCTGTTTGATGATTGTTCTGCAGGTTATTACACTATTCAATATCCAAACAGCCCAACATGCTTTTCTTCTGCAAGAAATCCCTCAACTATTGATTTGGTCTTAACTGATTTATGATTTGTAGCCAATTGGTTACCCATGCTGACTTCGGTTCTGATCACCTTCCAGTAACTTTTGAAATATCCCAAGAAATAATTTCTAATCCCAAGAGCTCTACTTTCAATTACCATAGAGCTGATTGGGAGCAATATCGAACATTTATGGAATATAACTTCGATCCAAACATTTCTTTGCAAACCAAAGATGAAATTAATTATGCTCTTGAATCTCTGACTACTTCTATAGTTGAAGCAAGAGCTGCCTCAGTACCAAAATGCGAGGTTAAATTCGATTCAATTATAATAGACGATAATCTTCAGCTCTTCATCCGTCTTAAAAATGTCCGTAGGAGACAATTTCAAAGAACACGCGACCCTGCCATGAAAGTTATTTGGCGGGATTTGCAAAAACAAATTAAAAAGCGATTCTCTGCCCTGAGGAACAAAACTTTTGAAAATAATGTTTCTAAATTACTCGAGTTCCAAACCCTTTTGGAAGCTCACAAAATTTTTGAAAAAACCTCAAAAGCCAATTCCAGCGCTTAAAGAAGGTGGTAAAATTTTGATCACAAATTTGGAAAAAGCTCAGAAACTTGCTAAGCAATTCGAGAGTTCCTATAATTTCAGTTTGGGTCTTACTAGTCCTATTGAGAATCAGGTTGCTCGGGATTTTCGGAATATTTTCTCTCGGGAAAATATTTTTGATGATTCCTGGGGGACTGATTTGGACGAAGAAAGGTCTATAACTAAAAAGTTTCAAAATATGAAAGCTCCAGGTGATGATGGAATTTTCTATATCCTCATCAAAAAACTCCCAGAGAGTACCTTGTCTTTCTTGGTAAAATTATTTAACAGATGTTTCCATTTGGCATACTTTCCTGATAAATGGAAAAATGCAAAAGTTGTTCCAATTTTGAAGCCGGATAAAAATCCAGCTGAAGCTTCTAGCTACCGTCCAATAAGTTTGCTTTCTTCAATAAGTTAACTTTTTGAAAAGATAATTTTGAATAGAATGATGCTTCACATCAATACGAACTCAATTTTTGCAGATGAGCAGTTTGGATTTCGCCATGGGCATTCAACTACTCATCAACTCTTAAGAGTTACCAATTTAATTCGTTCAAACAAATCGGAAGGCCACTGAACTGGAGTTGCTCTTCTAGACATAGAAAAAGCATTCGACAGTGTTTGGCATGAAGGTTTGATTGCTTAATTGAAAAAGTTTAATTTTCCACTTTATATTATGGAATTGGTTCAAAATTATTTAACTGACAGAACTCTGCAGGTAAATTATCAAAATTCCAAATCTAATCGACTACCTGTTAGAGCAGGAGTTCCTCAGGGTAGCATTCTTGGGCCTATATTGTATAACATTTTCACTTCGGACCTCCCTGATTTGCCTCAGGGTTGCCACAAATCTTTGTTCGCTGATGACACAGGCATTTCCGCTAAAGGAAGAAGTCTTTGTGTTATTTGCAGCAGACTGCAGAAAAGTTTAGATATTTTCTCTTCTTATTTACAAAAATGGAAGATCTCTCCCAACGCTTCCAAAACTCAACTTATAATATTTCCACACAAGCCTAGAGCTAGAGTTTTTGAAACCTAGTAGTAGTCACATAGTCACTATGAACGGAGTTCCAATTTCCTGGTCAAACCAAGTGAAATATCTTGGATTAGTTTTTGACCAAAAATTAACTTTTAAAGATCACATTGAGGGCATTCAAGCCAAATGTAACAAATATATAAAATGTTTGTATCCTCTTATAAACAGGAAATCCAAACTTTGCCTGACGAATAAACTTCTAATATTTAAACAAGTTTTTAGACCGGCCATGCTTTACGCTGTGCCAATATGGTCTAGTTGTTGCACTACCAGGAAAAAAGCACTTCAAAGGATTCAGAACAAAATTCTGAAGATGATTTTGAAGTTCCCTCCCTGGTACAGTACTACCGAAGTACATAGAATTTCGAATGTTGAGACTTGAGTTTTAAGATTTCAATTGTTATACTGACATGCAGGTTTGAAAAACCTGTTTAAAATACTGAATTGCTAAGGCAGGAACAATGTAAAAACACTTAGATATATATCATAACAATTAAGGCTGGTAAGTTACTGTAGTAACTGGAGCACCTAGGTTAAAAATGAAATGTAATTTATTTTGAATGTGGAACAAATAAATAGTTAAAAAAAAAAGAAATCATAGCAATTTCACGACGCTTCTGGGTAGTATTCCTCATCGTCTGTTGGGTAGTAATCAAGCTGTTCGGTAATTTCCAGGTCATGCTGTGGATCTTCATATTTTTGAGTTTCAACATTGAAAAGTCCAGGCCTCTTCATTGGTTGTCCTTGAGGAGCTCCTGTAGGCCTGTTTTGGTAATTTATTTGTGTAGACCTAATAGACTGATCTACGTCCATAGGGACCGGTTTGTCCAATGGTTTTTGAAAGGGGTTTCTCTGTGGGAAGTTAGAGTTATTAAATTGAGAATTGTTGAATGGTGTAAATCTTTGCTGTGGTACAGGAGGTGGGAAATTTCTGGGATGATATTGATGTCCGAATGGTGCATATTTTGGTACGGGTTGAGATTAGAATTCTTGGCATTTGCATTAATTTTGGTGGTAGCTTTGGTGGAAATGGAATTTGGTTGCGAAGTCAGGGGAAGCTTTCGGTAATTTTTGGTTTGGTCAAATGTTTTCTGAAACTCCATGTTTTGAAAAGTTATACAATATGCGTAGGCGGTTGCTAACGAGTCCATATTGGCATTTTTCAAGAATTTACCTAAAGGGCGAACACGAAATTATTGCGACACATTCAACAGGGCATAACTATTTTACCATTGGGTAAAAATCAACCAAATTTTGCACACTTTCTCATTGATGTGTATTGTGTACATGCTGTCAAACTCGAAGTCGTGTTTTTCGATTCAACGAAAATGGAGGTGAACCAACGCGAGTTGAGAGAACAAATTCTTTCCAAACACCTGGAGTTTCCTGACCTGTCGCACCGGCAGTTGGGAAAAATGTTGAACATTCACCATTCAACCGTCTCCAGAGTGTTGAAGCTGTTCCAGGAGCGGTTGACGTTGGACCACGGCAAAGTAGCTGGAAAAAACCGGGACCGGAGAACAAAAAGACGGAGGGAAAGGTGAAGCGGATGATTAAAGCAAATCCCAACGTCTCAAGCCGTGATTTGGCTAAAAAGATCGGCATGTCGCAGAGCTACGTCCAGAATGCAAAGAAGAGAGCTGGACTACATACATACATACAAGGTACAGAACTTCCCAAACCGCGATGAACGGCAACAATCGACGGCTGAAACTCGGGCACGGAAGCTCTACGAGAAGATGCTGACAAAATATGGCTGCTGTGTGATGGACGACGAAACGTATATAAAAGCCGATTTTAAGCTAATTCCGGGGTTGGAGTTTTTCACCGGCAAGAGCAAGTTCGATGTGGACGACAAATTTAAGAAGAAGAAAATGTCGAAGTTCACCTCCAAATATCTCATTTGGCAGGCCATCTGCTCTTGCGGACTGAGGAGTGAGCCTTTCGTGACAAAGGGCACAGTAAATGGCGAGATCTACAAATCTGAGTGCCTCGAGAAGCACCTTTTGCCGTTCTTGCAGCAGCACGACGAAGCTCCGCTATTTTGACCAGATTTGGCATCATGCCACTATTCTAAAAGTGTCCTGGAGTGGTATGAGGCCAATTCTGTCCATTTTGTTCCAGAGGACATGAATCCGCCAAACTGTCCGGAGCTGCACCTGGTGGAGCAGTACTGGGCAATAATGAAGCGGGAACTTCGGAAGAGCAAGAAGACAGTCAAAGACGAGAAGGGCATGTTAAGAAAATGAAAAAAAAAAACTGAGAAACTGGTACCGGATGACACTGTAAAGACTTTGATGGAGGGCATCAAGCGAAAATGCGTTCAATTTTACACTCAAGGCTCCATCGATTAACTTTTCTTTTGATTTTTGAAGTAAATATATGTATAAAACTACCCTAAAATTTTGGTTTGATTCTAAACATTATAAGAAAATTGGCATGACATTTTCGGTGTCGCAATAATTTCGTGTTCGCTCTTTACTTCACCATCAAGTCCTCTTACAAAAGCATCAATAGTTTTTCTAGTGTATAGCTAAAGGACTGATTTTGCCGCTTCAGGATGACTAAACTGATCATCCGTTGCAACGCAATTAGATATTAGTGATAGGATTTTATTAATTTCGGTGTAGAAGTCTTCGAGAGTTCGGCCTCTTTGAGAACTATTAGACAATTGATAGTCTAATGTTCTCAGGTCTCGTTTTTCTCCATAGTATGTTGTAAGTGTCTTTTTTTTATCAAATTCCAGTTTATGTTATTGTTCGACGTTACTAAAGCGTCGCACGCTATGTCTGAAGGCACTTTTTTTGCAACATTCATGTACCTCAGTTTTTTCATCACAGGAAGTTAGAATGGATCTTAAAAATCAAATCAGTGATGGTTTGAAAATATTTCATCTTGGCTTTTTTAAGAAAAAGTATTTTGAAGTATACTTAGTCGTTTATGAAGGCGTATATGGACTATTGACGATACAAAACTGTTACGGATCGAAACAAATACAGCTGAATATGATTTTTGGAGATTAAGGTAGTCAAAATACTTCGTTTCAATGGTACAGTAGGATTTCCTCTTCGGTACCGTAAGATGTCGTAACTTTGTCGTGAACTCATAATGTTTAAAATGATAAATTAATTTACAATGGTTTATTCTCTAAATTTACTATAATTATCAGTTCCTTCTGTTTCATCCATTCTTATCAATGCTTACATAAATATCTTAAGAGAATAATAAAAAAAAAACTTGGAGCTGCCAAGATAAGGAGATTACTTCAAATGAGCACTACTATACGATACCACCGCTTTCATCAAGTTTTTGTCGTATTTGAATTAATTTTCCACTGCTTTATAGATACTCCATGTTTGGGAAAAATCATTATGAACAGAATCGTTTGTTTTTTCCGTGGACCAGGCTAAGACTTTTCCAGTACTCTTGCAAAAATCTATTATATGATATTTTACAATATTGAATTTTGGGGCTACCGGAAGGTTTCGGTAGACAAACTTTCACAAAAAAGACCTATGCACTCATCCATGAGTTCATCACCAAAACAATGTCTCATCATAGCATCCATATTATCCAAAACCATTAGCTGATGATCAAAATTGCATCCTGCCAAAACTACACGTTTATCAAGCACCTACAATGGCGACCAGCGAATCCAAATTGCGCATGTTGAGTCGCATTTGCAGCAGCCACAGAATTTGAAGCGTTATTGGGATCATTATTGGCCGCGTTGCCTTTCGTCATAGCTGATTTGAGACCGGGCTGGATAGTTTGACGGTCGCTATGTCTCATACGTTTAGCCAATTTTAGCGTATGTAACATAACAAAAATATAGTGTAAAGTTATGTACATACTGACCTTATTAACACTCGGATTAAGATCTTTCTTAAAGCTGAGTAAATCTTCGTGAGATATTTTTTACCTGATTGTTTTAAATTTAAGCCAACTGGTCTTCCAGCGACGTTTGAAAAACTAACCACGGCTAGTTTTTTGCTTGCTAACTCTCTAATGCTTTTGGCAACAAAGTGATCCTTACTTTCATCTGCCAACTCGGAGTGATTCTGAAGTTTCCGGTTTTCACTACGTGCATGACGTTCCCCAGGTTCTTTTGCGTCCGAAATGATTCCAAGAGGTAGGTCACTCAGCACATAGTGTCGAAATTAGATTCGGCACAGCTTGGGCACATCCATCGGCACAATCTCGTAGGCATTGGATTGTTGTAAATAAAATAAGGAGCACTGACGGACAACTGTCATTGAAGTTGTTCACAACATTACGTGCTGTTTACTGTATATTCAGGAAAATCCTCTAATTGAATATACCAGAGGAACTCAGACCAGCAGTTCACTTCTTGGTTCACTTATAGATCTAAATACGAAATGTAGGTTCTAGACTGGGCTCAAGAGGAAGAGGCAAGTCTAGCAAGAGCTAATCAGTACCCATAAGTACCCTTAATTCAAATAATACTGCAACTTACACAAAACAAACTAGAGAAGTCATATTCATCATCCTCTTCTATAGTCGGTCTCCAACAACGTACCCAACCGGTTCCAACTCTTTCCGACCGCTGATAGACCGTTGCTTTTCACATCACGAAAAACTAAGTTTCTAGTCTGCCTTGAAGCGCATTATAAAACCCTAAGACACAAGACTTTTACCATCCTATGAACACAAAACACCAAAATTTCACACAACCGCCACTTCCCGCGGGTCATCCTCAATCCGATTTATCCTTGCGATTTCAAACCAAAACATTCAAGGCGTCAGAAATACCGGGTTGCCGGGATGGGTATTTTACAAACAACCGCAGCTTACTCTATGACCGGCAAAAATCGGCACACCTGCGGCACACTGACAAAAAAAAAATGACCCAAGATTGGTGTACGGAGTGACCTACTATCAGAAGGACATTGAACTCCCCTGAAGTTCACAAAACGTCCCTGAAGTAGGCAGACTTTTCCTGGAGTTTATAAAGCTTCTCTGAAGATCGAAGCATATCTTTAAAGTTTCGAGAATTTTCCTGAACTGAGATCAATGAACTTCTCTGAAGGTTTTTAAACTTCTCTGATTCTTTTGAGGAACGTCTTTAACTTTCCTAAAATTCAGTAAAGTTCCCTATAGTTCGCAGAATTTCCTAGAAAGTCGCTGAGCCTTCCTGAAAGTTTTTCTTAGACAAAATATGGAAACTGCAATGAAGCTCTAGCAATTCTGTAGTAATTAAAGGTGAAGGCTACCTAAACTCACCGGACAAGAGCAGCTAACATCATGTGAGTTTCATTCCTGTATTATCGGCATTATCTGTTAACCGATTTTCAAACAACTTCGTCATGGGTTCCAAAAACCCAAACTAATCTTCCTCCCCTTATGGTTGTAAATGCCACCTTCGTCACCAGCTGAGTACGGGACACACATATTTCAGATACCTAATATTTCCTTTATTGGACTGTACTGCTCATTTATTTATCTTTTATTCTTATGAGGGAAGAGAAATTAAACAAGAAATTATTCCAGCAGCAAATATTAATTGATTTTGCGCAAAGCCAACGTAATCAATACGGATCTTGCTTGAGATTCAAAGAGAACTCTTTCATGCCATTTGGATTAATTCAATCAACTTTTGAACCTGATGTAAATGCATTTGTTCAATTCGCAATAGTTTTTGGCGTTGTAAACTTCAAAACACATTTTCTCAAAAAAAAACCCAAGATGAAATATTTTAAAACCATCACAGATTTGATTGTTAGGATCTATACTAACATCCTGTGAAGAAAAAACTGAGGTACAAGAATGTTGTAAAAAAAGTGCCTTCAGACATAGCGTGCGTCGTTCGCTTCTCCTCTAATCTTCCTTCGGATCGTTTTACAGATCACGTGGAATTTATTTCGTCTTGCGGTGTTACTATTTGCGCTAGGTGAATACCAATTCACAAGTTCTTCGGCATCCTTGAGCCAAGCGTTAAGCTCAGTAGGATCACCGGAAAATGATGGGAAATCCCTCACAAGGTCGGGGATTTTTTCGATTGACTCGGGATCCACAGGGTTTCCTGCTTCATCAACGAGGTAGAATGGTGGGTCGGAGTAATCGATAGGCCGTGCTTCCGCTCCCACAGCTTCTAGAGCGGCAATCATAGCTGTTAATGCTTGGATATGCTGTTCCATATTGCAATTTAAATGAAGTCCTTGTAATCTAGAAATTAGGTCTTCAATTTTGAAAAAAAATTATTTAACACAACGTTATGGATTTGCGTGGAGAGAGAAAAAAAGTTAAAGGGTTGTGTCCTAGACACGACCGCAGTATGACGTAGAACCACACAAAATTGATGTTTTTCATGCATTTTTGACCATTATACTTTATCTTAAAATTTTCAAGTATTTCAATGAAACATTGGGTTAGGGTTCACTCAAAACAATTTAAACATTTTTCTTGACAAATATATTAATGTGAAATTCCACATGATTTTGATATGACCACACATAAACAGAATCCACTCAGAAGTACACATGAAATTTATACGCAAATGAATAGTATGTTTGGTCTCGCTGTGATCCACCTTTAACCACTGACTTGGTCCTGCTTGCTGCAGGACCAAGTGCCTCGCCGTCCGAGGCTACAATGAGCAAAAGCAGTTCAGTTCAGTTTTCAGTTTAAATGATCTTTATTTCAGTTCAACTTGGATGATTACCATATACATTTTTCTAAGTGATTTAATTGCTTTCTTCATCTTTAGGTATAGGCAAAATTCAAAATTTGTATTACAGAATTAGTCCTAGACTTACTACACGGTCGACTATTGAGATTGGTTCGTTTTGTTTTTAGAATTTGAAGAGAAACTACTTAATACTACTATTTACAGCTTAAAACTAACCTACTCTACTATATACATTTAACCTACTATGTACAAATTGCTTATTAAAGCATGTTCAGAAAGATTGCATTTTTGGATAAATTTGGTTGTCGTATCCTCAATTTTGGAATCTACTTTGGGAATTTCTGCCTCTTGATGGAGGTCTGCTATTCTTGTGTCGAATGGACGATCTAGGATCATCCTCAACACTCTATTCTGTGCAACCTGGATTTTGTTCCTGTGGGTCTGAGCGCACGATTCCCACACCGGGGCGGCATAGAAGATCGCGGAGGCTATGATCTGTTTGTAGACAGCCAGTTTGTTTTGCCTTGAGAGGCGGAATCTGCGGCAAATGAGCGGATACAAACACCTAACCAAGGCGGAGCTCTTAACTAGGGTTTTTTCTATGTGGGAGAATCCCGAGATAAAGGGTGATACGGTCAAAATTTGGTCAATATCAACTTGACGTATTTCTTTCAATTTTGCATTTAAAAAACCTGAACACCCCTCATTTTGAAGGTGTGTGTGTGTAGAATGTTGCTCCTATTTTGATTTTGGAATTCACTCTTCAGTTGTCAAAATGCCGTCCAAGCAAGAAGAGCAGCGTATCAAAATTTTGCTCGCGCATCGCGAAAATCCGAGCTACTCGCACGCAAAGTTGGCAAAATCGCTAAAAGTTGCCAAATCAACCGTTACAAATGTAATTAAAGTGTTTGGGGAACGTTTGTCGACAGCCAGGAAGTCTGGATCGGGGGGAAATCGAAAACCGGAAGCCGCTGAGACGACAAAGAGAGTTGCCGGTAGTTTCAAGCGAAACCCTAACCTCTCTCTCCGAGATGCCGCAAATAAGCTGGGTGTATCGTCTACAACCGTGCATCGAGCCAAAAAACGAGCCGGACTATCGACTTACAAGAAGGTAGTGACTCCAAATCGCGATGATAAACAAAATACGACGGCCAAAGCGCGATCCCGGAGGCTGTACACGACGATGCTGACGAAGTTTGACTGCGTGGTAATGGACGACGAAACCTACGTCAAAGCCGACTACAAGCAGCTTCCGGGACAGGAGTTTTATACGGCAAAAGGAAGGGGAAAGGTAGCAGATGTTTTCAAGCACATGAAACTGTCAAAGTTCGCAAAGAAATATCTGGTTTGGCAAGCCATCTGTACCTGTGGCTTGAAAAGCAGCATTTTCATAGCTTCCGGGACTGTCAACCAAGAAATTTACGTGAAAGAGTGTTTGAATAAACGTCTGCTGCCTTTCCTGAAGAAACACGGTTGTTCCGTACTGTTTTGGCCGGATTTGGCATCTTGCTATTACGGTAAAAAGGCCATGGAGTGGTACGCCGCCAACAACGTGCAGGTGGTTCCCAAGGACAAGAACCCTCCCAACACGCCAGAGCTCCGCCCAATTGAGAAATACTGGGCTATTGTCAAGCGGAACCTAAAGAAGACCAAAAAAACTGCTAAGGGCGAGCAGCAGTTCAAGGCAAACTGGCTTTCTGCGGCGAAGAAGGTGGACAAGGTGGCTGTACAAAATCTGATGGCGGAAGCCTAACTGAATATTTTTCCTGAATTTTATACTAATTGAACTTGAAAAAGAAATTTAATTTGATTTTTTAAATAAACGATTTCACCGATTTACACGCGTTTTCCCTTGACCAAATTTTGACCGTATCACCCTTTAAGTAACATCAGCGGACCACTCGACCCTTGTACCATCCATTATTACGGTACAGGAGGGAGACGGTTCAAGTTTTGGCGATTGTCTGTGAAGGAACATGATCGCTTGGGTTTTCGAGGCGTTGATTTTGATTTTCCATGTGGTGGCAGAATCAGTAAAGGTGTCAAGGCATAGTTGGAGCTTGTTCGTAATTTCACGTGGCATCCTACCCTTGACGGCTATCGCGGTGTCATCTGCGAACAGGAAGAACACGCAACCATCTCCTAGAGGAGGGATGTCTGACGTGTAGATGCTGTAGATGCTGTAAAGCAGTGGTCCCAGCAGACTCCCTTGCGGAACACCTGCTGGGATCGGAAATTGTCCCGAAAGGGAACTATTCAACGACACCCTGAATGACCTTTGCTGGAGGTAGTTACGGGTGATTTTCACAAGGTATGGTGGAAAGTTGGAGTTACAAAGCTTGTATATAAGTCCGTCATGCCAGACATTGTCAAACGCCTTTTCGACGTCTAACAAGGCCATGGCTGTGGACTTGGATACAGCTTTGTTACTTCCGATGTTATTCATCACCCGCACTAGCTGATGATTGGTGGAATGCCCCTTACGGAACCCGAACTGTTCCGTCAGAAGAATGTCATGTTCCTCCACAAATTTGTTCAGTCGGCTGAGGATCAATTTTTCGAACAGCTTGACGGGAACGTCTGGACGCACTGCGCAACCTGGTTCTCGAGTGGACTTGGGATTGTGGAGCCAAGCAAATGCGACTGGGCAATGTGCTCCCCAATCGCATTGGCCTTCTCTTCGTTGGTGATAAGCCGTTCGTCATTGACTCTAAGTGGTGGAATGGGCTTGGGGTGAGACTTCAGCACCTTGGTGACCTTCCAGAATGGTCTGGAACGGTCGTCCAGGTTCTGAACGAGCCGCCCGAAACTCTCGTTCCGGATTGAGACCATTCTGGAAGCGATCTGCCGATTCAGATCGACCATTTCGTATTTACGCTGCAGATCCCCAGTCCGCTGAAACTGGCGTCTACGAACATTTCTGAGCCGAATCAAGAGTTTGGTGTGGGAATCAATTGCTTGAAACTTACCCCTCACAGGAACTCGTCGAACGCACTCTTCGTCAGCCACGGATATGGCTTGATGGAGACCCTCCAGGGCCCGGTCGATGTCCTCCACTGTGTCGAGCGGTGGGTTGTCGTCGATGTGGCGGTCTACCACGCGCCGAAACTGGACCCAGTTGACTCGATGGTAGTCCTTCCGCAGGCACGGTGCAGGGGCCACGTTGCAGCCCAGCTCGGTCAGCACCGGTTGGTGGTCCGAACTCAGGTCGTTGACGGCAACCGGCTTGGCTAATCCGGTGTTTGCCAAGAACAGGTCCAGCGTCGATGGGTTGCCCGCCGGTGATGTGAAGGTTGGTTCGTCCGGAAACCAGACGGAATAGAGACCATGCTGGGAATGGTCGAATAGTAGGCGGCCGTTCTGGTTCTGCTGGTAGTTCCACCAGGACTCGTGCCGGGCGTTCAGGTCCCCTTCGATTACGAAGCGGGCATTGGTGTGGGTTATGATGGCAAGGTCGTTCTTGAACTGCTGTGCTGTACCATTGCTAACGGTACATTGCCGGGGGCAGTAGGCGGCGATGAACCGGACGTTTCCGGTCGATGTTTCCACCTCTACGCCAACGGCCTCGATGATGGAAGTGCGGTAGTGGGGTAGGGTGCAGTACTTGATGCCTTTCTTGATGATGACCGCGACACCGCCCCCCCTGGAGCTGGTGCAATCAAGCCGGACAATGCTGTGGTCGGGCAGCCAGAAGCTGTCACCGGTCTTGAGGTGTGGGTCTCGTTGAGAAGGCCCACGTCGATGTCGTGCTTTCGGAGGAAGTCTGCAAGCTCAATGTTTTTCGCCCCTACGGAGCGAGCGTTCCAGTTGGCGATCTTTATGGCTTCACGGTCCATAGTTAGCGACGAAGGAGATGATAGCTTGGAGCTGTTGTGTTCTTGTAGCGCAGGTGCGCTTGATGATGATGGCCTGGGCCAACAGTGTGACGATCTCATCCGTTGACAGCGGAGAATCGTCTGTAGCTTCGCCGGTTGTACCGGCCAATCCCGGAGCAGGGGGATCCGTCGATGGCCCGGAGGCTTGACCGGGTACTGCAGTGGCAGCCGACTGGGCAGCAGCCAACTGTTGGTTGAGCGGGAGCGGCGGCAACACTGGAATTGGCCGTGGTTGGACCGGTGATAACGGAGGAAAGTTCTGCGCGTTGTTTTCCGGAACCTTCTTGCGACCGGGCTGGTTGTTGGACGAGGCCTTCTTCCGGATCTCGGCGTATTCGGCCCGCTTCGGACAGGCCCTACTCGTGGCCTTGTGGGCGGCACCGCAGTTTGCGCATGTGGGAGCGGCTTCCTCGATGCTGTCGCAGTCGTCGATCTTATGGTTTTTGCCGCATTTGATGCAGCGGCTGGCCATGCGGCAGTTCCTGGTGCCGTGCCCGCACAATAGGCAGTTTGAGCACGTAGTGGTTGTGGAGTTCTTCTCCAGATGGACCAGGTAGAGCTGGTCACGATACTTGATGGCCTTGCTGCGGGTCATCTTGTGGATTTCGACCGGCTTGAGGCCGTTCGCTTTAATATCGTTCATTAAGGTGGTGGAGTCCATGTCGTGGAGCCCGCGCAGCACCTTTTTCAGCGGCTTGGTGGCCTCGACGTCGTGGGAGAAGTACTCCAGCTTCATCCTGTCCAAGAGGGCCTGGACTGCGTTGAAGTGTTTTTCGGCCGGGACCATCAGTTTGTAGCCTTCCGTGCACCGTTGAATGGTGCAACGAAGGCCCTCCTTAATGTAGTAATCCAGCTGCTCCCATAGCCCGGGAGGGAAGCCCTTCACATAGAAGGGTGGCAACTTCACTTTTTTCGGCACCGTCTCAGGGTCCGACTGCGGCTGGGCTCCGTTCTGCAGGGTGGAGAACGAATTGATGCTCAGCAGCTTTTTGGCTGCCGATGCGGTGGCACTGCTGTCTTCAGGTCTGGGTCGTTTAGTTCCGGGAGGCCCCGGCTGCGGGTCCGCAACGCCCGTCGAGACGGGCAATGGGGTTTTCTTCTGCTTCTTCTGGGCTGGCTCGGTGGTCGCGCCGTCTCCTGGGAGAGGCTGTCACTACATAACACGGAGCTAATTCGATTTGCGAACGAACGAACGAACGAACGAAACGAGAGAGAATAAAAATCGACTGAACTGCTCAACAGTCTGGCAGCGAATGAACTGATGAGCAAAAGCACGACAGCAGCGCTGATTTGTATCTTTTCAGGTTCAAGCAGAACGATGTGCAACCGAACCTGATAGGATTTCCCGCCGTTTTTTATGAATGGGGTGGAGCAGAAAGTTTCTTTTGTGTAGAATATGTAAAATAGGATGGACTTTTGATGTTAATATAATTGCATATATAGAGGTACCAGATATGTTTTACAGTCAGTTGTTGGTAATCCATCGAGTGTATGTCTCCTGTTAAGCAATTATTTTTGGAAAATGTTGGCTCTGCATGTAAAAAAATAATTGTTTATAGGTACATAATTGTGATTTGCTTAAAATTTATTTCCCGGAAAAAAATGATCGTCAAAGTCCATGTCTTTTTCGGGTTATTGTTAAGGGTTGATGCATATATTATGTCACGCTCTAAGGGGGGAGGGGCACATGAAACTGTCAAAGTTCGCAAAGAAATATCTGGTTTGGCAAGCCATCTGTACCTGTGGCTTGAAAAGCAGCATTTTCATAGCTTCCGGGACTGTCAACCAAGAAATTTACGTGAAAGAGTGTTTGAATAAACGTCTGCTGCCTTTCCTGAAGAAACACGGTTGTTCCGTACTGTTTTGGCCGGATTTGGCATCTTGCTATTACGGTAAAAAGGCCATGGAGTGGTACGCCGCCAACAACGTGCAGGTGGTTCCCAAGGACAAGAACCCTCCCAACACGCCAGAGCTCCGCCCAATTGAGAAATACTGGGCTATTGTCAAGCGGAACCTAAAGAAGACCAAAAAAACTGCTAAGGGCGAGCAGCAGTTCAAGGCAAACTGGCTTTCTGCGGCGAAGAAGGTGGACAAGGTGGCTGTACAAAATCTGATGGCGGAAGCCTAACTGAATATTTTTCCTGAATTTTATACTAATTGAACTTGAAAAAGAAATTTAATTTGATTTTTTAAATAAACGATTTCACCGATTTACACGCGTTTTCCCTTGACCAAATTTTGACCGTATCACCCTTTAAGTAACATCAGCGGACCACTCGACCCTTGTACCATCCATTATTACGGTACAGGAGGGAGACGGTTCAAGTTTTGGCGATTGTCTGTGAAGGAACATGATCGCTTGGGTTTTCGAGGCGTTGATTTTGATTTTCCATGTGGTGGCAGAATCAGTAAAGGTGTCAAGGCATAGTTGGAGCTTGTTCGTAATTTCACGTGGCATCCTACCCTTGACGGCTATCGCGGTGTCATCTGCGAACAGGAAGAACACGCAACCATCTCCTAGAGGAGGGATGTCTGACGTGTAGATGCTGTAGATGCTGTAAAGCAGTGGTCCCAGCAGACTCCCTTGCGGAACACCTGCTGGGATCGGAAATTGTCCCGAAAGGGAACTATTCAACGACACCCTGAATGACCTTTGCTGGAGGTAGTTACGGGTGATTTTCACAAGGTATGGTGGAAAGTTGGAGTTACAAAGCTTGTATATAAGTCCGTCATGCCAGACATTGTCAAACGCCTTTTCGACGTCTAACAAGGCCATGGCTGTGGACTTGGATACAGCTTTGTTACTTCCGATGTTATTCATCACCCGCACTAGCTGATGATTGGTGGAATGCCCCTTACGGAACCCGAACTGTTCCGTCAGAAGAATGTCATGTTCCTCCACAAATTTGTTCAGTCGGCTGAGGATCAATTTTTCGAACAGCTTGACGGGAACGTCTGGACGCACTGCGCAACCTGGTTCTCGAGTGGACTTGGGATTGTGGAGCCAAGCAAATGCGACTGGGCAATGTGCTCCCCAATCGCATTGGCCTTCTCTTCGTTGGTGATAAGCCGTTCGTCATTGACTCTAAGTGGTGGAATGGGCTTGGGGTGAGACTTCAGCACCTTGGTGACCTTCCAGAATGGTCTGGAACGGTCGTCCAGGTTCTGAACGAGCCGCCCGAAACTCTCGTTCCGGATTGAGACCATTCTGGAAGCGATCTGCCGATTCAGATCGACCATTTCGTATTTACGCTGCAGATCCCCAGTCCGCTGAAACTGGCGTCTACGAACATTTCTGAGCCGAATCAAGAGTTTGGTGTGGGAATCAATTGCTTGAAACTTACCCCTCACAGGAACTCGTCGAACGCACTCTTCGTCAGCCACGGATATGGCTTGATGGAGACCCTCCAGGGCCCGGTCGATGTCCTCCACTGTGTCGAGCGGTGGGTTGTCGTCGATGTGGCGGTCTACCACGCGCCGAAACTGGACCCAGTTGACTCGATGGTAGTCCTTCCGCAGGCACGGTGCAGGGGCCACGTTGCAGCCCAGCTCGGTCAGCACCGGTTGGTGGTCCGAACTCAGGTCGTTGACGGCAACCGGCTTGGCTAATCCGGTGTTTGCCAAGAACAGGTCCAGCGTCGATGGGTTGCCCGCCGGTGATGTGAAGGTTGGTTCGTCCGGAAACCAGACGGAATAGAGACCATGCTGGGAATGGTCGAATAGTAGGCGGCCGTTCTGGTTCTGCTGGTAGTTCCACCAGGACTCGTGCCGGGCGTTCAGGTCCCCTTCGATTACGAAGCGGGCATTGGTGTGGGTTATGATGGCAAGGTCGTTCTTGAACTGCTGTGCTGTACCATTGCTAACGGTACATTGCCGGGGGCAGTAGGCGGCGATGAACCGGACGTTTCCGGTCGATGTTTCCACCTCTACGCCAACGGCCTCGATGATGGAAGTGCGGTAGTGGGGTAGGGTGCAGTACTTGATGCCTTTCTTGATGATGACCGCGACACCGCCCCCCCTGGAGCTGGTGCAATCAAGCCGGACAATGCTGTGGTCGGGCAGCCAGAAGCTGTCACCGGTCTTGAGGTGTGGGTCTCGTTGAGAAGGCCCACGTCGATGTCGTGCTTTCGGAGGAAGTCTGCAAGCTCAATGTTTTTCGCCCCTACGGAGCGAGCGTTCCAGTTGGCGATCTTTATGGCTTCACGGTCCATAGTTAGCGACGAAGGAGATGATAGCTTGGAGCTGTTGTGTTCTTGTAGCGCAGGTGCGCTTGATGATGATGGCCTGGGCCAACAGTGTGACGATCTCATCCGTTGACAGCGGAGAATCGTCTGTAGCTTCGCCGGTTGTACCGGCCAATCCCGGAGCAGGGGGATCCGTCGATGGCCCGGAGGCTTGACCGGGTACTGCAGTGGCAGCCGACTGGGCAGCAGCCAACTGTTGGTTGAGCGGGAGCGGCGGCAACACTGGAATTGGCCGTGGTTGGACCGGTGATAACGGAGGAAAGTTCTGCGCGTTGTTTTCCGGAACCTTCTTGCGACCGGGCTGGTTGTTGGACGAGGCCTTCTTCCGGATCTCGGCGTATTCGGCCCGCTTCGGACAGGCCCTACTCGTGGCCTTGTGGGCGGCACCGCAGTTTGCGCATGTGGGAGCGGCTTCCTCGATGCTGTCGCAGTCGTCGATCTTATGGTTTTTGCCGCATTTGATGCAGCGGCTGGCCATGCGGCAGTTCCTGGTGCCGTGCCCGCACAATAGGCAGTTTGAGCACGTAGTGGTTGTGGAGTTCTTCTCCAGATGGACCAGGTAGAGCTGGTCACGATACTTGATGGCCTTGCTGCGGGTCATCTTGTGGATTTCGACCGGCTTGAGGCCGTTCGCTTTAATATCGTTCATTAAGGTGGTGGAGTCCATGTCGTGGAGCCCGCGCAGCACCTTTTTCAGCGGCTTGGTGGCCTCGACGTCGTGGGAGAAGTACTCCAGCTTCATCCTGTCCAAGAGGGCCTGGACTGCGTTGAAGTGTTTTTCGGCCGGGACCATCAGTTTGTAGCCTTCCGTGCACCGTTGAATGGTGCAACGAAGGCCCTCCTTAATGTAGTAATCCAGCTGCTCCCATAGCCCGGGAGGGAAGCCCTTCACATAGAAGGGTGGCAACTTCACTTTTTTCGGCACCGTCTCAGGGTCCGACTGCGGCTGGGCTCCGTTCTGCAGGGTGGAGAACGAATTGATGCTCAGCAGCTTTTTGGCTGCCGATGCGGTGGCACTGCTGTCTTCAGGTCTGGGTCGTTTAGTTCCGGGAGGCCCCGGCTGCGGGTCCGCAACGCCCGTCGAGACGGGCAATGGGGTTTTCTTCTGCTTCTTCTGGGCTGGCTCGGTGGTCGCGCCGTCTCCTGGGAGAGGCTGTCACTACATAACACGGAGCTAATTCGATTTGCGAACGAACGAACGAACGAACGAAACGAGAGAGAATAAAAATCGACTGAACTGCTCAACAGTCTGGCAGCGAATGAACTGATGAGCAAAAGCACGACAGCAGCGCTGATTTGTATCTTTTCAGGTTCAAGCAGAACGATGTGCAACCGAACCTGATAGGATTTCCCGCCGTTTTTTATGAATGGGGTGGAGCAGAAAGTTTCTTTTGTGTAGAATATGTAAAATAGGATGGACTTTTGATGTTAATATAATTGCATATATAGAGGTACCAGATATGTTTTACAGTCAGTTGTTGGTAATCCATCGAGTGTATGTCTCCTGTTAAGCAATTATTTTTGGAAAATGTTGGCTCTGCATGTAAAAAAATAATTGTTTATAGGTACATAATTGTGATTTGCTTAAAATTTATTTCCCGGAAAAAAATGATCGTCAAAGTCCATGTCTTTTTCGGGTTATTGTTAAGGGTTGATGCATATATTATGTCACGCTCTAAGGGGGGAGGGGGGTCTAAGATTTTGTGACACGCAATGCATTAGGTATAGGAAAAACGTCACGATAGGGGGGAGGTTGTTAATTTTTTTGTTCGATTTAGCGTGACATAATTAATGCATGGGCCCTAAGGGGGGAGGGGGTTTTACATGTACGTTTTTTAAAATCTCATTCCTCATTGTGGTGGACACGCCGTGATCCACCTTTAGCCGCTTGCTGCAGGACCTAATGCCACGCCGTCCGAAGCGGGAATGAGCTGTGGCAGGTAGTAGTAGTAGTAAGTAGTAAAATTATGTTTATTTCTGTTGATTATGGTAGTACATTAATTTATCATTTTAATTGATTAGCCTACTTGGCTCTTCATCTTTGTTTAATTTGATATTCTAATTAAATATTTGCGTTTTTCAACTAGTTTACAGAATATCCCTTTGGGGATGTGTTTTATTTGAATTGAAAAAAGTGATAACCTACCTAACTACGAGTATAACTTAACCTAACGTGCTAGATCACGTATGATCTGATGATTTGATCTCAGACAGGCGTCTCTGAACCTTTCCAGGATGAATACTCTCCGTTCTTTTAATGTTTGAATTTCAGCCAGGAAGTGGATCTCAGAATTTCTAGTCCGCGGGGGATTGTTTAGGACCATCCTAAGGATCTTGTTCTGGATCCTTTGGAGTTTAAGGTGATGGCATTTTGCGCAACTCTCCCAGATTGGTATACCGTACTCGATTACAGGAAGGATGATTTGTTTGTAGACAGCAAGCTTATTTTTCAGGGACAGGGTTGACTTCCTGTTGATAAGTGGATACAACGATCTTATCAAGATGTTGCACTTGGTTTTTGTTTTGTCAACGAGCTCCCTGAAAAGAAGCTTGCTGTCTAGTGTTAGCCCGAGGTACACGACCTCTTTGGACCATTCCACCACTGTGCCGTTCAGGCAGATCTTGTTATTCTCCGACGGAACAAGTCTAGGAGATTTAGAGTGTGGAAAGATAATGACCTGGGTCTTTGCCGCGTTGATACGGATCTTCCAGCTGTTGAAATATTCAGACAGAACGTCCAGGCCTCTCTGAAGTTTGGCAGTCAGACCTCCGATTACCCTACGCTTGTAGACGATGGATGTGTCATCTGCGAACAGAGACAACGATCCACCATCAGGGAGAGCCGGCATATCGGAGGTGAACAGGTTGAATAGGATGGGGCCAAGAATGCTTCCTTGTGGAACCCCGGCACCGATGTTGAAAGCATCCGATGAGATGCCATTCAGAGAGACTCAGAACGTCCTGTCTGATAGATAGTTGTTTATGATCTTCACTAGGAAGATTGGAAGACCGTCCTGCTGCAATTTGAACACCAGGCCATCATGCCAGACATTGTTGAATGCTTTTTCAACGTCCAACAACGCCATGGCAGATGTTTTCGAAACAGACTTGTTCCGTCTGAGAATGTTTGTTACTCGACCTTTCCGAAAACCAAACTGTTCCTCGAGTAACAAGTTGTTTTCATCGGCAGATGTTAGGAGCCGGTGGTACAGTGCTCTTTCGAACAGTTTTGATAACCCTGAGAGAAGGCTGATTGGTCGATAACTTGAAGGAGAGGACGGATCCTTCCCAGGTTTCCGGATGGGTATGACTTTAGCTGACTTCCAACACGAGGGGAAGTAGCCAAGTCTGAGGCACTGATTAAAAATCAGTGCCAGATGGTTGTAGAATCTGGAACTCAAGTGCTTGAGTTCCAGATTCAGGATGTTGTCGAAACCTAGGGCCTTCATGTTTTTAGATGATTTGATATAGGCCAACAGTTCGTCAGCCGTAATCTCGGATTCCTCTGGAAAAATGTTAGGAATCTGAAGAAGATCGGTTGCATTTTCAGCAACCTCAGATTCATGACGGCTGACGATGTTTTGACCGAGATTATGGGAGCTGACGAAGTGTTGACCTATCGCGGCAGCCTTCTCTTCAGGAGTTATCAGATGAACCACTGGGTCGCCGGGACGATCCAGTGGGGTCAGTGGGGGAATGGGCCTAGGCTTGTTTTTAAGAATTTTTGTAAGTTTCCAGAAGGGCTTAGCACATTCTGGGAGAGAGCGGATCTTACTAGCAAAATCGTTATTTCTGAGATCCACCATCCTGGCCTGAATGATCTTTGTTAATCGATTACAATTGGTCTTCAAGTTAGGCAGGCCAGTACGCTGGTACTGCCTACGAATGGTGTTACGGAGTCTTATGAGATCTTTGGTAGGGCTGTCAAGGTTCAGAGTGTTACTCACCTGTCTGGATACTGGCACGTGTTGTTCCCTGGCCCGGGAAATCGCCTCCTCGATGGTTTGTAGACACCGGTCAACATCTTCCAACGTCCCCGGTTGGACATCGTAGTCGATGGTTGTGTCGACGCAGTGTTGATATTGCGCCCAGTTGACTCGATGGTAGTTGCGTCGGGAAGCTTCGAATCGGTTTACCGAGGATCCAACTTCGGCCACCACCGGGTAGTGGTCCGAGCTCAGCTCCTGGAATGCCACAGGTTGCGAGACGTTGTGTACCATGTTGCTTACGAAGATGTCGATGGTCGCATGGACCCCAGACCGACTCAACCGGGTGGGAGAGTCCGGGGCCAAGATGGTATAGTGGCCCTCTTGCAGGTCTTCATTGAGGATGATGCCGTTTCTATTGCTCCGACCGTTGCCCCAAGCTTGATGTTTTGCGTTCAGATCGCCAGCGATGATAAAGTTCCCGCTCCTCCGGGTGAGCTTGATGATGTCTTTGCGGAGGGCCACTGACGACCCGTCCCTGATGTTGGTTTGCTTGGGGCAGTAGGCCGCGATGATGGTGATTGGGCCAAGTGATGTGCACACCTCCACTCCGATGGCTTCAATTGTTTTCAGCTGGAAGTTTGGTAGCAGCCGGCAACTGATGTTCCGTCTTGCAGCGATGGCCACTCCTCCACCTCCAGAGCAGGTGCGATCAAGTCTGACGAGCCGGAAGTCGGGAAGGAATACGTTCAGTTCGGGCTTCAGATGCGTCTCGGTGATGATAGCAATGTCGACCTCCTTGTCTTCATGTGGCAGTTTTTGGTGCCATGGCCATATGAGAGGCAGTTCATACACTGCGTTACATCACGATGTTGGGGTTTGTAATGCTCCCAACTGATGATGACCTGAAACAGGTCCCGGATTTTGGATCTCAGAGCCGCAAGACTGGTGAAATGCACCAGGAACATCTGATCACGGAAGCTGGTGTTTTGGTTGGGACGCAAGGGACCTCTGGAACACGGCCTCAGGTTGGAGCCCAAGCCGCTCCAGCTAGGACTTCACCGCAGCAGCCTCGAACGACGGTAATCCACGCAAAACCACCTTCAGTGGCTTGCTCGATGGCAGATCATGCGTGAAGAAGTCCACGTTGTTGTTCTTCAGGAAACTTCCTATTTGTTTGTACTCCTCCAAGCTGGAGCACATGATTTTTGTACCGATGCTGCAAAGCTTGAAGCGAGGCAGCAGCTTGTGTTTTGCCAGTTCGACATCCAGCTTGGCAACATCCTTCACCGGCGTGAAAAGCGAGGGAATCCGCTCTCGTCTTGCAATGGGAACAGCGTCACCATCGCCATTTTCTTCCGGGAGTACTGCATACTGGTTGGCTTGCAGTACTCGTTTTCCGGCGTCATCCTGCGACGCGCTGGGCTTCATTAGCACCTTCTTTGAAGGGTCCGCTGCTGGCTCATTGGCACGTTTACGCACCATTTGTTTCGTGTTTGCAAGTTCAATTAAACTTGCCAGAACGCGAGAAGGTGGCGACACTTCCACGGCGCAACGCGACAGCACAAAACGAAACAAAATCGAATCGAGAACTCGAACGAAAATACGGACTGAACAGCATGACAGTCGAGCAAAGAATGAGCTGTGGCAGGAGAGTAGCGCTCATTTATATCTTTTCATGTTCAAGCAGAGTGATGTGCAACCAAGTGGTATTCGTTTATGATGGCTGGGTTTGGTAAAAAGGCTTATTTCATGAAAACAGTGATAAAATTATCATTTGTACATTTTTAATAGTTTAATTACAGAAAAATTGGAAAAAAATATTTATTTCAGTAGGTTTGTAATGTAATATCCTATCGATTGGCGTATTTGGATTTAAATTTCATCTATAAATGACAAAGTTACAAGCGTTCAAAATCTTACACTCCTTCACCACACATATTTTTTGATTTGCACGCCAGTATATATGGCCTTATGGTTATATAAACATGCCTATCACTTGTGCTATTTTTAGCAACAAAATTGTGGTTGGTCGAACGTAAACAATCATTTAAGAGTGCTCCAAGCAGTTTTTGAAGCTTTTAACCAAATGGCAATACAACTACATTCTTGTACAACTCTGGAAGCTATTATTCAACGTTTGATCAACTCAGGTGTTGTATAAGAGCTCCCAATGGTTTGTTTTGATGCGTTTATTTCACATCCTACATGGCTCCTGTCAAACAGTTTAACCGAACGTAAACAATCATTTAAGAGTGCTCCAAGCAGCTTTTGAAGCGTTCAACCAAAAAGGCAATACAACTACATTCTTGTACAACTCTGGAAGCTATTATTCAACGTTTGATCAACTCAGGTGTTTTATAAGAGCTCCCAATGGTTTGTTTTGATGCGTTTATTCCACATCCTATATGGCTCCTGCCAAACAGTTTAAGGTTTGTTTTGATGCGTTTATGCCACATCCTATATGGCTCCTGTCAAACAGTTTAACCGAACGTAAACAATCATTTAAGAGTGCTCCAAGCAGTTTTTGAAGCTTTTAACCAAATGGCAATACAACTACATTCTTGTACAACTCTGGAAGCTATTATTTAACGTTTGATCAACTCAGGTGTTGTATAAGAGCTCCCAATGCTTTGTTTTGATGCGTTTATTTCACGTTCTATATAGCTCTTGTCAATCAGTTTAACTAAGGTGCTATAAAAGTTATCGTAGGTCTTATAAAGCATATAGTTAAACCGAACGTAAACAATCATTTAAGAGTGCTCCAACAGCTTTTAAAACTTTTAACCAAAAAGGCAATACAACTACATTCTTGTTCAACTCTGGAAGCTATTATTCAACGTTTGATCAACTCAGGTGTTTTATAAGAGCTCTCAATTGTTTGTTGGGTAGTCGACAAAGACGTAGTTCTACGCCAAAATATATATTGTACGGTCACTTAAATAATAAAATGTTATATAATCCTAAGATTGAAAATTTGTGGATGTTTCGTAGTTAGTTTTTTTTTATTTGATTATGGATACACTTTTTCTTCACTTAGTTTCTTTCAATACTCGTATGTCTACACTTCACTATTTCACTATATTTCACTTTATTTCTTTCTATGCTGTTATTAAGATTTCATTAGTTAATACTTACAATATAAATCTGGACATCTTCTGGGGACACCAGAAGATTGCGGGATCCGTGGGGGCGCTTGTCCAGGTGGTTATCGAATCCTAAATCCCAACTCTGCCGGGTGCAGTAGAGATGCGTTGGGTCGGGGCCCGATGAATGTCTTCTCTCCTTCTCAGCACGGCGGCGATGTCCTTTTTGCCAGGAGCGAGTGATTAGCTGTCCTGGTTAATAGGTGCCTTTTCGTGCGGCTGCTGATGCGATCCGGATGAGTTTCCAAACTAAGTGCAGGAGTGTGATAATCACTAACGATTCACCTCTTTCTGGTGTGATATTTGTTTCGACTTAGTGTCCACTTGGCTCTAACGCTGTGAATCTACTAAGTTTATCTCTAAAACACTAAACACTTGGTTTGTACTTGCACTACAACGGGTCCTTATTCGGGCGCCAGTTAAGGATTTCCCTATAAGGAAGTTCAAAAAAAATATATTCTTGGAGCTATGCTCCACTTTTATTCAGTGATCGGTTAAGACTAATTTACAAATTCAACTTATGCTACGAAGTTAGTTCTTGGTTAGTATCGAGTGTGGGAACAATGTGGGTGTTTATTTGTTTCTGCAAAAGCTGCTAATGCGTTCTGGTGATTCTCCTGCTGGTGGGTTTGGTGAAATCATGCTATCGGTGATCGTCGTGATTCCAGTGAAAGTGATCCAACCCTATTTACAAAACAAACGAACAAAAAAACAAACCAATCCCAGCAATCGTGCAACATGTCTGACCCACCGACGCACGTTGCATGGTCGATGTCATTCACTAACACCTACACATTTTCTTTTGTAGCTTGAGACAGTGATGAAATATGTAGCTTGTACGCTATTTTAACGACTTCACTTCGACTTGCTGGTGTAGTTTGTTAGTGGAAGCATTCAGTAAAACCACCAGTAGCATCCAAACGCAACCCAGCAGTAGTGGAGATGTTTTATATATTGATAGGCGTGCAACATCTCCATTGCATCGTCGGTCGCCGTTGTCGGTGAACTCACCAACGTAAATCACTTCGCTTGCTTACTTGGATATAGTCAGACAATATTTAGTCACACCGTGGGTTGAGTCAGTCAGTCTCAGTTGACCAGTGCATCGGTTCGGGTGTGTATTCCGCAATTTTATCGTTTCGTTCCGGTCGCTTGACCTCCCCTCTTTCCCAGCAAACCCTTCCGGTTTTTTAATAGTAGAGTGCACCGTCCAAAACTCGACAGAAAAAAGAAGGTGTGTGTGTGTATGTTTGTGATGTGATGACTATCTTGCATGGTAGAATGATGTGTGTTCTCCGGAATTGGCGTTGTATAATGGACAAGTGTCTTATCAATGAATTCCTTGAGGGTGACAGATGGCTTATCAATGGAAGCTTTATCAGAATCAGGACACTACATTTCAATTAGTACTTTTTTTTCTGAGTTTTTGGTGAATCAGCTTCGAAAAAGTCCGTTGAAAAAATCTTCATCAAAAATGGAATCCAGCGAGATTCTAGGTTTTCTTGACCCAAATATTGAGCCGAAAAGAGTAGCACTTTGCAAGCCGAATGGTCGTTCCGAGCAACGAAAGTGATGTCAGCGTGGACGGAATCGCTATTTTTAATCTGCCACCCGCCTACTGTGTGCATGTGCTCGTCTCAATAACAATAATAATGTAAACACGCGAAAAGGTGGCGCTCCTCTGCTGCTGTACATACCCAAGTTTCTTGTTCTCATGAATGAGACGTAGTAGTTGTAACTATCGAACGGTGTTGAGGATAGACGAAGCAAGGGGGTCAAGTGTCTGAAAGCGAAGGCGGTGATTAATATAATGTTTCAGGCCGGCGAACAAGCCGAAGAAAATGGCCCAAATCTGTCACTGTAACATGGAACAAGTAGATTCGGTCATCGTAGCAGGATATCATTTACAAAATTTGCGGTTTAGCCATTACAATGAATTTAGTTTGGCAGATGGGTTCACGGACCAATTATTTGGAACACAACCTTGAAGCAATAGTTGGTTGAAGGCAATGTTAATGTCGCTGTATTGAGTTTCCTTACTATGTTGCTTGCAAATAGTAAGCAAGTTACCTTGAGAGGCAATGATTCACCTCACACAAAATTTGCATATGGAACAACCCTGGATTGCGTGACAATTTTTACCCCCCAAAGGGTGACAGCTCATATTACCTTAATTAATTAAGTATTCCTCCATTGACTCTTTGTCGCTATGGAACGCTTTCACCAGACGATCGGCCAGAAAAGGTCGAACACAATCATTTGCTTTTGAAACAATGTTTGAATATTTAAGATTGTACATGCAAACATTCGTCGGATTAACAATGCAAACATCATAGCTACAAGACGATCAAGGGAAACCACCTTGACATGGATGTCCGTAAAAGGAGTGCGGCACCGCCGGATACGCACGGAATAAACGAGTTCCATGTGGTCGCGGTCTTGAAACAGAGCAGCGTTGCGCCGTTCTTGAAGCGACGCGACGCGTTACCCGGCTTTCATGTGATTGTTATTTACTTATTGTCTACACTGCAAATGTGTTCAGTTTCAACTTGGTACCCTTTGATAGGTCAACAGCGTCAGAAGCGCTTCATTGAGGTGTGACATCTCCGTTATGGATCGTTGATCAACGGAAAAGCCATTGGGGGAACGGAGTAAACAGCTATATTGACTTTCAACGCAAATCAATGTGCGCTCAGTTCTACCTCCATCGGGAGAAGGTTTATGGCAGCTAAAAGGACGTCTAGCTTGTAGTTAACCTTCCTGAAGAGAATTGCTACGACCACCAGTGGATTGTTATTCTTCCGGAAAGGCAGCAATTTATCATGTGGATTGTTTGAACGGTGACGTTCGATGAAGGAATTTAACGAAACGTTGCTCGCTGAGAATAATCACGAGCGATGACCGAAGAGGTGACGCCATGGATAAGGTGAACAACAATCGTACTGCTTGCACAGCCTAATTCCAGCACCTTTGTGGTAGCTGTACGTTAGTTTGGTCATCATTGTGATCTAACTTTGCAACGATTCACCATGAAAAATATAGTGTAAATCGGCAATAACGTTTGGAATTATAAAACACATTTTTCAAGCATATGTCTAGATAGAGCTGGAATTAGGGCGTAACAATTTTTGTAAAAAATGACTTCTCTCTATGATTTCTCGGAAGCCATGGCTCTCCCTGGCAAATCAACATCACCATCGAGTAGAGGAAGACTTCTCCTACGCGACGGATATATTGGTTTGTGTAGGCGTGCCTTGAATTCCGAGAAATCAACGAGAGAAGTCATTGTTTACAAAGGCTGTTAAGGCCGGCGCACATTGCATACGTTTTCGGGTTTTTTGACAGATGGGCTAACTGTCAAAAAACCTGAAAACGTATCCAATGTGCGCCGGCCTTTACGCCCTAATTCCAGCTCTATCTAGATGTTTGAACATTTTACTTTAAACTCAATTTATAATCGAAATTAATTCATTAACAAAATAAATTTATGGCATTGGAATAGTATTTGTTAGTTCATCTACCATGAAAATTTGTTAAGCTCCAAGGTCGCAACTAATTTTCAAAATTTTAGAATTTGGATATTTTTTGAAGTCTGAGCTCCCGACAGTATTTCGATACCTAATATTTAAAAAAAAACATTTAATGGGTTGCAGAATCATGAAAATTGAGACATATTATAGTCATTCATAAATTATTTTTCGGAATCCTGGATTTTGAAAAAAAAAAAATAATACAACATGGAGAAATTTCTAAAATTTTGAAACAACGAGAAATCAAAAAAATGTTTGGGATTTAAAAGAAAAAAATAAACCTTTGGAAAATTAGCGAGGATTTAGAATCTAGACACATTTTTGGGATCCTGACACTTTGAAGTTTGTTCGTAAGATTATTGAGGATAATTCTTAAGGCTTTTAAAGGAGAATTTAAAAGGCATTTGATCATTCATAGCTTTCTTTTAAGTACGGGAAATGGCTCTAATGTTGACCGATGAATCTAAGATTGGGCCCATTGCTAAAAATCTGCTATTTATTATTTTTATCTAGATGAACGCGTCATTGGGACGGTACTAATGGATATTTTTGGTCGCTATTGAAAATTTAGCCGATTGCTGAATCTATGTATGAGCCCAAATTAGAGGCATTTAGGCCGATATTACATCCATTTCCCCTATTTTTGAATTCTGAGCTACCTTAGAATTCTCAATTACTTCAGAATTTTGAATTGCCTTAGATTTTCTGGATTGTTGATAGGTAAGTGTGAGGCGAATTCCTTGTGATCTAACTTTTGTGATGTGAATTATGAGAAATTATTTCAATGATAAATGGCAATTGAGTTCTTTAAGAGTATTGAGGAAAATGCATGTTCGTAATCTGCATTAAAAATGGAGCCGAAATCGAAGATTTCATCAATTTTGGTACACTGGAAATATTTTAAATAAGTGCAATTACATTAGCAAGAATCACCATCTTAGCGCCCCTCTGCTGGACTTCATATGGGAGTGACACTAACAAATCGCCAGGTAGGTAAGTTATTATTTTGCTTTAAAAATCGATATGAAAGTTTATGCTTTCGCAAAACAATATCGTTGAGCTAATAAGTTTCCAGGGCCACTTTGACCACTAGATTTAGGTGGAAGGATACGTTTTGAGCCTAAAATTGAAATTTTAGACAAAAAGTGCTTTCTACAAAGTTGTTCCTTATAGCAAAAACAACAAATTAAGAAGACTGGCAACTCCTCCATTTTCTCATACGAACGATATGAGACAGGTACAATCGCGTCATCTGCCGCTCAAAGGTAAATGCTTCGAACGAATTTAATAGCAAAGATTACATCCTCAAAAGAAAGGTTTGTGTATTTGCTCATATTGACGTAGGATTACGTCTGTGATTTCTATATGGGGGTACTTTTTGTGAAAACCGAAAATGGAACATGTAACAAAACTATGAAAGATTTTGAACATTATTAACTCAGCTGCCCCTGGACCAATTTCAATAATTTTATCACCAATCAATCAAAAATATTTCTACGTATCAATAGCAATGACTGATGATTTCCAACAAGAAACTATTGAAAAAGTGGTAATGTCAAGCATGATCCAATAAACAAATAAAAAGTGATAATTTTATCACTGTTTTCATGAAATAAACGTTCTTCCCTAACTCAGTCGTCATAATCGAGTACCACTTGGTTGCACATCATTCTGCTTTAACCTGCAAAGATATAAAAGAGCGCTACTGTCTAGCCTCAACTCATATCCGGAACGAGAGTTTCGGGCGGCTCGTTCAAAACCTGGACAACCGTTCCAGACCATTCTGGTAGGTTGCCAAGGCGCTGAAGTCTCACCCCAAGCCCATTAGAGTCAATGACGAACGGCTTATCACCAACGAAGAGAAGGCCAATGCGATTGGGGAGCACATTGCCCAGTCGCATTTGCTTGGCTCCACAATCCCAAGTCCACTCGAGAACCAGGTTGCGCAGTGCGTCCAGACGTTAGATGCCTCCCCTTGTGCCGTCCCTCCAGAAGAACGGATTACAGAGGAACAAATTTGCTCAGCGCTGAAATACAGTAAGAACATGAAGGCTCCCGGGTTTGACGGAATATTCAACCTAGCGTTGAAAAATCTCAGCTCGAGGGTGCACTCGCTGCTGGCTGCCATCCTCAATAGATGCTTGGAGCTGCACTACTTTCCAAGCAACCTGGGAAAGACCCTTCACTACCGTCAAGCTACAGACCGATTAGCCTGCTCTCAGCGCTGAGCAAGCTGTTCGAAAAATTGATCCTCAGCCGACTGAACAAGTTTGTGGAGGAACATGACATTCTTCTTCCGGAACAGTTCGGGTTCCGCAAGGGGCATTTCACCAATCATCAGCTAGTGCGGGTGATGAATAACATCCGAAGTAACAAAGCTGTATCCAAGTTCACAGCCATGGCCTTGTTAGACGTCGAAAAGGCGTTTGACAATGTCTGGCACGACGGACTTATATACAAGCTTTGTAACTCCAACTTTCCACCATACCTTGTGAAAATCACCCGTAACTACCTCCAGCAAAGGTCATTCAGGGTGTCGTTGATAGTTCCCTTTCGGGACAATTTCCGATCCCAGCAGGTGCTCCGCAAGGGAGTCTGCTGGGACCACTGCTTTACAGCATCTACACGTCGGACATCCCTCCTCTAGGAGACGATTGCGTGTTCTTCCTGTTCGCAGATGACACCGCGATAGCCGTCAAGGGTAGGATGCCACGTGAAATTACGAAGAAGCTCCAACTATGCCTTGACACCTTTACTGATTATGCCACCACGTGGAAAATCAAAATCAACGCCTCGAAAACCCAAGCGATCATGTTCCTTCACAGACAATCGCCAAAACTTAAACCGTCTCCCTCCTGTACCGTAATAATGGATGGTACAAGGGTCGAGTGGTCCGCTGATGTTACTTATCTCGGGATGTTATTCGACGAGAAGCTCCTGTTCCGCTCGCACATAGAGAAAACCCTAGTTAAGTGCTCCGCCTTAGTTAGGTGTTTGTATCCGCTCATTTGCCGCAGATCCCGCCTCTCAAGGCAAAACAAACTGGCTGTCTACAAACAGATCATAGCCTCCGCGATCTTCTATGTCGCCCCGGTGTGGGAATCGTGCGCTCAGACCCACAGGAACAAAATCCAGGTTGCACAGAATAGAGTGTTGAGGATGATCCTTGATCGTCCATTCGACACAAGAATAGCAGACCTCCATCAAGAGGCAGAAATTCCCAAAGTAGATTCCAAAATTGAGGATATGACAACCAAATTTATCCAAAAATGCAATCTTTCTGAACATGCTTTAATAAGCAATTTTTACATAGTAGGTTAAGTGTATATAGTAGAGTAGGTTAGTTTTAAGTTGTAAATAGTAGTATTAAGTAGTTTCTCTTCAAATTCTAAGAACAAAACAAACCAATCCCACCAAGGTGGTCGACCGTGTACTAAGTCTAGGACTAATTATGTAAAACAAATTTTTGAATTTCGCCCTTACCTAAAGATGAAGAAAGAAATTAAATCACTTAGAAAAATGTATATGGTAATCATCCAAGTTGAACTTAAATAAAGATCATTTAAACTAAACTAAACTAACTAAACTAGCCCCAACTCATTTCCGCTTCGGAAACCGTGGTGAGCAGGCAGCAGAAGCAGCAATAGCAGCAGTAGGAAGGTGGTGGCAGGTCTAGGCGCCTAATACATAGGTGATACAGTAGGAAGAAGTGTTAGTTTGTTTACTAAAATGAACTATGCCCATTTTGTTATGGCAAGTTTTGCTATAAGAAATGCTCCTCGTGTTTATTAGCGAAATACTCGCCTAGAGGTAGTCCACTCTTCTACCCAACAAGCAATAATGGCTGGTCGTGCCAAAGGAGAAAAAGGTATTGGTAAAAAAGCCGCCAAGCGTCATCGCAAGGTTCTTCGTGATAACCTCCATCCGTCGTCTGGTTCGCCGTTACGGTGTCCCGAGGTCTGGCTGAAGGTGTTCCTGGAAAATGTGATCCGTGATGCTGTCACCTACTCTGAACACGCCAAGCGTAAGCGGCCATGGATGTCGTCTACGCTTTGAAGCGACAGACGCACTCTGTACGGCCTAGGAGGTAAATCATCACCAACTAAGGCAACACAACGGTTCTTTTCAGGGCCAACAAGCTTATTACAGTAAAGAGTTGGAATACAATTTATCGGTACCTTTTTGTCCATGCTCAGAACCACATGCCTCCAACGACCACAAAAAATCCTCTCCAGAGTTGTAATCTTGTAACCAAACTTTCAAGTAGGGGTGCAAGTGATTTTGATCGATTCTCTTCATCACACAGACCTATGGGGTTGTACGCAATGGTGACGTAGGACTACGTGGTCTCATATGATAAATCTTATTTGTTAACTGCAGCAGGAGCTTGTGTTTTGTGTAGGAATAGGAATTCGAGCGGGGTTCTCTCTGTTTATACTCTTTAGTATGACGCGATTGACAAGGATGTCCCACAGTGGCTAGCGAAGAGCTACTGATTCCGATCAATAGCAGTGTAGTTTCTTCCTCTTTCTATGGATGCTCATGTGGGCTGCAGTTCGCTGCTTGCAGGGAGCCTTTCGTTGTGTACTGGAGAACACCACCACTCAGATAAACTATTTTTATCGGATGGGGAAATGTGGTCGACGAGCGAGATGGTCGCCTAGGTCGACGAGCACATTTCCCCATCCGATAGCAATGGCAAGCAAGGTATTGTTCGATTCGGCGTGTCATCCACAACAGATTGGAAAGTCTAGCATGGCGCCAGACAAAGTTTTGACAATTCCATTTACTCAACGGCGACGGCGACGGCAGCACGGTGGTGGTGGCAACGGTTTAGCTGGACAAGGTATTGTTCGATTCAGCGTGCCATTTGCTACATACTGGCACGGCTAGCACGGCGCTATTGAAAACCGATTGGTTAACGAACAGTAATGTGTTCGTTTATTCGTACCGATCGGCATGCCATGATCGATACGAATAAACGAACACGTTACTGTAGCAACCTCGTTTTAGTTTGTCCGCAGTTTCAGTCAGTCAGTAGACATGCCAACCACGCGAGCGCAATGGGCGGAGCAGGCAGACCGTAGCCCGTCTCCACGTCCGAAAAGGCGTCGTCCAAGGAAGGTCCAATCGAGGACACCATCACCGCAGGCAGGCCCATCAAAGACCGGATGGAATTCAACTTTGAAATCAGTGTTAGGGAAATCGCTTTTCGCAGGCAATCAGTGATAATTTTAATTATCAAAGCAACAATAGCTCATTCATGCAATTTTCAACAGTGACATTTTGAAAAATGAAAAAGTCTTGAATTTAACAGATGTGACACAAATATCTGATCGATTGGTGATAAAATTATTGTTATTGGTCCAGGGGCAGCTGAGTTATTAACATTCGAAATCTTTCATAATTTTGTTACATGTTCCATTTTTGGTTTTCTCAAAGTGTACCCCCATATAGAAATCACAGACGTAGTCCTACGTCAAAATACTACAAATTTGGTACGCCTACGATTCAAAAACGGAATGAGTTAAGATAATAGATGATCGATCAATTAAACGAACTACATGCTCTTCGCATTTGTTTCGTCCACTAGTGGTCCTACGTCAAGCTTCCGTTCGTGCCTTAGGCACAGACCCTTTTGCTTTTTCTATGCGTTGCTTCCACCTTCACTCAAGCGCAGCGCTATTGTATCTGTTGCTTGGATTCTGGATTCTTATAGTTAGGCCCTTATTTTTGAGACGATGTCTAGGGTGGTTCTTACTATCATTGAAAATAAAAAATAAACTTTTTTGTTTAAAGGAATTAATGTGAAGACTGGAACGCGCAAAAATTGGTCGATTAAAAAATCGTTTCTTTCAGTCAAATTCATTTCTTTTGGTAGTTCAATTCATATATTTAAAGGAAAAAATGTTCGTTTATTCTTTTGGTTTGCCAATTCCGAACTGCCGTGCCTTCCGCTTAACCCCTTCCATTAAATTTTGCACAGTGGTCTCAACGACCTTATTCGCCGCCGAACGCCAGTTAGATTTAAACTGCTGCTCGTTTTTCATGGATTTATTAGTTTTTTTTTAGATTCCGTTTGACCAAGGCCCAATCCCGTTCGATAGGGCGGAGTTCTGTGCTGTTGGGAGAGTTGTGGTCTTTGGGTACCACAACCACGTTGTTCGCATCGTACCACTCGATTGCCTTTTTCCCATAGTGGCAGCTCGCCAAGTCCGGCCAGAATAGCACAGTTCTATTATGTTGCTTTAGGAATGGTAGCAGCCGCTTTTTCAGGCACTCCTGGACGTAGATCTCTTGAGTGATGGTTTCCGTAGTAATGAAAATGCCGCTTTTTAAACCACACGTGCATATGGCCTGCCAGACGAGATATTTTTTCGGGAACTTCGATAGTTTGATGGTTTTGAAAATTTCAGCCACCTTCCCTTTTCCTGATACGGTATAAAACTCCTGTCCCGGAAGCTGCTTGAAATCCGCCTTCACATATGTTTCGTCGTCCATGACGACACAGTCGAACATTGTGAGCAGATTCGTATACAGCTTTCGGGACCGCTGCTTTGTCGACGTGTTTTGTTTGTAATCTCGGTTCGCCACCTTCACCTTCTTAAATGTCGACAACCCGGCTCGTTTCTTGGCCCGCTGCACAATAGTATGGGAGACATTGAGACGTTGCGGCCGTTCAGCTCCGGTTGGGGCCCATGCGGTGGAGAGAGATAGAGTTGTATTGTCGACATACCTTTGCTGAAGATGCTCACGGAAGGGGGAGAGGCACATCAGTACCAAACACTGGACCTTACCAGGCTGATACCTCCATAACGTCCGCTTCTCCGCTCCGCAGCCGTGTGTAGCCGACCAAAATAACTTGGGCGCTCGGCGACTACCTGCACCTGGGATGGGTATATTGTCCGGTGGTTGGGGTTCCTTATTGGGTTCCTTGAGGGTTGATTCTTAGCGGTTCCTCGATGTACACCGGTTCCGATTTCCACGACCCACGTGGTTTGACAGTGGCGTGTCGAGGCAGCTCCTTTCATGCAGTAATTCTTCTACGGGCTACGGGTTTTTTTTTTCCTGATCCAGCAGTACGCCGTTCCTTCGGAATTCCCTCGTGGTTCTGGTTGATGTCCAACGGAGCTTCCTACCAATTTTCACGACCCACGTGGTTTGGCAGCGGCGTTTCGAGGCAGCTCTTTCCAATGAATCCTTCTGCGGGCTACGGTTTTTCTTTTTTTGGCCTGATCCAGTAGTACGCCGTTCCTTCGAAATTCCCTCGACAAAACTTAACGGGATCTTCCTAATCCTGGAGCTTGGATCGGAAATGGCTTCTAACGATACCCACGGAATATGGCTGGTCCGTGATAGAAACCATGTATCTCCGAACACTCACTCGCGAACTTTTTACGTGAACGCACTATCTACGATCCGTAGTATTTCGGCTTAGAATCCGTAATTATAACCGCGGGCAAGTACGGTATCACTGTATCACCTCTATTGAAGATGGTTCCAACCATATAAAAAACTTCAATAAGTTGCCGCGACGAACTTCTTACACGTCTGACTTCCGTGATGGTCCCGTACATTCTGCCTCATCAGTCATCTCCAATCTTCCTTCTCCTTCATCCACTAATTTTCCAACTCTCTCTCTCTCTCTCACTTCTCTTTCTCCTCTCTTTCGCCGGTTGTCTTCCGGAAATGGGAAAACATACCCATTTTGCTCCATCAGGGATGTGAACGGTGCACGTGATTTGTGCATGGTGAGTCAGTTAGTTGTTTTTTTTTGTTGTATTATTTTAGTGCGGAACTTTGCCGTCTTTTTTCTCATTTACGTTATAATCATTGAACAAATGACGCAAGGGCGATTTATATTGGTTCAATGGTATTTTTTTTTAATTTCTTTTAAACATCATATAGCTGCATGCTACGCTTTACATATATTAAGTATGGGGCTGGGTGACTATTTATATAGGTAATACATTTTAGGTTAAACATAAATTAACAAATGTAGTTTTAAGATATAGTAAATAAAAAATTTATATAATGCTAAACACAGATATTTACGTATGAGTGAGCCTTCCTATAGCAATTAAATTTAATAAACTAGCCTCCTATAAATTTAATTATACTGTAAGCTGTACAAAGCCAATCAGCTTCAAAGCCATTGTTCTCGGTGATTGACCGGTAACAAAATGTATACCTTAATTTCTTCAAACAAAAAAGTAAGATTTTTTTTATTTCAATGATAATATGAACCACCCTAGAATTATCATAAAAACTGAGGACCTAACTACAAAGAACAACTTTGCCGAAGAGACTTTCAGTCTAATGTTTCAATTTCAGACTCAAAACATATCATTCCACCTAAATCTGCATTCTGGACCACTGAGGGTGCCAAGAGGGCCAGACCCCCTCCAGAATCATCTTGCCCCCCCTCCATGAATTTGGATGTTCATTTTATATTTTGTCAAGCAGTTTCTGAGTTACTTTTTATTTTTATTGATTTTTATGAATGTCTACTTTTCCTAATATTCTAGACTAGAAGAAACAATGCCGAGAATTGATATTATATCGACATTTAATCGATAGCATAAAAGGACGTCTTAAGGCTCTACAAATTGGCCAAGTGTTCAGGGATTTTTCTCTTACCTCATGGATCTTCGTAAAACTTTAAGGACTTCTAAGAAGTTCAGGGAACATGGTAGAAATTAACGAAATATAGTTGATTTTTAGAAGAGGGTAGGTGGATGGTTCCGTTAGAGTACGGCAGTATGAAAATTGAATAGAAGTTGAAAATGAGTGGAGGGCCATTAATGCGACAGTTGTTAAAGTCAAACGCACATCTTTTGCCTAACCCGTATGATGTACGCGGAGACTTGAAGTATGTCTTCAAGCCTACAGGCAAATATGGAAGACATACTGCAAGTGTCCGCGTACATCGTACGGGTTAGGCAATTTTCATACTGCCGTACTCTAACAGAACTATCCACCTACCCTCTTCTAAAGATCATTCTCTAGCTAATAAATTATCACACTAAAGCTTCATGTCAGCATTTCCAACCAACTCTGAAAATCGCTAACTTCGCGTATGAAGTAACATAAAAACACTTTGAATGAAATATAGTAGAAATTCTGGAAACTTCATAGAGCTTCAGAAAAATTCGAAGAAACTCAGAAAGCTTTAGAAAAGTTCAGAAAACTGAGGAGAAGTGGGAACTCTATTTAACTTTCAAAGTGTTTTTATGTTACTTCATACGTTAAGTTTAAGATTTTCTGAGTTGGTTGCAAAATGCTGTACTAATATGAACATGAAGTTTTAGTGTGATTATTTATTAACTAGAGAATGTTCCGAATAGGATAGGTTGATAGTTCCGCTAGAGTACGGCAGTGTGAAAATTGAATAGAAATTGAAATTGAGTAAAGGACCGTTAATGCGACAGTACTAGTCAAACGCACACTCCTTTACATAACTCATACATCAATGGATAAGGGGACTTGAAGTTTTTCTTCAAATCCATAGGCAAAAGAGTGCACGTTTGACTTGCTGATATACTGACGATGGCTGTGGTGATAGCCAGCACTTAATAAAAAGTGTAATTTCGTGCATTATGTGTCACATTATTGTTATCCTAGCCAGTGTTGCAAAATATCATGACACTCACTCGACACTCGTCAACGCATCAACCGACTATCGCTGATAGAACGTTTTGTCACGCAGTGAGAGGTAGAGCCATGGCAAACAACAATCAACAGTTATGGTCGCTGCTCACAGGCAAACTGCAATACTCGCTGCTAATGATGTAAAGTACAACGAAAACAGTGAAAACTTCTGCAGTACGTTGATGAGAAAAAGCAAAACGACAGGAGAAAATGGAAACAATGCCTACGCATTCCAAGTGCGTCTCGGCTCGCCCGACTGTGTGAGTTTCAAACAAAGTTGGCAAAATTAAACGGAAGCTGTTGGGCTCACTCACCAACACACTCACAGAAGCAAGCAAAGCAGCAACTGCTTCAAAACGAGCACATATGAGGGTCGTGATTGTCGGGAATGACCAGATCGGTGATGGATCACCACCGAAGACGACATTCACCAGCTGCTTTTTACTTCTTTCGTCAACTTGATGGATGGTCATGAAGAGTGCTTCGACAAGCACATTGGTAGGGAATGTACCAAGCGTTACTACCATCAGCTGTTTGACGATCGTGATTGTGATAGGTCACAACTTTGATAATAGCAGTTCAGGACGTAGATGCATGTTCACTAGAGTGTTTCAAAATAGGTCAATCCTGGAATTTCAAACGCTACTCCCTGGAATGGTAGTTTGGGAGGACAGAAACACCCTGCCAAAATTTGAAGTCATTTGGTTCACGGGAGCCCCTCGCTCAAAGAGCTTGAAGTTTGTATGGGGAAATTCGACAACATTTATTTTCTTCGTGTACAAAATTTAGAATCTTTGGAGCATTGGGAACATCTTGGCTCAAGACCGGATGTGAATCCGAATTAATCCCGAAAAGTTATTAGCGTTTCAAACGAACGCCACCTGCTTTACTTCTGGGGAGGGCCTAACGCGTTTGATGCGGTTTTTAGTTTTACGAACAGGCATGCGAATAGCAATGTTTGTATGGCTATAACTTTTTTGTTACGCCTTGAAATTGGCTGAAGTTTTCACCGTAAGTAGAAAAATGTTCAAAATTATGGTCCACTGAAAATTGGAACAGATCGGCCAAGTGGTTCTAGTTTTATTCTGGGTTTCCGAGAGGCCATCAGTAGGAGAAAATGTACCAGTCGTCTAGAACAAGATGATGCTGGAAAACCACAGCAACAGGCATGTATGGATAATGCTGATTAATATTTTAGTTCTTGTTCTAGCGGCGCCTGTGGTCGTAGTGGTAAGCGTGATTACCTCTTATCCCAGCAGGCCTGGGTTCAATCCTAGTCGGCGCCGCGGGATGTTCTGAGGCATAACATCTCTGCCGTTGGACCCTGGTTCATGAGTTGATGGGTCGATAGATCCAATTCCCTGGCGTTGGTAGCATTAGTGCTCAGCACGGAAAACAAGATCGATGGAAAACAAATCAAAATGTTCTAAAAACTGAATGTCCATCGGAAGGCTATCCGGTGACCCGGAACATCCTTAATCTAGTTAATTATGAATTTTGACCAAAGTAGGTCTTGATTAGTTTCTGCAACTATATGAAATGAAGTAAAAAGCTGAGCAGCCCAATTGCTGGCTTCAAAAGGGTCATCAGATAGCCCACCAGAATGTCTGGAGCATCCGTAACATTGATTGCTACGTAAATTTATTCAAAGTAGGCCTTGATTTTTCTGTGAAACTATATGGAATGTAGTAAAATTGTGGTTTTTGACATAAAGGGTGATACGGTCAAAATTTGGTCAAGGGAAAACGCGTGTAAATCGGTGAAATCGTTTATTTAAAAAATCAAATTAAATTTCTTTTTCAAGTTCAATTAGTATAAAATTCAGGAAAAATATTCAGTTAGGCTTCCGCTTTTCCAAATCCGAATTGCCGGGCCTTACGCTTGACCACTGCCATCAGATTTTGTACAGCCACCTTGTCCACCTTCTTCGCCGCAGAAAGCCAGTTTGCCTTGAACTGCTGCTCGCCCTTAGCAGTTTTTTTGGTCTTCTTTAGGTTCCGCTTGACAATAGCCCAGTATTTCTCAATTGGGCGGAGCTCTGGCGTGTTGAGAGGGTTCTTGTCCTTGGGAACCACCTGCACGTTGTTGGCGGCGGACCACTCCATGGCCTTTTTACCGTAATGGCAAGATGCCAAATCCGGCCAAAACAGTACGGAACAACCGTGTTTCTTCAGGAAAGGCAGCAGACGTTTATTCAAACACTCTTTCACGTAAATTTCTTGGTTGACAGTCCCGGAAGCTATGAAAATGCTGCTTTTCAAGCCACAAGTACAGATGGCTTGCCAAACCAGATATTTCTTTGCGAACTTTGACAGTTTCATGTGCTTGAAAACATCTGCTACCTTTCCCCTTCCTTTTGCCGTATAAAACTCCTGTCCCGGAAGCTGCTTGTAGTCGGCTTTGACGTAGGTTTCGTCGTCCATTACCACGCAGTCAAACTTCGTCAGCATCGTCGTGTACAGCCTCCGGGATCGCGCTTTGGCCGTCGTATTTTGTTTATCATCGCGATTTGGAGTCACTACCTTCTTGTAAGTCGATAGTCCGGCTCGTTTTTTGGCTCGATGCACGGTTGTAGACGATACACCCAGCTTATTTGTGGCATTTTGGAGACAGAGGTTAGGGTTTCGCTTGAAACTACCGGCAACTCTCTATGTCGTCTCAGCGGCTTCCGGTTTTCGATTTCCCCCCGATCCAGACTTCCTGGCTGTCGACAAACGTTCCCCAAACACTTTAATTACATTTGTAACGGTTGATTTGGCAACTTTTAGCGATTTTGCCAACTTTGCGTGCGAGTAGCTCAGATTTTCGCGATGCGCGAGCAAAATTTTGATACGCTGCTCTTCTTGCTTGGACGGCATTTTGACAACTGAAGAGTGAATTCCAAAATCAAAATAGGAGCAACATTCTACACACACACACCTTCAAAATGAGGGGTGTTCAGGTTTTTTAAATGCAAAATTGAAAGAAATACGTCAAGTTGATATTGACCAAATTTTGACCGTATCACCCTTTTTTAGCTCGTCGTTGGCTCCGAGTGGTCACCAGATGGTCCGCCGGAAGATCCCAAAATCCTGTAAAATTGATTGCTGTGTAAATTTGATCAAAGTAGGCCTTGATTTATTCTGATACTATATTGGCAAATCAAAGTTGGCACTCGTGGAGAATAGAAGAACTATGAGAGTGATGATGGTTTCAAAATTTTCCACGGAGAGGTATACGAGTGCAATCTTAAAATGCTTTTATTTTGAAAATGATGCATTTTATTTAAATCTGGTTAATGCTACGCTAGTAGAAAACTTAAGAACTACTTAATAGACATACAATATAGAAAAAATAATTTCTTTTCAGATTTTTATGTGTAAACATAGATTTCAGCTTTTCTACAACTGTAGCAGCAACCAGATATAAATAAAATGCTCTATTTGCAAAATAAAAGCATTTTAAGATTGCACTCGTATACCTCCCCGTGGAAAATTTTGAAACCATCATCACTCTAATAGTTCTTCTATTCACCACGAGTGCCAACTTTGATTTGCCAATGGAATATAGATGAATTGTGATTTTTGATATATCAGCCAGTACTTGCTTCTAAGTGGCCACCAAATGGCCCACCAAAGATCTGGAACATCCGTAAAATTTATTGCTTCATAAATTAGATCAAAGTAGTTGATTTGTGTCTGCAACTATATTAAATGTTGTTAAATTGTGTATTAGCTAGTCATTGGATTTTAGTGATCATCAGATGGCCCGCCGGAAGATCCGAAGATCCAGAACATCCGTAAAATGGATTACTACGTAAATTTCATAAAATTATGCTTAGATTTGTTCTGATACTATATGCAATGTAGTAAAATTGTGGTTTTTGATATATTAGCTGGTTATTGGCTCCGAGTAGTCACCAGATGGTCCACCAGATGTTCCAGAACATAAGTAAAATTGATTGCTGCATCTATTTGATCAAAGTAAGCCAGTACTTTTCTTTGAAACTCTGAATGTAGTAAATTGGGATTTTTGGTATATAAATGTGTGTGTTCACCAAATGGCCCTCCGGTAGACCCGGAAGATTCGTAAAATTGATGGTTGTGTAAAATTGATTTATAGGGGAAATTGGAAATTTTCCCTGAGAATATAATATAGGGTGTCCCAGGGTGTCTAAGCACGATTAAAAAAAAAACGATAACGTAACTCTATTTACAGCAAATTCGATTTTGCTTTCGTATTCATGTTCTCTATAGTATTTTCTTGCAGTTTAACGTAGAAAATCCGAGATCCGATCATTCGTAAGCCAAGGAGCAGATTTTAGATCCCACGCTACTCATTAGCTTCAGCACAGATGCCTTTTCAACAATTTTGGATACTTTTTCCCAGTCTTGCACGAACTTTGTAACGGAATACGCTGCCTTTACATGTTTCCGTTTCAGACTCCCAATGCTCTCTCTTATTTACGCCAATGCCTATCAAAAGTGGACCACATGCTGTTATCACAGTCAAACAGATGTAACTCTTTACAAATAAATTTCCTTAAAAATATCGACACGGAACTCACTATCGACATCTTGCGAAATATTGGTGGAAATAAGTTTGCTTTCCAAGTCTCAAACGATGCTGCATACAAATTCGATAGAACATATAGAAACGTCAAAATGATCCGATGCCAGCGCTGTGGTGAGGGATTCGCGAAACTTATAATATTTAAATTGAACACGTTAAATGCGTGCACGACGATTGAGGAGAAAGAGTAACGTCTGTTTGTCTGTGCTATTAGTCTACTTGATGGATTTCATATATTGAGCTTTTCCTACTCCCCAAAAATAAATAAAAACAGAAGCCGCTGTTTTTGAAGTTTCACTTTTATGAAACTCATTTGTTGATGTAAACAATGAGCTTATATTGGTGATGAGCCCGCTTTAGTGGTTAGCATCGATGCCTCTCATCCCCCGGACTATGTGACTAATAATAAACTGTATTTATTTGATTTTTTATGTTTCAGCTTTTTTACTAACTGCGCATTTGTAAGTAAATGACTACATAATTCATTTTGATTTGTGCTGTTTTTGATTTGATGCTTAAGGATTGTATCATAAGTCAAAACATTACTGAAGCTTCGTGCAGTGAATTGCAGACTTAATTCAATTTCGAAATAATCTGCGTTGCCAATTTCGTTTGTATAAGGGCTCTTCAGTTAATAGCCGTTAATCATACAATATTTATAACGCTTTATACTTGTCTCCAAAGACCTTACCATTGCTGTTCACAAGTACAATCAAACGTGGAAAACGTAACAAATACCTTCACATGTCACACATCTACCAAAACCCATTTCAAAAAAATCCGGATCCGCTCGTGGCATCAGCCGAAGATTTAGAATCTCCCGCCAGCTGCCAGAGATGATGTTTATGCTCGATGCCATCGATTTGACCTAAATTCATTTCCCCTCGCAACTCAGCAACGATGGTGATGCTCCCACACGGAGCGCACATTATTTTTCCCCTAGCCAGTATCCTAAAATTGCATCTCTTCCTCTCGAATTTCACAGATCTGCTCAACGTTTGATTTTGGCGTCGCGTCGTAGCGCGCCAACTCCGTCGTCGTCGTCGTTTATAACACATATATATCCAAACCTATTAACTCACCACTGACTGGCGTCGTTCTTTATTTCAGAGTCTGAAATTCACCACACCATACCACCAGCCTCTCAACCAGCACCCGTAGTTCCTAGTTGAATCGTCAAGATGTCGCATGCGGTCGTCATAACACGGACTACAACCACCACCACCAGTACCTCGCATGTTGTTCTCAACACCGGCTATCTGAAGACAACGCCCGGTCTGCTCAAACTAGCTCAGTTGGTGAGTTTTTTTTTTCGAATATGTTGTCACTATTTGAGTGACTCAAATGTCTCCCATTCCTAGATCATCGGTGCCGTCAACGTTGGAATTGTAGCATGGCATCTGCGTCGCTACCATTCCGTCTATGCCAGCGGTAATCCGGAGCTGTTCTTCCTGCTGATGGCGGTTGCCTTCCTGATCGGAACCTTCTGTCTGTTGGCATCGTGTCTCGTTTCGCTGAGTACCGGCGGAATCATTTCCAAAACCATCTACGAACTGGTCTATCATACGATTGCCTTCTTGTTGTACCTCATTGCATCGATCATACTGCTGGTGGACGTCACCAACGGACGATACTACTCGACTCTCAAGGATGCCTACATGATTGCTTCTGTAAGTTTTCCAATTCGATAGTTTAAAAATGTCAAAACTAACTGGTTGTGACTTATTTTTTTTCAGATACTGGGCATCATCGTTTCGGCACTCTACCTATTCAGCGCTTTGTTAGCCCAGCGATCTTACCGAGGAATCTAACCGATTAAAGTCACAAAATTTACACCTAATTTATAATATTGTGCAACTAAAAAAAAAAACTCATAAAAATACCACATAAACAACAATATTGAACCATACAATCACAAACTACGTATAAGTGTCGTCAGTTGCCTGAACCATGTGTGCTTAGAAATTTTGAATGCTTTTATGAAATGTCTTTTGATACAGTTTACTACATTTTTGTTTGTCTTCAAATTTTATACAAGTTATGTTTTGCATTAGTAGATATAAGTGTACTGCCAAGGAGGAAGATCTATTACAAACTTATTAACTTATTGTTTCTCTCAAAATTAAGCCTTCCCGATTTTACTTTAAAATATATGTGAAAACAGGGCCAAGATCTATTGAAGTCAGAAAGTTTCTTTGACGTTCGAAGAGATTACTTAATACATACTGTATTTTTATTGTGAGCAATAAATGTTCGATTAAAAAAAAAATTGCCGTTGTTTAACTATTTTCTATTACGTCTGTTAAAATAAAGCCTTAAAACATCGGCACTACATGGTCGTCATATGGCGTTTATATTCTTCTTTCTGTACTCATTTAGGATGCGTATCGGTATCGCGGTATCGAGCGTTTTACCGGATCTCAACTTATTGTTCTTGACGCACTTGCTCAATTATTAATCGAGAACTTTCTATGCCAACCAATGCACGAATTTGTATGTTGTGAGGCAAGTACAATGATACTATATATAACTATGAAAAAAGTGAACTTTTTGCTGTGATTTTCATAAAAGTTTGCTATCTGGTTTTAAGTGAAATTTAATCACTTTTTTATTATGATATTGATTCGAAACATGCTTATAGACTATTTTTTCCTTGATTTGTTTTCCGTGCTGAGTACCAATTCAGGGCTGGTAGCGACTCACTTTTTAGTGACTTGGTCACTTCTTTCAAGTCAGTCACTAAAAAGTCTATTTTTTTGAGGCCAAGTCCCTAAAGTCACTTTTTCTTGTAATAAGTCACTATTTTCAACTTTTTTAGCGTGAACTTATTTCAAGAAAGATTATTCTTTAATCGTCTTTCTCTATATACAGTATTACTCACCTGTATGGATACTCAAACATGTTGCTCCCTGGCCCGGGAAATCGCTTCATCGATGCAGTGGTTTGTTTACACTTCTATGGAGAACAACTAGTGCAAGTTTGATCAAAGTAGTCGATCGCGTTCAGAAATAACGTCAAATGGAACTCAAAAGAAGAAAAAAAAATTGTACACAAACACCTGGAAAATCCGAAGTGGTCCGGTTCCAAGCTGAAGATGCCGAAAACAACAGTTTGCCGAGTGTTGAAAACCTACATGGAAACCCTAAGTGTGGAAAAGAATCAACGGACCTACGAAAAAACTGGAACCAGGGATCGTCATCTGCGCAGAAAGGTGTTGATGTGCGTTGAAGCTAACCCCGGTCTTTCGATCCGAGACGTGGCCAGAAGGTACAATGCCAACTTTCAAACGGTGCGGAACATCCTTGACAGGGAAGGATACAAGTCGTACAAAGTCAGTAAACATCCTAACCGGCACATGAAGCAGAATTCCGTGGCCAAAAAGCGTGCAAGGCTCTTGTACGACCGTGTTTCGACGAAACACAAGGGCTGCCCTTTGATCAATGACGAAACATACGTTAAACTCGATTCTAAGCAGTTTCCCGGTCAAAAGTTTTACATCGCAACTGGACGTCGGGAATGTGCTGGGAAGATTCAAGTTCGTGTTTGCCGACAAGTTCGCGAAGAAGGCCATGATTTGGCAAGCGATTTGCAGTTGTGGCCTGAAAACGGGACCATTCGTTACATCCTCGACGATGACATCCCAAGTTTACATCGAAGAATGCGTGATAAAGCGTGTATTGCCGTTCATCCGCAAGCATAGGGGAAAGGTCACTACCCAAGTAACCAACAAGCCCGCTAATTCGCCTTTTTGCAATATAAAGCTGATAGACGGCTAACATAGGGCATGCTAAGCTTTATATTAGAAGCATATTAGCCTTATCAGTGTTGGAAAAGTTCGCGATATTTCACGAAGTTCACCAAGGGAAAAGTTCGCGAGTCATAGTGAGTTTTCGCGAACTTTTCCATCACTGAGCCTT